>NC_069133.1:1959565-3159565 GCF_026914265.1 Mya arenaria | reverse complement strand
CCCTCGCTATAAAATGAAAACTCAGCAAACCATGTAGTCGTATGCACAGCTTATAAGCTTTCACAGGTTCTTGAGAGTGGTAAATCTGATTCCAAAACACCGCTTGCGCCAATGGGACGCACACGGATGACATTTGACCCGGATGCGGAATGTGTATTTGTTTATATATTTTGCACTGTTTACCTTAATATATTACGTATTCGTGTCCTAAAATCCAGTTCAAACACACTAATTTTACAATTCATCGATGAAATAACGCATTGTTTGAGTAACTTTGCGATGAATAAATAAAACCTTATTTTTCAGCTACTGTAATGTTGTTTTCTTTGCAAACATCATGCAACTTTCGTTCAAGGTGGTACATGTATCACTAATCCTTACAAAACGATTTTTAATAATGGAGGTTAAGGCAAATCACGAAAAATAGTTTTCCTTATTAGCTGTTCCATGTTTATTGTTTGTACTTATTCATATAGTTACCATATTTCCATTTTACAGGAGCATAAAGCCAATATACATGGAGTGTAACATTCATTTTCTATTTTCATTAAACTATAAATGGTCTTAAATTCAAAATCAAACTCAATTCTTATGTAGATACCATTAACCAAAATCAGCAATGTTAAACAGTATATAATACACTAGCGGCTCTATGAAGTTCATTTTGTGATGTTTTCTTGACGGCACATTTGTCATAATTATAATCTTGGTCCTCCACTGGTAGCAATCTATAGAAAAGTAAAAATATTTTGTAATCATTAAAATTATATGTTGTCTGTGAAAATCAGCTTCATATCTTAAATGGCTGATTAATGAATATTTGGCGCGGGTATGTAAATATGCTCTCTTTTTTTTTGGGGGGGGGGGTGACAGCGTTTCAATGTTTCTATAATTTTGAATGGTAAGTTAACAAGAGCGTCGGTAAGAGATGATGGCTTTCACAATAAATAAACCAGTTTTTCATATTTTGCTTTCACTAAAATGAAAGTATACTGATAATTTACAGAAAAAAACCATCTTATTATTACCTCACTGCTCTTGGTGTCTTTAATCATGTGCCTGTTATATGTTCTAACATCACACTGGCTCTGGCTTTCGATGATGAAAAGTCTAAAATGATTATTTTTATTCATTATCACAATTATGAAATGGTTGTGTACAATTAAAACATGTTTATTACAGAACTGTATATGTAACAGTATAATTTATACATTTTAACAAACTCAAAAAATCGTACTTGGGTATGTTGTCATACCACAGCTGTTGTTTTTTTATCAAATATACAGTAAACTTTTATATTATCAAGGCACTCTACTGTATTTGGTTAGCAATCACTCCATTGTGTGCCTCCATATAAAAGAAAACTGTAGAAATAGACTATAGACTGAGGTATTTTTCATAGAAAATGACGTCATGGCTGTCATTTATTGTTCAATGTTTACAGGCGGTTCAATTTGATTGCAAATATTTGTGCAAAATACTCAAAATATGTGCAAAGACGGATACATTTCAACAAACAAAGGTCGAGACCTGCAATCAAGTGTTGGTCTCGAACCATTGCATTGAATTGTGAAAGATTTTGGAATTATTTAATCGCGAAACAAGGTAAATACATTTTCTTGTGTCATTGTTTTTGTACATGAAATTTGTTTGTTGGAATATTGTTAATGCATTTATTTGTTGACACAGTGGTTATTAGCGATTTCTTACCTCTGTATTCCTGTCTTCTATTGATATGGATATAATGGGACAGTTTTCTATTCTCGAAGTTTCAATTTGTCTTTAAAATTGACAAAATGAGTTGTTAATCGAGCGTTTGTTCGGCCATCTTGATTCTGGTAACTGAGACGGTAAATCAATTTACCAACCTCTTTGAGGAGGATAAATATTACCGCGGTAAATAGCTTGGTAAAATCTTAATGTTGTTTTATACAATTGCTTACCGCAAATTTACCAGAAAAATTACCGTCGGTAAAATATTACCCTGAGTAAATCTGTTTATACAATTAGCTGCTGGTGTCCCTGTTGCATTTAAATCTTTCAGCTGTATTACCCAGTGAGCGTTGTGTTGAAATCCATTCTCATGGGTTGTCAGCAACGCCAGTACTAGCATCCACGACATGAATTAGTGAATGAGTTATGTTATTCAGTCTTCAGTCTTTAATCAATCAGTCTTCAGCCAGTGATCTGTTGTCTGTTTAATGACATTTCCTAGCTATTAGTTATTCAAAGCTCAAAATCCAACCATGCACTAAGATATGACCTTATTAGCTACGTAGAGCACTACCATATAATATAAGTAAATAATAAGATTCATAAATGATTACTGGTTCCATTGCTGATTCATGATAATATTCAATCATGTAATACTGTTAAATGATCCCTTAAAACCTGACAATTTGTGAGTTGAATATTTGAGTACAAAGATTGAAACTACCATCTGGCTTACATTTCATTATTTTCGACTCACAATTACCCTCGAAACTTATCGCTCAGCCAAATTGTTAACAGTTGTTTAACACTTATTATAAACGCATCGTCGATATGTTTTACGTTTTATGAGCAAACGATTATGTTTATAGCTACTTGTATCAATTTGTTAACCGAAGCAATGTGCGTGTCTGTAAATCCGGTGAAGTTAATTCTTCAATATATGGCTTTACCAAAACTTCTTTAATAAAAGAGAAGTATTCATCAGGAGGTGAGCTTTTCATTGCGCAGTTAAGTCTCACAGCGAGTCTTTTGAGAAGCAATTAAATAGTATTTAGATATCTCATAAAACGACAATTTGACATGGTGTAAAGCACAAACAAGCTTCCGTGTTCTGGATCACGGGTGCGACGCATTCATTTATGTAATCAATTGTGATAGGAAAACATTTTAAAGGATTAACGTCTTTTTCGTTGGATCCTCTGAAATACTAACGACAAAATCATCACGTTTAAGACATAATAACTAGGTCTACGCTATATTTTGTTCTCTAAATAATCATGTATCAAGCAGGCAATGTATTAAGATGATCGAAAACGGAAACGCTTAAGCTATTTTGGACTCCACTACGCAATTAACCACCGCAAATGTTTACCTTCCCGTGAATAAGTGTAATTAATGTGCTTTCAGGACGAAATCAAACCTTCTTTTTTAAGTATGTTTATTAACACTTAGGCTTTAACCTTTTTGATTGATTGTGTTTGTCTTATAATCTCACGTTTTTGATCTATAATTTAATGTGTACCTGGTCTAGATCAAAGAAAATCCTAGCGGTTAGGAACGTATGCATACTTTAAAACATATTTATTTTATCTAAAAAATAAAAGATGATAATTGTTATCAGAATAAATTGAAACATCTGACATTGAAACATGTTTCAGAATTGTCTAGCATTTTTGCTGCATTTTTATTAAGAACTTTGCTACGAATTTCAAATTGTGTAAGGTTTGCATATTCATCGACAAGATTTGAAAACCCCCATCAAATAACCATACGGAACAGCACACAATTTATTAATTTAAATTTTTATATAAAGGTACTATTTATTATATTCAATGTTAAATGTAATTTATTGTCTAGTGCTTATTTTTACCGTGTTGTTGTTTGCACTGTGTTTGATCAATTTTAATTATATTAAACTGTTTCATTTGAGAATAGACTTTACTTATTGTTTGCCTTATAAAGTTCGTATCTAAATCATCAGCATGATTCTGCAGATATTGTTCATATACAAATGTAGAGGCTGCTTCCTTGTTTGTTTCTCACGTTGCGAAAATAAAAAAATGGAAATGAGATCGAAAGATACTTAGCCAAATTTCTTTTCTCGTAATTGACGAAAAGAATACAAACATATGTCATCCACCATAAAGGAACTGCATCTTATCCTATAGCCAATGGATATATTTTTCTTTTCTCGAAATTGACGAACCAAAAACAATATAAACGTATGTCATTCACCATACAGCAACTTAATCCTATCCTAATTTCTGTCTTTTTCTTTATAACTAATATTTTGACGAGTGATAATACATGTGCAACGCACATCCAGTTATTGCATTTAGCAATTTAATTTCACCAAGCATATGTTCAATCTTTATTCATAAATGAATGTACATAAAATACACTGTTATAACAATGACAGAAATTGTCATCAGTGGTCGTAGATAAAAAATGGCATCATTATAGCTTCTGTTTTTGGATATGCAGCCTTTCTTTGGTAGTCTAATGACAAAGAAAATTACCCTTGTTTTTGAATAGTTTTTTAAAATAACAGGTCATGAAGCAAAGTTATACTTTAACATTGCCATATGTAGCTATTATTCCGATTTATTAAGGCCCTCTTATGTGGCAGGGGAATGACAATATGTTAAAAATGACATACTGTATACTTTCAGGAATGATAACGACATAATTAGCCCTCTTTGTAAGAGTCTGGTAGTTCGGCATAATACAGTGGCCTTAAAAGATTTAATATACTTACATTACTTAACTCGCGAGATTTGCATGTCCGTAACTTTGCTATTTTTTTGTTAAAACAAGTAATTCCAGATTGTATGTTTTTAAATGTGTTCATGCTCGAGGTTAATATTGCAAATATCAATAAAGAAAAAAATATGTTAATATTTGATTTGTGTTTGTTTGTTACGTATCTTTACTATATTTCTTCATAATAACGAATCCCACCACAAGCCAATGCTTGGACAACTGTACTTGTTTCTGTTGTTTTCATATAAATACTGATATGTCTTGGATTTTGCCTATTACACAAAACGATAATGATAGTACTGATGTAGCCTGTTTCATAAGATATCTTAGTCTTAAACTTTACGCTGCTAACGAGTACTCGAAAACATCCCTAAAACGTCTTGGACAGAATCTATACGATAAATAATCTTACATTAATTATATGAGCGCAGTTTACGATCTTTAGCCTAACGAACTGTATTAAAAAGGCGTTCCCTACAATGAACCGATATGATCATGGTATTCAACGACACTCACTGTTATATGTCTGATTCGTTAGAAGTTCAAGACGGGTCGTGTTGCAGCTGTGTTCGTTTTTCTCATTTGTCGTGTATTAATTGGGATATTTAAGTTTAATTATTGTTCATCTTCAATTAGACAGATAGATGGGCAGTTTGTTTGTTATCTGGTTGAATATATGTTATGAACATAATTGATAAAAAAACCTTTATAAGTCTTTTAGGGTTTGGTGCATTTTTCATACTTAAAGTATTGTTGAACCACAGCGTCTTATGGATTCCATTGAATTTTTCATTAATTAACGGAAAGCACAGAGTAAGAACATTTTTCACATTAAGGTAGTATTTAAGAGTCTCTGTGTCTGTACGATTCAAAAGAAATAAAAAACGCCTTACGTTTCAGGGTTAATAACAGGTTTTTGAAAATTTCGAAGAGTTGTTTAAAAACAAACCCTGCTAATTCAAGGTTCATCGTAGGCAGAACACTCAAAGTACCACTTTTATAAACGCATGCAGAGTTTGGTAGTGATTAATGTAGCACTCGTTTTCTTATGGTGGCCACAACATTTCCCATTTACACTTTTTCGCAAATATTTTATCCTCTATTGTAAGACTAAAAATGTAAACCACCCGCCAACTATTCGAGAACCACCTTATAAAAATGAGTTTGTCTTTCTTTCAGGTGAATGCAAATTTTATGGATTATTCTCATTTTCAATATTTTTAAATAAAGTATCAAAATTAGCATATGCAATCATGTAAAATGTACTTGTAATGATTGTCTCATAATGAATGTTTGATAAGTCACCTTCTCTTGCAAATGGCTGTTTTGAAGGAAATGCTCAAGCTACTTTATGTCTGATTAGTCAGCCTCTCCTTACTTCCTAGAGATTGTGTATTTTCAAAGAAATGGTCAAAATACTTAATGTCTTATTTGTCACCTTCTCCTTACTTCTTACCGATTGTCTATTTTCAAGGAAATAGTCAAAATACTTAATATCGAATTAAACATCCTTTCCTTACTTCCTAGCGAATGACTGTTTTCACGGAAATATTCGCTATAATTAATTTATCATTAACCAACCTCTCCCTATTTCTTAGCTTATGGCTCTTTTGAAAGAAATAGTTACGGTAGTTAATGTTTTATTGGTCACCCTTTCCTTACTTCCCAGCGATTGAATATTTTCAAGGAAATAGTCAAAATTATAAATTTTGTTTGGACACGATTTTCTTACTTTCTATCGAATGTCTGTTTCCAATGAAACAGTAACGTAATACCAATTATTCTCCCTCTCCCAACTACCGCGTTAATGTCTGTTTTGAAGGATACATTCAAGATAACTAATAATTAAGTAGTTACCTTCTACTCACTTCGGTTTACATGGCTCTTTGGAAGTAAAAATTCCCGAAAGTCAAGGTTTGATTTGTCTCTATGTACTAACATCCGTATATATTGCAGTTTTCAGTGAGCCAAAAAATAATTTTGGATTGTCAACCCCTTCTCACTTAAGTTTTACAGGCTGGTTTCAGAGCAACGGTTACGATACTAAGGCTGTGATATGTCACCTTCTCCTTACCTCCTTGAGAATGGCTATGATTGTTATATACAGTCCAGACTCGGTATATCTCTGATATCTCTGATATCTCGATTTGCCGGTTGTGTTGATTTTTTTCCCGAATATATTCCTTCTGTTTCTATATAAAAATTCCGCTTATGTCGACTATTCTATCTCATTTTTTTGTCATATCGAAGTAAAATATATATCGTCGATATCTATGATATTTCGATTTGCCGGTTGTGTTGATTTTTTTCCCGAATATATTCCTTCTGTTTCTATATAAAAAATCCGCTTATGTCGACTATTCTATCTCATTTTTTTTGCCATATCGAAGTAAATTTTCAGTCCCCGTCGCCAAACTCGCAAATTGTCTGTGTCCTGAATGTTGAACTGCTGATCGAGCTAACGATGTGAAAATTTCATAACGGTTTGCATCATGTCGTTAAATAAGCGTGCGTGTCAAAAATCAATCTGTTATAATTCGGTAGCTAAGTGTGAACAATTAAAGTTGTTCGTTTATGTTTTTAATAAAGACTTATTTATATGTATACGACATGGAGATTGAATCGATTAGATAAAAATCCCAAAATGGGCACAGAAAGAATGAACTTCAAAATGGCAGATGTTAGTTCCACTGCCCCGGTCATCCAATTCAGGGAAGGGCCCAGAATAAAATACGGACATATCTGGATCGGCCAAAGGGAGTAAAGGTTCAAAACTGATTCCAAAAAATATGTTGCGCCAAGGTGACGCAAGGGGTTGACATTCAACCAAAATAAGAAATGTGTATTTGTTTATACTGTGCAAGGTTTACCTTAATATTGAACATATATGTGTCAAATTATCCAGTTTTAATACATCAATCTTGCAATTATTCGAAGGATAACGCATTGTGTGAGTCATTGAACGATGAATAAATGAAACCTTAATATTTCAGCTTCTGTAATGTTATTTTCTTTGCAACAAACATTCAACTACCATTAAACGTGGTGCAAGTACTAATAATCTTTAATAATCCTTCGTAAACCTAAAAGTATTATTATTGTTATTTGATATCAAATGTTATTAATAAGAATGATTCACACCGTGCATAGTTTAAATTTATTGTGAAGGTTTCAAACATGTGTATTAACTGTATGAAATGGGGATACTATGATTAAATAATAGGATATTCTACTGATCATTAAGTTAACGTAGCAAGGAGTACTCTGGAAAGACACGTATATCTTATATATTACTACGCAAGGGTTATGATGCATTCTCTCAATAGACAAAATATATGGAAATGTGATCACACACATTGGTTATATTTTACTTAAAGATAACTATTTACATCTGTCTATACCTTCCTATCGTATTATTGCAATCAATACTGCATAGTCTTGTATGCTTTCTGAGACATTTGTCTAAGCATAGAAAGCACGAAGAACTTGTTCTTTTCTATAAGTTTGACAAATGTTATATGTAATTTTATTCTATGATTGGCGAACTGTATACTTGGTGCAGACTGGAGACGTTGATAGGCGTTTCGCCGAAACTTTTCTCGCACGTTTTGTGATATATGTCCCTGGTAGTGTGTCTGTAAATTGTTAATAATGTGAACAGGACTGCCACATTAATCGTCTTAGATGCAAAACCTCTTACATGCCATAGCTGTAAATTGTGCTGGGCAATGCATTTGTAGGACAGAATCGATTCATCAGTTGAAAATCTTTGCAGCTTGAGTTATACAAAAGCTCACATACTTGTTATTTTTCTTAAAATATATTTGGGGGAAATATTGTTGTCAAACTTTTATAATTATAATTTGTGTGAGGCATAGTTATCCTATATAACCATGGATATATTGAATGTTATAATGTGCGTATCGCCTAAAGTTAGGAATTGACCTTCCTAAGTAAAGATATAAGCGTTTTATTTTAGCTAGAACATGAATATTGCTCAGCTTGTCGAAGAGCAATGGTTTTGTAGCCACTGTGTTTATCAAAGGATATTGACCACTATTTTTTATTCAATGGCGCTATTAGAATAGGTATGAATAAGATGTTCGGGTATATGGTTTCTGAACGTATCGTTCCAGGTATACTACACTACTGTGAACAGATGACTAGTGATTTGACTAAAAGTTCACTAAATTTATTTTGGTAAAATCTGAGTTATATTGCAAATTAAAAGGTTTTTTCACTTTAAAATGGAATTATCTTTATGATAATAAAGTTAAACCATTTATTATTTTGTAAAATGAAGCATAAATAAACACATTTGATTAATGAAGTAAGACACTTTATTTTGTTACGTTTAAGATTTTTCAACAGATTTGGGCTAGGCTATTGTTGGAACCAACAAAAAACTGTCATGCTGTTTGATACTTTGGCATGAGATAAGGCTTAGCATCGCTATTTGATAGTGTTGCACCAGGAAGGTTATATATTGCGACATTTTGTCTTTCCACAAGCCCTTCATACGGACTATCATTCGACATCGGACTCCGATGAGATTAAATAACTAACAATGCGTGTATAAGCATTAAGTGAAAAGCATAAAAAACCTTTGAACAATCGCTGTAAATAACGCATTACCAGCATAACTACCATTAAATTTCTTCACCAAAAACATTTACCTGCATTATATTGGCAACATGTTTTGTCTTATTGCTCTTAGACCTATTTTGATAACGTTTGCATTTTTGATCGTCGTCATCATAAATCAACATCGTAAAAATTGTTGACCTTACTACCCTGGGGTAAATATGATAATAATAACAAAGAGAAGAATGATTATGACATTGATTATGATGATCTTAATCATTATCAGCATAATCTTCATCTATGTTTTAAACCGTTCCTCATGTAATCGTTTTGTTTCTCATCAATGTAGGTTCTCTTAAGCTTATCATGTCGGTCGGATCATGTCTCAATTAAAAAGGATTTTCTCTACAAATTGAAAATTGCATCTGAGATCACTGTGATAATCAATGGCATCTAAACCATACAACTCAAACCCGAATAAGTTTCGCTACGAAGTCCAATATAGGTCCTGCTACGACCAAATTTTACACCGCCTTATAATATCTTGAAATCTATCACTCATAAGGCATTAAAAAGTTGTGAATGATGTGTGCCTGTTTTGGTCGACGCGGTCTCAATACTAAGTATTGTCAGATATTATTCATCAAGTTTACCTTGAACAAAATGTTTTTGTTAGACGCAATAATATCAACTCTAAGTACGACGATATTAAGAAGGGAACTGGGTATAGTGAATGGGTGTACAACATTCATTTTCCGACATGGGCAGCTCTACCCGTCAAGAAGGTGTGCATCCGCAACCAATATACCTCCTGAAACTATACGAGGAGCTTTATGTGGCGGGAGCCCAAAATGGTTATTCAGTCTAATGTAAATGTATCTTGTCCAAATATGATGAAATAGTTATGGGTTTTAAATTGAATTTTAAATGAATTTATTTATTTGGTTTCACTGCTTGTTTGTCCCTTACAAACAGTTATTTAAACATTATGTGTGAGTTTTATTTCTTAGTTCTTTGAAGGATAGTTTGGACTCGGATAATTTAAATTACCTACTTTAGATAAACTGATCCTTTTATTGATAAAATGTTGAATGGATTTAATGAACTCATATGGTATGCTAAAATAAGAACCATAGCACATCAATATAATGAATCATAGCTGTAGATAATGGATCAAAAGTGATGAAAATAAGATCATCACCGGGATTCCTTAATTGTACATAACTGATGTTTGTTGTTTTCATATAATCCATAGAACGTATCTCTTATTCAAGGAAGGCAGTTTTATTGACACATTCTTGTTATATTGTACAGTCTCTTTGTCTGCAATATTTTGTAACAAAACAATAAACGCAATATTTTGTAAGATTAATAACAAGTCTCCACACGAGACTAGTTAATTCAGACAGGTCTTATGAAAGGTTAAAGTGGTATCAGCATTCTCTGTAACGCTTTGAGAAAATACTGGAGTGGTTTTGCGATTGATGTAACAATCTAGGAACGATCAGCGCAACAGGGGTTCATGGAGGGTTTAAGCTAGTTTTTCACATAAGTGTTGCCCCAACATGCATACACGATGCGTTTATGTACGTTTAAGCGGCTGCAAACGAGAAAAAAACAATATATAAGACAATGAAATATCAATATATATATATATATTAGTGTATTGATAACTAGTTAGGTTTTGCACTTCAAACGTTTTAAAAAGACAACAAGTTATATAAGTTACGTGACGATGCATTAATTCAACCTTTTTATATTACATTATGCAATACTATTTTACTGGCAAACATGCGACTATGGTAATAAACATCCTCCTTGACTCATATCGGAGTATATGTTTTTAATTGATTTTGAAGCTGACAGCTTCTATTTACTTAACCTCAAATTAATATATGATAATAAAAACACGACACATAGTGTTTTTTACTATCAAACGTTGTAAGTGGTTCTTGCATAAGATTTCCATTGTCGACCTAAAATAAATGTTACCTAAGCTGTTAAAAATAAACTTTTGAAAAGCAGGTTATCAGCTATTTTGAATCAAAATCTGTATGCACACACTATATATTTATTGTGAAATTTATATGCATAATTGTCAGGTTTGAGAAGTTTTACATATCAGTAAGTGACGATGGCGCATCTGACTAAACCCATGCCAGAATTCGCTTACTCAACGTTAGTGTCCCTGTTCTTGTGACGGGTTACTCGAGCCCAGTGCTGCTGGGCAATCATGACATTTCAAACTTTTAAATATAAATGTAATGTATAAAGGTCATTTTGTGTTGCTCACGTGGTAGAAGGGTATTAATTGATCTGCATTTCGGGATTTTAAATGAGTAACGAAGAACAACAACATTACAATACACACTCTAAATTGTAAACTTAGAAGATTCGGTTAGTGTTCGTTTAACGCATGAATGCTGCAAGCTATCGTAGCAGATGAAGTCATTGTTGAATGCTTCCATTTGATTTTTTAACTATTTCCGTACGAACATGGATCCCTATCTAATTAACCACAGCATTATCTCACAGTCCTGTTTGCTTTACCAGACAATTACACAGTCATAATTAACACGACCAAGGCATTCTGTCTAAATGTTTGACACTCGTTATATGTAATTCAGTGTTATATGATGGTCAACACGAATATATCGCAATGTTGTAGATGTTGAAAGACGGTGTTTTGCACGGTGTTTAAGTGTTTAAAATAATTGTTCCTGGATGTCAGTCGTCTATAACCTGTTTACTATATGAACGGAATAGCCGCCTTGTCGTTTTGTCAGCTTAAGTGCTTGTACGTGTGTATATGGCTTTTGTAAGTTTGTGTCTGCTGTTCAGAGTAATCTCTAATGCCTCCGAACAGGGTTTGTATTGCATGTGTGAACTACTGGTATTGGTCATGATATTTGCATTGTATTATTCATTTGAGAAACCTATAACAAACTATGATTGTGAATTGTGCTCAGCAGTGTATGTGCAAAACCGATACTTCTTTGAAGTTTCTTAAGCATCTTTGAAGTTTGTCTTTAGTCAAAGATGTCGAAGAGAAAATCTTTTTTAAATATTTCTATTTACGAAAAATGTTCTTGCCAACCAATTTCAATTATAATTTTTGTAAACCTAAATGGTCCAATATAACGATGTGATTTCAATACATTAGGCGGAAACATTTCGAAAACAGTGTGGAAATGACCTAATGCAATATTAAAAACAGACCTCACTGTCTTGTTGTCATGGTTAAGATGGAATAACAATTATATTATAACGGTCAATGTGATTTCCCCTTCTATTCTTCTTGTGTTTATTAGGTGGCTTTTAAAGTAAAGAACTATTACTGGCATTTATTTTTATTTATATTGATTTCTCCTGTTGTATATGATATTAGAATACAACCTACATTTTCAGCCAATGGAATTGCAGGTATATAATTAAGTACTAGGCTTAATCATCATATATTTCAACTTTCGCGGATAAATAAAAGTATACTGCCACTCATCCCTGCGGGAAATTCACAATGTCACAACCAATGAGGTTGTATTATAAGTATCTACTTTAAGTCATTTCAAAACGAAACAAGCACGGCAGAGCCTCGTTTTTTATCGTTTTAAAATGAACTCGTTTAATCAAGCTGTCATCAAAATTCTTCGGAATGTCAGAACAATATGTTTGAATGTGAGTATATGTAAGCTGATATTAAAAACCATCGGAATGACGGAACAATAAAATTACAATTACTTTTGTCACTCCTCGCGAAGCCAGAATTTTTGCAACTTGCAGATTGAAATGGATGGTTTCAAAAACTGTGTAGTACTTTATGACTATCGTGTTGAATCTAAGTTTAAGACTTCAGTCTCGAAACTGCAAATCTTCATATTATTGTTCAGCTTTTGTTGGTGGACCAATTCTGGTAAAAGTGACCATGTATGCTGCAAGTGCAATTCTAAACAATTATTTACAATTTTCTTACAAAAGTAGCTACATAGGTATAATTAATGACGTTGAAAAAATCCGTTTTCTGTGTCTGAGTCTTAACTCAGGCTCAGGATCTTCGGAATACGGGCCTTTTATAGCTCGCTTTGCTACACATAGCATTAAGTATGAATCACTAAAATATTATAATAACCACGAACTTCAAAATTAATACTTGCAAATAAATTGGCAACACTTTCAGGAATGAACTTTAATATAATGTTTTGTTTTATTACGCTAAGATCTATTTTAATAATGTTTATCCTTTTGATTGATTGTATATCTGTTCATAATCTAACATACTTATACAATAATTAAGTACCTTTTCTTAAATAGATATTAAAATCCAATAAGCATTGGAATGTGTTTTTATTGCTCAAATAATCTTTTTTATCTTAAAAGACGTAAATCGATAACAATTATCAAGTTGAATGTGTTGTTTAGCCATTTTGATCTCTTTTTATGTTGTACTCTTCAATCCATTTTCAGTTGAGTTTAACTTTGTGTGTATAGTTGGCTTATCCGTCAGCAATCGACATTTAGCTCAACATGCTTGCCCGTCATTCAATAAGCGATTTTTAGCCCAACAAGGTTGAATATATAGCTGATTTTTTATATAGCAAGCGACATATAGCTCGACAAGTCTGAATATATATCAGGCTTGTTATTGAGCACTCAAAGAAGTCTCAATATATGACTCGTCCTTTAGATCAACGTTCATCTAGACTATCAAAAACAATAAGTCTGAAGGGACAACATAATATAAATGATCATGCGAAACAAAACACAATAATAACACAATAATAATGCCAACATGGCGTCTGCTCAAAGATATTGGTGCATAGAAGAGTACAGGTCGTGTTTGACTGCTCGGCCACATCATATGGATACTTCTAATACGTGTCATTGTTTCATTACACGTGCACTATACTATGAGGACGTCTCTATATTGTTGTATGTATGTGGTGTGTCTATGATGTTTTGTATGTGATATGCATGTGTCGTTTTGTATACGATATGCCGGCGTCATTTTGTATGTGGTATGTCTGTGTCAATTTATATGTGTCATGCCTGCGTTGTTCTGTAAGTGGTCGGTTTGTGTCGTTCTGTATGTGGCATGTCTGTGTCTTTCTGTATGTGATATGTCTGTGTCGTTCTGTATGTGCTATGTCTGTGTCAGTCTGTATGTGGTCTGTCTGTGTCGTTCTGTATGTGGTATGCCTGTGCCGTTGTGTATGTGGTATGTCTGTGTTTTGTTTTGTGGTATGCCAGTGTCGTACTGTATGTGGTATGTCTGTGTCGTTCTATATGTGGTATGTCTGTGTCGTTTTGTTTGTGGTCTGTCTGTGTCGTTTTGTTTGTGGTATGCCTGTGTCGTTTGGAATGCAGTCTGTCTGTTTTAATTTGTATGTGGCATGTCTGTGCTGTTCTGTATGCGGTCTGTCTGTGTTGTTTTCTATGTGGTATGGCTGTGCTGTTCTGTTTGTGGTCTGCCTGTGTTGGTTATAATGTCGAATATATGTGTGGTTCTGTATGTGGTTTGTCTGTGTCGTTCTGTAAGTGGTCTGTCTGTGTCGTTCTGTATGCTGTTTGGTTGTGCTGGTCTGTCTGTGTCGTTCTGTATTTGGTCTGTCTGTGTCGTTCTGTATGTGATCTGTCTGTGTCGTTCTGTATGTGATCTGTCTGTGTCGTTCTATATGTGGTATGTCTGTGTCGTTCTGTATTTGCTATGTCTGTTGTTTTTTTCTGTATGTGGTCTGTCTGTGTCGTTCTGTATGTGGTCTGTCTTTGTCGTTCTGTATGTGGTCTGTCTGTGTCGTTCAGTATGTGGTATGTCTGTTTTTTTCTGTATGTGGTCTGTCTGTGTCGTTCTGTAGGTGGTCTGTCTGTGTCGTTCTGTATATGGTCTGTCTGTGTCTTTTTGTATGTGATCTGTCTGTGTCGTTCTGTATGTGATATGTCTGTGTCGTTCTGTATGTGATCTGTCTGTGTCGTTCTATATGTGGTATGTCTGTGTCGTTCTGTATTTGCTATGTCTGTTTTTTTCTGTATGTGGTCTGTCTGTGTCGTTCTGTATTTGGTCTGTCTGTGTCGTTCTGTATGTGGTCTGTCTGTGTCGTTCTGTATGTGGTCTGTCTGTCTCGTTCTGTATGTGGTCTGAAAATATATCAATAGCAAAAGCAATTTACTCAGCATCTGTTTTGCCTATTTAACGACTGCAAGTATAATGAAATGTTAAACCTTTCCATTAAAAGTCATAAATGGTTGTGAAAAAAATCTTCGAATTTTGAGAGTGTGACATTTGTATACCAAATCTGATCGGATATAATATTAGATTTACTTAATGACCAATAATCAAGAACAATGGCATTTCACCAAGAAATGCAACAATTTTAAGCGCGATATGATTATGCAGCGCACTAACAGGGGGCCAACTATGTAAAATCAAAATACGTTTTGGCTATGATGTAGTGTCCAATGAGATCCTAGCGCGATCTATATCCGACTCAATTGCGTGACACCTAAGTGATCAAGAGGTTCTATAATCAAGTACATATTGATATTAATAAGATATCGCAGTACATAACGCAAAAGCATCAGCTCCAACGTATGTTGATGTTAAAAGTTCTACTGATTACAGTGACTGTGATAATAACAGTGCTTTACTAAAGTTTGGAGCTCTTTGCGCCAAGAAGACGTGTATCCGCAACCCATATAGCTCCATTGAGCTCTGCGTGTTGTGTTCGGAGAGAAGGTAGGAGCTTCTTGTGGAGCTATACGTGGCGTAACAGTCCATTTTAAATGTGTCTTGTCCAAATATGCTGAAATGAATAATGGCCCAGGGGGCGTATTCAATAAGCAAGCATGATTGAACTTAAAATAAAGATTTAAAACCTAGTGTTTTGATTGGTCTGTATATTAAGCTGACCAATAGGCTGAATGGAATCACTGAGGAATGTCTAAGGATAAGAATAAGATCAATAATGAATTATGACCCGGCAGAATGATATCTAAAATATACGATACATCCTGGACTATGCTTTTATTTATCAGGATTCACTTTAAAACAATATTATAAATATCATGCGTGATTTTTGAAAGGAAACTTGACCTGGATTATTTTCACTAACCTAATCAAGATATAATGATCCTTTTATTGATAATTACTTTAATTGGGTAAATGCAGTAAGAAATATGGTATGCTCTTAATGGAACCAAAACTAATCAATCTCAAATTATAAATTCAAAGGGATGTTAATAATATCATACTAGTCGAAACTCATATTGCTTCATACTGGTATTTGTTTTAAACCAAACAATATACATGTTTTTCATAGGGAAGCAGTTAGGAGGTATACTGTTCACATTATGGTAACATAATACAGTACTTTTGTGTTCAATATTGTGTAACAAACAATAAACACAGTCTGCTTGAAGCTAAATTAATAGCCTACACGAGGCTCAAAGAGTAGTTCATTGGGAAGCTTCTAATTAAAGGTTTAAAGTGGTCCCGACATGCTAAATACCGCTTTGAGAAACTACTGAAGGAGTTTTGGGGAGTGTTGTACCAATGGTTATTACTGGCGGTAGCAAAATGTTCTTTTTCTAAATAATATGTACACATTATATTATCCTTATAAATGCTTGTTCTGTGACCTTGACAAATTGTCTGATCTGAATTAAATTAATAGTTGGTTTTGATATGATTATTTTTATATCTGTCCTTTTAAATGATACGTCTATGAAATATTGTAGGTGTAAAAACAGTTTTAATATGACTGATATCTTAACCTATTCGTATGGACTTCTCATGTTTTAATTAATAACCAACAAATGAAAGGCAAGGGCAAAGATGAATGTAAATCAAATTATTAATTGATGAACACTGTACTATTTACATGCTTAAAGTCGACAAGCAAAAACGACCCAACGGATTAGTGACTTACATCCTTGGAACGTTTAAACCAATACTTAGTTATAAAACTCATTCATAATATATTTTCATGGTCCAAATAAATACAACTTATATTTTACCAAAACTGTTATAAAAACCCTTTGAATGCAGGTTATTTGATAAGGTTTTTGCAAAAAGCGATCAAAAATATGCAGAAATATTATATTCATGGTGAATTTAAACGCATATGGCTGTTTTATGTATGACAAACTAAATGTGTTTTCTTTTTTTCAAGGAATAAAATTTTTGATCATACAATGGATGTGGCAGTTCATTTCGGAATGCATACTTTTGATAAAACGTTTTATTTTAAAGGTATATGATACCATGTCTCATTTGAGAGCAAATCTTGCAATTACCAGTATTTTATTTTTGCTTTCTTTCATTTAAATAAAAGGGGAAGCCAGTAGTACTGTTTCCTTTTTCCATCAAGGTATTTGGCCAAAATAGTGTATTCGTGTCCTTTCTGTGCATTACTTTGATAGGATGACCAGATGAAATAATGATTTAATGTTAAAGACCTTGCGAGCACTCGTGTTAGAACATATGTTAGTTACATATCTTAAATTAATTCCTGCATATTGAGATTGTGAATGATAACAACGAACAAGAACACACTTCTCTCATGTTTTTGAACCGAATTTTTTTTCCTGGTAATGCATCCGAAAACACTTATTTCTTCGTTATATTGCATTTTGATAACGAAATTTCAGAAAAGACCATCTAGGTTTAGACAGGATCGAACCAACGCTGGTACAGTCAAGAAAAAAATAGAAAAACGATATCTTATCCACACGGCCATAGGGACTCATACATAGTCGGATTCCTTTAAAGATGTATTAAATAAATTGAAAGCATCAAGTGATAATGTCAATCACATCATTTTGCTGAAATGCGTTAACTACGGTGTTTGAAATCGTGGACTTCAAGGTCAATATTTGAGCATATGTCAACATTTGTTGATGGGTGCCAGCTGTCACTCTCCGTATCTTAGTTTGAACACTTCTGATGATTTGACAAACAATATATTTTTCGTAATTAAAACAAAAATCGGTGCAAAATGCATTTAACAAACCATGAACGAGTGTACTGATAAGAGTCGTTGAGTGTGCGTTTAACGCATGAGTGCTGAAAATTATTTTAATCAGATATAGTCAGTGGACAATTGAGTGTATAGCTAGTACCAACCGTTTATATATCCCTGTTGAATTATTCCAAACAATTTCTCATGGTCCTGCTTCCCTTAATGAGACGTTAATATACGTATAGATAGCAAGACCAAGTAATTATGTCAACGTTTGACATACGTAATATGTAATTCAAATCTAAGAAGTGAAAGACGTATATTTCGTGTAGGTTGAAGACGTTTCGCCGATATGTTTGGATGGTTTGTGATATATGTCCCTGTACTTGTGACTGTAAATGGTTAACTATTTGAACAGAGTTGCCGCCTAAAAAGTCTGGTTTGTTTTGAACGTTTGTACGTGTAAATGTAATGTTTGTACGTGTAAATGTGACATTTGTACGTGTAAATATGATTTTTGTACGTGTAAATGTGATGTTTGTACGTGTAAATGTGACGTTTGTTCGTGTAAATGTGACGTTTGTACGTGTAAATGTGATGTTTGTGCATGTACATGTGAGGTTAGTACGTGTAACTGTGATGTTTGTACGTGTAAATGTGACGTTTGTACGTGTAACTGTGATGTTTGTACGTGTAAATGAGACGTTTGTACGTGTAAATGTGACATTTGTACGTGTAAATGTGCGGTTTGTACGTCTAAATTCGAGGTTTGTACGTGTAAATGTGCGGTTTGTACGTGTAAATGTGACGTTTGTACATGTAAGTGTGAGGTTTGTACGTGTAAATGTGACGTTTGTACATGTAACTGTGATGTTTGTACGTGTAAATGAGACGTTTGTACGTGTAAATGTGACATTTATACGTGTAAATGGGAGGTTTGTACGTGTAAATGTGAGGTTTGTACGTGTAAATGTGAGTTTTGTACATGTAAGTGTGAGGTTTGTACGTGTAAATGTGACGTTTTTACGTGTAAATGTGGCGTTTATACGTGTAGATATGAGGTTTGTACGTGTAAGTGTGATATTTGTACGTGTAAGTGTGATGTTTGTACTTGTAACTGTGGCGTTTGTACGTGTAAATGAGGTTTGTACGTGTCAATGTGGCGTTTGTGGGTGTCAATGTGAGGTTTGTACGTGTAAATGTGAGGTTTGTACGTGTAAATGTGGCGTTTGTACGTGTAAATGTGACGTTTGTACGTGTAAATGTGGCGTTTGTACGTGTAAATGTGACGTTTGTACGTGTGTGTCTCCTCTTCAGCCTCGTTTTGAGCCTTACCATGTGCCTTAAAACAGGTTTATATTTGAATTGTTGATCAACCATGGTTGTAAATAATCGAACAACAATTTATTTTCGAAAATAAAAAAAAAATCGAGTTTTTTTTGTCAAACAATAACAAATATAATATTTGTGAACCTAAGTGATCGTATATAGCGATGGAAATGTAAAGAGTTGAATTAAGAAAATTTTAATAACATTAGAAAATGACCTTAGCAAATATTGAAAACGAAACCAGAGATACAAATGAATGTTCTGTTGGTAATGCAATTTACTTTCAACTTTCAACTTTTATTTCACAAAAGCATAAGGTTCCCACATAGCGACAGCATTAGTATTCATAATATAAAAACACAATGGGTACGGCTATATGAGATATTAAGTATTAATTATTTTAACAGGGAGGTTTTTCATATGTCTTTTTTTCTACTGTTACTCATAACTTCTTAAAATGACTAAAACAATTTGGGTTATATTTAATTTATGTTTTATCATATTATTAGCCTGGTTTCGACAGACGATGAGTAACGCTTTAAATAACTGAGTGTAACCGGCCATGGTATGGTTACTATTAATGACAATTACATTCCGTTTTATTCGGTTGAATAGCGGCCGTCATAAAATGAGTGTTTTTTACTGTCATTTCACTACACTTATATGACTTCTCATGCTTTATTTGCGAACAAATAAATCTTAACAAATAGATGGTCGGTACAAATTGATGAAATGCTAGACATCAATTTACTATCTATATGTATTCAGCTGATTGGCTGATTGTTCTAAGAAAATATGTATTTAAGAGATAAAATTCACATAAGAAAACGACTGTGAATTAGTCTATTGTTTTAGCCTTGAAATACCTTAATAATATACTTAATTTGAGTATCATATTCGGATGCATCACTAATGCAGTTCATCAAATAATAACGCATTTTCTGAGTCATTCAAAGATGAAAAATAAAACTCTTTTTCGTTCATGCTTTTCGATGAAGTATTGAGTTTTACAGTGAAATAACATTGAGTGAAAATGTCAATTTGATATTTTCGCTTCAAACTAAGGAGTGAACACATCAGCTTTAAGAACTACTTTTAATATCATGGGTAGTTTCACAAGTTATTGTTGCAAAATGGACTAATTTGATATTAAATAGTGTTTCATATGTTTAAATTAGGTATTTTTGCAAATAAATATCATTTACCGTTTTTAAAAACAATGGTAATCCTGTTTTTTAATCGTTTCCTAAACTCGAAGCTGAATGTTTCTTTATTTGGTTTCGTACAAAACATACAGACGAAAACAACTGCTCGAACATATTTAAGATGTTAAATCATATATCAAATATCTGTTTAATTTGTATGAATTTGTAGTACGAAATTCCAGGAAAATTCAAAATTCACACACCAATTATTGAATTCACTGATTTTAGTTTAAGCCAACCCGCCTTAAAAATGCTCAACACCCAAGCATGGTCTTCACTCTTTATCTGCAAAAAGACATGTATTCAATGGAATCATACTGGTCTCTGATAGTAAGTGATGATTGAATATCCATGTATCATGAAAAAAACTCTATAACTAGAAAAACTATTTTCAAACCATTGTTAGTTCTAGTTTGCTAAAGGAAAACGGCCGCTTTGATCCGAACCCTGTCCCTGTTATAGAAACCAATAAACTAGCCAGGACTGACAATGCTGCCTTAAACATTCAACTATTGTATTAAACACCATTCCGCGGGTAGGCAGTTATGTCATCATTGCAGAGGCTAACAACATTCTGCAATCTGACAATACCATTATGCTTAATTTTTGAAAGGTTGCGTTCAAACGGTCATTTCATAGGAAACTACGTTTAGATGTTACAGCTTTTTCAACGTATTGATGATAAACACTTGGAATGCAAGCTTATGACATTGTTATTGAAATGAAAAACAAACAGTATGCACATAGTATATTCACGGGGAAATGTTTATTGACATGGAAATTTCGGGAAAAACTTGAAACGTTTTTTTTCTCTGATTTTGAAGGAAAGGGAATTCTTCGAGGGACCACACCGTGGGCTTATCACAGACCATCTGGTTAGAACTTTAGGTTAAGTGTGGATTATACTCTATGTGTTAAGCATAGGTTATAACCCATTTTATTGAGGCAAATATGTTGTATTAAACCGAATTTTTAACCTGTAGATATTAACGAACGTTGAAAAAAGCTAGTTGAATTATGATTTTATTATTTCAATCCCTATCAATCTGAGTTTATGACCTTAACTATTTGGGATGGTATATATGCATTTGAAGATGACGGTTGCATAGATTTTCCGAACTAACTTTACGACATAAATGCATTTGAAAATGTCTGTCGATAGCACTTAATGTGTTTGACATGTGTAATAAATAATAGGTAAAAGCAAACTTTCAAAATCATATATCCCTTCATAGATATGGATTCAGATAATGTCAACTAAAGTTATTAGTATCATTGGTTTTTACATTTTTTTTGCAGCCCATAATTTGGGTTATAATTCCTTTACGAATGCAACCTTTCCTACCAAACATGTTTTGTAAGCATAAATAACACGTCCAATTACATTTGTCTTTACGTTATGCAAAAGTTATATATTGTGTCAGCTGGAGACGTTGATGGACGTTTCGCCAATACATTCCTATACTTTTCTCGCACGGTGTTTGATGGATGTATCTGGGTGTGTGTCTGTAAATGGTAAACCACGTGATTTGCCGCACTTATCGTCGTCAATTGATATTTTTTTGACAAAGTATGATTTAATATCGCGCTGTTAAGGATTTAAATGGAATCGTTTTCATTTTGTTTTACCCATATTATCTGAACAATAATTTAAAATATACACATTTTAGTGTTTCTATTCTGAATGATGGCAAAATCAGATAAACAGAACAATATTCAAGCAAACCTTTACAGTGATGTATTATCATTGGATTTTCTTTTGCCTATAGTATAAATACATATAAAATATGCATGATATATTCCCAATTACTTGATACATTTGATGTTATTGAAATTTAGTAAAAACACTTGTTTCACAAAAGCATTCATTGTTTAAGCGTTAAATTTTGGTGATTTGTAGGTCGGGTGCTACTGTTCATATTTTGTGTATAATCATGTTTGGTCATAGCACATGTAACGTTAATAAATAAATATACTTACTTTCTCTCTTATAGTATAGTATGTTTATCCTCGTCGCGTTTATCCTAACGTTTTCAAATTTACATAGAAAGGCAAGTTTTTGACATAATTTTACAATCTTTTCTCGAAGGTTGTGAACTGTCAATAACGTAGTTTTAGCACTTTAAACAATCTTCAATATATAAGGGAAAATTGTTTTATAAATTTGTGTTTTACTATAATGTCCCTTTAAGCAATTATAAAAACGAAAACTAGAATGGTGACATTGACAAATTACCAAGCAAAGCCCGACAACACTGACGGTAAAATGGATTTCTTCTTCGCTCTTTCAAGCCATTTGTTATAAAAACGAATCAGTTCTTCTCGGATATCGCTTTTCAAGGGAGAAGTAAGTTCTGTTATGCTGTTAAAAATGGGGTAGTAAAGGTATTCGGGCAATGGGCTTCTGAGAGCTTCATTCAAGCAATATCGTAGACTGGTGACCGACCATAAACTGGTGAATGCGATTTAAAATGGCATACTTAAAACTGCTCGTAAACATATTTGGACGTTGTAAAATAGTAGTAAACACTATAAG
This sequence comes from Mya arenaria, assembly GCF_026914265.1. Classification (NCBI taxonomy): domain Eukaryota; kingdom Metazoa; phylum Mollusca; class Bivalvia; order Myida; family Myidae; genus Mya; species Mya arenaria. The sequence continues at coordinate 3,136,484 of NC_069133.1, read as the reverse complement.
AATAAAATATATAAAGGTCGAAAATTTTAGCATTGTCTTTGATAGTGTTGCATCATAAATGTGATAATGACGACGTACGCTTTTATCGCAAGCACTCTCTCCGTCGAAAGAATAGCCACACTGCATGTAGATTAAATTGTTGATATCGTTCTGTGGATATGGGATGAACAAATACTAAGGCGAGTTCGATTAATGTATGGGTCCCTAGGAGGTACCCCAGTATTTTAGCAGAACATTGATTGCAGTAATGTTTACTAGTATTGTGCGTCCTCTGAAGTACTTATTTGTTACGTAATTGTATATCTCCTTATCATTTTAAAGACATTGTTGATAAAAGTTTGGAAAAGTCTGAGTCTATGTTCTCGATAATTATTCCCCCTCATTTTCTCCTGTTTTACTGAATGTTTCAATGCTGTATCACTTAGATATTATAATTTATACGCTACCTGTAATTGCTATATTATGACGTCTGTGTGAGTATATGTTAAGCCTTAATATTGAGTCTCTAAACACAGTCGTCGTTTCAGTTTCGGTTGCTGGGCGTGTCAGAAACGATCTAATATATAAGAAGCTGTTTAAGTGATAATAGATTCAAGGAATTACCTCACCACTATGTCATATGTTCGGATGTGGGCAAAGTTATATAAAACGTTATAAAAACGCATTTATATTAAGAATTCACTTTGAATTTGGAAATATCATTGTTTATGTAAAAAGTGTACAAACACCTGATTTATCTGTAAAAATGTAGACTTAAGTAGAGGTCATTATGGATATAAGTTTATGTCGAACAATGCCATTTCTTGAGTTTATATATTCAAGTAGATATGCTTACTTTGGATTCACATGACCTCGTCCCCTTCCATTAACCCGCACTTATGTCTGCTTGTTATTGTCTGATTTTCTCTAAAAGACTAAACATTTTGACCAAATAGGAATGAAGCTGACCGTAGCTGGTGAAATATACCCCCGAATATTTATGCATCATATATGTCAATATAAACCATAATCACAGAAGAAAACCTGGACAAAATATGGACAATACATTTATTCTAGATATTATTTTGCATATTTAAAGTTGATACACCAGGTTCACAAAACCTTAATATTGAGGGAAGAATAACGTAATTTAGTTTCTTGTTGTGAACATCAACACGAGCTCATGTCGGGGAATACTAATGGTTATTGAGGAAGCAGGGAAGTCAAACACACCATGTAACTCATCCATATATTTTGTCCCATAATACATTTGTGTATGAGTTTAACGTTTGACGAATTCAAATGCAATCAAAATCAAATATATGGGAAAACCCAACTAAAAATGACAACATGGTGAAATATAACATATAGGGTTTCGTACTTCGGAGAACGAGAAGAATGTTATATGATGCTGATACAATCTCTGAACAAGATACTCTGATGAGTTAACTGTTACTATTTACCAAAGTGTCATATTAGATATAGATGAACTGTAGTTAACCCAACTCAACTTAACTTTATTGCATTAAACTTATACATATGGTTTTAGCAAATACAACTTATGCAAAGGCGTGAACTGAGCCGTATCAAACGTTTGCTATAGATACATTATAACTAAATGCTCAGTATAGGATGTGGTCCAGGATGCCCTCTCTATATTTAAGATATAGAATGCTACCACAGAATGATATTTTGTTTAAGTTTGAGTGTTGCACATAACTTATACTTGTACTCTATTGGTTTTTATACCAATTTCTGCACTCAGAGAGAACGAAATCATTCACATCTCAGAGATTAAGTATTTTGTTGAACCAAAACTTGGCCGTCTTCTGGCCTGATGCAACATAGATTTCTCGAAAAATTAACGGTGTTGATCTCAAAAGCAAATGACATACCTTTTGTATTGTATCAATCGGGTTTGAACTGAATTTGAAGGAAATGTTTGATTGTCATATACATTAAACGCAATTTTTTTAATGTCGGATTTTGTTTTTAACTTTGTTGACCACGTGTAATAATGTGTTTTAAATGTATAATTGGCTCTAAAGTCTGATTACTTTAGGCATATCAATAAAAATTTGGTTTCACTTGCGATCATTTTTGAATACGACAGTAACCTGTGAGATATTGTCCTTTTGACCTTGCCGATAAGGTCATTACGCTGTTATACTAGCTGATTGCTGAACTTGATTAAATGAGTTACGCCTTATAACAGATCATAATAACATTTACGAATATGTGAAGCATTGTTCCAACAGAGGAGAAATAATCCTAACTATCCTGTATGATACCATTTTCTCAATTCTCAATCTGCTGAAGATGTTGTTTTCTTGTTGATTACGAAATTAAATCATGTAATCAATATGCTTGAGTACATACAATTTATTCGGAAATATGAAATTAATAACGTATCTCGATTGCACGATAAATCATCTTCTGTGTCACTGAATACATTCTTACTCACGTCGAAGATCCGAGGTGAGTGGAAACCTTTTGAAAAATTAAAGTATTAAGTGTAAATATATCATGCGTCTTTTCCTTGACATATTTTTTTTTAAAGAACGGAGCTTACATGAACGTTCCATAACTTCCAGGGAACCACCATTGTTATGTTAGGCTCTTACCGTATCAAATGTGTTTTGAAAGACGATGACACATTCAATTCGAAGACATAATAACTAGGTCCACGTTATTTTGGGAAACTATTTACATAACCCGACATCAAGCAGGTGGTTCGTTAAGATGAATGACTTTCACACTTGTTCTTAAAAAGGAAATGATCAGACTGTTTAAGAACCCAAATAGCATTTCATTCCCGTATTTATCCCCCGCTAATGCACGCATATATGTGAAGAAATGTTACTGATTGGGAACGGATTTAGATATTTTGCGTTCGTAAATAACTTTTTTAACGTAAACAAAATATATCTTTCAAAATGAAATCTGACATCAAAGTTGTTCATTTACTTGTATGTTTAAAATGTCATTTTGTATAAAAGCGTTTATGATCGGGAATATTTGAAGTTCTTTGATCGAAACGGCTTAATGTAAAATAATTGTATAATAATAGTAACTATTTCATAAGCAATTCCTGCGCGCTAGAAGGAAGAAATTATCTTTTAATCATTGCACAACATAAACGTGAAACATGTTATGCACGTGCCATATTAGGAATTATTTGAATTGAAATGCATTCAAAAACTTTATTTAAATATTTATGCGAAAAGCTACAGAAAAAAGCTCAGTAGCAAAACGTTTAAACATAAACCTGGTTTAATGGCACTGGGTAAACGCCGGAAACAAAGAACATAAAATCACAAACAAGAAACATGGAAGAACAGCACAAAACTCCACAAACAGCACAGTGAATACATACTATAAATTAAAAAAAAACTAGGTATGTTTATCAAGAATTGTTAGGTCCCGCCTTGGAACGGTCAGTAAAATGTAAAAAATTCTGGGGGTTTAAACCGGTTTAAGCTTTACCAATGAAGACTGATTGTCTTTGGTGCTCAAATATCAAGGAAGTTCCAGAAAACAGCAACAACTGAAACTGATATACAATGTTCCTTTATAATATATTTTCTAACATATAGATAATTGTAAAGAAAAGATTGTCTTCTTTTTGACACATGTATGGTATAACAATCTCACTCCGCTTGTTTGCAAACAATTTAATTTAAAACATCATAGATTTATTGGTTATATTCCATCAAGTATTATTTTTATTTCTAGGTTTGTTCATATGATAGAGATTATTTTGAATAAAGTATTTTATGTTCCATTTAAATCATCAAAGGGAAACTTGATATTTCCCTTTGATCTTAAGAAAAACCTTATAACTTGTTTCACTTTATGTATATTAAATGGAAAATGTGTCATGAGCATATAGCAAAATGTTGTCGTCATATTTCCGGGTTGGACATCACCATTTATCAGAAAGCAAATATTGTTTTAAGACAAGTGCCGATTCTTACTAGATTTTATCTCATTATTCATTTCACTTAAAAACGATTTATAACGATCGAATATATTAAGAGATAAATAGTGTGTATTAAATTATTTCGGGTACTTGCATTTGTGCCTTGCATGTAGCGCTGGAAATGGCATTGCTTTCTCAATTTCTGGTATTCAGCTCATCATCAGCGCGTGAACAACAATTAGTTCTTTGTTGTTATTTAATACCGAAAAGAACTGTGATTAACAATATTTTACACAATATCATTGTTTGTAAGCTCGCCATATGCTCGTTTACGAACACATTTCCTGAACGTGCTGTCAAAGGCTTGGATTATTTGGTGTATACCCCGTGGCTATAGCTAACATTTCGGTAATTCAAATGAAAACTTGGTATACGTGGTAGAAACGCGAAAAGAAAGCCACATAATTCTCGCTTAATCATTGTTGGGTTATGCACTTGTTGCTCATATACAAAAGGCGATCGTTGGCGTTGGATTCGCGGTAACCTTGCTTTCAAGTTGGCTCAATATAAAAAATAGAGAAAACGTTATAGAAACATGCAGAATTCAAAACAAATATTAGTATGTAATATTCAAGAGAATACACATAGTAGTTTGCTAGAAGCTTTAATAAAGCAATGATAATTTCATTGTGGTCACCAAACCGTACAAATGGGTTTTCAGCGGGTACTATGGTTTCCCTCACAACACAAGATCACGCTCTCACGTAACATCGTGTCAACCAGAGTTATTGTATAATGCTATAATAACTTGTTTTCGATTGTTGTGAAGTAGATAGATGTTTGCAGATAAATACATTAAAATGGCAGAACAATATAAAAATGCTTCCTATTTCTTTTACATAATGTTTTAAATAGACAAGCATCCTCATCTAAATAATTGCTCTTACTAAAGAAGCATTTGCCGCTATATACATTGAACTCTCCGAATTATATAAAATATACTTCCTATGAGTATTTCATATTGTTTTAAAAAGTAATTGAGAAAATTATGAATGCCAAGCAACAGCGTGTACAATGAAAATGGAAATTGTCCTGAACTGATTATTAAACTGTTTCTACATACTATTCCTGCATATAGTACACCATATATATGATTGGAACTCACTGCTATGAATGTATTTACGTACGTCCCTTGCAATGAGTAAACAGACATATGTTAACGTATGGGCATATACGTCTGGAAATTATTACACTCCGCTTAAAATTTGGGATATGCGCAATGAAATTACTGTCTACCTTTTGGTAGTCCGGGGAATGATATTAAAAACATCTTCAGTATTTAAACGACACTTTCTTCTTAGGTAATAAGACTGCAGTGGAGCATCCGTGGTCTAATTGCAGGACAGTAGAATGTCACTCCAGGGGCTGCAGGTTCGATCATCAGCCTTACTACAAAACTCTAAACTGTAAACGGATTATGTACTAAGAGTACCTCTCTCCAGGGTCACACCATGTCTGTACACTATAACCAACACCTTTACAAGACTGATACTGTAACTGGTACTGACGCTAAAACGTTTATCCTCTCCGGTAAGCCTTTCTAGTTGTTATATAGGCTTTGTCTTTTTCCGTATATACTAGAATGATAAATTTCATTTACGTCAGAGCCGGGATATATATTAAAGAATAGACCTGTAGTGTTCGGTAGAAGTAGATGCTATGAGCTGCTCTGATAGAGGCAAAATGCACCAAAACCGGGATATATCGCAGATATGAAAAGTTGTCCTATACTTTTCCCCTGTCCGATTTGCCTATTTCATGCGTCCAAAGTATTTATAACTTGGTATTGTTTATACTTTATTGAAATATTATTAATATTATTTGACTCATATTTGAAACTAACTACAGAGCAAAGACATTAACTGTTTTAAATTCATATAAATACTGAAGATAATCCCTGTGAATTTTATATAATGAATGTACCATTTGTGATGTTAAAGTCAATTAAACGATAAATACCTTGTTTATGCCACACAAGACAGATTAACCCGTTCGACGCCAAATTTATAACTAAAAGTGAATACATTATTTTCCTATGTCGCGTTTATGCGAATTCGGTGGTCTACCAGGATGTCGCTTTTTGCGAGCTTGACGCCGAAACGGTTACAAGTTATATATTTAAATATTTAAAATTATAATTTTTCATAAGATTCATGGGGTTAAGCCTGCATGTTGCCTGTTTGTGTTTTCGGCGCCGAAAATGTATAAAAAAACTATATTTAGAACAGTTATCATTATATCCGCAATGCCATGTTCTCCAAAATGTGTGTGGCATATTTTCAGGAGTAATATATCACAAAAACATTTGTCTTGCCTTTTTTATCAAATAATTATTTTAAAAAAACGGATTGTGTATCGATGCTCAAAGAATTAAAATATGCTTTATCGCCATAAGTATTAAAACGCAGTACGTACAGGAACGTAATGTGTTCTTATATCAGCAGATTTAACAGGCTTTTAATATGAGCACTGATAAAGTTTATCAAAATAAATGGCTGACAATTGATCACATTTCAATATTTTCGGCAAAACACCTGCACTGACTCTGCTGCATTTCCCGTTTGATAAAATATGATTCAACAAAATGGTATCTTTAAATATGTTTTTTATTTGTATTTGAGAATGTTTTTGTTTAAAGTTCTTAATAATTTATTGTTGCAATAGTTTGGGATTTATTGTAATGGTCATTTAAAATTATGCCAAAAGCTTTAAAGAGGTACATGTTGTTTTGAACCTTTGCAGAAACGAAGTAAACTTAACAAACATTACGCACAATGCCATCAACAGTACAACGGCACATTTCTGCACTAAATCTCGATACGTTTACACGTATGTACTTGCCTGAAATTAAACCAGACTTTAAACACAATATTATACCAATTGAAGAGGAATATCGCAGGGTACAAGTATTTGCTATCAAACACGACGAATTATACTGCTTCAACTATTGCTCAATCAGCAGTATGCGAGGTCGAACTATCGTAAGAAATAAGCACCTATTTAGAACTGCTTATCTTTATTGATAGCAGTTAATGTGTTATTTAGCGAATGTAAAAACGTGAATGATCAAGGCATAATTTATAATCGCTCTGGATTTATGTAGGAAAAATGCATTTCATATCGGATAACCTGAACGCGTTCGATGGCGTATGTAGGGCGAAATTCCCAAAGGGCATGTTGCTGATTGGATGACGGCATTCCGGCTGTGTTTTAATACTTGTCTAAAACTAGAAATATGCATGTTATCGGCTAGTTCACATATTTTCTTTGATTCTTTATGAACATTGTTTTGTAGATAAGCAATACATGTATGTGTTTAATATTCCAATTTATATCTATTTCAATATCTAAAAACGTGACTCAATCTAGTTAAGCTGAAAATAGATACAAGAAATGAGATCAAAGGCAACATGCGACAAAAACATGTAGATATCGCCAGAATGGTTTGCGATTTTTCCTTGACTTTGGAAACAGATACCATGAACATCTCAATTTCATTCTAATCTGAATTTGTAAAATACCTTTTCAACACTGTATAATAATATGAAATAGTTAAACTTTGTTAAACTCCCATCATTACTTCAAGTTGAAACATTTCACCACATAATGGTGCATACGGTAAGTTTTTAATTATCAAAATCATTGTTTTACCTAGTTATCTTAAAATAAAGTACACATTCATAAATTAACTGGTTATATTCTTAAAATATATAAAAAAAAATAAAAAGGATTTATTAACATTAGTTGCAATTCTGATACTCGGACCTTTTTTCGAAGTGGCAAACAAATGTATACTGAATAATGAAAAATCATTTCAGATATTTAACCAAACCCCCACACATATTATTATATTTGATATCGCTATGAAACGACGCCATACACGATGCATCTTCATTGTTGTTTTTTTTAAAAATTGCACTCCGAAATAATTTCTACCAAGTAAGATCCTCGACCGTAAAATGAATAGCATCAGACAATGTTGACGCCATATGATCCAAAAGATGTTTCTTAATTCTACTCAGAAGATGAGTCTGGCTATTCACTGTAATATCCGTCAGATGAAATTGTATTATCAGCTGAAAAATGACAGCATTGAGCAAGGCGAACTTAATGTACCCAAGCAGAATATGAATGAGACAATCATTATATAGACGCTTACAATGACAGTTCTTGATATGAGGAAAACATTTGGGGTCCTTTCTCTAGTGCAGGATTTGAAGTGTCTAACCAGTAGGCACATTCTGACGCTCAGATAATGTCTAATCACATCGACAGGTCCGCTACTACGTCGATCATGGTATAGAGACAACGGCTTTATGAAATCATTTGGTAAACCGCTCAATTTAGTCCACAGTACACAGCATATTGCCGGCATGCAACAGTCAATCAAGCAATGGATGATGACGGTTTCCAAGGCTCGACATATGTTAAAAACGCAATTCAAAGTCCAATTGACAGGCCCATTAACTGCTCTGAAAACGCATCGGCCAACATATTGCATTTTAGTGGGTAAAATCTTATTGATTATGTTCTGACACATTTTCAAAATCTGATTAAATTACTTGCAAAATGAGCGTTGACAAAGAGTAATATCATATGACAATTTGTTTTAAAGGACTGACATTTTTAGTGTTAGGTTAAACGTGCATTCTATGTTTTAAATTAGTGTTTGATAATACTTAACATTAGCTTGTTGTATAGTGGTGATGATACATTTTTCTTAGGTAAATAGTATTATTCTACATTTTGAGTGCTCACGTGCTTCGATAATAGTTCAGAAATAGTCAGTCTATGAAGTATATTACATTATATGTTAATTGTTCATTCAATCATTTGTTTTTAAAATTAAAAAAATGAAGACATTTTCATCCTATAATTATATTAATTTAAAATGATTTAGCAAATATTGGATCTTGATAAATACTTTCTCAAATAATATTGTTTTATGCATAATCAAAAGCATAATACGTAACGGAGTACACGGAAATACATTGAGTCAGAGTTGTTAACACATGAAACACAACATAATTAACGCAACACACTTAAACATACAACATAACAGCAAAACATTTTTTCGCTTTTTCACATTTTAAATAAATAAAAGGTTGAAGTAAGTGACGGAAATATTACTTTAAAAAGGTGAAAAAATAAAATATGCTTCTGGTTACCGTTAAATGCAGTCGGATGAAAACAAAAGAAAAGGCCCAGATCGATTAAGTACTTTGTGAATGCATAACTGTCAGAAATGTATAAAGACAAATCACTTATCCCATACAATTCAATGAGAAATACACCGTCATGATATATGTTATTCTAATGTCGTACATCGATTTGCTTTGAAATATTATTGCCACGTTACAAAATACCTGTGTTTCAATAAAAGCAATTATAAAATTTATTGGACCTGTAATAGATATAACAACTGGAGCATTAATTGAGTTTTGCTGCCAGACAGCTCTCTTTTGTTTATAAACAACTATAAAACAAGCATTAAACAGCATGTAAATATGTTAGATAACCAGGTAATGTTGTAATAATCTTCGTAAATTGAGCTGTTAATGTGGGCCGCGTTTCAAATTTGCTGCATGATGTAAACAGAAAGGATGTTTAAAACTCGCCGGCGTTCAGACGTAATGTTTTCTTTGGATTATATTTCCTTTGTTATAAGTGTTCATTGCATATTAAACCTATTTGTGGCATATCATAACAATGTATCGCTAACAACCCTTGTTTACAGATTAATACAACCATTACGTAATATTCATGTTACACATGTGCTATTTTAAAATGCTGCATTTCTATTGTTCAAAAAATATATTTTCCTCCTCATATTAGTTAACAATTTCATTGGAACAAATATCGTTGTAATTGTAACGGTGGGACCGTATGCTCATTGCAGGTCTTATAAATGAGCAGAATAAGTCCGATGCCCAATTGAAGAAGAATGACGCTTAGGGATAACTGACCCTAACTCTAACCATATTGAAAAGGAATAACACTTAACAGATACACCTGTGTTTATCCTCCCATAAGAAATGATACTGTTAAATCTCCAATTTAACGATGGCGTGTAATAACAATACAATAAACGTACGAAAGTTCGAATATTTGGAACTTCTTATCCGTTATTTTTATTTCACGACTGATGAAAATGACGTTATTAATAGTATGAAGGTCAAGGACACGACGTTTTCCACGGAATTTGCACTTTTACATCAAAATAAGCGACTAAGTACCATGTACTCATTTGATAGCAGTTAGTTAGCTTAATATCATTATCATCTTTATCATCATCATCATCGTCATCATCATCATCATCATCATCATCATCATCATCATCATCATCCCACTCATTGGCATAACTACCCTGGGCTATTGGTGATAATATAAATGAGGACAGAGGAGAAGAATGATTTTGACAGTTGCCATAATATTCCCATTTATCATAAGCATAATTTTCATTACGTTTTAAGCGTTCTTCTAGGGACCGTTAACATCTAAAACAGTTTATCTCTCTTAGACATAAAGGATTGTCACTCGAATTGATAAATACGTATGAGATAACTGGGATTGCACCCCGCCATGAAATTATATGATGTTATGTGTGATATTATGGAGCAGCCCATTCACTCGGGGCTGGAAAAAAAACGTTTCGCTACGAAATATAGTAAAGGTGCGGCTAAGACTAAATAATACACAGCAATAAAACAAATGTAAACTCAAACAGCGTCAAAAACATTTGAATGGCATGTGTTTGTTTTGCTTGACGAGGACTTACTATCGTTTAAGGTGTACCGTTTACTTGAGTTTGCATATCTTTTGCAGTACAATTGCTCAACAACCCGCATGAGGCGTGAGACCACAGTTATTTTTACTATATGTTTCATATAGACACTAACCTGGCTTTTGACTTTATACACACCCCAATTGAAAAACATGGACATGGCATCTCTAGAACAATTCAAGACACAAAATATAATTACAAGAAAACACCATGTTGACCATTGACCCGACTGTCAAAATTGAGTTCAAATACATAACCCTTCCGCCAGGGAGTCAATCGGCTACAAGCAACTAATTTTCAGACTTCCACAAGCTATGATTTTTCCAATATTTACATTGAAAACTATCAATTTCTGCAATAGAGTGTCAAATTCAGTCAAGTTCTCTGCAAAAAGAACATTTTTTGCTTCTTTTTCATTCAATTTTAATAAAATATTGATACTTGAACACAAGCACTCTTTTTTTCTGTATTCACATCCGGATCTTGGTCAACGGGGGGCAAATAACTGTGGTCTTGAGCCATGAGAATAACTTAACGAAAATTCGTTTATTTTTGTACTTCGAACGTTAAAACGTACATTACCTTTTAATGATCTCTCTTTTTATGTTTACAAACAAAACATATTTCCGCAAACAACTTGACGCTTTCAATGCATCGTTTTTCGGCTTTTAATGTTCTACATTATGTCATCAATAAAAAAGATGGTATGTTATGCTGTATAGTGTACTGGATCGTTTACGACATTGATAACACTATCAACTAGCACGATGGTTACGTTCGATGCATTCAACTCCATTTAAATAAATTACACATTTTATTTGTCTCGAAAATGTGAAGGGTCGGTTTTGATACATAACCCTGTACTTTTAAACAATGCATTTTTAAAAAGCGTTCGGTGACATGACTGACATTTTTCCCCGTATTTGTTTTTCCTACACAATAAAATGACTATAAAAAGGGTAAGCATGGATACTCATGTTTATCACAATGTGCTTTTATGATACAAAATGCATCTATTTCAGACTTAACACAAACATAACGTCGACTTAGTGCAATAATATAGAATAAGAAGCAGATATTGAGTTATTGCACTAAGGTGACGATAAACACATATTTTGCATTCACCTATATTGTGTCTTCAAGATGCTTCGATTCAACGAGCAAAAACGACCCAACGGGTTTGCAATGTACATCGCTCGAGCGTTATTAATCGATACTAAGTTATATGAGCCATGTGCAAATGAATTAATGAAATATCACAGTTTCTATTTTTCTATTCGCATTTATGTATATATAACTACGCTATAAAACATTATCGTCATATGATATCGGAGTATATGCTTGTCTTGATGTCAGAAGCTGACACCCTTGCATTTAATTATAATAATAAAACACCACAAATAGTTTTCTTTATCATCAAAAAAAGTGTTGAAAGACTTTCATTTATAATATATTTTCATGGTCGACCAAAAAGTAATGTTAACAATTTGAATGCAGAGTTATCAAATAATGTATTTGGAAAATATATATTATACTCATTGTTTAAGTGCATATGTGTGTTTCAGATATAACAAACGATAGTAGTTTTGTTATAGGCAGGAATGGGAATTTAAGGACGTGGCAACCTAACTCGGTAAGAAAATTATGTTATATAATATATGGTATTTAAAAGTACTCAACATATTTGCTTTTCATTTTAAGTTAAGGAGAGGCCAGAAATATTGTGCCAAGACCCCCAAAGTGTTGGACAAACAAGTGTTGTTTGTCCCTTCTTTTTTGACAAGAATAATTCTGATCAAAAAGAAGGAACACGCAATATTATGTTTGTCCAACACTGACAAAATAACAGAACAATATTAAGAAAAGTTGGAAGTGTTCATCTTTCATACAACCGCTTGGCAATAATGCAGTTGAAAGTCTTGACTATAAAAAGTGAATGTGAAACGGCCTCATATCGAAGCACTCGCGTAGAAATGTAATCAATATATGTCATAACATTGATTTCTGCATATTGGGATTATGAATTAGATACTACAAAACAAAACATTGGAAAAATACACTTAAAACTGTGAGACGAATCGTTCATTTTTCGTTAAACGTATGGATGCTGAAACTTATCGTAGCAGATGCAGTATATGTATAACACTAATATTCGATCATAAAACAATTAAAACAACATTTGTCTATTTATTCCAATACAATTATTTCAAACGATATAATTCTCATATCATGAATCTGCGTCCTTTATGAAGGTTTGTCTACGCATAAAGAACAAGAACCAGTAATTCAGTGTAAAGATTTGGCATACGTTATATGCAAATCAATCTATTATGGGGAAAACGCATATTTAATATAGGTTGGAAACATATAAAGCCATTTTGCCTATTCGTTTTTGCACGGTATGTGAGTTATGTCCATGGGTACTTTGATTATGTCTAACAGTTCGACATACGTAAAATGTTATTCAAATCTACGATGGACACAACGTAAACTTTGTGCCACTGGATACGTTGATAGACGTTTCGCTGGTATGGGCTGGATACGTTAATGGACGTTTTCTTCGTGTAAGCTTGGGACTTATGATGACGTTTGGCCTATACTTTTCTCGCACGGTGTGTGACATATGAGCCTCATCGCGCGAATTTTGGCCTTCGGACATAATTTTTACAACTGAAATAATCATTAATAAAAACTGACCAAAATAATATTTTTTTCTATGTATATCAATTTCATCCGAACTGCTTTCTTTTAAAGGTTTGTCATTAGTGCATCATTTTCTCGACAGTTTATTACCATGGGTTTACTCATGTTTCCATAGCAACCACGAATTTCGTCTTGACTAATTTTGACTGCATTCATAGTCTGTGTTTAAATCGGCAAAATGTATTCAAAGTACAAAATTGAATCTTAATGGTTTTACTTAATTTTTGTTCCTTACAGACTCTGCGTTAAGAAAATAACTTGACCTATAGGCTATTTGTGATATTGAAACGTCACTTTGCACGTCATTTGAATAATGTGCTTTCGTTACAACATCATGTGAATAACATCAAATTAAGTATTCAAAATGCGCAAAACATTGTCTCACTTGTAAACACGTATTTAATGTAAGTAACGATTTAACCTTAAAACATTAATTTTCGAACGGAAATTTGAAAATCTACGATCTGGTTTTTTGTCAGCAATCTTATATCATTGGTTTGCAGATATTTACGCAAATATTTGCTATTTCCGAGACAAAAAAAAAAATAAAAATGTTGTAAAAATGGTATATAATGAGAGTGCAGCTTTAACCTTTATTGCGCACTTTTAAAATTGCATCGATTCGACAAGCAAAGCCGACCCAGCGTGTTTGTAAGGTATATCCCTCGATCGGTATTAAACGATACGAAGTTATGTGAGACGTGTGCAGATGAATGAATGGAACCTTATATCGCAGTTTCTGAAAGTTATTTTTCTTTTTGCATTTATATATAAATAGCTACGTTATTTAAACCTTTTCATTATATGATATCGGAGTGTATGCTTGTTTTGATGTTTGAAGCTGACACCCTTGCATTTAATTATAATAATAAAACACCACAAATAGATTTCTTTATCATCAAAATAAATGATGAAAGAGATTTATTCATTAGATATTTGCATGGTCGACCCAAAATGTAATGTAAGCACTTTGAATGCAGAGTTATTTAATTATGTATTTGGAAAAGTGAAATAAAGTTTGCTCAAATATTGTATTCATTGTGAAAATTAATCGCATATGTGTGTTTTAGGTACGGCAAACGGTAGTTGTTTTGTTATAGCTAAAATAGGAAATTTATTACGTCGCATTTTAATTCGGTAAGAAAATTTTTATTTTGATTATCTGATGTACTTTGCAAATAAAGATGATACCATGTCTTATATTAGAGATAATGATGTATTTAAAGCACTCAACAGAACTACTTATCATTTTAAGTTAAGGAGAGGCCAGCAGGACTGTATCAAAAAAGGGAGACACTACATACTATTTTTATCCAACATTGACAAAAACCAAAACAGTATCAAGAAAGGTTTGAGGTGTTAATCTATCCTACAGCCGCTGCGCAATAGTGCAATTTTAAACTCTTACATTTGACAGGTAAATCTACAACTGACAACTTGTGAAGCCATCTTTTAAAAATTAAAAAAAAAAAAAATCTCTCATAAAATTGATTCCTGCATATTGGGATTATAGATGAGACACGACAACATTGGAAGAGCACACTTTGTGAAAGAAATCGTTTAGTGTTTGTTATAAGTAATTCCAATCTATGAAGAGTAAAACGCATATTTATTGTAAGTTGGAGACGTTGATAGCCATCTCCCGATTCACTTTTGCACAGTATATGATTTTTTGTAAATTGGTAGAGTATTTATGTCTATAAGTTTGAATTGTTGTTCAAAACTATGATGGGGAAAACGTATAATTTGTGTCGATGTAGACGTTGATAGACGTTTCGCTGGTATATGCTGAAGACGTTAATGGACGTTTTGTTGGTATATGCCGGAGCGTAAATGGACGTTTCGCTGGTATATGCTGGAGACGTTAATGGACGTTTTGTTGGTATATGCTGGAGACGTTAATGAACGTTTTGTTGGTATATGCTGGAGACGTTGATGGACGTTTCGCTGGTATATGCTGGAGACGTTAATGGACGTTTCGTTGGTATATGCTGGAGACGTTAATGGACGTTTTAGTGGTTTATGCTGGAGACGTTAATGGACGTTTCGGTATATACTGGTGACGTTAATGGACGTTTCGCTGGTATATGCTGGAGACGTTAATGGACGTTTTGTTGGTATATGCTTGAGACGTTAATGGACGTTTTGTTGGTATATGCTGGATACGGTAATGAAAGTTTCGTTGGTATATGCTGGAGACGTTAAAGGACGTTTCGCTGGTATATGCTGGAGACGTTGATGGACGTTTCGCTGGTATATGCTGGAGACGTTAATGGACGTTTCGTTGGTATATGCTGGAGACGTTAATGGACGTTTTAGTGGTTTATGCTGGAGACGTTAATGGACGTTTCGGTATATACTGGTGACGTTAATGGACGTTTTGTTGTTATATGCTGGAGACGTTAATGGACGTTTTGTTGGTATATGCTTGAGACGATAATGGACGTTTTGTTGGTATATGCTGGATACGGTAATGAAAGTTTCGTTGGTATATGCTGGAGACGTTAAAGGACGTTTCACTGGTATATGCTGGAGACGTTAATGGAAGTGTTGTTGTTATATGCTGGAGACGTTAATGGACGTTTTGTTGGTATATGCTGGAGACGTTAATGGACGTTTTGTTGGTATATGCTGGAGACGTTTATGGACGTTTTGTTGGTATATGCTGGAGACGTTAATGGACGTTTTGTTGGTATATGCTGGAGACGTAAATGGACGTTGTGCTGGTATAGACTGGAAATGTTGATAGACGTTTCGCTGGTATAGGCTGAAACGTTGATAGACGTTTCTCTTTATAAGCTGGAAACATTGATACACGTTTCGCTGGTATATGCTGGAAACATTGATTGACGTTTCGCTGGTATAGGCTGGAAACGTTGATACACGGTTTGCTGGTATAGGCTGGAAACGTTAATACACGTTTCGCTGGTATAGACTGGACACGTTGATACACGTTTCCCTGGTATAGGCTGGACACGTTGATACACGTTTCGCTAGTATAGGCTGGAAATGTTGATACACATTTCACTGGTATAGAATGGAAACGTTGATACACGTTTCGTTTGTATAGACTGGAAACGTTGATACATGTTTCGCTGGTATAGACTGGAAACGTTGATAGACGTTTCGCTGGTATAGGCTGGAAACGTTGATACATGTTTCGCTGGTATAGGCTGGAAACGTTGATAGACGTTTCGCTGTTATAGGTTTGAACCGTTGATAGACGTTTCGCTGTTATAGGCTGGAGACGTTAATCGACGTTTCGCTGTTATAGGCTTGAACCGTTGATAGTCTTTTCGCTGTTATAGGCTGGAGACGTTAATCGACGTCTCGCTGGTATAGGCTTGAACCGTTGATAGACGTTTCGCTGTTATAGGCTAGAGACGTCAATCGACGTTTCGCTGTTATAGGCTTGAACCATTGATAGACGTTTCGCTGTTATAGGCTGGAGACGTTAATCGACGTTTCGCTGTTATAGGCATGAACCGTTGATAGACGTTTCGCTGGTATAGGCTGGAGACGTTGATAGACGTTTCGCTGGTATAGACTGGAAACGTTAATAGACCTTTCCTTTGTGTAGGCTGGGGACGTATAAAGACCTTTCGTCTATACTTTTCTCGCACGGTGTGTGATATATGTTTCTAGGTGTATGTTTGTAAATGTTTATTTATTTGAACATAATTGCAACCTATATCGTCTGGTTTGTTTGTAGTGTCCGTATGTGTGTGTGTGTTTGTGACATTTGTACGTTTGTGTCTCCCGTTCAGCTTTGTTTGGGCTCAAATATTATGCCTCTGAACAGAGATTTATATATTAAATACAAATTAACAAATCCAAGCTCTCGAATACATCTTCATTTTCAAATATAAATATAAACGGGAAAGGTTATTGTCAAACAGTAACAAATATGATAGTTGTTTACATAACATAACGATGGAAATATAATGTTTTAAATTGAGCAACTTTAAAGAAAGTTAGGAAATGACCAAAGCTAATATTAAAAGCAAACTCAGAAATACCAAGATTTGTTCTTGTTTAAATATATTAACAATCACGTTCATGTTGGTTCACTCTATTTTATTCGTGAGGATAGCGACGGGTATTAAAGTAGGGGAGTGTTACCAGCATTTTAATACTCTTTTATGGACTTCTCATGTTTTATTTGCGAACAAACTAAAGAAAACAAATAGATGAACGGTAAAAATGGATGAAATTCGAGACATCAATTTACTAACACTCAGATATTTTGATGGTTTGATTCAAAAAGCAAAAAAAAACGGCACTTAACTATAATTTGTATATAAGCTTAGCTATATAATATTTTGCAGTTATAAGACTTCGAAACTTATGTCGTAAGCACATTTTTAAGTTAAATCTCATCAGCTGATTTGCAATGTTTCAACAAATAGACTTGCATGTATATAAGGGATGAAATGTTTTCAAGATGACGACACTGAATTTGTCAATGTATTTTGCATTAGGTACAATGCTTAATTTCGTCATGATATCCAGTGAGAATGCGTCACTTTACCAATACATCAAATAATAAGCCTTTTATCGATTCATTAATCGATGAATAAATCTTATATCTTAAGAGGTTGACAAAGGTCTCAATGTAATAAGCAAATTTTATAACATTTGTACTTGTTTATATGAATAAATGCCTAATGATAAAAACAAATCAAGAACAATATTCGGCTGATAATCGAACTTTAAACCTGTCGCAGATACAATAACCAATAAAATAGCCAAAACAGAATGTGCAGCTTTAAACATTTAAATATGATATTAAACACCATTCTGTGGATAGGCAGTCACTCTTGTTGCAGCTTACATCATAAAAGGTTTTGTATACTCTTTATATTGTAAACAGATATTTATGCTCTAATGATGAAAGGCTGCAAACAGTCCTTTCATCGTTAACCGGAAATGAAATTTACTGTTTATTAAAAAAACTGTACATTGATAAACACTTCGAATGCAGTTTGTTTGACAATGCTATTGAAATCAGTTAATACAAGTATACACAGGTATATGAACTCGGATATGTTTATGAAAGTCGATTAAAGAAAAATGTGTAAAACTGTGTGTTTTTTTAACTTTTCAGGAAAGGAATTACTAAAGTGACCACACAGTGGAATCATCGCATCACACACAGTCAGGTAAGAAACTTAAGATAGATAGAAACATATCAATTGAATGATGGTTCTATTATTCAGACACAAGAACACAAAATTGATCATTTGCCTTTCTCTCCTTTCTACAATTTGCCAATTATGCATTTATTTCTTTTCCGATGTATTTTTGTGCAAACAATGAATTCCATTTAACAGCTATAATAACAATTTACTATCATCAAGGAAGTGTTTCGTTAAATCTCAAGTTTCACCTATTATCCTCTGTTGAATATCTTCATTATTTTTCGTCGATGTGTAACATTTATGAGACATTCACCGAATTTATAAGGCTAACTTTGATATTCACATTATCTTTGCGGTCTTATGAACGTATTTATAAAAAGTGGAATTTTAATTCGCACTATTTTGAATCACATAAAACCATATGTCGCATTTTGTAAAACCTGCGCATCAATTTTGTCATGTCAAAATGTAGATCTGACGATACATGATTTCGATATGCGGTTCTAAAGTATATAGGCCTGCACAATACATCCTTAAAATGACCTAATATAGATCAATATGGTTAACTTATAATATATTGAAGGCATACTTTTATCAACAGGTCAAAGCTTCACTCGATGTAGGCAAATCAATATAAATATAATTATGCTATGAGATGCTGATGGTATATTGTGAAGTGAAGAATGAACTGTGAATTTAGAAATATCATTATTCTTGTAAAAAAGGTTTTAATATTCAATGCTTGATAGATGTATCTGTTAGCATGTAGAGACCAAAGTTGACGCCATTTCGGATATGATTTCATGTCGACGAATGTGATTTCATTAGTTTATGTTTTAAAGAGGAAATGGTTTGCTTTAAAGTCACATGACCATCCCTACCCACGCTCTTTTAATGGGTTAACATGTCAGTTAGATGTCGCAGTTAACGAACATGTCTGTTTTTTACTATCTGCTTTTGCTCGAACAAATCTTATATTTTGGACAAACATAGCTTTGGAAGGTAGTCAGTTTTATTAAAATTGTAATTGTACGGTGTAACCGAAAGAA
The DNA here is from genome assembly GCF_026914265.1 of Mya arenaria. Taxonomy (NCBI): domain Eukaryota; kingdom Metazoa; phylum Mollusca; class Bivalvia; order Myida; family Myidae; genus Mya; species Mya arenaria. Next base: position 3,116,846 of record NC_069133.1, on the reverse strand, counting down.
AAAAAAACTAATATTTTTACCGAATACAAGTTTAAGTAAGTGCATACAAACCACGATTACAAAATGTAACGCACACAAATATGGAAAATATATTGATAGTATATATCAAATAGCCAGAATTTATAAGGTTGATGCACAGGAAGTTAAACAAAACCTTATTTTGACAGAAGGATAACGTAATTTATCTTCTTGCTGTCGAGTTCAACAAGAATACAACAAGTATAAATATTGAAGAAGCAGGAAAATTGATCAGATTATGTAATTGATCCACAAATTCTGTCCCATAATACATTTCTGTTTGAAAGACATTTGCCAAATTATATTGCATTAGTTTCATGTTTGACGAATGCAAATGAAATTAAATGCAGATATGGGAGAACCCAAATACTAATGACAATAATTAAATAAAGCATAAGGGGTTACATGTATTAAATAATAAGTAAAATGTCAAATTAAAGCGCTACAATCTTTGAATTTAATACTCCGACGAGTTTTCTGTTGCTATTTGCACAAAGTGTCATATTTAATGGTTGTGTAATATTGTCAACTCAACTGCACTCAACTCAGTTAAGGCATGAAACATTTACACATGTATTAAGCAAATACGACTGATGCAAAGGTATCAATTCAGCCGTATCAAATGGTTTTCATAGAAAAGCGGATACAGGGAAAATAACTACTAGTAACCTAAAATGTTTGCAAAGAGGCCATGTGAATGATACACTTTATAGATTTATTCTTATATCATAATATTTTGGCTTTACAAATAAAGTGGTTTTTACTTTCATTCATTTTTTCGTTACAGTTGTTACATAATTGTATCGTTATTGACCATTTGACCTAAACAATTCGGTTATTACGCTGTTCGGTAAGCGGATTGTTGAATTTGATTAAATGTGCTTAGTTTTATGATAGATTATAAGATCATATGTAAAACTGTTCTAACAGCGACTACTCCGAACTTTTATGAATGATACCATTATCAAAGACTCGATCTGATGTATATATTGTTTGTTTTACGAAACATATCAGTTATTCCCCATATGTAGACATTTGATAATTTTATTGATATGTGTGATTGACTTATTTGCTAATGGGAACTATTAAATCAATAGCATTTCTCCACTGCCTCGAATTATAAATTTATTCGTTTCCACCTTCCAGTGGGGGTTAAACATAGACATACGTACATACTCATTCATATTACAGAACTTATACGCATACGCAATGTACTGTTGAGTAATGTGGTTGAATAACATACGGAACATAACCCAAAATAGGTATGTGTGATACATCAACATTTGATCAGATATGTTTAAGCACATATTATACTCATACGTATTAATTTTGTAGCTGAACAAAATGTCATGAATCAACATATTAATTTCAAATAATATGTATTATATTGAACTGTCTTGATAAAAAAATAATATCTATACGACAAACGAAAGTTCTAAGAAAGAAAAAAGATGTGAATTTGTATAAATTGATGTCCAACTTCAGAGGGGAACACTGGTCACCAATTCATAACTTTAAAAGATGACTTTACCTTCATAGTGCAGCGACTGCAAAATTGGTAACAAATAGTAATCGCAAACCAGAAACAATTAAGCAAAAAACAGTTAAGTGTTATATGTTCCTAAAAGCTCACTGATAACTTAGAACAGAACTAATCAATACCATTTGTTTATCTAAATATAGCAAAATATGAGTGATGCATATTTGTTTTCTTATTTTAACATAATAACATGACATTTGAAATCATGTATTGTACAAAGCCACGAGTCATGTGTCCAATGTCATAAAGGTATTGTTCATATTTTTCAATAGCCTTTCACTCGGAAATAAGATCACAAGCACACATATACAAGAAACGGTCCACAATTCATCTTAAGAATGCTGAAAATTTAGCTTTCAGCATTAGATCCTATCGTTTAACCTAACCGTTAACAATTGATTATATACTGATTAGATCCATATCGTCATAGTGTTTAACAGCGAGTATTGTTGTGTTACTGATTATTTTGTATTGCTATTTGTGAACACAAGCACGTTGTCCGTCTGCAAATCCCGAGTTATATTGCTGAAGTTAATACTGCCAATAACAGTTCATTGATTCCAGCAATCAGGTGAAAAGCCATTCTTAGTTTTACGCATTTACGCATTACACCTATGCTTATATCATTTTATTATCTAAACGCATTATTGTCTTATGTGATACAATTTAGATTACCGCCGTTATCGTATCACTCAGGATATACCAAAATAGGATCCTTCCTAATATATCAACCATAATTGACACTGTACCAAGTGGGTGGACTGAAATAATGAGGGCTGTACATTGTATTTTTGTAAGACACCTAATGTGTCAATTGTGCTTGACTTTGGCTATCATTTTAATATCTGATAAATAAAAGCATTGCGACAAGAAAAAGACAACAGCATCATGAATGTTATTAGTGTGATGCACTCATATTAACTGAATTGAAATACATAGACGGTTTGACACGCTGTGGTCCTCCGCTTGGGACCTTTTCAAATATTCACGACACCATATTCATTCGAAAACATAATAACTAAGTCTACGTTATTTGTGGGAGCTATCTACATTACCCTATATCACGCAGGCTTTTTTGTTACGATGAACGACGTTTACATTCGCACTACACAAGGAAATTCTCTTTTGGTACCTAATTAACACCTTCTCCTCATTTTTATCCTTTGTGACTTCATGTGAAGATATGTTACTGATTGAAAATCAGGATTTAGATATTTTGGGTTTGAAAATAACTTTTTTAATATAAAAATAATACCTTGACCAACGTGAAATAGTATATCAGATGTGTTTATTAACTTGTGAATGTTTAATACGTCATTTTAATGACAATGGCTTATGATCGTTCAGGAATATTTGAAGTTCTTTGATCGATATGGCTTAATACATTTTAATTGTTTAATAGCTACTAGTCCCTTAATAATTAAAAGAAATGTTTCAAGGATGATTGTCTTTGATGTAGAAATATCAGAGAAGTTCCAGGAAACCACAGCGACTGAAAGTTATATCCCATATTCCTACATAATTTTAATTTGCAATATCCGGAGACGCATTAAATTGAAAAATAAGATTGTCAGCCCGCTTGATATTTATATACTTTCATAAGACTACATAAAGACACATAATAACAATACAGGGACAAGCCCATTGGTGGAAAAATGCAAAAATGAACCAATTACACCCAATTTATGGACACACTTTTAAACATTGCTAAGACGGGCTAATTCAGATATTTTTATCTTTGAATGATTTTTTCGTACCTTTTACGAGCTACTAGTGCTGACCAGGCTTGATTTATTAGATTACAGTCGATGTGTGTATCCGGTCGTTCAGTACTGAATACTTTGTTCTTCATTGTTTTCAAGTTGATGCGTTCTCTGTTGAGGCAACTATTTTTAATTTAGTAACTATTGACAAATTTTGAGATAGGTGTGAGGTTTTATGGCCATGCAATCCAGTTTATGCTCCCCCCCCCACCTCTCCGCCCCCAGAAGACTCGGTTCCATTTAACTCGTGTTTCACTGACTATTCCAAGGTGGTAGGTAATTCCAAAATATATAGGTAAAGCTGTTTTGATGAGTGTTTAGTCTGTTTGTGGTGTTTGTGTATATGGTGTTTATATGTTTGTAGTTCATTGTCGTTTTTGCCCTTGCCTTGTTGCTCTTAATTGGGTTTAATTTTCAATTTTCGACTACTGGGCCTGCAAATGGTTCACTTTCAAACAAATATCCTTATTAGTCCTTTTGTGTTCTAGGTGTCAGCGGCGTCGTAAACTAAAGCATTGACCATAGCTAAAATTGAATATATTCAAAAATTGCTGTATGTGTTGCCTGAGAGCATGCGCACATGCATAACAAGGCCCATAACTCTCGCAAAATTTATATTGGGAAATGCCCTTTCGATCGTTGGCGTTGGATTCGCGGTGTTCTTTCTTTCAAATTCCTTAATGTTAGAAATTAAGAAAACATTATATTGAAAGAAGATTTTGGAACATAAAGATATGTGGATTATTCAAGCCAACGCAAAAAGGAGTCTGTGGGCATTATTTAAACAATGATAACTACATTGTGGCGACCAAACAAATGGGTTTCTTCCGCAACACAAGACCACACACTCGCGTAATATTGAGCCATTGAAAGATATTAATATAATATTGTATTATGTTGTTTAACAATCGTTGTAATATAATATAATATGCACAGCGTCAATATATATAACCAACAGAAACCGGTTTTTTAGAATATTCATTTTAGACTATAATGAGCATGGTGTTAAAAAGTACATTGTTAGACTAGAAAGACCTCCCCGTAACATTTATCTCACAGAAGTGCTCTCTGTGTCGATGTAAGAAGCTCATAGATCTGCCCGTAATGACCGATTGCATTAGATTGCCCTGTTATCAAGTATCAAATCTCATCATCATCAATTCAAAAGTTTACACATTTTAATTGTTTCGAAAATGTGAACATTTGGTTTTGATATATCTTTGAAAAGAGGTTGATGATAAAATAGCTTAATTATGATTGATATTTTACCTTATTATACAATAAAGGTTGATACAAAATTATAATTGTTTTTAATTTTAATTTGTTTTTTTATTTAATTCGGTGGACATTTATGAAAGCTTGAAATTAAGGTTCAAATAAGAGATATATACAATTTAAATACACCTTTATACAAGTTTATTTAATGAATAACTACGTGGACACAATTCTCACAGTTATAAAAGCGTCAATATTTCAATAATACTCCTTATCTGAACCTTACTCAAATGCGTTTTTGTTTTGATCATTACAGTAAAAATGAGTTAAACACGATAACGCATTTTATTTTTTAAATATTTAGCATTAAAGCTGCACTCTCACGGAATGAACTTTTTAAGAACTTCCTTTTTTTGTCTTGGAACGAGCCTATTTTTGCGAAAATCCATAGAAACCAGTTATTTAAGACTGCTGACAAATAATAGATCGCAGATTTTTATATTTAAGTTCAAAATTTGATGTTTTATGCATTTTTCTTAAACAGTTAGTAACGGGTTAAGCCATAAAACATTAATGTTCGAACGGAAATATAAAAATCTACGATCTGTTTTTTTGTCAGCAATCTGATATCAATGGTTTGCAGATATTTACGCAAAAATTTGCTATTTCCAAGACAAAAAATAAAAATGTTGCAAAATTGGTATATCTGTGATAGTGCAGCTTTAACCTATATTGCGCGCCTTTAAATTGCATCTATTCGACAAGCAAAATCGACCCAGCGTGTTTGTAAGGTGTATCCCTCGAGCAGTATAAAACGATACGAAGTGAGACGTGTGCAGATGAATGAATGAAACCTTATATCGCAGTTTCTGAAAGTTATTTTTCTTTTTGCATTTATATATAAATAGCTACGTTATTTAAACCTTTTCATTATATGATATCGGAGTGTATGCTTGTTTTGATGTTTGAAGCTGACACCCTTGCATTTAATTATAATAATAAAACACCACAAATAGATTTCTTTATCATCAAAATAAATGATGAAAGAGATTTCTTTCATGCTTTACGATGAAATATGGGGTTTTAACAGTGAAATAACAACAGTGAAAATATCAATTTGATATTTTCACTGCAAAATAAGGAGTGAAAATATCAATTTTCAGAACTACTTTTAAAATCCTTTGTTGTTACATGTACTTGCCTTGGTCAAAACAGAACACTGGACTTCAGTAAATTATGTCAAAAAATGTTTAAAAAAATAAAGAAATATTTTATAAATTTAAATAAATATATAATTGGAAATTAACAACTTACCGTTTATTACCGGTTATCCCGTTTATCAAACATTTTACTGATCTTTGAAGCCGAATGTTCGAACATTTGCTTTCATTCCAAACAAATTACAGACAAAAACAACTGTTCGAACATAAATAAAATTTTATATCATCGTTCAAATGTATTTTGAACTGTTAACCGTTGTAGTACGTAAAATGAGCTTCCTGGAGAATTCACACAACAATTTATAGATAGATCCGATATTTTTTACCCCACCCACATCTCAAAATGTGTCAACAAACTAGCGTGGCATTTACTCTTCCGGAAAACAAACATTTTAAAGCGAAACAGACTGGTCTCTGACAGTAAGATGACTGAATATTAACTTACTTTAAAAACACGCGTATATCCAGTCTTAAATTAAGAAGAATGGTTAAAATCCAATGAGTATCCACATTTGTTTTGCTAACACATTTGACCTTCCAAATTTTCATTCTATAAATAGCGGCGTAGTAATTTGGTTAAAATAAAAAGTGTTTTCATTATTTTTTGGAACATTAGTGCACTAATAATACTTCATGTTTACTTTTCATAAAGATTTGCAATAAAAAACGAGCGAATATTAAGCAATAAGAATGAATAGCAGAGAACTATTTCTCAGCAAACCGAAAGTAGAAAAGTTGACAGCTATAATTATGCATGAGGGGCGCCCCACGGGTAGCGGCGTAAAGCCCACCCTTTTCAAAAAAGGGGGTAATTCATAAATAAATAAAAAACAAATAAAACTCCGAAAATAAGCATAAAAGAAACAGAAAATTTGTTTATTTCAGTGTAAGATCGTATTTAATTTCACTCGTGATCATAAAAAAAACTACATTTTCACTCGTGGCTTCGCCACTCGTGAAAATATGTTTTTCTATGACACTCGTGAAATAAAATACGATCTTACACTGAAATAAACAAATATCCTCTATTTATTCATTAGATATTTGCATGGTCCACCCAAAATGTAATGTAAGCACTTTGAATGCAGAGTTATTTAATTATGTATTTGGAAAAGTGAAATAAAGTTTGATCAAATATTGTATTCATTGTGAAAATTTATCGCATATGTGTGTTTTAGATACGACAAACGGTAGGTGTTTTGTTATAGCTAGAAATAGGAATTCTATTACGTCGCAGATTAAATCGGTAAGACAAATATTATTTTGATTATCTGATGTACTTTGCAAGTAAAGATGATATCATGTCTTAATTGAGAGATAATGTTGTATTTAAAGTACTCAACATAATTAATTATCATTTTAAGTTAAGGAGAGGCCAGCAGTACTGTATCAAAAAAGGGAGACACTACATACTATTTTTATCCAACATTGACAAAAACCAAAACAGTATCAAGAAAGGTTTGAGGTGTTAATCTATCCCACAGGCGCTGCGCAATAATGAAATTTTAAACTCGTAAATTTGATAGATCAATGTAAAACGGAAAACTTGTGAAGCCATCTTTTAAAAACAAAATTAAATAAATCTCTCATAAAATTGATTCCTGCATATTGGGATTATAGATGAGATACGACAAAAACATTGGAAGAGCACACTTTGTGAAAGAAATCGTTTAGTGTTTGTTATAAGTAATTCAAATCTATGAAGAGTAAAACGCATATTTATTGTAAGTTGGAGACGTTGATAGCCATCTCCCGATTCACTTTTGCACAGTATATGATTTTTTGTAAATTGGTAGAGTAATTATGTCTAAAAGTTAGAAATGTTATTCAAACTTGTAATGGGCAAAACGTATAATATGTGTCGATGTAGACGTTGATAGACGTTTCGATGGTATAGGCTTGAGACGTTAATGGACATTGTGTTAATATAGGCTGGAGACGTTAATGGACGTTGTGTTGGTATAGACTGGAAACGATGATACACGTTTCGCTGGTATAGAATGGAAACGTTGATAAACGTTTCGCTGGAATAGGCTAGAGACGTTGATACACGTTTCGCTGGTATAGGCCTGAAACGCTGATAGACGTTTCGCTGGTATAGGCTGGAAACGTTGATAGACGTTTCGATGGTATAGACTGGAATTGTTGATACACGTTTCGCTGGTATAGACTGGAAACGTTGATAGACGTTTTGCTGGTATAGGCTGGAAACGTTGATACACGTTTCGCTGGTATAGGCTGGAAACGTTGATACACGTTTCGCTTGTATAGGATGGAAACGTTGATACACGTTTCGCTGGTATAGTCTGGAAATGTTGATATACGTTTCGATGGTATAGACAGGAAACGTTGATACACGTTTCGCTTGTATAGACTGAAAACGTTGATACACGTTTCGCTGGTATAGGCTGGAAACGTTGATACACGTTTCGCTGGTATAGATTTGAAATGTTGATACATGTTTCGCTGATATGGGCTGGAAATGTTGATATACGTTTCGCTGGTATAGACTGGAAACGTTGATAGACGTTTCGCTGGAATAATCTAGAGACGTTGATACACGTTTCGCTGGTATAGGCTGGAAACGTTGATAGACGTTTCGATGGTATAGACTGGAATTGTTGATACACGTTTCGCTGGTATAGACTGGAAACGTTGATAGACGTTTCGCTGGTATAGGCTGGAAACGTTGATACACGTTTCGCTGGTTTAGGCTGGAAACGTTGATACACGTTTCGCTGGTATAGACTGGAAACGTTGATACACGTTTCGCTGGTATAGGCTGGAAACGTTGATAGACGTTTCGCTGGTATAGACTGGTAACGTTGATAGACGTTTCGCTGGAATAAGCTAGAGACGTTGATACACGTTTCGCTGGTATAGGTTGGAAACGTTGATAGACGTTTCGCTGGTATAGGCTGGAAACGTTGATAGACGTTTCGCTGGTATAGACTGGAAACGTTGATAGACCTTTCCTTTGTGTAGGCTGGGGACGTATAAAGACCTTTCGTCTATATTTTTCTCGCACGGTTGTGATTTATGTTTCTAGGTGTATGTTTGTAAATGTTTATCTATTTGAACAAAATGGCAACCTCTATCGTCTGGTTTGTTTGTAGTGTCCGTATGTGTGTGTGTGTTTGTGACATTTGTACGTTTGTGTCTCCCGTTCAGCTTTGTTTGGGCTCAAACCTTGTGCCTCAGAACAGAGATTTATATATTGAAAACAAATTGACAAATCCAAGCTCTCGAACACATCTTCATTTTCAAATATATGTATAAACGGGAAAGGTTATTGTCAAACAGTAACACATATGATAGTTGTTAACATAATATAACGATGGAAATATAATGTTTTAAATTTAGCAACTTTAAAGAACGTTAGGAAATGACCAAAGCAATTATTAAAAGCAAACTCAGAAATACCAAGATTTGTTCTTGTTTAAATTTATTAACAATCACGTTCATGTTGGTTCACTCCATTTTATTCGTGAGGATAGCGGCGGGTATTAAAGTAGGGGAGTGTTACCAGCATTTTAATACTCTTTTATGGACTTCTCATGTTTTATTTGCGAACAAACAAAAGAAAACAAATAGATGAACGGTAAAAATGGATGAAATTCGAGACATCAATTTACTAACACTCAGATATTTTGATGGTTTGATTCAAAAAGCAAAAAAACGGCACTTAACTATAATTTGTATATAAGCTTAGCTATATAATATTTTGCAGTTATAAGACTTCGAAACTTATGTCGTAAGCACATTTTTAAGTTAAATCTCATCAGCTGATTCGCAATGTTTCAACAAATAGACTTGCATGTATATAAGGGATGAAATGTTTTCAAGATGACGACACTGAATTTGTCAATGTATTTTGCATTAGGTACAATGCTTAATTAACTTTAAACCTGTCGCAGATACAATAACCAATAAAATAGCCAAAACAGAATGTGCAGCTTTAAACATTTAAATATGATATTAAACACCATTCTGTGGATAGGCAGTCACTCTTGTTGCAGCTTACATCATAAAAGGTTTTGTATACTCTTTATATTGTAAACAGATATTTATGCTCTAATGATGAAAGGCTGCAAACAGTCCTTTCATCGTTAACCGGAAATGAAATTTACTGTTTATTAAAAAAACTGTACATTGATAAACACTTCGAATGCAGTTTGTTTGACAATGCTATTGAAATCAGTTAATACAAGTATACACAGGTATATGAACTCGGATATGTTTATGCAAGTCGATTAAAGAAAAATTTGTATAACTGTGTGTTTTTTTTAACTTTTCAGGAAAGGAATTACTAAAGTGACCACACAGTGGAATCATCGCATCACACACAGTCAGGTAAGAAACTTAAGATAGATAGAAACAGATCAATTGAATGATGGTTCTATTATTTAGACACAAGAACACAAAATTGATCGTTTTGCCTTTCTCTCCTTTCTACAATTTGCCAATTATGCATTTATTTCTTTTCCGATGTATTTTTGTGCAAACAATGAATTCCATTTAACAGCTATAATAACAATTTACAATCATCAAGGAAGTGTTTCGTTAAATCTCAAGTTTCACCAATTATCCTCTGTTGAATATCTTCATTATTTTTCGTCGATGTGTAACATTTATGAGACATTCACCGATTTTATAAGGCTAACTTTGATATTCGCATTATCTTTGCGGTCTTATGAACGTATTTATATAAAGTGGAATTTTAATTCGCACTATTTTGAATCACTTAAACCATATGTCGCATACATGATTTCGATATGAATCCTTAAGATGACCTAATATAGTTCAATATGGTTAACTTATAATATATTAAAGGCATACTTTTATCAACATGTCAAAGCTTCACTCGATGTAGGCGAAATTGTCAATATAAATATAATTATGCTATGAAATGTTGATGGTATATTGTGAAGTGAAGAATGAACTGTGAATTTAGAAATATCATTATTCTTGTAAAAAGTGTTTTAATATTCAATGCTTGATAGAAGTATCTGTAAGCATGTAGAGATCAAAGTTGACGCCATTTTGGATATGATTTCATGTCGACGAATGTGATTTCATTAGTTTATGTTTTAAAGAGGAAATGGTTTGCTTTAAAGTCACATGACCATCCCTACCCACGCTCTTTTAATGGGTTAACATGTCAGTTAGATGTCGCAGTTAACGAACATGTCTGTTTTTTACTATCTGCTTTTGCTCGAACAAATCTTATATTTTGGACAAACATAGCTTTGGAAGGTAGTAAGTTTTATTAAAATTGTAATTGTACGGTGTAACCGAAAGAAAAAAAAAACTAATATTTTTACCGAATACAAGTTTAAGTAAGTGCATACAAACCACGATCACAAAATGTAACGCACACAAATATGGAAAATATATTGATAGTATATATCAAATAGCCAAAATTTATAAGGTTGATGCACAGGAAGTTGACCTTATTTTTGACAGAAGGATAACGTAATTTAACTTCTTGCTGTCGAGTTCAACAAGAATACAACACGTATAAATATTGAAGAAGCAGGAAAATTGATCAGATTATGTAATTGATCCACACATTCTGTCCCATAATACATTTCTGTTTGAAAGACATTTGCCAAATTATATTGCATTAGTTTCATGTTTGACGAATGCAAATGAAATTAAATGCAGATATGGGAGAACCCAAATACTAATGACAATAATTAAATAAAGCATAAGGGGTTACATGTATTAAATAATAAGTAAAATGTCAAGTTAAAGCGCTACAATCTTTAAATTTAATACTCCGACGAGTTTTCTGTTGCTATTTACACAAAGTGTCATATTTAATAGTTGTGTAATAATGTCAACTCAACTGCACTCAACTCAGTTAAGGCATGAAACATTTACACATGTATTAAGCAAATACGACTGATGCAAAGGTATCAATTCAGCCGTATCAAATGGTTTTCATAGAAAAGCGGATACAGGGAAAATAACAACTAGTAACCTAAAATGTTTGCAAAGAGGCCATGTGAATGATACACTTTATAGATTTATTCTTATATCATAATATTTTGGCTTTACAAATAAAGTGGTTTTTACTTTCATTTATTTTTTCGTTACAGTTGTTACATAATTGTATCGTTATTGTTCATTTGACCTAGACAATTCGGTTATTACGCTGTTCGGTAAGCGGATTGTTGAATTTGATTAAATGTGCTTAGTTTTATGATAGATTATAAGATCATATGTAAAACTGTTCTAACAGCGACTACTCCGAACTTTTATGAATGATACCATTATCAAAGACTCGATCTGATGTATATATTGTTTTTTTTTACGAAACATATCAGTTATTCCCCATATGTAGACATTTGATAATTTTATTGATATGTGTGATTGACTTATTTGCTAATGGGAACTATTAAATCAATAGCATTTCTCCACTGCCTCGAATTATAAATTTATTCGTTTCCCCCTTCCAGTGGGGGTTAAACATAGACATACGTACATACTCATTCATATTACAGAACTTATACGCATACGCAATGTACTGTTGAGTAATGTGGTTGAATAACATGCGGAACATAACCCAAAATAGGTATGTGTGATACATCAACATTTGATCAGATATGTTTAAGCACATATTATACTCTTACGTATTAATTTTGTAGCTGAACAAAATGTCATGAATCAACATATAACTTTCAAATAATATGTATTATATTGAACTGTCTTGATTAAAAAAATAATATCTATACGACAAACGAAAGTTCTAAGAAAGAAACAAGATGTGAATTTGTATAAATTGATGTCCAACTTCAGAGGGGAACACTGGTCACCAATTCATAAAATTAAAAGATGACTTTACCTTCATAGTGCAGCGATTGCAAAATTGGTAACAAATAGTAATCGTAGACCAAAAAACAGTTACGTGTTATATGTTCCTGAAAGCTCACTGATAACTTAGAACAGAACTAATCATTACCATTCATTTATCTAAAATATAGCAAAATATGAGTGATGCATATTTGTTTTCTTATTTTAACATAATAACATGACATTTGAAATCATGTATTGTACAAAGCCACGAGTCATGTGTCCAATGTCATAAAGGTATTGTTCATATTTTTCAATAGCCTTTCACTCGGAAATAAGATCACAAGCACACATATACAAGAAACGGTCCACAACTCATCTTAAGAATGCTGAAAATTTAGCTTACAGCATTAGATCATATCGTTTAACCTAACCGTTAACAATTGATTATATACTGATTAGATCCATATCGTCATATTGTTTTACAGCGAGTATTGTTGTGTTACTGATTATTTTGTATTGCTATTTGTGAACACAAGCACGTTGTCCGTCTGCAAATCTCGAGTTATATTGCTGAAGTTAATACTGCCAATAACAGTTCATTGATTCTAGCAATCAGGTGAAAAGCCATTCTTAGTTTTACGCATTTACGCATTACACCTATGCTTATATCATTTTATTATCTAAACGCATTATTGTCTTATGTGATACAATTTAGATTACCGCCGTTATCGTATCACTCAGGATATACCAAAATAGGATCCTTCCTAATATATCAACCATAATTGACACTGTACCAAGTGGGTGGACTGAAATAATGAGGTCTGTACATTGTATTTTTGTAAGACACCTAATGTGTCAATTGTGCTTGACTTTGGCTATCATTTTAATATCTGATAAATAAAAGCATTGCGACAAGAAAAAGACAACAGCATCATGAATGTTATTAGTGTGATGCACTCATATTAACTGAATTGAAATACATAGACGGTTTGACACGCTGTGGTCCTCCGCTTGGGACCTTTTCAAATATTCACGACACCATATTCATTCGAAAACATAATAACTAAGTCTACGTTATTTGTGGGAGCTATCTACATTACCCTATATCACGCAGGCTTTTTTGTTACGATGAACGACGTTTACATTCGCACTACACAAGGAAAATCTCTTTTGGTACCTAATTAACACCTTCTCCTCATTTTTATCCTTTGTGACTTCATGTGAAGATATGTTACTGATTGAAAATCAGGATTTAGATATTTTGGGTTTGAAAATAACTTTTTTAATATAAAAATAATACCTTGACCAACGTGAAATAGTATATCAGATGTGTTTATTAACTTGTGAATGTTTAATACGTCATTTTAATGACAATGGCTTATGATCGTTCAGGAATATTTGAAGTTCTTTGATCGATATGGCTTAATACATTTTAATTGTTTAATAGCTACTAGTCCCTTAATAATTAAAAGAAATGTTTCAAGGATGATTGTCTTTGATGTAGAAATATCAGAGAAGTTCCAGGAAACCACAGCGACTGAAAGTTATATCCCATATTCCTACATAATTTTAATTTGCAATATCCGGAGACGCATTAAATTGAAAAATAAGATTGTCAGCCCGCTTGATATTTATATACTTTCATAAGACTACATAAAGACACATAATAACAATACAGGGACAAGCCCATTGGTGGAAAAATGCAAAACTGAACCAATTACACCCAATTTATGGACACACTTTTAAACATTGCTAAGACGGGCTAATTCAGATATTTTTATCTTTGAATGATTTTTTCGTACCTTTTAGGAGCTACTAGTGCTGACCAGGCTTGATTTATTAGATTACAGTCGATGTGTGTATCCGGTCGTTCAGTACTGAATACTTTGTTCTTCATTGTTTTCAACTTGATGCGTTCTCTGTTGAGGCAACTATTTTTAATTTAGTAACTATTGACAAATTTTGAGATAGGTGTGAGGTTTTATGGCCATGCAATCCAGTTAATGCCCCCCCCCCCCACCTCTCCGCCCCCAGAAGACTCGGTTCCATTTAACTCGTGTTTCACTGACTATTCCAAGGTGGTAGGTAATTCCAAAATATATAGGTAAAGCTGTTTTGATGAGTGTTTAGTCTGTTTGTGGTGTTTGTGTATATGGTGTTTATATGTTTGTAGTTCATTGTCGTTTTGGCCCTTGCCTTGTTGCTCTTAATTGGGTTTAATTTTCAATTTTCGACTACTGGGCCTGCAAATGGTTCACTTTCAAACAAATATCCACGTTAGTCCTTTTGTGTTTAAGGTGTCAGCGGCGTCGTAAACTAAAGCATTGACCATAGCTAAAATTGAATATATTCAAAAATTGCTGTAAGTGTTGCCTGAGAGCATGCGCACATGCATAACAAGGCCCATAACTCTCGCAAAATTTATATTGGGAAATGCCCTTTCGATCGTTGGCGTTGGATTCGCGGTGTTCTTTCTTTCAAATTCCTTAATGTTAGAAATTAAGAAAACATTTTAGTGAAAGAAGATTTTGGAACATAAAGATATGTGGATTATTCAAGCCAACGCAAAAAGGAGTCTGTGGGCATTATTTAAACAATGATAACTACATTGTGGCGACCAAACAAATGGGTTTCTTCCGCAACACAAGACCACACACTCGCGTAATATTGAGCCATTGAAAGATATTAATATAATATTGTATTATGTTGTTTAACAATCGTTGTAATATAATATAATATGCACGGCGTCAATATATATAACCAACAGAAACCGGTTTTTTAGAATATTCATTTTAGACTATAATGAGCATGGTGTTAAAAAGTGCATTGTTAGACTAGAAAGACCTCCCCGTAACATTTAGCTCACAGAAGTGCTCTCTGTGTCGATGTAAGAAGCTCATAGATCTGCCCGTAATGACCGATTGCATTAGATTGCCCTGTTATCAAGTATCAAATCTCATCATCATCAATTCAAAAGTTTACACATTTTAATTGTTTCGAAAATGTGAACAATTGGTTTTGATATATCTTTGAAAAGAGGTTGATGATAAAATAGCTTAATTATGATTGATATTTTACCTTATTATACAATAAAGGTTGATACAAAATTATAATTGTTTTTAATTTTAATTTGTTTTTTTATTTAATTCGGTGGACATTTATGAAAGCTTGAAATTAAGGTTCAAATAAGAGATATATACAAGTTAAATAAACCTTTATACAAGTTTATTTAATGAATAACTACGTGGACACAATTCTCACAGTTATAAAAGCGTCAATATTTAAATAATACTCCTTATCTGAACCTTACTCAAATGCGTTTTTGTTTTGATCATTACAGTAAAAATGAGTTAAACACGATAACGCATTTCATTTTTTAAATATTTAGCATTAAAGCTGCACTCTCACGGAGTGAACTTTTTAAGAACTTCCTTTTTTTGTCTTGGAACGAGCCTATTTTTGCGAAAATCCATAGAAACCAGTTATTTAAGACTGCTGACAAATAATAGATCGCAGATTTTTATATTTAAGTTCAAAATTTGATGTTTTATGCATTTTTCTTAAACAGTTAGTAACGGGTTAAGCCATAAAACATTAATGTTCGAACGGAAATATAAAAATCTACGATCTGTTTTTTTGTCAGCAATCTGATATCAATGGTTTGCAGATATTTACGCAAAAATTTGCTATTTCCAAGACAAAAAATAAAAATGTTGCAAAATTGGTATATCTGTGATAGTGCAGCTTTAACCTATATTGCGCGCCTTTAAATTGCATCTATTCGACAAGCAAAATCGACCCAGCGTGTTTGTAAGGTGTATCCCTCGAGCAGTATAAAACGATACGAAGTGAGACGTGTGCAGATGAATGAATGAAACCTTATATCGCAGTTTCTGAAAGTTATTTTTCTTTTTGCATTTATATATAAATAGCTACGTTATTTAAACCTTCTCATTACATGATATCGGAGTGTATGCTTGTTTTGATGTTTGAAGCTGACACCCTTGCATTTAATTATAATAATAAAACACCACAAATAGATTTCTTTATTATCAAAATAAATGATGAAAGAGATTTATTCATTAGATATTTGCATGATCCACCCAAAATGTAATGTAAGCACTTTGAATGCAGAGTTATTTAATTATGTATTTGGAAAAGTGAAATAAAGTTTGCACAAATATTGTATTCATTGTGACAATTTATCGCATATGTGTGTTTTAGATACGACAAACGGTAGGTGTTTTGTTATAGCTAGAAATAGGAATTCTATTACGTCGCAGATTAATTCGGTAAGAAAAATATTATTTTGATTATCTGATATATTGTGAAAGCTGATACCATGTCTTATTTGAGAGATTATGTTGTATTTAAAAGTACTCAACATAATTACGTATCATTTTAAGTTAAGGAGAGGCCAGCAGTACTGTATCAAAAAAGGGAGACACTACATACTATTTTTATCCAACATTGACAAAAACCAAAACAGTATCAAGAAAGGTTTGAGGTGTTAATCTATCCCACGGGCACTGCGCTATAATGAAATTTTAAACTCGTAAATTTGATAGATCAATGTAAAACGGAAAACTTGTGAAGCCATCTTTTAAAAATAAAATTGCATATTGGGATTATGAATGAGATACGACAAAAACATTGGAAGAGCACATTTATGAAAAAAGTCGTTCAGTGTTTGTTATAAGTAATTCCAATCTATGAAGAGTAAAACGCATATTTATTGTAGGTTGGAGACGTTGATAGCCATTTCCCGATTCACTTTTGCACAGTATATGATTTATGTACATGGGGTAGAGTAATTATGTCTAAAAGTTTGAAATGTTATTCAAACTTGTAATGGGCAAAACGTATAATTTGTGTCGATGTAGACGTTGATAGACGTTTCGATGGTATAGGCTTGAGACGTTAATGGACGTTGTGTTAATATAGGCTGGAGACGTTAATGGACGTTGTGTTGGTATAGACTGGAAACGATGATACACGTTTCGCTGGTATAGAATGGAAACGTTGATAAACGTTTCGCTGGAATAGGCTAGAGACGTTGATACACGTTTCGCTGGTATAGGCTGGAAACGTTGATAGACGTTTCGCTGGTATAGGCTAAAAACGTTGATAGACGTTTCGATGGTATAGACTGGAATTGTTGATACACGTTTCGCTGGTATAGACTGGAAACGTTGATAGACGTTTCGCTGGTATAGGCTGGAAACGTTGATACACGTTTCGCTGGTATAGGCTGGAAACGTTGATACACGTTTCGCTTGTATAGGCTGGAAACGTTGATACACGTTTCGCTGGTATAGGCTAGAAATGTTGATTTATGTTTCGATGGTATAGACAGGAAACGTTGATACACGTTTCGCTTGTATAGGCTGGAAACGTTGATACACAGTTCGCTGGTATAGACTGGAAATGTTGATACACGTTTCGCTGGTAAAGGCTGGAAATGTTGATATACGTTTCGCTGGTATAGACTGGAAACGTTGATACACGTTTCGCTGGTATAGGTTGAAGACCTTAATGGACGTTTCGCTGGTATAGGCTGGAAACGTTGATAGACGTTTCGCTGGTATAGGCTGGAAACGTTGATAGAAGTTTCGATGGTATAGACTGGAATTGTTGATACACGTTTCGCTGGTATAGACTGGAAACGGTGATACACGTTTCGCTGGTATAGGCTGGAAACGTTGATACACGTTTCGCTGGTATAGACTGGAAACGATCATAGACCTTTCTTTGTGTGGGCTGGGGACGTATAAAGACCTTTCGTCTATACTTTTCTCGCACGGTGTGTGATATATGTTTCTAGGTGTATGTTTGTAAATGTTTATCTTTTTGAAAATAATGGCAACCTCTATCGTCTGGTTTGTTTGTAGGGTCCGTATGTGTGTGTGTGTTTGTGACATTTGTACGTTTGTGTCTCCCGTTCAGCTTCGTTTGGGCTCAAACCTTGTGCCTCAGAACAGAGATTTATATATTGAAAACAAATTGACAAATCCAAGCTCACGAACACATCTTCATTTTCAAATATATGTATAAACGGGAACCGTTATTGTCAAACAGTAACACATATGATAGTTGTTAACATAATATAACGATGGAAATATAATGTTTTAAATTTAGCAACTTTAAAGAACGTTAGGAAATGACCAAAGCAAATATTAAAAGCAAACTCAGAAATACCAAGATTTGTTCTTGTTTAAATTTAATAACAATCACGTTCATGTTGGTTCACTCCATTTTAATCGAGAGGATAGCGGCGGGTATTAAAGTAGGGGAGTGTTACCAGCATTTTAATACTCTTTTATGGACTTCTCATTTTTTATTTGCGAACAAACAAAAGAAAACAAATAGATGAACGATAAAAATGGATGAAATTCGAGACATCAATTTACTAACACTCAGATATTTTGATGGTTTGATTCAAAAAGCAAAAAACGGCACTTAAATATAATTTATATATAAGCTTAGCTATATCGTATTTTGCAGTTATAAGACTTCGAAACTTATGTCGTAAGCGCATTTTTTAAGATATATCTCATCAGTTGATTTGCACGACACTGAATTTGTCGATATATTTTGCATTAAGTACCTTACTTAATTTCGACATGATATCCAGTTCGAATGCGTCACTATACCAACACATCAAATTAAAACGCATTTTAACGATTCATTAAACGATGAAAAATTTAATCTTATATCTTTAGAAGGGTCTCAATGTAATAAGCATTTTTATTACAGTAGTACTATATTTATGAATAAATGCTTAATGATAAAAACAAATCACGACCATAGAACATCCCGTAGATAGAGTTATTTATATACTAGTTGAAACAGAATGTGCAGCTTTAAAGATGTAACTATGATATTTTACACCATTCTGTGGATAGACAGTCATTCTCGTCTAGGCTTACAACATAACAGGTATTGTATACTCTTTATATTGTAAACAGATGTTTATGCTTTAATGATGAAAGGCTGCAAACGGTCCGTTCATCGTCAACAGGAAACGGAATTTACAGTTGTTGTTTTTTAAACTGTACATAAATAACACTTCGAATGCTATTTCTTTGAAAATGCTTTTGAAATCAGTAAATACAAGTATACACAAGCATATGAATTCGGATTTGTTTATGCAAGTTGATTAAAGAAAAAATTGCCATGGTGCACTTTTTATTTCTTTTCCAGGAAAGGAATTACTCAAGTGCCCACAGAGTGGAATCATCGCATCAGAGTCAGGTAAGAAACTTAAGATAGCCAGAAACAGATCAATTGAATGATGGTTCTATTCTGCCTTTAGACACACGAACGCATTTACTCGTATCAGCTTTCTCTTCTTTCTAAAATTCGCCTTTTATGCATTTTCTTTTACGATGTCCTTTTTTGCAAAAGGTGAATTCCATTTAACAGATAGATAGATACTTTTTATTCCTCCATAAGTGAAGAGATTAACACATATACAGATGAATACAAAGAATATATACACACATCGATGATCAAAAGAACATTATGATATTGTATAGATGGACATTACGAACATTAAACATTTCGAGTAATCATTTACAAAACCAACATCTTCCATGCACATATAATTATGTATAGAAAGTCAGATGTAGTCTTAATTGACAAAATATATGAACGATAATTATTCAGGGTTATCTACACAAGATGTATTAAAAACAATCTCTTCATGGCCCTTTCTGTGTAAAATACAAGTGAAGCACATTTATCCAGATTAGTAATAGCCTAGCAAAGTAACACTAAGGATGCCTTAAACAAAACGAAAATTAAGACAGTTTATAGTGAAAACCGTTATTGAAGCTATTTAGTAATCTAAGGTTACACCTGCCGCAAGAGTCTCACTATGCTTTGATAACTATTTACAATCATCAAGGAAGTGTTTCGTAAAATCTCAAGTTTCACCTATTATCCTCTGTCGAATAGCTTATATAGTGTTCGTCGAGGTGTAATATTTATGAGACATTCACCGATTTAATAAGGCTTACTTTCACATTCACATTATCTTTGCTATCTTATGAACGTATTTATGTAAAGTAGAATTTTAATTCGCACTGTTTTGAATCACATAAAACCATAGGTCGCATTTTGTAAACCCTGCGCATCAATTATGTCATGTCAAAATGTAGATCTGACGATATAGGATTTTGATTCGCAGTAGTACAGTATGTAGACCTGCGGCATAAATCCTAAAAATGACATACTATACGAGATGGTTAGCTAATAATATATTCAAGGAAAACTTTTTCATCAGGTCAAAGCTTCCTTCACGAATGATACCATTTTCCAAGACTCCATCTAATGTATATTTGTATTTGCTTCGCTGATTACGAAACATATCAATAATTTCCAATATGTAGCCGATTTATCATTTAATTGACATGCTGGAGTGACATACTTTATAATGGGAACTATTTAATCAATAGCTTTTCTTTACTGCCTCCAATATAAACTTATTAGTTTTTACCTTCCAGTCGGAGTTAAACAAGCTGTCACATTGTTCCAACAGCGAATACTCCAAACTATCATGAATGATACCATTTTCAAAGTCTCCATCTGATGTAAATATTGTTTTTGCTGAGTACGAAACATATCCATTATTCTCCATATGTAGCCATTTGATCATTTAATTACTATGTTGGGGTGAAGTACTTTATAATGGGAACTTTTTTATCAATAGCGTTTCTCCACTACCTCAAACTATAAATTTATTCATTTCCACCTTCCAGTAGGGGTTAAACAGAGACATACCTACATAATCATAAACACTACAGAACTTATGCGAATTAGTAATGTATTATTGAGTATTGTTGTTGAATAACATAACCCAATATAGGTATGCGTAATACATCAACATTTAATTAGATATGAAAGCAATTCGTATACTCTTCGTAGACATTTCGTACCTGAATAAAACTGTCATGCATCAACATATAGTTTGCACATTATATGTATTATATTGAGCTGTCTGGATGATAATATAAATATGTATACGACAAACGAAAGGTCTAAGAAAGAAACAAGATGGGAAGTTGTATTCATTGATGTCAAACTTCAGATGGGAACACTGGTCATCAATTATTAAGATTAAAAGATGAGTTTACCTTCATAATGCAACGAATGCAAAATTGGTAACACATAGTAATTGCAGACCAAAAACACTTACATGCTATATGTACCTGAAAGCTCACTGATATTTTCATGATTTTTTCCCACAATTCATGTCATAGCCTAGCCCAGCGATCAGCTAGGGCAAACAGTCGCTCAAGTTAGAAAACTGTTCTGATAAGTTTCCCAGTTCTTTCATAGCAAATACACTGCATGCAGGGAACCAAGACACATAAGTAAAATTACATGAGTGACTGTTTGTGTTAAGTGCAACTGTTTAAAGAGACTAGACACCAGATGGTGCAATTGCAAGAGAAAAGGGAAATTGGAATATTATTAACTGACTGATATATCACATCACTAACGACACATTTATAGAGTGCAGTTTTGGCGTAGATATTTATACTCAGTAAGTTTAAGAATAGCGGCGATATATACATCGACACTCATCACTTGCCTTTCGCATGCTAAATATACCTACTTCATGGCTTTCCAAATGAAAGGACAGTAAAGAAGCAGAAAACTGCTGCGAAACAACGTAGACACAGATTATTATCGGTTATAAAATTTATCGATGAAACACTAAAATTAACACTGCTGGAAAAAGCCAACGAGTTCGCTTAAACGCTTTTGACATGTTCGTGTGTGAAACGATTACATGCCTTGCAAGGTGTTCGGAAAAACATTTCGCGCTATTTTTAAACAGGGAATCCGCTCCGCGCTTTTTGAAGAGGGGTAGCTCAGCTGAGACAGTGTTTTGGGCGACATGATTGTTGAGTTTATTCTTTAAATCATATAAAATGATATATTATCAACCACAATCTAATTTATTAGGCTTATTTTGAGGAAACAATATTTTTCTGAATTTGGGACGTTTCGGAGTCTCGTCCCTTTAAACTTAGAACAGGAGAAATAAACAAGATCATTTATTCATTTTAAAGATTGCAAAATATGAGTGATGCATATTGGTTTTCTTATTTTAACATAATAACATGTAAGGTATTTGTGAGAGTATGTATTGTACATGTACGAATCATGTGTCCAATGCCATACGTAAGGATATTGTTCACATGTTTCAATATCGTTTCACTCAGACATAAGATCAAACGTACATATGCAAGAAACTTTTCACAATTGAGCTTACGATTGTTGAGAATTAAGCTTACAGCATTAGATCCTATCGTTTAACCTGACCGTTAACCATTGATTTTACACTGATTAGAACCACATCGACGTAGTGTTTTACAGCGTAGAATGATGTGTTAATGATGATTTTGTATTGATATTTGTAAACACAAGCATGTTGTCTGTCTGCAAATCCCGAGTAATATTGTCAAAGTTAATACTTCTAATAACAACAGTTCATTGATTACAGCATCAGGTAGAATAGCCTATATTTTACACAGTTCTGCATTACACCTACGCTTTTATAATTTTATTATATAATGCATAATTGTTTGATTTGTTGCAATTCATATCCTCCCGTTGTCGCGAAACTCAGGAATTACCATAATCGAATTCTTCATAATACATGTATATGAACCATATTTCACACTGTAACAAGTGGGTGGACTGAAATAATGAGAGCTTTACATTGTATTGTAGGACTCCTTACGTGTCAATTGTGCTTGACTTTGGCTATCATTTCACTATCTGATTAATAAAAGCATTGCCAACCAGAAAAAGACACAAAATGATGAATTATTAGTGTGATGTACTCGTAAAAAGTAAATTGAGATAGACAGACAGTTTGACACGCTGTGTTCCTCCGCTCGGGATCTTTTCAAATTAACGGCAACATAATCAATTCCAAAACAATAACTAGGTCTACGGTATTTTGGATCTATCTACATTACTCTTGATCACGCAGGCTTAATGTTACGATGAACGACGTTCACCTTTGATCTTAAGAGGGAAAAGATATTTTGGAACCAAAATGATACCTTCTCCTCACTTTGATCCTCCTTGCCTGCATATGAGGAAATGTTACTGATTGAGAATGGATTAAGGTCTTTTGAGTTTGAAAATGTTATTGTGTATGTTTAATACGTCGTTCAAATGACAATGTTTTATGATCGTTCAGGAATATTTGAAGTTCTTTGATCAAAATGGCTTAATGCAAAATAATTGTTTAGTAGTTATTTGTCTCTTAGCAATTCAAAAAAGATATTTCAAGGATGCTTGTCTTTGATGTTTAAGAATCAGAGAAGTTCCAGGAAACCACAGCGACTGAAAGTTTTATCCCATGTGCCGTTAAAATATAATTTGAAACATATGGATACTCATGCAATTAAAAAAGATTATCAGCCCGTTATATATATACACTCTGTGTTCGTTGCGTTTTTCCGTCTACTTTGTACAATGATACTCTCATAACACTACATGAAGACATACAATAAAAGTACAGGGACAAGCCCAGTGGTCGAAAATAATAAAACAAACCACGTATACGGACAATGTTTTAAACATTGTTAAGGCGGGCTAATTCAAATATTTGTCTTTAAATGATTTTATCGTACCTTTTAAGAGCTTGTACTGTTGATCCGGCTTGATTATTCGATTATCGGTGATGTTTGTATTCTGGCGTTCAGTACTTCTTAACTTTATTCTTCGTTGTTGTCAAGTTGATGCGTGTTCTTGTGCGGCTAATTGGTTTTTAATTTTGTAATTATTGATAAATGATGGAACAATCGTGGTGTTATGGCCATGCAGATTAGTTTAAGCCCCCAGAAGACACGGAATTAGTGAAATCGTGTTTCACTGACAGTTCCAAGGCGGTAATCCCATCATTTATCAGTAAAGCGTTTTGATGACTGTGTGGTTTGTTTGTAGTGTTCTTCTTTGTAAATGTGGTGTTTATATATTTGTGTCTTTAGTTCATTGTCGTTCTTGCCCTTGCTTTATACCTTCCAATAGAGTTTAATTTTCAATATCTTAACAACTGGGATAGTTGCAATTTGCTCGCTTTACAAGCACATTTCCGTGTCATTGTCTGGTATACAATAGGCGACCGTTGGCGTTGGATTCGCGCCGCTCTTGCTTTCAAAGTGCTTTAATGTAAGAAATAGAGAAATCATTTAAAAAAATGAGTAAAAGTTTGGATTATTCAAGTCATCACGAAAAGTAGTTTCCTTGAGAATCTTTAAAATAATGATAACTACATTTCGGTCATCAATCCGGACAAATGGGATTCCTGAGGGTAATCCGGTTTCCCCTACAACACAACACCACACTACTCTCGCGTTACATTAATCCAGTGACGTGATTAAAGTAAATATTGTAATCACTTGTTTGAAGTCGTTGTAAAATATTCGTTTAGACTACAACTACATTAATAAGCCGAGTAGCTAACACAAACCATGTTTAAAGGCACACTGACCGACATCCAACTTACAACTAGGGACATAAAAAACTTACTAGACAACCGACACATTAAACAATTGTTAAAAAGCGTTATCAATAATTGGGTATGAGTGGTGAAAACATGAGTACCGCTTATTTACCGTCGCATCTAGATAAATCCTCTCGCCAAGGAGGTATTTGCAGATGATATAGTGTTATATGTTTCGGGTTAAAACAAAAAATGTAAAACAACTGGAAATTGTCCTGAAACGATGGTTTTAAAGCTGTTTCAACGTGGTATTTCTGTCGAAAGTACAACACATATATGACTGAATTATACTGCTATGTATGTATTATCTTACCTACTTTGCAATTATTACACTTGCATGTGTTAACGTGTAAGCAGGTATGGCTGGACATTTACAACATATTTCGGTCGTCCAGTGAGCAATATGAGAATCATCTCCATAATTTTAACGACCCTTTTTTCTTAGGTTGTAGTAAACTACTGTGGTTAGACATTGGATTGCCGAACCAAGGGTTGCAGGCTTAATCAACCGCCTTACTTCTAAGCTATAAACGGATGAATTTCATAGAGTACCTCTTTCAAGGGTTTCAGCTAGTTTGTTCACTATTCCCTAAAAACAAACAAACTAGAAATACTGATTCTGTCAGTGGGGCTTACGTTCATGGATAGCCCAGTGGCGTTATGAAATGAGCGTACATCTTCTCTGGTAAACCAAGGTATAGGCGTCTTTGTATCGCAAGTACTGAAATGATAAATGAGACATGCGTCAGAGCCGGTATATATAAATTATAAGAGCCCATGGCCAGTACTGTTTGGTAGAAGTTATGTTATTCTGATAAGGAAAAATGCACCAGTGCCGGCATTAACCGTCGATATGAAAGGCTGCCAATATCCTTTAGTTTTCCCCTGCCAGAATGAATTGCCAATTGCATGCGTCTAAAGTAGTTACTATTTGGTATTTTATTGAAAATGTACAGTATTTGCCTCAGATTTGAAACCATTTACAGAGCTCAGATATAAGCTGGTTCAAATTAATTCAATTCATCTAATGTTATTCACTATGAATCCTAAATGATAAATCTTCCATTTGTGATGCAAAAGTCAAATTCAAGAATACATTCAAAGGCAAACCTGTAACAACAATAAGATAGGTATATTGATCACTCTGCTTATGAATCTTTCTAAAGATTATTACCCAATGTAGCACAGTAATCATTTTAACCTCAATTATATGTTCTTATCTTCAAATTGTTTGCATATTTTCAGACATCACAGTTCACAAGGCCACATGTTTTGTCTCTTTTTATAGTGACTTTACTTTGAAAAACGGATTGTGTATCGATATATTACTCAGGGAACAAAAATAAATAATGTGAATTTATCTCAATACACAGTAAAATGCTTTACGTTCAGGAATGTAATGCATTGTTATATCAGCAGATTTAGCTTTTAATATGAGCACTGATATGTATTATCAAAATAAATGACTGACAATTTATCACATTTCAACATTTTCTGGCTGCCAGATGGAAAAATAGAAACTGCATGGATTCTGTCATATTTCCTCTGATACAAATATTTGAGAAAACAATATATAAAATTGTCCAATGTGATCTCGAGAGTTCTGTATAGTCTTTTCTTGCATAAGTCCAATAATAAATAATGATAATGAATTTGTATAGTTCTTCAAGGTCTCAAATTTTCGCTCCTTAGTTCGCAGTGAAAATATCAAATTTGTTTTTCACAAGCATGTACGAACCTCCACTGTGTGAAATAAAATAGCTTCAAAATGCCCGTGTCAATGAAAGCAGCTATACAATATATTTGACTTGCAATGGATATACCAATTAAAGCATTAATCGAGTTTTTCTGCCCGGCAGCACTGCTTTGTATATTAACGACTATAAAACGGTAGTAAAAGCAGCATATAAATCTGACATTCCGATAATGTTGACTGTTTTAACAGTGTAAATCGATGTGGGACCCGTTTCCAGCTTGCTTCAAGGTTTATACTGAAAGCTGTTAAAACTCTTTAATTTTCATACATAAATTGTTTTTGAAAGCTATTGATGTGTTTCCTGTATTATACGTTTTCATACTCAACATATCGGTCTTAAATTAAAACATTTAAAGCATATTATCTTGATCCCGGATAAATGCAACCCTGACAGCTTATTTTGTTTTACACATGACATTATGTGTAAATAAGTCTATTTTAAGTCAGAAAATGAGCCTCTCCACAATGAAATTGGAACAAATACTTTCTTAATTGTCAACACAAGTTACAAGATACAAGAATCTTTATCTAAAGTCGGGTATATGTTAATAAGAAACATAAGCTCAATGAGCGATTTCCGACATGATTAACAAATATACATTTCATTTCGAAACATAGTAAAGAGCTGGTGACCTGTAAAGCATATATTTTATAAAGGGACAATATAGGAACTAGTATTCACAAAAGCCGTTTCTTAATTTATTTATGCATGCAATTACAAAAAGTAATATGAATTTGATAACTGTATACAGTTAACATTAAGTATTATCGTTTTCAATTTGTAAAAAAAAGTAAGTATTATAATGTTTATGGGATTTACAGCTTGGTACAGTGATGTTTAGTTGGTAAACATGTTATGATTAATTCAGCTTTGTTAGAAAAAAATGCTGAGAGGAGGTACTTTATTCTTAAGTTAAATACTATTAGTTGTTGTTGATATTGTCAGAAACAGTAGCGTTCAAAGGCATGGCTACTCCTATGATTGGGTCGAACCCTACCTACCGGTAATCATCCAAATCTCTGTCCAGCCACCGTCCTAACAATATCAGCACCTACCATTGAGCAAGAATGCTATTTAAGATGCCAAACCGCATCAACCTTAGCAAAACTTGCCGAAAAGAAACCACAAGATAATAATTAACGACCCACCTAGCCTGTTTCTCTTTTAGCGCTGATGAGTTGAAAACCATAAAGCAATGCCATTTTCCGCGCTGCTGTAAACAACATATCCTATGTTTAAATTCCGTTTACTTTTTTAGATCATTTAATTTAATACAGCGAAAATCAAAACCTTATTATACAGAAACAAATAATAACATTTGCTTTTTAATAAATCGCTATATCACACTCTGATGACTTTATTTTATATGTCATCATTAAATCTTTTTTATTATATGTAATGTCATAAAATATGTTTACAACAAAATCAATGAGTTAAAACTATTCGTCTTCTAATAATTGCGAGAGAAAAAAATATATTGTACTCACATAAAGATTTATCAAAACGAGAAAGAAACGTAGGAATGGCAGCAGAGATATTAATTGACAAATATATATTGTAAATAAATTGCTTACAAAAAACTGTTAAACCAAAGAATTGGAGCCATCCATATTTAACATTGTATCAATTTCAGAGTGCCATTTAATCATGAAGTTCTAATAACCTTAAATGGAATGCTGTTTAATGCGTTTTATTATGATTGAAAATAGGTATATGAATATGACACACATTATGCAAAGTTTAAACTGTTTAAGATTATGCAATTCCATGTTTCTCTTTTTGGCTTGGAATGCTTAAAGATGCACTCTTACTCCCATATAAGATTTAACACAATTAATACTATTGTTTTGATATATAAAAAAGGATGAATAAATATCAAAAACAATGGTTCTTGTGAAAGATGCCATGTATAATTTGAAAGAAATGCACAAATAGACGGTTTTTCTATCTTATGGGATGATAGTAGATCACAGTAAATCTTTAAGCATTCACCAATCATTTAATATTTTTGCAGTTGCAGCTATTAAATACACGGTTTCAATCATGTTATCGGTGATTAATATTTTTTCATAAATGCATCATTCAGTAAGTAGTCATTTTTTTTGTTGTACATGTGTACATGTATTGGTTGTGATTAAGAGTGTCACTTTAAAGCTGCACTCTCACACGTTTTGACAACTTTTTTATGTTTTGTCTTGGAATGAGCCAAATTTTGCAAAAATGCAGGGAAACCAGTATTTCAAGACTGCTGCCAAAAAATAAGACCGATCAGTTTTATATGTAAGTTGAAAAATTGATGTTCTATGCATTTTTATTTAACCTTTAGTAACGGTTTAAGCCATGAAACATTAATTTTCTAACGGAATTCTGAAAATCTGCAATCTGATCTTTTGTCAGCAATCTTTTATTATTGATTTGCAGATATTAACGTTAAGTGTTGCAAAAAATGAAAAAAAGGTGTAAGAACGGTATATCTGCGAGAGTGCAGCTTTAAGCATTAATTCATTTCAATTCACCAACACATGTGTTCATTTCTTAAGACACCTGCTCTGAAATGCAACAGTAGTCTCATGATAACTGTAATGAATAATATGGTTGTGGTATCTTTTTAGTGTGCTTCTTTTTCTGTTTCTGGGCTATCCAGTGACAGTGTCGTCAAAATGAGGACTGAATAAGTACTTCGTTTAACTAAAGATGTCCTTGTATTTATTTGATCAATTACCTTTTCTGGTTCAATGCCATCCAGTTACAGTGTTGTAAAAAGAGAACTTAAACAAGTAGCAGATTTTTCTAAAGATTTCCCCGTTTTTTTCTGTTTTATTTCATTCATTGGACAGACTGAACAACATATATCAATGCA
Organism: Mya arenaria; assembly: GCF_026914265.1. NCBI lineage: Eukaryota > Metazoa > Mollusca > Bivalvia > Myida > Myidae > Mya > Mya arenaria. The sequence continues at coordinate 3,087,140 of NC_069133.1, read as the reverse complement.
AGCATAGAAGCAGAAAACAGCGGGTCCATACTACGATAACAAGACAAATGTCTGAATAAGAGAACGCAATCAAGGTTACAATAAAAGAAATAAGTTGTCAATATGTAATCGCCGGAAAACATCTTTATAAATATAATCATGAAAGCGAACATAAATGAAAGACAATCCTGTATTCTAATATGTTTATGATACACATATGTTTACATGGAATGCTTGTCACAAATCTATTCTAATGTCATTTTCATGATATGAACGCTGTATCAATGGGCAACGAACACACAAATAAGTAATCAAAGACGGTAATTCAATCATTTATCGGTCAAACTATGTTTATGGTTGTTGTGTCTGTTCGTGGTGTTTGTATTTGTGTATATGACTGTCACTGTGACTCTATAACTGAGGATAACACATACTGGTGCAATACATCATATAATACCCTAATGATGAACGAATTTCTCTTGTAAATAAGGTTTTGGATTCACAGCTAAGAGGGAACGAATAATACAGTTAAAAAGCGCCAGGATATCGCCAATATCATTTATATTTTATCATATTTATATTATATTTTCTTATTCAAGGCTTAACATTTTCCCTGAGATAATGAGTAGCTTTTAAAATAAAGATTACAGAAAACCATCGGTTATTAACTCTTTCTAAAAGCAAAACAATAAAATACATTATATACCAATGGATTTTGTTTTATCCCTGGAGAGAGAGGTGATTCATCATGATTATGTAATCAATGACAGGAATTTAATTGACACCAGACACTGATCTACAGTTGTACAAATGGGCCTGACACGACCATATCATTTTGTTGAAAATATTACATTCTATCCAGCATTTCGTGATTGTTATATTATGTTTATGATATTTACATTTTTAATTTCGATGGTGCCTTTTCTCGAAGCGTAAGTATCGTATCTTGTAGAAGTGATTAATATATTAACAATTTAAAAACATATTATTATTCATTTTCATTTGCAATTATATTTTCTTAGTTGCCCTTGCAAAACGATAAAAATTCACTTACAGAACTAAACAGAATAGTCTATGTGTTTAATATTGCATAAGACTCCTATAACATTTCCAATTGTGACTTTCATTTTCATTTAACTCATATTCAAAGATACATGTCGTCCCGCATTACATAGTTAGCGTTTTATTGTAAATACCATCTGTGAATAGACCTTCTATGAACAAACCTCTGTAATATAGAGTATTCATAGAAACAGATTTTGAACATATGTTTAAAACGATACCTCTTCAGATAACATCATCTCGTAGTTGCCAAAAAAACGGATGTCCATTGTGAGTATATGTTCAAATATCTCAGTATGAAAAATGTTGACGTCAATGTACATAACACAATTCTGTTTCAACACAATATTACGGTTTCATTTGCTATGCAAATTAATGACCGCTAACTGAAACTTATGAAAATGACGTTATTTTGTGACATATTCATTACATTACAAATACAATAATTATATGAAATACAATAGTCATTTCTGTTTGAAATTGATCGACAGAAAATGACTAATATTTAGAAAAAAATTATCGCGTCGCGTGTAAGATATATTTTATGCACTTAATATAGATCCATTTGATTCATATCACCAATGCGTATACAAATAAAATTTCAAAACACATTGCATTACAGAAATATAACGTTACGTATTTTACTCATGTCTAGCACCAATTTAGATCTGCAAATCGTTTGAATGGGCTATAACGGAAGATAAAGCCGTAGACGACGTACAACAATTCTACAAATATCTTCTAGTTAAAAAGGTGCATTTGATAATAGAAGTGCGTGGTAATATGTTTAAGGTACTTGTGTAACAGATTGGAGAGATATCGTACTAACTGTTTTGAACTAAAAATTAGCATATATATATATTATCATGCAAGAATTGGTGTTTGTATTCATATTGTGTCCAAATGTATAATTGAAATATCCAAATAAATATTGTTTAAACCAATAAAAACACACATTAATGTAACCACAAGAGCTACCAAATAAATTTAAGGTTATGGACAATTCAATATATTTAAAACTGGTTTGTACAAAAGCTCTAAACATTAAACTTTATTTTTAAAATTATGTTCATTTACCTCAATGAAAGCTTGCTTGAGGTACGTTTTAGATTTTATAACTATGTGAAAAATGCCAGGTTGTGTTTGAGCGATGTTTAACACTTTTTAAAACTGAGAATTCTACTTCTAAATTTATATTTTAAGTATGACTGATGCAAATATTCAAACGTTGTTATACTTTGAATTCGATTCTAACACATGCATCAAACAAACATATTACATGAATATTTAGGAGATAAATATATGTTCTGCTCAATTATAAGTTTGCTGAATTCCGGCCTAATGCAAAATAATTTATTGACCATTAACGGTGTTTAACTTCACCTAACTCTTTAACATAAGTATGCAAAGTAAAATATATTCTAGGTTGAAATGCCACGCGTTTCTATTGATTAAACAGAATAATTCTATTACGAAGAAAGGGTTTAGGAAATACATGCTTTTCATTTTTATGAAGCGCTAGAAGCTCATTCTAATCTGAGTTTTGCCTTTTTACATTGCAATTAATAACGCAAATACATAGTATTTTGTACACAAGAGCAAATGTAGCTATGAATTGTTCACTGGTTTGGATTAATTATGCTGTCAATGTTTCTCACGTAAATGCCATTGTAGACGAAAACTAGAAAAAAACTGTAGGAATTTAACTTAACCAAAGGAGAATTTTGTGCCAGTGGCTTCATTGACTTTAGGAAAAAATGATGCGGCAAGACTGTATATGTTCAAAATGATAAAAAATAGTGCACGAAAGCAATTTTAAATGAAATAAGGCAGGAATAAATGACCAAATAACATAGTCGCCATTTAATAAATGAAAATTGGAAATGTCGAACGTGTTAACACAATTAAGAATAACAATTGGATTTAATCAGTTTGTTTCATGATACGTGGATACTAAATTACCCCTTTCTTTCAGAGATTACTCTGGTTCCCTTGATTCGTTTTCCAGATTAGAAGAGAAGGCCACGCTTGCTTGCTGACACTGTTTTAAGCGTTGGCAGGGTAAATCAAAATCATTGTTATTTTGTTTGAATTTCTGCGAAGTTTGTTCTACATATTAGTCAAACAGTTTAGAAATACACTTGATGATATAACATATATTCGAGCAGTTGTTTTAGTCTGTAATTTGATTTGCACGAAAGAAAGTAATTTGATTTGTACCATAGATACCCCTGTTTTTATTTGTTTTGTTACCTTTCCTGGTTCTGGACTATCCAGTAATAGTGCTGTAAAATGAGGACAGATCAAAAACATGTATGTACAAAAAATATCCTTGTTTGTATCGTTGTATCTTGCTCATTTGGAAGACAGATCAACACATATCAGTGCAATCATAGAAACAGAAAACAGCGGGTCCATACTACAACAAGACAATGGTCTGAATAAGAGGACGCAAGCAAGGTTTCAATGAAAAAATATGACATGTAGTAATCGCTGGAAAACAATTCATCAAATATAATCATGGAAGCGAACATGAATGAACGACACTCCTGAATAATGATCTGTTTATGATAAACATATGTTGACGTCAATGTCATTTTACACTATATGAATGCTGTTGAAATATACAATGAACATTCTAATGAGTAATTCAAGGTGGTAAGCCCATCATTTATCGGTCAAGCTATGTTTATGCGTGCGTCATCTGTTTGTGGTGTTTGTTTTTGTGTCTACGGTGTTTATATGTTAGTGTCTTCAATTCACTTTTGTTTGTGCCATTGCCATGTAATTCTATAGAGGGTTAAGTTTTAGGTTTTTACAACTGGGGTGTCATTTTATTTTTTCATTGTTTAATTGAAAACCGACACTTGACAACACCTTCGCACCACTACAGCCATTCGTCTGTTGATATGTGAGGTGGTTACTGACTGCAACTCTCCCCGTTGGTGACTCTATTCAGATAACACATACTGAAGTGGTACGTCTTATATTATTTTAATGATGAACAAATTTCCTTTACGAATTGGGTTTTCAATTAATGACTAAGTGAAAACGATTTCCCGTGTTCAAAAGTGTCAAAATATTGCTTATATATTTTGTATTTCACTACATTTGTATAATATTTTGTAATTTAATGCTTAACATTTTTACTGAGATGATGGGTAGCTTTGAAAATAAAGGTAGCAAAAAGATCATTGGTCATTACCTTTAACTTAATGCAAAACAATAAAATGTATTATATGTCTGGAGAGATTGGTGATTCATCATGATTTTGTTATCACTGACAGGAACTTTATTGACACAAATACAATGATTTACAGCTGTATGAACGGATCCTAACCCTGCTTTTACTTAGGAATGCCACGCATTGTAATTACCTAAATCCTTTTGATTCTATCTTGGGATTTTAATGGCGAAGGTCGCAATCATTAGTATGTATATCTTCATAATAGTGTTCAAAACTAGCAGAGCACAACAATCGATGGTTACATGACCGTCAGCTACTAACAATTCTACTATTATTTTGTTACATAATGTGTATGATATTTACATTGTTAATTTCGATGAGGCTTTCTTTTTGTATGGATAAGCAGCGTATCTAGTTGGAATTATTACTATATACAAACAACAACAACATGTTATTCCTTTTCATTTAAAATGATAGCGCTGTATTGCTCTTGCAAAAGCGATAACCTTTTAGTTACAGAACAGAATAGTCAATGTTTAATATTGCATAAGCCTCCTATAACATAACAAATTCTGACTTTCATTTATATCTAATTTATATTCACACACATGTCTTATGTCTGGTATGATTCATTTATAATTTTGTTGTAAATACCCTCCGGGAATAGACCTTCTATTGAACAAAATGCTGTCATGTCGAATGAACATCGAAACAGAGTCTGAACAGATGTTCAAAACGACGCCGCTTCAGATAACATCACCTCTTAGTTCCCAAACAAACATATGTCAATTGTGATTACATGTTAATATATCTCAGTTCGAAAAACTGTTGACGGCAATGTAATTTAACAAACACATTTCATTGTGTCTCAGAATATCCTACAAAATAAATAGAAAAAAACACACTTAAAAATGCATTGTAGATGAAATTAAGATCAAAACTGCAAAAAGAGGGATCTAAAAGCGAATACCGTAGTCTTACTCTAATATTGTTGAATTTATTAATATATTCACAACACCATATGTTACTTCAATTTCTCAAAGAGTAATTTTGGGAACATTTGCACCTTTAACGGCACATTGTGTATCGGTTTATGATAAAAATTACTAGATTACTTCAACGCTAGGTGTTTTTCTAGATGAATATAAGGAGGTTTTTTGTTCAAGAATGAATGCATATTTCTAAAAACAGATTTAGTCTATCTAAATGCAATGTATTTAAACAAGTTATATCCGATAATGTCTTAGATTTAGTTAGATGTAGCTTCTTTTTGTTTTGTATACGGAAACACAAGCTGGAAAACGAGTTGACGAGTTGTTTGAGGGATATCCAGCTTGAAATTCATTTCTTTGGTCTTTATTATCAGCAAATTTTGAAGGCGATTATGAAGAACTGATGTGAATCAATTACCTAATGAACTTAAAAGTATAATCGGCCTAGACTTTTCTGCACCTAGTGGGCTACCATTTTTTAAATATAGGTCGAATAACTCCCTTTGTCTATGATTTAGGGATATAACCAGTATCTTACACTATCTTGAATAGTTCTTCATATATCAATTCAAACATATTTAAAGTAGATATGTTCGTTTAGAAAAACATGTAAACCATCAGCCTTACCAAATTTCAATTCTTTAACAACTTTTTGTTGAAAGAGAAAATAATCAATATGTTGTGCGTTTTTTTTCATCGTTATAATACTTTTTTAGTTTTATATAGTATTTTGAAATTATTGTATAGGTCTTTTAATGATGCTTCAACATCAGATTTGCTTTTATTATTTAATATTGTCCGGAATTACTTTCGGTTAATTTTTAAAGATTCTCAATATTATGATTTTTTTCTTGTTGAATTGAGAGTTTTCTAAAACGCTTTACTTCCTTTATTTGAATTATTGTACGTTTCCATATTTCTTGTTTTACTTATAAATCATAATTTACCCGATGAATTGTTTAGTAAAAAGCAATGGATTTTTAAAGGAGCTATCGAATATTAATTAGTTTTGTATAGAAACTATATCAATTGTTAAGTGAATCTATCCAGCGACCTTGCTGCAGATATCTTCAGGATTTTTTTATCGTTATCATGTTTGCGTTGTTATGCATTGTAGGAGTACTAACGTTATTTTATGGCTATTATTATTGCATGTCATACGGAACAGGTACCATACGTTAACAGCCATAAGCTGTAATTACAGGGAATTAAAGTATGTATGTTTAGCATGTTCGCAATTAGAGAGTATCACTTAATTACTATCAAGTTCTATATGTTTGTCATGGAATGTTGTTAATTCGTTTTAGTATAATTGAAAATAAGAAAAATGTATGTAACACGCATAACAAACCAAATATTAAAAAATCCATTTTGATTAGGAAATTTCATGTTTCCTTAGCAGGATTGACTTGGAATGCTTCAGCATTGTGTTTTTCCTTTTGATTCACAGAGATGTGATTGTTTTCGTAACATGCTTCCAAATGCATTCCGTGATATAGAATACTTGTAGTATTGACATTCAATTTGTAATATGGGTATGGTTCTCTTTTTATGAATATAAATATGAATTTTTTGAATGATTTTAGTCATTATTTAAGACCGATTGCCAGTGTATTTTTTCCGACTTGCAAAACATTAACATTAATGAACACTAATAGATGCTTGGTTGCAGTGACTAACGAACGAAATGTTTTAAATATGATCAAAACATATTTTTGTGCATCAGCAGCTATAACTTCACAGCGGGCTTGAGCGTTTTAGGTATTGAGCTTTTAAAAAAAATACAATTTCATCATTTAAAATTTATTTATGTATTAATATTTTACAGTATTGTCTTGTAAAGCAGTGTAAGAGATGGGTGAAGTCTTTTGAATATCTTTAAGAAAAAATGGCTGTTTGCAATGATCATATGTGTTTTAACCTTAAACTGAACGATTGCTTTCCTTCATGTATAAAAGCTTACTTTCATTGTTTCTATTTTTTCAAAAAGTCACAAAAAACTTTTATGTTTTTAAACATACAAAAGGAATTATACTAACTGTCTTGATAAGTTGACAAGATTTTTATAGCTATTCAGGTAATCTAAATACGTTGTTTTAAACACATCAGGGCTGCAATATGTTATTTAAGTCCTAGTACTACTTGAAGATAAATTATAAAAAGAAAAACATGTAACCCTAAGCCTTGTTCTTTCAATTAAAATAATAAAAAATAATATTTTAAATATGTGAATTGTTTCACGCTTACATTTGGCACGCATGTTGAACACTAATAACGATTGCGTTAGATCGACAAATAGATGCGTTTGACGATCTCACACATTCCATGTATATGTTAAACATATAAAACATACACACAAATGAAAAAAATTGCTTACAAATGATAGAAGTGTACAATTTATGAAAAAGTCATTCCCAGGGTTGATATTGAAAGAGGCATTCTATATTGTATACAACTGGCGGAAATAAACAGTTTTCAAATTCGTTTGTTTATCAAAATAAAAATTAACCACGACTTCATTCGAATAAGCCTATTTACCATAATCAAAGTAAGTCCAATGCATACGAAATTGCGATTAAATTACCATAAATAAGGTCAAAACAAAAGCATTCAAACCTTTGCGCTTCAAGATTTACTTATAAACTGATTGCTATTTTTATTATGTTGTCCTAGTCAGTAATTAATAATGTGACAACGTTGTTCGTGATAAATCATTACTTTTGTAATCAAGGACACAAACTTAATTGACAAAAGACACTAATTGACAGCTTTACAAATATTTTTGACTCGACTCTAATAATGCCTTCTCTTAGACACGTCATTTATTGAAATAACTTGACACCTTATGATTTTATCTTTTTTTGGTTACAACCGTGCTCATGTATGTCCGTAATAAAAGGTAGAAAGAAACTGCAGAAATCAACAATATATTGTTCCGTGACAGTCAGCTAATACTTTTTTATTTTCGTCAGCTCTTACATATGGTAATCTTTATCGTATCATAATATTAAGAAAATTGCAACGTTATTATTTGTTTCTATAGTGTGTATCTCGTATAAACACGAAACATATTCCGTAACATTGATGAATAAATTGCAGGCAGCAATTATTGATGTTTAGTTGTGTATAAGCCTGAAATATAAATCATCGTGCCTTGCATTTATAGCTAGATTATATTCAAAGACACGTGTCTTTTGCTTGACATGATTCATTTAAAGCTTTTGTTGGAAATGACGTCTGGGAATTGACTGGCTATGGAGAATACTGAGTCCCAAAACAAACGGATGTCAATTGTGATCATATGATAAAATGAACAAAAGACTTATTACCATCGCGTTGAGTAAAAGTATAATTTATTCAAAAACCATATGTTTCCCCCCTTCCTAATAGAACGTTTTTGAAAATACTTACCTTTTCGATATATTGTGTATTGGTTTATAATCCAGAGCTTTAACAGAGTACTTATTTCGCGTTTTTTTTATCTCAATAACTTTTAGGAGGCAATAAGTACAAGAATGTATGCACGTCTTTAAATCAGATTGAGCTTTTCTTAAAACTGCAATGTATGTAAATGGTATCTGATAAAGCCTATGAAATAAGGATTTAGCGCTTCTGTTGTTCTTTTATATACTGCTGCACGAATAGTATAACATTGCAGAATCAGAGTGTAAAATGCACCCTCACTCCCAAAGAAAGAGTACCACAATAAAATATTTTTATTTATTAACCGACGAGGATCAATAAATATGGTAAACAATGGTTCTTAAAAAGGAGACCGTGTTCAGTTCGAACGAAAGATGCAGAAAACACGGTATTTTTATCTTATGATACGAAATTTGATTACTGTAAATTTTTAAGAACCCATCAGTCATTTAAAACTTGTGCGACTTCAGCTATTCAATACACGGTTATAATCTTTTTATCAGCAATCAATATTTTCCAAAAAGGCATTATTTAGTAAGCAGCAAAAGTTGTATCACTCCAAATACATGTTTGCACATGTGTACATAGTATGTATTGATTTTAAATACGAGTATCACTTCAAGAAAATGAAGAAATAACGAAACAAGCACACATGTTATACAGAACACAAGTCATTTAGAGTTTATAATTATCACAACATGTTATATATGTTGAAATTTTGAAGAAATTATTCTTTTTCGCAAGATTGCAATACAAATAATGGCTACAAAATAACAATCTTTAACATGTCAGCTCGAAATGGATAAACAGTAATAGAAGCGGTAATATTTCACAATGGTAAAGCGTCTTGAGATCTGTTATCTGCTTTTAATCTTGATACATTTGATTTATATCGTCAACACGTACGCAAATTGAAATTGCAAAACACAAACCTAGACAAATGCGCAAGAAATTTTATTTTTCATTCGTTACAAACATAATATACTGCGTCTTTTGTCGTATGAGTACCAATTTAGATTTTGAAATCTTTATTGAAGGCAATAAATAATGATAAAGCTGTGCGTATACAGGCTACTTGTCAATCTTGGGATACAAAAAACTGAACATTCCATTCCAGTCATTTCACATTATTATGTGGAATCTTTAACTATTAGATTTATAAATGTGAAAGCAAGCTTGATTGTTGTACGCTTTGATTTAATGACAAAAGCAGCCAGTATTTTGTCAATAATATACTCCGTATGTCTAGGATTGAGTATGCTACTGCCATCTCGAAGACATATTACATGCAAATCTGAAAGATAAATTCATTTTCTGCTATATTAATGCTAACATACGGCCTTATGCCAATTTAGTCAATGGATTTATCGCTGCGCTTAAATTCAAAGTGAGAAAATTGTTTTTCTATATAATAAGAGGAATATGACATTCTTATTTGTTTAATCTGGATTTTTTATGTTCATTTAAAACCTCCTACGTATTTGCCTTGGTCTCCGTCAAAAGAACAGAAGGGGGGAAGTCTGAGATTGCGTGCGTATCAACTTATTAAAAACCCCTAGTGAACACGCCTATCACTGATCTTTCCCAAACACGTATTGATAAAGCTAATATGATGCAGATCTTGTCTGTCTGCGTTTTTATGTACGTGGGTTTAATGATTCACTCCCAAGCTTGTCCAGATAATTTTCATTCTTAAAGTAACATTTGAAATCGAGCGGGCCGAAAAATGCATCAATATCAGGAAAGAAAATCTGACAAAAAATAGGTTGTACAATCTTCTTTTAATAAATATGTTTAAAATATGATACCTGTATTGTCTTTAAGATTTTACGGCAAACTTAACACAATACATGTACTTTATCAAACACATATGAAACAGAGACTGGAACAAGAAATACTATGCTATGTTTGTTTTTACAACACAATAAAACGATCATTAAAAACCATACAAATCTCTAAACAAATCCCGTCAGTTTTGTTATCAGAAATGTAAATCGAAAGTTTGGGCAGTTTTTTTAATCTAAATTTTCTTCAGGATGTATACTCAAATGATTTTCGAAACTCAGTAGCATTAAAACATAACTCGTGTTTGAAACTATTGGTATAAGGGATATTTCTCATAGTGACTATCGAAAGTGTAATAAGTTTTGATAAATGGTCATATCACGGTAGAGGGTGTATATTAGCAGCCTCATTAAGTACTTACGTTATTATGTGGTTACTAGTATTGCCTATCATACGTAACAGGTATCTAGCGATTCAGCTCAAAGCTGTAATTAAAGGGAAATGCCGTATTTATGCGGGCAATCAAATAACCATAAATTTGAAAGAGCTGCAAATGTAATGCTGTTAAATTCGTTTTAGAATGACTTAACGTAAGAAAATGTATGTAAGCTGAATAATAGTTTAAACCATTTTGGATTGCGACATACATGTGTCCTAAGCAGGACTTACTTTGAATAATCAGTGTTTTACCTATCGATTCAAAAGATGGGTTTGTATTTCCTCACAAAATCTTTTAAATACAATCCTTGATTCAAAATACACTCAGTATTGACATTCAATCCATAAAATCGGTATAGTTTCCTTTTTTATAACCTTTCGTGTTTCTTTGCAACCCAATGCCAGTGTCGTAAAATGATATCTGAATAAATAATTGTTAAAAAAACAATAAATATAAATTTGTTGTAGTTTGTACATTTGGACGAATTGATCAACAACTACTAGGAGGAACGCAAATTTACGAAATAGGTATTCCCATACGGTCATTACTTCGTTCAAAAATCACAACAATAAAGTGTATTATACGCCTATGGATTTTCTTCTATCCCTCAGATAATGGGTTATACATCATTATTGTGTAATCACATGCAAGAACTTAAATGACACCAGGCACTGACTTACAGCTGTACAAATATGTTTGACACGACCATCACCCCGCCTTTTCATAAATATGTCGTGCTTTCGAAAAGCTTGATTCATACCGACTCTATCTTTTATTTCGGGTCGCATTCATTTCCATATACGATTTAACATCCGATTTTTTAATAACAGTAACTTAATACCAAAATATATAGTTATTTCTAATTTTTTTCAGCGATTGTCTCGTATATCCTGTGTTAAACAAAGAAACTATTTGGGATATTGATGTATAAATTGCGTAATACAATCATCGACGTTTGATATTGTATAAGCCTCGTATAATACATCCCATCGCTTTTTGCATTTATATCTAATTCATATTCAACGACACATATCTTTTGTCTGATGTGATTCATTTAGGGCCTTTGTTATTAATACCCTCTGGGACTAGACCGTCTATGGACAATACCGCTGTAATGCGGAGTGGTCATTGGGTACCGAAACAGTTATTCTGCAGGATGCGACAACCGATATTACCTTTGCAGTGATCTTAAACAAACGTCAATTCTGATCACATGATGCAATAGTACAATGTCAATGTCAAACGCATTAAACCAAGTCTTTAGAATTATAATGTTTTTTTTTGTGTTCAAACAGTAGAAGTTGTTTTACAATCAAAATCAGTTGTAGCAAAACAATAATCATATATGTATGTTTATATATTTATTATATAAATCATGTAAACTGTAAAAGAGGGTGTGAATTGAATTATAGATTAAACCTTCACAACCATACAATACAACCTTGCGCGATAATTGTTTTGTTTCCCAAAACGGACACTCTTTGCAAGGGAACCATTTTAAATATGGAGTGTTTTCCGTATAAGGTAAAGTTGCAGTTGATTCTTAATGTCGTTTGCAATATCAATTTTTGACAAAAAGCGCCGAATCACGACAGCATGCTTTATAATTGTAAGTAATCACAAGCAGACGACGATGTAGTACAAATTCAGTAGTTCTTGAGTTGACGTACAAGTAGAAGAACGTATTGCAATCTATTTTGTATCTCATTTTGTCAATCTGCGATAATAGCATTAGGAAATACTTTGTTGCGGACCCCTAGTCATTTTAACGAACTAAATCTGTGTTGTTCAAGAAAATACAGAGACCCGATGGTTTTTATAAGCTTTTTGCATATATATTTAAAGCCGTTTCAACGTGGTATTCCTGTCGAGTAAACATATATATGACTGGAATCCACTGCTATCTATGTATGTTCTTACCTACATCTAATTGGTATACTAGCATATGCTAACGTATAAGAAGGTATGACTGGACATTATTTTATTCCGCTTATTGTTTGGTTAAGGCGCACTAAAACTACATATGGGTAGTCCATTGAACGATATTAGAAACATCTATACAATTCAAACGATACTTTTTTCTTAGGAAGTGAAACTACGGTAGTAAGACATTGGATTGCCAATCCAAGGGTTGCAGGTTTAATCACCAGCCTCATTCTAAACTCAATTACTTAGAGTATCTATTTCCAGGATAACATCCAGTCTGTACCCTATACCCTACAAAAAAAACTAACACGGCTGATGCTGTCAGTGGGCTGACGTTCATGGATAGTCCGGTGGCTTTATGAAATGAACGTATATTCCCTCTGGTGAACCAAGTAGTATAGTCATTATTTTGTTTCACAAGTACTTAAATGATAAATGAGATATGCGTCAGAGCCTAGACATTTAACATTTAGGAGACCATGCCCAGTAGTGTTCGGTAGTAGTAGGGCTATTCTGAAAAATGCACCAAAGCCGGTAAATATCGCCCACATGAAAGATTGCCAATGTACTATAGTTGTCCCCTTGCAGAATGAATTGCCCATTGCATGCGTCTTAAGTAGTTACTACTTGATATTTTGTTTTATATGTTATTGAAAAATAAACAATATTTGCCTCAGATTTGAGACCAATTATAGAGGTCAGATATAAATTGATTTAAATTCATGTTATTTCTGAGGATATTCACTATGAATTCCTAGTCATGAATCTATTATTTGGAAAAGTCTAATTCAAGAACATATTTAAAAGCAATCATGGGTACAATAACGAGACAGACATTGATCTCTATGCTAATTCCTCAATCTAAAGACAGAATGACCCATTCGGAGCCAATACTTAACTAAAAGTAAATAATATATTATTCTTTGTTGAACAGTAATCATTATTATCGTAATGTTCTTATTTCTAAATTGTTCGCATATTTCCATTTATCTCAGTTCAAAAGGCCGTATGTTTTATCTCTTTTTATCGAGAAATTATTTTGAAAAACGGATTGTGAATCGATATATTACTCAGGAATTTACAAATATGATTTAATCAAAAACACACATTAAAATGCTATACGTTCAGGAAAATATTCCATTGTTATATCAGCAGATTTAACTGGCCTTCAATATGAGCACTGATAAGTATTATCCAAAATAAATTACTGACAATTTATCACATTGCAACATTTCAGGCTACAAGATGAATAGGTGAAAACAAAATGAATGGATTCTGTTATATTTCCTCATATACACATGATAGTTAATACAATCTAAAATATGTAAAATATGATCTGTATGGTTCTACATAGTTTGTACTTTAGTGCATATGTTTGAGTTTATATAAGATACATGTGAATGTTTCGTTTAAGACAATTCATGTCAAAACTATGAAAGTTGCGTTATCCTCACTGCCGTTTCCTCGACGTATTGATTTACCGAGTTATACGATACAGTTGCAGTTTAGTTGCTTAGTTCATATACACTTCATTAGCCAACAACCCGAAATGACCGCTTCGATGTTGTTCTACTTTAATAACAAAAAAACAAGACAGTATTTAAGTACAGGTCGCAAGAAAATATTATCAACAGTAACAACATAAGCAAAGCCACTCATCGCAACGGTCTTTTAAAACAATGACAACAACCTGACTAAAACGAAATATGTATATGTGGTTTTAAACGTTTCCAGAAACTACAAAAATTTATCACATAATGCCTTGACAGTACAAAGAAACTTTTCTGCACTAAGACTCGGTAAATTTACTCGTACGAACTGTTTATTTTTAGAATATTGGACTATCGGGCGTGTTCCTGTTAATTATACCCCCCAAAACAAAGTTTGGGGGGGGGGTATACTGGAATCGGGTTGTCCGTCTGTCCGTCTGTCTGTCTGTCTGTCCGTCTGTCCGTCCGTTTTTTTTTGTCCGGGATTCATCTTTGTCGTTATTGAACAAATCTTTTTCAAACTTTCAAATATTAATGACCATGATGTAAACCTGTGCCTCCGTGGATTTGGTCAGAGTCGCATGATCCTGAGTGGAGTTGTGGCCCCTTAATGAGTTAAATTGGGCAAAATTAGCTTTGTCCAGGATTCTTCTTTGAAGCTATTGAGCAAATTTTTTTCAAACTTTCAAATATTAATGGCCATGATGTAAACCTTTGCCTCCATGAATTTGGTGGGAGTCACATGATCCTGAGTGGAGTTGTGGCCCCTTAATGAGTTAAATTGGGTAAAATTAGTTTTGTTCGTCCTACTCCTTCGTCATTTTTGAATGAATCTTTTTCAAACTTTTAGCCATGGTGAGAACATTTGCCCCTGTGATTGTGGTTGGAATCACATGATCATGTCTCCAATTATGGCCCCTGAATAAGTTAAAATAGGCAAAAATTATACAGCTTTGTCTAGCCTAATCCTTGGTCATTTTTTCTCATTTTTTCTATAAATCTTTTTCAAACTTTCAGATGTCAATGACCATGATATGAACTGTTGAATATGTGATTTGGTGCACCTGTATTAATCAGAATGTTTGCATGGCTTTAAAAAGACCTTTGATTGATTTTGTCCTTAAAAAGACCATCAAAAGTCCTGAAGTTAGGTGCATACAGGCCTTAAATTTGTTACAATATTCGCTTTGGTGGCCTACTCCTTTGTCATTTTTCAATATATTTTTCTCAATCTTTCAGCTATCCATGACCATGATGTGAACCTTTGTATATGTGATTTTGTGCACCTGTATTATTTCCTTGGTACTCATGTGTGGGGGGGAGGTGGTGGGGGTGGGTAAACAGAAATTGGGTTGGCAGACTGTCAAATTCACCCGTCCACCTTCATTTTGGAATATCCTGTCAGGAGTCATGACCCCTTTATGGTGAAAATGAGAGAAACAGGTTTGTTATCTCCCCTGAGGTGGGTGGGAGTGGGGTAATATTCGCTTTGGTGGCCTACTCCTTTGTCATTTTTCATCATGACCCCTTTATGGTGAAAATGAGAGAAACAGGTTTGTTATCTCCCCTGAGGTGGGTGGGAGTGGGGTAATATTCGCTTTGGTGGCCTACTCCTTTGTCATTTTTCAATATATTTTTCTCAAACTTTCAGATATCCATGACCATTATGTGAACCTTTGTATATGTGATTTTTTACACCTGTATTATTTCCTTGGTACTCATGTGTGGGGGGTGGGGGTGGGTAAACAGAAATTGGGTTGGCAGACTGCCAAATTCACCCGTCCACCTTCATTTTGGAATATCCTGCCAGGAGTCATGACCCCTTTATGGTGAAAATGAGAGAAACAACAAACTTTCATATATCCATGGATATCCATGACCATTATGTGAACCTTTGTATATGTGATTTTTTACACCTGTATTATTTCCTTGGTACTCATGTTTGGGGGGGGGGGTGGGGGTGGGTAAACAGAAATTGGGTTGGCAGACTGCCAAATTCACCCGTCCACCTTCATTTTGGAATATCACAGGGAAGGGTTGGGGGGTATTCGTTAGCCTTTGGCTTACAGTTCTAGTTTATTGTGTTATTAGTTGTCTTTTAAATGTTTGACTACTGGGCGTGTTCCTGTATGTTTAATTGTACTTCTGGTTTAGTTTTGAATTTTGGACTTCTGGGTTTGTCCCTGTACTTTTCATTGTATTATTAGTTGTATTTTGCATGTCTGGCTACTGGGCATTTCCCTTTATTGTTCATTGTATTAGTGACTTTAATTACGAAACACAATCTTAGACCAAATCAGGAGGAGCGTAGTATGATTCAAGCACTCATCACATACTGATTTAACTGATTTTACAGTCATCAAACGTACTCGATGTCGACCTATCGGAATAATTAAGCAGGTATTTAGAACTGCCCATTTTTATTGAAGCCAATAAATGTGAAATTTTGGGAATGTAGAAACGTGAATAATAAAGCCATGCTTTCATAATTTCATAGTTGTTGGGAAAATGTATATTTAAAGTGATTAAACTTGTTCAACTATGTTTAATATTAATCAATTGAAAACACAAGTACAAGTCTAGATTATAAAATATAGTTATGAAACATATGACCTTCAGGAGAACATGACTGTAACAATACCAATAACAACACAAATTGGGACACAAACATTATAACATAGTTTCCATAGTTAATATATTTTTTATCACCAATATATCTATGGTATATTTTAAAAAGAATTACCTAATAACCGCTGCAACTGCCTTTGGCAATTTCACACGTAAAACACGGTGGAATCGAAGCTAACAAAACACCTTAACTAGATTTAAATAACAAACATATACCGAAACATATTATGTCATAGGGTGTAATTTTTATATTTAATAAGAATGAAATTGAAGTTCAATTGTATGAAGTCATACTATCCACATTGTTAACTATTACTCCGCTCCGTAAATACTCAAGTTTTGTAACGTCAACACATAGCATAGTGTAGTTTTTGTGTCGCCTGACTAGGCGACATATAGGGGGTTACTTTTGTCGGCGGCGGTGGCGGCGGTGGCGGCGGCGGCGGTCGCGTCTCGTTTCCATTTGTCCGGGGCATATCTCGTAAACTATAAGTGGTATCAACTTGAAATTTCATATAAAGATAGATCTCATTGAGGGCAAGTGCAATCTCAAGAACTGTTACTCTTGCCTCCATAATTTAGAGTTTTTGCCCTTTGTTAATGTTTATGCCTAAAATTTTGTCCGGGGCATATCTTATATAATATAAGAGTTATCAACTTGAAACTTCTTATGTGGATACATCTCATAGAGGGCAAGTGCAGTGCACTACAACAGTAACTCTTGCTTTATTAGTTTAGGAGTAATTGCCCTTTGTTAATTTTCATGCTAAAAGTTTTGTCCGGGGCATATCTTGAAGAATATAAGAGGTATCAACTTGAAACTTTATAAATAGATGTATCTCATTGAGGGCAAGTGCAGTGAGCAAGAACCGTAACTCTTGCGTAACTGTTTTCACTTGTCCGGGGCATATCTCGTAATGTATTAGTGGTATCAACTTGAAATTTCATATGTAGATTGATCTCATTGAGTGCAGGTGCAGTGCACAAGAATTGTTACTCTTGCTTCGATATATTTTAGAGTTATTGCCCTTTGTTTATGTTCATGCTTAAAGTTTTGTCCGGGGCACATCTTGTAGAATATAAGAGTTATTAACTTGAATTTCATAATTATGTAGATAGATCTCAAGGAGGGCAAGTACAGTGCAAATAACAGTAACTCTTGCTTTCTTAGTTTTAGAGTAATTGCATTTTGGTAATTTTCATGCTTAAAGTTTTGTCTGGGGCATATCTTGAAGAATATAAGAGGTATCAATTTGAAACTTCAAAACTAGATAGATCTCATTAGGGGCAAGTGCAGTGCACAAGAACCGTAACTCTTGCATCTATATGTTTAAAATTATTTCCCTTTGTTAATTTTCAAGCTTAAATTTTGTCAGGGCATATATCGTAAACTTTAAGAGGTATCAACCTGAACGCTATTAGGTAGATATATCTCATTGAGGGCAAGTGCAGTGCACAAGAACCGTTACTCTTGCTTCCATATTTTCAAAGTTATTGCCCTTTGTTAATTTTCGTCAGGAGCATATCTCGAAAACTATAAAAGTTATCCACTTGAAACTTTATAGGTAGATAGATCATATTGAGGGGGAATAAAGTGCAAACAAACTGCATCTCAATGACATTGATTTCAGTATTTAATGTGCTCATTTTTGCTTATATATCCAATTGCTTGCTCCTGGCTTAACGTTGTAACCTTCAGTTCAAATGCCACATTCTCTTGAAAGTTACATGGCAACATAATTGTCTATAAATGAATAAAATGCCAATCTAACGGCTATAATGTCGACAGTAAATAATTCGTCAGGCGACACATCCGATTCGCGGAGTTCTGATTTATATGCCGAAGTATAGTGATAGTTAACCAATAAGTGTGCAATAAGTACACATAAAATGCTATAGATAACATTTATAATTACATGGCATTTTTACATGAGTTCAGATAGATGAGATCCGCTAAACTCGCTTGATAAATTATTTACTAAACTCATATTTCTTGTCAAAATTAACGATATACCCGGCCTTTTTTATTTGTAACGCTGATGAACACCATAAATAAAGCCGTTTTCCGCTCTCTGGTAATGCAGAAATGTGTTAAACGAAATCATTAAAAATGATAAATCCCATATTTTAATTCCGCTGGATATTTTTTTAAATGTTTTGATTAAATCCAGTGAAAATCACAACATATATAGTAAACAATGATGACGTTAGCCTCCTTTTTAATCGCCTTGTCACACTTTATATTATATTTATGATGACATCATTGAATCGTTTGCATTTTAGTAAATGTCTTTAAATATGTTAATAAGAAAATCAAGAAAAACAAACATTTGTCTTCTAATAATATCGATAGAAAATAAGCAATACCATTCAAATAAAGATTTAACGAAAATCAAAACGAGAAATAAATGTAGCTGTAACAATGTTGCAACAATGTAAGTAATTAAGGTATTAGCCGCGTAATACACACTTTTTTAAAAGCTTTAACCGACAACATAGTTATAATCACGGTACACTATGGGACTTTTATCCAAATTTTGAAGATTTTTACCGTGAATTAAAAAAGTTATTTATGTTTCATTACACCCACCCCCAAACTCAAAGGGCTACAAAGAGCGACAAGTAAATATTTTGCCTATATTTGATTTTTTTTCGCATTATCAGAGATTATGAAATAAACACAACAGTTTCTGGTAAAATAAACTTCAGTTAACAGAAAACTAAAGTTCAAACGAACACATAATTGATACACATGGAAAAAAATCATTTTGATTGATCTTATGATTCTTCGGAAAAGAGCAGTTTTTCGATGTTTGAAAATATAAAGCAGTTTTATAAAATTCATAAAAAATAGTTATCTATAAGGCAAGCTGCTGAAATCATTTTAATTATTATCTATGATGTCTATTGAACAATTTAAAAGACAATTTATGATAGTTTACCGTCCAGTTTTGAAGAAAATATACATAATGTCATGTTACCATATATTTTCATAGCTAATAAAATGCTTAAAAATCAACCTTTTTCTTGTAAAAATTTATAAAGCTTAATTGGACTCATTCATAAAATGTACTCTTTCAAATAAATGAGTTTTACTTATGATACTAACTCAGAATACAGAGTTTAAAACAAATGAGTGTACTTTTAAACTAAAATATGTGAAGAAACAAGAACACTAAGTGGGCTCGCCGCTCCAAAAATATCAGAGTGAAAGTTCTCAACTAATGTTGTTTTTTTTTAAATATTATAACATGTAAACAATTTCTGTGGGTAATTTGATGTCTATCTGTTTTATTTTGTCATTGGTATTCTATCTGTTTTATTTTGTCATTGGTATTCTAACAATTAGTTTTTTTCACAATTATTATTCACTCTTCAACAGTTGAAGTTTGCTCTGTTCACATGCTTTGTACTTGTAGTGTGTGCACAGATGATAACTACTCAATGCTGAGTCAATGCTGATTTGGTTTTCATGCACCTTCAGGTACTTTACCCATCAAGAATGTTTAGTGCTGTAAAGGAAAAAAGTTGTACTTTAAAGCCTTTCTAACTAATTAGTATAGATAATTATACTGCCATACATATACAAAATAAAATATAAACAGTTTAATATTTCTCGACATTATTTTGAAAAAACAACAACAAGCTGATACATACATGTATATATATATATAAAGAAAATTATTAAATTTATCAATAAAATTCATCACCGTCATCATCATCATCATCATCATCATCACCACCACCACCACCACCACCACCACCACTTGACCACCATCACCACCACCACCACCACCACTTGATTATTGAATACAGTGTGTTTATAAAAACAAAAACCAAGTCAAATATGTTTTATATGAAATACTCACATTATCTCGATCAGATGCGACTGCCTTGTGGATGGACATGGCTGTCAAATCCGCTCTCAAGGATCCAACATAGTATTTAATGCAGGCTGGAATTCTTCATAACCCAGTGTTGTTGACTAAGTAATATTCAGTCATTTTCCTGCCTGAAAGAAATTAGACTTCTGATTATCAACCAGCAGAAACTACCACCGTAGGAGTAAGGGTTGGTAGGCACAAATGTGTAGTTGTTGTGCATATGGTTGATAATGATTCACAACAGTATGGGGTTTTTACGAGACCTACACCAAGCCAATGAATGTCAATAGTGTCCTAGCAGATGCGGCTTCAAGCCCCAAACCATATACAACTTTTTTTCACAGGTTAATTTTGGAAATATGCATTTTGTAAACAAATAACGGGCATGTACATGTATTGTTGTATGTTAGAAATAGGTCACGTACCAAAACACATAATTTTTAAACAAAAATTTAAGTTTAATATTTTTCTAAGATAAAACAGTCAATTTAAAGATTACATACTCATATCATATCTTAAACATAAGTTATGTACATAAGTACATATAAAAATATGTAACATGTACATAAGTACATGTAAAATATGAGCATGCTGTCTAAACATTTAGCTAATAAAAATGATTTAAGGATTCCAAAGATAAATTAAAAAACAAACGTTTTTGAACACATCAACGTACAAAACTGCTCAAGGATACTTACATTCAGAGCCCTTTGATACGAATATCTGAATATCCCAGTTCCATGCCGATTGTTGACAGTTCGTCTTTTCGAGAGAAAATCTTCTCTTACGCGTATATTTCTCTTATAATCCATGTTTTACTGTAATGACTCAAATTGTTAGATGTATCGTAATCAACTGTCAGCGTGTACTTTTGATGTTTATTTATTTTAAACGTAAATTCATGAGAAAAACATCACAATGTTTTCAAATCCTACGATGTAGAAATTCCATTATTGACCTATGAATAGCCGGGAAATAC
This sequence comes from Mya arenaria, assembly GCF_026914265.1. NCBI lineage: Eukaryota > Metazoa > Mollusca > Bivalvia > Myida > Myidae > Mya > Mya arenaria. The sequence continues at coordinate 3,065,366 of NC_069133.1, read as the reverse complement.
CTTCTGTTTCTAAAAATAGCAACATCCGGTACAGGCCGAATACGCCCGATGTTCGTCGCGATCTGTTACGGCGAGTGGCGATAAATGTCGATGTTACCCGATGTTTCCCGAGTTGTATTACATGGCTAATACCTTAAGACAATATTTATCGCAGATTAATTGCTAACACAAATGATGTAATTCTAAGGAATTGGAGCCATCCATATTAAGCATTTTAGGAATTATAGAGTGACATTAAATAGCGATGAAGTTCAAATTACGTTTAATAGAGTGTATGGACTTTACACATACAATAATCCAAAACGTAATTCAAACCGTTCTAGATTGCGAAATTCCATGTTTCTCATAAAGGGATTGACTGGGAATGCTCAAGCATTCATTCATATCGATTCACCAATACATGTTTTGGTTTCGTAATACACGTGCTTTGAAATACAAGAGAATTCTTAGTATAATTGTAATGTATAACATGTTTGTGGTATCTTTTATATGAACTACATTTCCTGTTCCTGGGCCATCCAGTGACAGAGTCGTCAACATTAGGACTAAATAAGTACTTGCTTTAACAAAAGATTTCCCTGAAGCCATTTGTTGCACCACTTTTCCTGTTTCCGTGCCATCCCGTGACAATGTTGTAAAATGAGGACTGAATAAATACCTATATTTACTAAAGATGTCCCTGAATTCATTTGTTATGTTACCATTACTGGTTCCGTGTCATCCCGTGACGGTGGTGTAAAATTACTATTGCATATATAATTATATTTACTAAAGATGTCACTGTGTTAATATTCGTGTTACCTTCTCTGATTCAGGGCCATCCAGTTACAGTGTTGTAAAATGAGGACAGATCAATAACATGTTTGTACAAAAGATGTCCTTGTTTTTACCTGTGGTTTCTTGTTCATTTAAACACATATCAATGCAAGCATAGAAGCAGAAAACAGCGGATCCATACTACAATAACAAAACAAATGTATGAATAAGAGGACGCAAGCAAGGTTTTAATAAAAATATTAGTAGTAATCGCCGGAAAACATCTTATAAAATATAATCGTGATGAAAGCGAACATAAATGAAAGACAATCCTGAATACGGATCTGTTCAAGATAAACATATGTTACCTGTAATGCTGGTAACAAATCTATGTCAATGTCATTTTTCACTATACGAATGCTGTTAAAATATACAATGAACAAACAAATAAGTAATCCAAGGCGGTAATCACATCATATATCGGTCAAGCTAATTTGATGCGTGCGTCGTCCATTTGTGGTGTCTGTATTTTTGTATGTGTTGTTTATACGTAAGTGTCTCTAGTTCATTTTTCTTTGAACCAATGCCGTTTGTCTTTAAAGAGGGTTAAAATTTATTGTTTTACTACTTGGGTGTCCTTGTAGTTGTTAATTGTTTAATTAACAACCGACACTTTAAAAAAAGATAAATGCGACACGACAAGCCTGACATATATTTGACATCGCCTTCACACGGATACAACCATTCGTCTGTTGATATATCTTGTGGTTACCGTCTGCGAATGTCCATGTTAGTGAGGCTATTAGGATAACACATACTGAACTAGTACATCTCATTATCCGTTAATGATGAACGAATTTCCTTGATGAATGGGTTTTCCAATAAAAAACTAAGTGAGAACATTTCCCGTGTTAAAAGGCGCAACAATATCGCTGATATATTTTATATTTTATTATATTTGAATAATATTAGGTAATTTAATGCTTAACCTTTTCCCTTAGGTAATGAGTAGCTTTGAAAATAAAGATTACAGAAAACCAAAAGTTATTGCTTCTTTCTAAAAGCAAAACAATAAAATGTGTTATATGCCAATGGATTTTCTTTTATCCGTGGAGAGATAGGTGATTCATCATGATTATGTAATCAATGACCGGAACTTTATTGACACAAGACACTGATTTACAGTTGTACAAATGGGTCTGACACGACCCTATCGTTTTGTTAAAAACATTACATTCTATCCAGCAGTTCGTGCTTCTTATATAATGTTTATGATATTTACTTTTCAATTTCGATGAGGCTTTTTTTCGAAGCGATTATTATATTAACAATTCAAAAACATATTTTATGAGTTCTCTCTTAAAAGTATGAGTTGAGTTCATTTGTTTCGAGTAATTGACAAACAAGGATGGAAATTGAAAAGAATGTCATTTATTCACATTAAATGACGTATATCGTTACAAACGAACAATATACATGGCCGAAACAAAGTTGGAGGTAAATAAAACGCCCTCCAATAAAACATATCAAATAATACAGAATGCATTATGTAAGGCAAATGGTAAGATAACAGTATAGCAAATGTAAGATAACATTATAGCAAAAAGTAAAATGATAATAAAAAAATAATATTAACAAAAGCAGGCATGGCGTTTAAGCGAAAATGGAAAGAACCTTATTATGTATGTTAAGTAAAACGCACTGGCCTAATATTGGGTGAGGTAGGGTGGGATAAAAACTTATAAAAAATACTGCGTAATTCAGGTTAGCATAAGTTATCCGTGAAATTATTGCGTTGTGTTATCCGCAAGATGAGGAATATAACAACAGGCTCCACCTGGTGTTCTCTACAACAGATTAAAACCAAAATTGGCACCAACCGCTGTACTCTACCACATAGAAATACAACAACAGGCTCCAACAGAGGAATACAACAATAGGCTTCAACAGATGTACTCCCAAATAGAGTAAATCAACAATAGGCTCCAACAACTGTACTCTACAATAGACGAATACAACAAAAGGCTCCAACAGTTGGACTCTAACCACAGGAATACCACAACAGGCTGAATCAGTTGTACTTTTCAATAGAGTTATACAACAATAGGCTCCTACAGCTACACTTTACAAAAAAGTAATACAACAATAGGCTCCAACTGTTGCAATCTACAACAGAGTAATACAACATTAAGCTCCAACAGCTGTACTGTACTACAGAGCAATACAACAATAGGCTCCCAATAGCTGTGCCTTACAATAGAGTAATACAACAACAGGCTCCCAACAGCTGTACATTACAACAGAGTAATACAACATTAGGCCACAACTGTTGCACTCTACAACAGAGTAATACAACATTAGGCTCCAACAGCTGTACTCTACTACAGAGCATCACAACAACAGGCTCCCAATAGTTGTACCTCACAATAGAGCAATACAACAATAGGCTCCCAATAGCTGTACTTTTACAATAGAGTAATACAACAACAGGCTTCAACAGCTGTACTCTACTATAGAGCAACAAAACAATAGGCGCCTACAGCTGTACTTTAAAATAGGCTAATACAACAATAGACTCGAAAAGCTGTACTCTACATCAGGAATACAACAAATTGGCCTAAATAGCCATACTCCACATAAGAGAATTACAAGAATAGGTTGCAATAGGTTATTACAAAAATCTGCCCCAATAGCCGAACTCCACAATAGAGTAATGCAACAATGTACAACAATAGGTTCCGAAAAGCCATATTCAGAATAGCGGAATACCGTAACTGGATCCAATAGCCTACTCCACAATAGAGTAATACCACCATCGACCCCAATAGCCGTATTCAGCAACAGAGTCAAACAACAATAGGCTCCAGGGCCGTACTCTACAATTTAGAGTTGTACCACAATCAGCCTCCAAAAGACTGAAATACACAAAAGACTATAACAAAAATGGGCTCGAAATTTCATACTCATTAATAGAGTAATACCGTGATAGGTTTCAATAGCCGTACTCTGTAATAGAGTAATGCAACAATACGTTCCAATAGCCGTACTCGACAATAGAGTGAAAAACAACAATCGATCTTAATAGCCAAACCCCACAATAGAGCAATATAACAATAGGTCCTTATAGCCGTACTCAGCAATAGAGTAATACAAGCATCAGCCCCAACAGCTTTACTCAACAAAAGAGTATAAACTACTCGGCCCAAAAAGCCGCACACCACAATCGAGGTAATCTAAAATTAGGCGTCAATAGCTGTACCCCACCATAGCGTAATACAACAAAAAGGCCCAAATAGCTCTACTCCACAAAAGAGTTAAACAACTATCGGCAAATGCAAACATTCCACAAAAGAGGTCACTCAACAATAGAGTAATTTATAATAACAATATGTCCCAATTGCAAAACTCCCCAATAGAGTAAAACAACAATCGACCCCAATAGTCACTTTACAATAGAGTTATAAAACAAAAGGCTACAATAGCCGTACTCCACAATAGAGTAAAATAACAAAAGACCCCGAATAGCTGTACTCCACAAAAGAGTAAAACAACAATAGGCCCCAATAGCCGAACTCTACAATAGAGTTATATAACAATAGGCCCCAATAGCCATACTCCACAATAGAGTAATATAACCATAGGCTCCATTAGCCGAACTCCACAATAGAGTATTATAACCATAGGCCCCAATAGCCGAACTCCAGAATAGAGTAAACCAACAGAAGGTCCCCAAAAAGCCGTACTCCACAATAGAGTAAACAACAATAGGCCCCAATAGCCCAACTCTACAATAGAGTTATATAACAATAGGCCCCAATAGCCCCGAATAGCTGTACTCCACAAAAGAGTAAAACAACAATAGGCCCCAATAGCCGAACTCTACAATAGAGTTATATAACAATAGGCCCCAATAGCCCAACTCTACAATAGAGTTATATAACAATAGGCCCCAATAGCCGAACTCTACAGTAGAGTTATATAACAATAGGCCCCAATAGCCGATCTCTACAATAGAGTTTTATAACAATAGGCCCCAATAGCCCAACTCTACAATAGAGTAATATAACAATAGGTCAATAGCCCAACTCTACAATAGAGTTTTATAACAATAGGCCCCAATAGCCGATCTCTACAATAGAGTTTTATAACAATAGGCCCCAATAGCCCAACTCTACAATAGAGTTATATAACAATAGGCCCCAATAGCCCAACTCTACAATAGAGTTATATAACAATAGGCCTCAATAGCCGATCTCTACAATATAGTTTTATAACAATAGGCCCCAATAGCCGAACTTTACAATAGAGTTATATACCAATTGGCCCCAATAGCCGAACTCCACCATAGAGTAATATAACATAAGGCCCCTATAGCCATTCTTCACAATAGAGTTATATAACAATTGGCTCCAAAAGCCGAACTCCAGAATAGAGTAAACCAACAGAAGGTCCCCAAAAGGCCGTACTCCACAATAGAGTAATCAACAATTGGCCCCAATAGCCGAATTCTACAATAGAGTTATATAACAATAGGCCCCAATAGCCATACTCAACAATAGGGTTATATAACAATAGGCCCCAATATCCGTATCCCACAAAAGAGTTATACAACAATCAGCCCCAATAGCTGTACTCTACTAAATTAAATTAGTATTCCTTTTCATTTGCAATAATATTTTCTTAGTTGCCCTTGCAGAAGAGTTAAAGATTCACTTACAGAACAGAACAGAACAGATTATGTGTTTAATATTGCATAAGACTCCTATAACATTTCCAATTGTGTCTTTCATTAATATCTAATTTATAGTCAACGGCACATGTATAATGTCTGGTATGACTTATTTAGAGTTTTGTTGTAAATACCCTTAAGTAGTCCTTCTATGGACAAATCTATAATGTCGAATGATCATCGAAACAGAGTTTAAACAGTTGTTCAAAACGACGCCGCTTCAGATAAAATAAACAAAACAAACGGATGTCAATTGTAATCATATGCTACAATATCTCAGTGTGTAATAATGTTGATGATTATGTTGTTTTAAAGAACACATTTGTTGGTGTTTCAGGATATCCCTACAAATAATTGGAAAATTAATAAACGAAAAAAGAAGCATTGTAAATGGAAATTAAGATCAATAATGCAACAAAAAAAGAGGACTTAAAGCCAATAACGTAGTCTTTCTCAAATATTGTTGAGGTATGAATATACAAATTCACAACACCATATGTTTTCCCCCCTTTCTCGAAGAGCAATTTTGAGATAATTTGCCACTTTGACATATTGTGTATCAATTCATAATCCATAGAATCAATAGATTACTTCAACGCCGGGTGTTTATCCAAATAAATATAAGGAGGCAATAAGTACAGGAATGTATGGACATTTCTAAAAACAGAATTAGTTTATCTTAAAAATGTAATGCATTCAAAGAAATGGTATTTGATAATGTCTGAAAAAAAGTTAGATGTACCTTTTCTTTTGTTTTGTATACGGCAAAACGAACTCTATGATGTTTCAATGACTTTGTTTTAAAATTTACTTTACGATAATGACGAAATAACGATATATATGCAAATATTATACAGCAAACCTTCTACTTTCATAATTATCATAACATTACATTTATGTTTGGTTTTCGAGGGGTATTCTTTGATTCGTTTTATATTTTATTCATTATTTGAATAAGTATTCATTGTTTTTACCTGAAACTGTGTAGAATATATTTTGACATTATTTTGAGACGTAGTCAACGCATAACAAAATTCTTTTTACGTTTTCATTTGCTATGCTAATTAATGAACGCTAACTGAAACTTGAAAACGACGTTATTTTGTGACATATTCATAACATCACAAATACAATAATAATATGAAATACAAATATCATCTCGGTTTGAAATTGATCAACAGTAAATGCTTTATATTTAGAAGCTTTATATCGCATCGCGTGTAAGATATATTTTCTGCACTTAATATAGATCCATATGATTCATATCATCAATGCGTATGCGAATGAAATTTCGAAACACATTTGCATTACATAAATATAACATTACGTCTTCTACTCATGTCTAGCACCGATTTAGATCTGCAAATCTTTTGAATTGGCTATAAAGAAAGATAAAGCCGTACACGACGTACTACAATTCTACAAATATCTTCTAGTTAAAGTATAGTTAAAAGGTGCATTTGATAATAGAAGTGCGTGGTAATATGTTTAAGATACTCTAACAAATTGTAGTGAAATCTTACTGTATTGAACTATCATATATTTATTACGCGGCAATTTATCATGCAAGAATTGATGTTTGCATCAGAATAGTGTACAAATGTATAATTGAAATATTGTTTCAACCAATTAAAACACATATTAATGTAACTACAAGAGCTACCAAATAACTTTAAGGTTATGTACAGTTCAATATATTCAAAACTGGTTTATACAAAAACTTTGACCATTAAACTTTATTTTTAAAAATATGTTCATTTACCTCAATGAAAGCTTGCTTGAGGTACTATGTGAAAAATGCCCGGATGTGTTAGAGCGATGTTTTAACTATTTTTAAAAATGAGAATTCTACTTTTAGATTTATATTTTAAGTATGACTGATGCAAACATTTAAACGTTGCTTTACTTTGAATTCGGTTCTAAAACCTCCATCAAACAAACATATTACATAACTATTTTGGAGATAAATATATGTTCTGCTCAGTTATAAGTTTGCTTAATTCCGGCCTAATGCAAATGAATTTATTGACCATTAACGGTGTTTAACTTCACTTAACTCTTTCACTTAAGTATGCAAAGTAAATATATTCTAGGTGGAAGTGCCACGCGTTTCTATTGATTAAACAGACTAATTTTATTATGAAGAAAGTGTTTAGGAAAAACATGCTTTTCATTTTTATGAAGCGCTAGAAAATACGCTCATTCTAATCTGAGTTTTGCCTTTTACATTGCAATTAATAACGCAAATACATAGTATATTGTACACAGGAGCAAATGTAGCTATGAATTTTTCACTGGTTTGGATTAACTATGCTGTCAATGTTTCTCACGTAAAAGCCATTGTAGACGAAAACTAGAAAAAAAACTGTTAAAATTTAACTTAACCAAAGGAGTTAGGAGTATTTTGTACCATTGGCTTCATTGACTTTAGGAAAACATGATGCGGCAAGACTGTGTATGTTCCAAATAATAGAAAATAGTTCACGAAAGCAATTTTAAATTAAATAAAGCAGGAATAAATGACCAAATAACACAGTCACCATTTAATTAATGAAAATTGGAAATGTCGAACATGTAAACACAATTTAGAATAACAATTGTATTTAATCAGTTTGTTTCATGATACGTGGATCTCTGTCAGAGATCACTCTGGTTCGCTTGATTCGTTTTCCAGATTAAAAGAGAAGGCCACGCTTGCTTGCTGGCACTGTTTTACGCGTTGGCAGGGTAAATCAAAATCATTGTTTTTTTGTTTGAATTTCTGCGAAGTTTGTTCTACAAAGTTCAACAGTTAAGAAATACACTTGATGATATAACATATATTCGAGCAGTTGTTTTAGTCTGTAATTTGATTTGCACGAAAGAAAGTAATTTGATTTGTACCATAGATACCCCTGTTTTTATTTGTTTTGTTACCTTTCCTGGTTCTGGACTATCCAGTAATAGTGCTGTAAAATGAGGACAGATCAAAAACATGTATGTACAGAAAATGTCCTTGGTTTTATCAGTTGTATCTTACTCATTTGGAAGACAGATCAACACATATCAGTGCAATCATAGAAACAGAAAACAGCGGGTCCATACTACAACAAGACAATGGTCTGAATAAGAGGACGCAAGCAAGGTTTCAATGAAAAAAATATGACATGTAGTAATCGCCGGAAAACATGTCATCAAATATAATCATGGAAGCGAACATGAATGAACGACACACCTGAATACTGATCTGTTTATGATAGACATATGTTGACGTCTTATGCTGGTCACAAATCTCTGTCAATGTCATTTTACACTATATGAATGCTGTTGAAATATACAATGAACAATCTAATAATTAATTCAAGGTGGTTAGCTCATCATATATCGGTCAAGCTATGTTGATGCGTGTGTCATCTGTTTGTGGTGTTTGTTTTTGTGTCTACGGTGTTTATACGTTAGTGTCTTCAGTTCACTTTTGTTTTTGCCATTGCTATGTGATTCTAAAGAGGGTTAAGTTTTAGGTTTTTACAACTGGGGTGCCATTTTTTTTCATTGTTTTATTAAAAAACGACACTTGACATCACCTTCGCACCGCTACAGCCATTCGTCTGTTGATATATATTGTGGTTACTGACTGCAACTCTCTCCGTTGGTGACTCTATTCAGATAACACATACTGGAGTAGTACGTCTTATATTATTTTAATGATGAACAAATTTCCTTTACCAATGTGGTTTTCAATTAATGACTAAGTGAGAACGATTTCCCGTGTTCAAAAGCGTCAAGATATTGCTCATATATTTTATATTTAACTGCATTTGTATAATATTTTGTATATATATTTTTGTCCAATAGCCGTACTCTGTAATAGAGTAATGCATCAACACGTTCCAATTTTGTAATTTATTGCTCAACATTTTTACTGAGATGATGGGTAGCTTTGAAAATAAAGATTGCAAAAAGATCATTGGTTATTACCTTTTACTTAATGCAAAACAATAAAATGTATTATATGCCTGGAGAGATTGGTGATTCATCATGATTTTGTAATCACTGACAGGAACTTAATTGACACAAATACAATGATTTACAGCTGTATGAACGGATCTGACACGACCCAAACCATGCTTTTACTTAGGAATGCCACGCATTGTAATTACCTAAATCCTTTTGATTCAATCCTGGGGTTTTAATGGCGAAGGTCGCAATCATTAGTATGTATATTTTCATAATAGTGTTCAAAACTAGCAGAGGACAACAATCGATGGTTCCATGACCGTCAGCTACTAAAAATTATACTATTATTTTGTTACATAATGTGTATGATATGAACATTGTTAATTTCGATGAGGCTTTCTTTTTGTATGGAAAAACAGCGTATCTAGTTGGAATAATTACTATATAAAAACAACAACAACATATTATTCCTTTTCATTTAAAATGATAGCTTTGTATTGCTCTTGCAAAAGCGATAACCTTTTAGTTACAGAACAGAATAGTCGATGTTTAATATTGCATAAGCCTCCAGTAACATAACAAATTCTGACTTTAATTTATATTCACACGCATGTCTTATGTCTGGTATGATTCATTTATAATTTTGTTGTAAATACCCTCCTGGGAATAGACCTTCTATTGAACAAAATGCTGTAATTTCGAATGAACATCGAAACAGAGTCTGAACAGATGTTCAAAACGACGCCGCTTTAGATAACATCACCTCTTAGTTCCCAAACAAACAGATGACCATTGTGATTATATGTTAATATATCTCAGTTCGAAAAACTGTTGACGGCAATGCAATTTTACAAACACATTCCATTGTGTCTCAGAATATCCTACAAAATAAATAGAAAAAAAACACACTTAAAAATGCATTGTAGATAAAATCAAGATCAAAACTGCAAATGAAGAGATCTAAAAGCGAATACCGTAGTCTTAGTCTAATATTGTTGAATTTATAAATATATTCCCAACACCATATGTTTACTATCTTTTTTTCAATGAGTAATTTTGGGAACATTTGCACCTTAAACGGCACATTGTGTATCGATCCATAATAAAAAATACAAGGTAACTTCAACGCTAGGTGTTTTTCTAGATAAATATAAGGAGGTTTTTTGTTCAGAAATGAATGCATATTTCTAAAAACAGATTAAGTCTTTCTTAAAAATGCAATGTATTTAAACAAATTATATCTGATATCTGATATTAATGTCTTAAGAAGTTAGATGTAGCTTCTTTTTGTTTAGTATACGAAAACAGGAGCTGGAAAAGAGTTGACGAGTTGTTTGAAGGAAATCCAGCGTGAACTTCATTTCGTTGGTCTTTATTGTCAGCAAAAGGCGATAATGAAGAACTGCTGTGAATCAATTACCTAATCAACTTAAAAGTGTAATCGGCCTAAACCTTTAAGCACCTAGTGGGCTACCATTTTTAAATATAGGTCGAATAACTCCCTTTGTCTATGATTCAGGGATATAACAAGTATCTTACTCTATCTTGAATAGTTTTTCATATATCAATTCAAACATATTTAAAGTAGATGTGTTCGTTTAGAAGAATATGTAAACCACCAGCCTTACCAAACTCCAATTCTTTATCAATTTTTTGTTGAAAGAGAAAATAATCAATATGTTCCGGTGTCTCAAAAGATGGGTTATGATGTGAGGTTTTTTCATCGTTATAATTGTTTTATGTTTTATATAGTATTTTGAAATTATTGTATATGGCTTTTAATGATGCTTCAACATCAGATTTGCTTTTATTATTTAATATTTTCCGGAATTACTTTCGGTTATTTCTTTAATTTTGAAAGATTCTCAATATTATGTTTTTTTCTTGTTGAATTGAGAGTTTTCTAAAACTCTTTACTTTCTATATTTGAATTATTGTACGTTTCCATATTTCTTGTTTTACTTATAAATCAAAATTCGCCCGATAAGTTGTTTAGTAAATTTTAAAAGGATTTTAAAAGGAGCTATCGAATATCAATTAGTTTTGTATATAAACTATATCAATTGTGTAAGTGAATCTATCCAGCGTCCATGTTGCAGATATCTTCAGTTTTTTTATCGTTATCATGTTTGCGTTGTTATGCATTGTAGGAGTACTAACGTTATTTTATAGCTATTATTATTGCATGTCATACGGAACAGGTACACTACGTTAACAGCCCTAAGGTGTAATTACAGGGAATTGCAGTATGTATGTTGAGCATGTTCGCAATTAGAGAGTGTCATTTAATAACCATGAAGTTCTATATGTTTGTCTTGGAATGTTGTTAATTCGTTTTAGTATAAATGAAAATAAGAAAAATGTATGTAACACACATAAAAAACCAAACATTAACAAAAACCATTTTGGATTACAAAATTCCCTGTTTCCTTAGCAGGATTGACTTGGAGTGCTTCAGCGTTGTTTTTTTTTCTTTTGATTCACAGAGATGTGATTGTTTTTTGTAACATGCTTCCAAATGCATTCTGTGATATAGAATAGTTGTAGTATTGACATTCACTTCCTAATATGGGTATGGTTCTCTTTTTATGAATATTTATGGGAAAATGGTTACCTACATGTCATGATTTTAGTCATTATTTAAGACCGATTGCCAGTTTATTTTTTCAAACTTTCAAAACATTAGCATTAATGACCACTAATGGATGCTTCGTTGCAGTGATTAACGAACGAAAGGTTTTAAATATGATCAAAAAATATTTTTGTGCATCAGCAGCTATAACTTCACTGCGGGCTTGAGCGTTTTAGGTACTGAGCTTTTAAAAAATCTGCAATTTTATCATTTAAAATTTAATAATGTATTAATATTTTACAGTATTGTCTTGTAAAGCAGTGTAAGAGATAGGTGGAGTCTTTTGATATGTATAAAAGCTTACTTACATTTTTTGTTTTTCAAAAAGGCACAAAAAACTTTTATGTTTTTAAACATACAAAAGAAATTATAATAACTGTCTTGATAAGTTGACAAGATTTTTATAGCTATTCAGGTGATCTAAATACGTTGTTTTAAACACATCAGGGCTGCAATATGTTATTTAAGTCCTAGTTCTACTTGAAGATAAATTATAAAAAGAAAAACATGTATCCCTAACCCTTGTTCTTTCAATTAAAATATTAAAAAATAATAGTTTAAATATGTGAATTGTTTCACGCTTACATTTGGCACGCATGTTGAACACTTTTAACGATTGCGTTAGATCGACAAATAGATGCGTTTCACGATCCCACACATTCCATGTATATGTTAAACATATAAAACATACAGACAAATTGAAAAAAATGCTTACAAATGTTAGAAGTGTACAATTTATGAAAAAGTCATTCACATGGTTGGAAGAGGCACTCCATATTGTATACATCTGACGGAAATAAACAGGTTTCAAATCCGATTGTTTATCAAAATAAAAAATAACCACGACTTCATTCGAATATGCCTATTTACCATAATCAACGTAAGTCCAATGTATACGAAATTGCGATTAAATGACAATAAATACGGGCAGAACAAAAGCATTCAAACCTTTGCGCTTTCAGATTTACTTATAAACTGATTGCTATTTTTATTATGTTGTCCTAGTCAGTAATTAATAATGTGACAACGTTGTTCGTGATAAATCATTACTTTTGTAATCAAGGACACAAACTTAATTGACAAAATACACTAATTGACAGCTTTACAAATATGTTTGACTCGACTCTAATAATGCCTTCTCTTAGACACGTCATTTATTGAAATAACTTGACTCCTTATGATTTTTTTTCTTTTTTTGGTCACAACCGTGCTCATGTATGTCCGTAATAAAAGGTAGAAAAAAAACTAGCAGAAATCAACAATATATTGTTCCTTGACAGTCAGCTTATACTTTTTTTATTTCTGTCAGCTCTTAAATATGGTACTTTTTATCGTATCATAATATTAAGAAAATTGCAACGTCATTATTTTTGTTTCTATAGTTTGTATATCGTATAAACACGAAACATATTCCGTAACATTGATGAATAAATTGCAGGCAACAATCATCGATGTTTAATTGTGTATAAGCATCCTGAAATATAAATCATCGTGCCTTGCATTTATAGCTAGATTATATTCAAAGACACGTGTCTTTTGCTTGACATGATTCATTTAAAGCTTTTGTTGGAAATGACGTCTGGGAATAGACTGACTATGGAAAATACTGATGTAATGCCGAGAGAACATCGAATACCGAAACAGGCTTTGTTCAGAACGATGCGACTTCAGATAACACCGTCTCAGAGTCCCAAAACAAACGGATGTCAATTGTGATCCCATGATAAAATATCTCAATGTGAATAAATATTAACGACCTCGTTATATTTTTGACATCATTTTTTGTTGCTTCAGAATATTCCTAGAACCAAATAACTTTAATAGCATTGTAGTTGTGAACGGACAACGTAGTTAACACTTGAAATTGAAGTTGAAATTCTAATCGCTAATGCGACAATTACGGAGAGTATTTAAATCCAGAACAAAAGACCTATTTCGATCACGTTGAGTAAAATAATTAATTTATTTAAAAACCATATGTTTTCCCCCTTTCTCATAGAACGTTTTTGAATACATTTACCTATTCGATAGATTGTGTATTGGTTTATAATCCAGAGTTTTAACAGCGTACTTAATTTCGCGTTTTTTATCTCAATAACTATTAGGAGGCAATAAGTACAAAATGTATGCACGTCTTTAAATCAGATTTAGCTTTTCTTAAAACTGCAATGTTTTTAAACAATGGTATCTGATAAAGCCTATGAAATAAGGATTTAGCGCTTCTGTTGTTCTTTTATATACTGCTGCACGAATAGTATAACATTGCAGAATCAGAGTTTAAGATGCACCCTCACTCCCAAAGAAAGAGTACCACAATTAAATATTTTTATTTATTAACCGACAAGGATCAATAAATATGGTAAACAATGGTTCTTAAAAAGGAGACCGTGTTCAGTTCGAACGAAAGATGCAGAAAACACGGTATTTTTATCTTATGATACGAAATCACTGTAAATATTTAAGAACCCATCAGTCATTTAAAACTTGTGCGACTTCAGCTATTAAATACACGGTTATTATCTTGTTATCAGCAATCAATATTTTCCAAAAAGGAATTATTTAGTAAGCAGCTATAGTTGTATCACTCCAAATATATGTTTGCACATGTGTACCTAGTATGTATTGATTTTAAATACGAGTATCACTTCAAGAAAATGAAGAAATAACGAGACAAGCACACATGGTATACAGCAAACCAGTCTTTTAGAGTTTATAATTATCACAACATATTATATATGTTGAAATTTTGAAGAAATTATTCTTTTTCGCAAGATTGCATTACAAGTAATGGATACAAAATAACAATCTTGAACATGTCAGCTGGAAATGGAAATGTTACGGCAAACGTAACAAAATACATCTACTTTATCAAAAGCACATGAAACAGCGATTGAAACAAATACACTATGCTATCATTGTTTTTACAACACAATAAAACTATCATTAAAAAGCATGCAAATCGCTTAGAAATCCTGTCAGTGTTGTTATCAGAAATGTTAATCAAAATTTTGGGCCGTTTTTGTTTAATCTAAGTTTTCTTCAGGATGTAAACTTAAATGTTTTTCGAAGCTCATTAGCATAAAAACAAGTACTTACATTATTATGTGGTCACTATTATTGCCCAGCATCCCCAACAGGTACCTAGAGCTTAAGCTCTAAGCTATAATTAAAGGGAAATGCCGTATTTATATTTAGCATGCGGGTAATTAGGGAAGGTCATCAAATTGCCATAAATTTGAAAGAGCTGCAAATGTAATGCTGTTAAATTTGTTTTAGAATGACTGAAAATAAGAAAATATATGTAAGCTGAATAATGGTTGAAACCATTTTGGATTGCGACTTACATGTGTCCTAAGCAGGGCTTACTTTGAATACTCATTGTTTTTCATATCGAATCACAAAGATGTGTCTGTATTTCGTAACAAAATCTTTCAAATACAATCCTTGATTTGAAATAGTCTCAGTATTGACATTCTATTAATAAAATCGGTATAGTTTTATTATATTATAACCTTCGTGTTTCTTGGCAATCAAAAGTGTCATAAAATGATATCTGAATACATATTTGTTATGAAAAGCATTTCCCTAAATATAAATTTGTTGTAGTCTGTACATATATCCGGATGAGTTGATCAAAAGCTACAAGGAGAAACAAATATTTACGTAATAGTTATTCCTATACAGTCATTACTTCGTTCAAAAAGCACAACAATAAAGTGAATTATACGCTTATGGATTTTCTTCTATCCCTCGGGAAATTGGTGATTAATCATTATTTTGTAATCACAGACAGGAACTTAATTGACACCAGGCACTGATTTACAGCTGTAAAAATGTGTTTGACACGACCCTCATCCTGCCTTTTCATAAGAATGTCGTGCTATCGAAAAGCTAGAATCATTCTGATTTTATCTTTTATTTCGGGACACATTCATTTTCATATACGACATCAACATCCGATCGTTCAATGACATTATTTTAATACCAAAATATATAGGTATTTTATTTTTTTTCTTCTTCAGCGAGTGTCTCGTATATCCTGTGTTAAACCGATAAACTATTTGGGTAATTGATGTATAAAATGCGTAATACAATCATCGACGTTTTATTTTTTATAAGGCTCGTATAATACATCCCATCGCTTCTTGCATTTATATCTAGTTTATATTTAACGACACATATCTTTTGTCTGATGTGATTCATTTAGAGCTTTTGTTATAAATACCCTCTGGGACTTAACGGTCTATGGAAAATACCGCTGTAATACGGAGTGGTCATTGATTACCGAAATAGTTATTCTGCAGGATACAACCGATAATACCCTTGCAGAGATCTTAAACAAACGGCTGTCAATTCTGATCCAATGATGCAATAGTGCTATGTCAAGGTCAAATCTGTTAAACCATATCATGTAAAATGTAAAAGAGGGAGTATATCAAATAATATATTTAACCTTTACGACTTGCCATACAATACAAACGTACGATAATTGTTTTGTTCCTCAAAACGGACACTCTTTGCAAACAAACCATTTTAGTTATGGAGTGTTTTAAAAACTTTAAAGAGTAGCCTCCCGTATGAGGTAAAGTTTCTAATGAATCTTAATTTCGTTTGCAATAACAATTTTTGACATAAAGTGACGGATCACGTTAGCATGCTTTACACTTGTAAGTAGTTACAAGTAGACAACGATGTAGCACGAATACAGTTGATCGCGAGTAGACGTACAAGTAGAATATGGTCGTGTAATCTGTCTTGTATCGCGTTTTATCAATCTGCGATTAGGGCATTAGGAAATACTTTGTTGCGGATCCCTTAGCATTTTTACGAACTAAATCTGTGTTTTTATGTAAATACGGAGATGAGAATGCAAACTAATTTTACTTTTAAGACCTTTTTGAATGGACGTCTTTATTTTTCCATGAGCAGAAAGAAGAAATTAAAAACTAAATTGCAGCTTAAATGATATATGATAAAATCTAACAATTGATATATCATTTACGTGTGCTCTTTTGTCAAGTATTCTGCAACGCGAATTGCTAATTCAAGGATTGACTTTATTTCTTGCGTGAATTTTAAATGTTTAACTGGCATATTGAGTTACATAAAGATGGATTTTGCTTTCTTGGTTATCCGTTCCATTAAAAAATGGAGTACATGGAGGAGGTCCATGATAGACCTTTCTATGGCATAAAAGTATGTACTTTTAAGAATCTTACAACACCAATACTAATTATCTGTTAACAAATAATTTGCCTAAGTGAGTTTAATGCTTAATTTGTTTTATTGAATAAGTATGTTGGGAAATTTTTGAGGTAATGTGCATTTAAACAGGTTAAAACACCAATTAAACCCATTTTCACGGGCACTAGAGTTTCGTTCCAAGGAGGTAATCCCATAATGTATTGCTAACGGAAGTTGGATGCGTATGTGGTCTGGTTGTGGTGGTTAGTCGTTTGTGTCCATCGTTCAGTGTTGTTTATGGCTTTAAGTATTCCCTATAAACAGTGTGTACATTGCATTTGTTGAAAACATGGTAGGCCGCCGTAGTTTAATTAAATGAAAGAGACAATATAAACATACACTACGTACTTTGAAGCTTTTCAACATTTAACAGCAAACATTTAATGCATATCCGACACACGTAGGTGACTAACTCAAACTCCGAAACACACTCTTAGACCTAAGCTCATAGAAGATTTAAAGATAACAATCAATTAAGACAAATTACTCTTCCTCTAGTACTAAAACATGATCAAACGTACGCGTGAGGTCTAACTGCCATTAAAGCTGAATAACTATTTTGAACCCAATATTTGCAAATACCTTATGATTAAAATGAGACTTTCGATTAATTGAGATAATTAAGGCCATGTTTCGTGAAACTCACAAGCGGTACCAAATTGAACAATGTTATATTGAATTGAATCAAATTGAACCTGAGTTGGTAACCTATCAAGATTGATTCTTTTTTCTAATTTGGGACCTCTAAGGACACTGCTCTAGTTACCGGAATATCAGCAAAAAAACTTAAAAAACTTAACTCTTAATAGACTTGACTCAAAGACCTGTTGAATATTCCGGATTTGAGTGCAGAAATGTTAGAGATGTTAGAGAAAAGAAAACTTATCTCATACGATTTACTTATAAATATAGGTTAATAATAGAAACGTTAAAAATCTGAAATTTTGCTTCGAAATGTGATGGCTTTTTGAAAATACCTGAGTTTGACTACAATCAACGCTAACACATTTGTAACACACACTAAAACCTTCCGGTTTAAGCACTTATTAAAATTTGTGGACAGGTAGCTCCCTCTGTTTCTAAAAAACTATGAATTGATCATAAAGGTAGCAGTTTTTTTACAATTGTCAAATACAAACTTTGATTCCGAGTGCAATATATTGAAACAAAATTTTTCCTCATTTTAAAAGAAAAATGTCGTTTTCTCTCGCTTTGATTTTTGTGAAAAAATATAATAACAATTTTATCGTAATTCACATGTTCCCCAAAATAAGTAGAAGCAAAATAAATTAGGTGTGGCATTTTCACAATGTATGAGTAAAACAAACGTTTATGCGTCAGAATGCATACTAGTTGTTTTTGACCATCTCAAGCACCGCCATGTGAACGCCATCAAACGTACGAAAAGCACATAAAGCAAAAAGTTGCATGTCAATGGCATATGCTGGAAGTGCCATAATTAGGAAACAATTTTACTCAGGAAACAGTTTTTTTTCATGAAATGTGTGTTTAATACATTTTTCATAACCTAACAATCATAATAAGACCTAACAGAAACCATAACTTAATTCGAATCAGCTAATTCATCAAAGTCTTCATAGGTAAAATGTAGCAATATTGGCAATTCTCGGCCAAATGGCAATAAGAAAGTGAGACGCATTCGTTTGTTTGCGTTTTCATATTACCTTACAAATCTCACGTTATATCAATGCTGTCAAGCCATTCAGTATTCCACAGTGTGACGACGTTGGTGTCATCGTTTGAAATTTTGTTATGACACAGATTAATTGCTAACAAAAAGGTAATTCCAAGAAATTGGAGCCATCAATATCAATCATTTTAGTCATTTGCGAATGGCATTAAACAGCGATCAAGTTCTATCAATATCACATATCAATGCAAGCATAGAACAAGAAAACAGCGGGTCCATACTTCAATAACAAAACAAAGGTCTCAATATGAGGACGCAAGCAAGGTTTCAATAAAAAGAAATATGACATGTAGTAATCGCCGTCTTATAAAATATAATCATAATGAAAGCGAACATAAATGAAAGCCAATCCTGAATACTGATCTGTTTAAGATAAACATATATTGACATCAAATGCTGGTAACAAATCTATGTCAATGTCATTTTATACTATGCGAATGCTGTTTAAATATACAATGAACAAACTAATAAGTAATCCAAGGCGGTAATCCCATCATATATCGGTCAATCTAATTTGATGTGTGCGTCGTCCGTTTGTGTCGTCTGTATTTTTGTATGTGTTGTTTATACGTAAGTGTCTCTAGTTCATTTTTCTTTGAACCAATGCCGTTTGTCTTTAAAGAGGGTTAAAATTTAATGTTTTACTTCTTGGGTGTCCTTGTAGTTGTTAATTGTTTAATTAACAACCGACACTTTAAAAAAAGATAAATGCGACACGACAAGCCTGACATATATTTGACATCGCCTTCACACGGATACAACCATTCGTCTGTTGATATATCTTGTGGTTACCGTCTGCGAATGTCTCTGTTAGTGACGCTAATAGGATAGCACATACTGAAGTAGTACATCTTATAATCCTTTAATGATGAACGAATTTCCTTGATGAATGTATTTCCCATAAATAACTAAGGGAGATCATTTCCCGTGTTAAAAAGCGCAAATATATCGCTGATATATTTTATATTTTATCATATTTGAATAATATTTGGTAATTTAATGCTTAACATTTTACCTTAGGTAATAAGTAGCTTTGAAAATAAAGATTACAGAAAACCAAATCAGTTATTACTTCTTTCTAAAAGCATAACAATGAAATGTGTAATATGCTTATGGATGTTCTTTATCCCTGGAGAGATTGGTGATTCATCATGATTTTGTAATCACTGACAATAACTTAATGGACACAAATACAATGATTTACAACTGTATAAATGGGTCTGACACGACTCTAACTCTGCTTTTACTTAGGAATTCAACACATTGTAATAACCTAAATCCTTACAATTCTATCCAAGGGTTTAATAGCGGAGGTCGCAATCATTTTTTAGTATATTTTCAAATACTGTTCAAAACTAGCAAAGCACACCAATCGATGGTTTCATGGCCGTCAGCTACTAAAATGCTACTATTTAACACTTATCATTTGTTATATAATGTGTATGATATTAACATTCTCAATTTCAATAAGGTCTTCTTTTTAAATGTGTAAGCAGCGTATTTAGTTAAAATTATTACTATTTTAAAAAATGAAAAACATGTTGTTCCTTTCGATTTACAATGATAGCGTTGTATTGCTCTTGCAAAAGCGATAACTTTTTAGTTATAGAACAGAATAGTCGATATTTAATATTGCATAAGCCTCATATAACATAACAAATTCTGACTTTCATTTATATCTAATTTATATTCACACACATGTCTTATGTCTAGTATGATTCATTTATAATTTTGTTGTAAATACCCTCCGGGAATAGACCTTCTATTGAACAAAATGCTGTAATGTCTAATGAACATCGAAACAGAGTCTGAACAGATGTTCAAAACGACGCCGCTTCAGATAACATCACCTCTTAGTTCCCAAACAAACAGATGTCAATTGTGATTACATGTTAATATATCTCAGTTCGAAAAACTGATGACGGCAATGTAATTTAACAAAAACATTTCATTGTTTCTCAGAATATCCTACAAAATAAATAGAAAAACACACACTTGAAAATGCATTGTATATGAAATTAAGATCAAAAAGTGCAAAAAGAGAGATCTAAAAGCGAATACCGTAGTCTTACTCTAATATTGTTGAATTTATAAATATATTCACAATACCATATGTTTACTACCATTTCTCAAAGAGTAATTTTGGGACCATTTGCACCTTTAACGGCACATTGTGTATCGGTTTATGATAAAAATTACTAGATTACTTCAACGCTAGGTGTTTTTCTAGATGAATATAAGGAGGTTTTTTGTTCAAGAATGAATGCATATTTCTAAAAACAGATTTAGTCTATCTAAATGCAATGTATTTAAACAAGTTATATCCGATAATGTCTTAGATTTAGTTAGATGTAGCTTCTTTTTGTTTTGTATACGGCAACACAAGCTGGAAAACGAGTTGACGAGTTGTTTGAGGGATATCCAGCTTGAAATTCATTTCTTTGGTCTTTATTATCAGCAAATTTTGAAGGCGATTATGAAGAACTGATGTGAATCAATTACCTAATGAACATAAAAGTATAATCGGCCTAGACTTTTCTGCACCTAGTGGGCTACCATTTTTTAAATATAGGTCGAATAACTCCCTTTGTCTATGATTTAAGGATATAACCAGTATCTTACACTATCTTGACTAGTTCTTCATATATCAATTCAAACATATTTAAAGTAGATATGTTCGTTTAGAAAAACATGTAAATCACCAGCCATACCAAATTTCAATTCTTTAACAATTTTTTGTTGAAAGAGGAAATAATCAATATGTTCCAGTGTCTCAAAAGTTGGGTTATGATGTGAGTTTTTTTCATCGTTATATTACTTTTTTAGTTTTATATAGTATTTTGAAATTATTGTATAGGTCTTTAAATGATGCTTCAACATCAGATTTGCTTTTATTATTTAATATTGTCCGGAATTACTTTCGGTTAATTTTTAAAGATTCTCAATATTATGGGGGTTTTTTCTTGTTGAATTGAAAGTTTTCTAAAACGCTTTACTTCCTATATTTGAATTATTGTACGTTTCCATAAATCTTGTTTTACTTATAAATCAAAATTCGCCCGATGAATTGTTTAGTAAAAAGCAATGGTTTTTAAAAGGAGCTATCGAATATTAATTAGTTTTGTATAGACACTATATCAATTGTTAAGTGAATCTATCCAGCGACCTTGCTGCAGATATTTTCAGGGTTTTTTAATCGTTTTCATGTTTGCGTTGTTATGCATTGTATGAGTACTAACGTTATTTTATGGCTATTATTATCGCATGTCATACGGAACAGGTACCATTCGTTAACAGCCCAAAGCTGTAATTACAGGGAATTGCAGTATGTATGTTTAGCATGTTCGCAATTAGAGAGTGTCATTTAATAACCATGAAGTTTATTTCTATATGTTTGTCATGGAATGTTGTTAATTCGTTTTAGTATAATTGAAAATAAGAAAAATGTATGTAACACGCATAACAGCCCAACATTTATAAAACCATTTTGGATTACGAAATTCCCTGTTTCCTTAGCAGGATTGACTTTGAATGTTCAGCGTTGTTTTTTTTTTCCTTTTGATTTACAGAGATGTGATTGTTTTCGTAACATGCTTCCAAATGCATTCCATGATACAGAATAGTCGTAGTATTGACATTCACTTCGTAATATGGGTATGGTTCTCTTTTTATGATTATTTATGCGAAAATGGTTACCTACGTGGCATGATTTTAGTCATTATTTAAGACCGATTGCCAGTTTATTTTTCCGACTTGCAAAACATTAGCAATAATGACCACTAATAGATACTTCGTTGCAGTGATTAACGAACAAACTGTTTTAAAAATGATCTAAAAATATTCGTGCATCAGCAGCTATAACTTCACCGCGGGCTGGAGTGTTTTAGGTACTTAGCTTTTAAAAAATCTGCAATTTCATCCTTTAAAATTTAATTATGTATTAATATTTTACAGTATTGTCTTGTAAGGCTGCGTAAGAGATAGGTGGAGTCTTTTGAATGTCTTTTAAAAAAATGGCAGTTTGCAATGATCATATGTGTTTTAACTTTTAACTGAACGATTGCTTTCCTTCATCTATTACAGCTAACTTTCATTTTTTTTTTCAAAAAGGCACAAAAAAACGTTTATGTTGTTTAAACATACAAAAGAAATTATAATAACTATCTTGATAGAGTTGCAAAATATTTTTATAGCTATTCAGGTAATCTAAATACGTTGTTTTAAGCACATCAGGGTTGCAATATGTTATTTAAGTCGTAGTACAACTTGAAGATAAATTATAAAAAACAAACATGTAACCCTAACCCTTGTTCTTTCAAAAAATATATTAAAAAAAATAATATTTTAAATATGTGAATTGTTTCACGCTTACGTTTGGCACGCATGTTGAACACTTTTAATGATTGCGTTAGATCGCCAAATAGATGCGTTTGACGATCTCTTACATTTCATGTAAATGTTAAACATATACAACATACAAACAAACGGAAACATTGCTTACAAATGATAGAAGTGTACTATTTATGAAAAAGACATTCCCAGGGTTGAGTATGAAAGAAGCATTCCATATTGTATACATCTGGCGGAAATAAACAGGTTTCAAATCCGATTGTTTATCAAAATAAAAATTAACCACGACTTCATTCGAATAAGCCTATTTACCATAATCAACGTAAGTCCAATGTTTACTTAATTGCGATTAAATGACAATAAATAAGGGCAAATTAAAAACATATTTTCAAACCTTTGCGCTTTCAGATTTACTTATAAACTGATTGCTATTTTTATTATGTTGTCCTAGTCAGTAATAAATAATGTGACAACGTTGTTCGTGATAAATCATTACTTTGTTATCAAGGACACAAACTTTATTGACGAAAGACACTAATTGACAGCTTTACAAATATGTTTGACTCGACTCTAACCACGCCTCCTCTTAGACACGTCATTTATTGAAATAACTTGACACCTTATGATTTTATCTTTTTTTGTCACAACCGTGCTTATGTTTGTCCGTAATAAAAGGTAGAACAAAACTAACAGAAATCAACAATATATTGCTCCGTGACAGTCAGCTAATACTTTTTTTTTTATTTCTGTCAGCTCTAACATATGGTAATCTTTATCGTTTCATAATATTAAGAGAATTGCAACGTCATTTTTTTTTTCTATAGTTTGTATATCGTATAAACACGAAACATATTCCGTAACATTGATGAATAAATTGCAGGCAACAATCATCTATGTTTAATTGTGTTTAAGCATCCTGAAATATAAATCATCGTGCCTTGCATTTATAGCTAGTTTATATTCAAATACACGTGTCTTTTGCTTGACATGATTCATTTAAAGCTTTTGTTGAAAATGACGTCTGGGAATAGACTGGCTATGGACAATACCGCTGCCGAGAGAACATCGAATACCGAAACAGGCTTTGTTCAGAACGATGCGACTTCAGATAACACCGTCTCAGAGTCCCAAAACAAACAGATGTCAGTTGTGATCCCATGATATTCCAATATGAATAAATATGAACGACCTCGTTATATTTATGACATCATATTTTGTTGTTTCAGAATATTCCTATAACCAAATATCTTTAATAGCATTGTAGTTGTGAACGGACAACGTAGTTAACACTTGAAATTGAACTTGAAATTCTAATCGCTAATGCGACAATAACGGAGAGTATTTAAATTCAGAACAAAAGACTTATTACGATCGCGTTGAGTAAAAGTATAATTTATTCAAAAACCATATGTTTTCCCCCTTCCTAATATAACGTTTTTGAAAACATTTACCTATTCGATAGATTGTGTATTTGTTTATAATCCAGAGCTTTAACAGAGTACTTAATTTCGCGTTTTTTATCTCAATAACTTTTAGGAGGCAATAGGTACAAGAATGTATGCACGTCTTTAAATCAGATTTAGCTTTTCTTAAAACTGCAATGTATGTAAATGGTATCTGATTAAGCCTATGAAATAAGGATTTAGCGCTTCTGTTGTTCTTTTATATACTGCTGTACGAATAGTATAACATTGCAGAATCAGAGTGTAAGATGCACCCTCACTCCAAAAGAAATAGTACCACAATTAAATATTTTTATTTATTAACCGACAATGATCAATAAATATGGTAAACAATGGTTCTTAAATGGAGTCCGTGATCAGTTCGAACGAAAGATGCAGAACACACGGTATTTTTATCTTATGATACGAAATTTGATCACTGTAAATCTTTAAGAACCCATCAGTCATTTATAACTTGTGCGACTTGAGCTATTCAATACACGGTTATAATCTTGTTATCAGCGATCAATATTTTCCAAAAAGGCATTATTTAGTAAGCAGCTAAAGTTTAATCACTCCAAATATATGTTTGCACATGTGTACATAGTATGTATTGATTTTAAATACGAGTATCACTTCAAGAAAATGAAGAAATAACGAAACAAGCACACATGTTATACAGCAAACCAGGCATTTAGAGTTTATAATTATCACAACATATTATATATGTTGAAATTTTGAAGAAATTAATCTTTTTCGCAAGATTGCAATACAAGTAATGGATACAAAATGACAATCTTTAACATGTCAGCTGGAAATGGATAAACAGTAATAGTTGCGGTAATTTTTAACAATGGTAAAGCGTCTTGAGATCTGTTATCTGCTTTTAATCTTGATACATTTGATTTATATCGTCAACACGTACGCAAATTGAAATTGCAAAACACAAACCTAGACAAATGCGCGGGAAATTATATTTTTCATTCGTTACAGACATAATATACTGCGTCTTTTGTCGTATGAGAACTGATTTAGATTTTAAAATCCTTATTGAAGGCAATAAAGCTGTGCGTATACAGGCTACATGTCAATCTTGGGATACAAAAACTGAACTTTCCACTCCAGTCATTTCACATCATTATGTGGAATCTTTAACTGTAAGATTAGGTTTATAAATGTAAATGCAAGCATTTTGTCAATGATATACTCCGTATGTCTAAGATTGAGAATGCTACTGCCATCTGATATAGATATATTACATGAAAATCTGAAAGGTATATCTATTTTCTGCTATATTAATGCAAACATGCGGCCTTGAGTCAATGGATTCTTTACGGCACTTAAATTCAAAGTGAGTAAATTGTCTTATTGTAAAATAATAGGAAAAATACATTTTTTTTTGTTTAATCTGAATTTCTTATTTTTCATTTAAGATCTCAGTCGAAATTGCTTTGATCTACGTCAAATGAACAGAAGGGGGGAAGTCTGAGATTGCGTGCGTATCAACTTATTTAAAACCCCTAGTGAACACGCCCATCACTGATCTTTCCCAAACACGTATTGATAAAGCTAATATGATGCAGATTTGGTCTGTCTGCGTTTTTATGTACGTGGGTTTAATGATTCACTCCCATGTGTGTCCATATGGTTTTCATTGTTTAAGTCACATTTGAAATTGAGATGGATGAAAACATGAATACATGTCAGAAAAAAATCTAAAAAAAAATATGTTGTACAGTCTTTTTTTTAATAAATATGTTTAGAATAGGATACCTATATTGTCTTTGAAATGTTACGGCAAACTTAACAAAATACATCTACTTTATCAAAAGCATATGAAACAGCGATTGGAACAAAGACACTATGCTATGTTTGTTTTTACAACACAATAAAACGATCATTAAAAACATGCAAAGTGCTTAGAAATCCTGTCTGTGTTGTTATCAGAAATGTTAATCAAAATTTTGGGCCGTTTTTGTTTAATCTAAATTTTGTTCCGGATGTAAACTAAATTGGTTTTCGAAGCTCATTAGCATAAAAACAAGTACTAACGTTATTATCTGGTCACTATTATTGCCCAGCATACCCAACAGGTACCTAGAGCCATAATTAAAGGGAAATTCCGTATTTATATTTAGCATGCAAGGTAATTAGGGAAGGTCATCAAATAACCATAAATTGGAAAGAGCTGCAAATGTAATGCTGTTAAATTCGTTTTAGAATGACTGAAAATAAGACAATATATTTAAGCTGTTTAAACCATTTTGGAGTATATCAAATAATATATTTAACCTTTACAACTTGCCATACAATACAAACGTACGATAATTGTTTTGTTCCTCAAAACGGACACTCTTTACAAACAAACCATTTTAGTTATGGAGTGTTTTAAAAACTTTAAAGAGTAGCCTCCCGTATGAGGTAAAGTTTCTAATGAATCTTAATTTCGTTTGCAATAACAATTTTTGACATAAAGTGACGGATCACGTTAGCATGCTTTACACTTGTAAGTAGTTACAAGTAGACAACGATGTAGCACGAATACAGTTGATCGCGAGTAGACGTACATGTAGAATATGGTCGTGTAATCTGTTTTGTATCGCGTTTTATCAATCTGCGATAAGGGCATTAGGAAATACTTTGTTGCGGACCCCTTAGCATTTTTGCGAACTTAATCTGTGTTTTTATGTAAATACGGAGATGAGAATGAAAACTAATTTAACTTTTAAGACCTTTTTGAATGGACGTCTTTATTTTTCCATGAGCAGAAAGAAGAAATTAAAAACTAAATTGCAGCTTATATGATATATGATAAAATCTGACAATTGATATATCATTTCCGTGTGCTCTTTTGTCAAGTATTCTGCAACGCGAATTGCTAATTCAAGGATTGACTTCATTTCTTGCGTAAATTTTAAATGTTTAACTGGCATATTGAGTTACATAAAGATGGATTATGCTTTCTTGGTTATCCGTTCCATTAAAAAAAAATGGAGTGCATGGAGGAGGTCCATGATAGACCTTTCTATGGCATAAAAGTATGTATTTCTAAGAATCTTACAACACCAATACTAATTATCTGTTAACAAATAATTTGCCTAAGTGAGTTTAATGCTTAATTTGTTTTATTGAATAATAATGTTGGGAAATTTTTTGAGGTAATGTGCATTTTAACAGGTTAAAACACCAATTAAACCCATTTTCACGGGCACTAGAGTTTCGTTCCAAGGAGGTAATCCCATAATGCATTGCTAACGGAAGTTGGATGCGTGTGTGGTCTGGTTGTGGTGGTAAATCGTTTGTATCCATCGTTCAGTGTCGTTTATGGCTTTAAGTATTCCCTCTAAACAGTGTATACATTGCATTTGTTGAAAACATGGTAGGCCGCCGTAGTTTAATTAAATGAAAGAGACAATATAAACATATACTACGTACATTGAAGCTTTTCAACATTTAACAACGAAACTTTTAATGCATATCCGACACACGTAGGTGACTAACTCAAACTCCGAAACACACTCTTAGACCTAAGCTCATAGAAGATTTAAAGATAACAATCAATTAAGACAAATTACTCTTCCTCTAGTACTAAAACATGATCAAACGTACGCGTGAGGTCTAACTGCCATTAAAGCTGAATAACTATTTTGAACCCAATATTTGCAAATACCTTATAATTAAAATGAGACTTTCGATTAATTGAGATAATTAAGGCCATGTTTCGTGAAACTCACAAGCGGTACCAAATTGAACAATGTTATATTGAATTGAATCAAATTGAACCTGAGTTGGTAACCTATCAAGATTGATTCTTTTTTCTAATTTGGGACCTCTAAGGACACTGCTCTAGTTACCGGAATATCAGCAAAAAAACTTAAAAAACTTAACTCTTAATAGACTTGACTCAAAGACCTGTTGAATATTCCGGGTTTGAGTGCAGAAATGTTAGATGTGTTAGAGAAAAGAAAACTCATCTCATACAATTTACTTATAAATATAGGTTAATTATAGAAACGTTAAAAATCTGAAAAACTCTATTTGCTTCGAAATGTGATGGCTTTTTGAAAATACCTGAGTTTGACTACAATCAACCCTAACACATTTGTAACACACACTAAAACCTTCCGGTTTAAGCACTTATTAAAATTTGTGGACAGGTAGCTCCCTCTGTTTCTAAAAAACTATGAATTGATCATAATGGTAGCAGTTTTTTTTACAATTGTCAATTGCAAACCTTGATTCCGAGTGCAATATATTGAAACAAAAATTTTCCTCATTTTGAAAGAAAAATGTCGTTTTCTCTCGCTTTGATTTTTGTGAAAAAATATAATAATAATTTTATCGTAATTCACATCTTCCCCAAAATAAGTAGAAGCAAAATAAATTAGGTGTGGCATTTTCACAATGTATGAGTAAAACAAACGTTTATGCGTCAGAATGCATACTAGTTGTTTTTGACCATCTCAAGCACCGCCATGTCAACGCCATCAAACGTACGAAAAGCACATAAAGCAAAAAGTTGCATGTCAATGGCATATGCTAGAAG
This sequence comes from Mya arenaria, assembly GCF_026914265.1. NCBI lineage: Eukaryota > Metazoa > Mollusca > Bivalvia > Myida > Myidae > Mya > Mya arenaria. The sequence goes on along the minus strand of NC_069133.1, from coordinate 3,036,020 downwards.
TGCCATAATTAGGAAACAATTTTACTCAGGAAACAGTTTTTTTCATGAAATGCGTGTTTAATACATCTTTCATAACCTAACAATCATAATAAGACCTAACAGAAACCATAACTTATAGGTAAAATGTAGCAACATTGGCAATTCTCGGCCAAATGGCAATAAGAAAGTGAGACGCATTCGTTTGTTTGCGTTTTCATATTACCTTACAAATCGCTCCTTATATCAATGCTGTCAAGCCATTCAGTATTCCACAGTGTGACGACGTTGATGTCATCGTTTGAAAATTTGTTATGACACACCCGTTAAAAAACGTAAGAGAACTTTCGGCAAAAATATTTTGTGTTCATAATGAGTATTATGTAACAGTTCAAATTGGGGATTATGGTAAGCATCAGAAAAGAACAGAACATAACATAATTATTTTATTGCAGGTACACTTAACAGTCGTTTGTGTTCCATTTTCATATAAGTATATTAGCATTGCAACTATAATTTGTAGTGATCTATAGTATTGACATAAAAAGGAGGAACTAGAAATATTTCTATTGCAATAAATAGTTAACATGAAGTCAGTACTTGGCAGTCGACACTGATTAACATTTCTTTATAAATAAGGACCTTAAATCCAAAAAGTTATACTATATATTTAACCTATAACACATTTACAGACTACAAAGGTGTTCAAATATATTTTTTTATCCGTCTGTTACATTCATCAGTTATCAATAGAATATTACATCAATTTTGTCATATTCCTTGTAGAAGGTAGAATGAATATGTTCAGCAGTATGACATTCTTTCAGCACAACAATATGCCGATGGATTTTCCTTTATAACTCGGAAGATGGGTGATACATCATTTATTTTGTAATCACAGACATTTATGGACAATGACGCTGAATTAAAGCTGAGCAAATGGTTTTGAGTCCACTTTTACCATGCTTATTCCTAGACATGTCATGCATTTTAATAATCTGACTCCTTATGATTCCATCGTTATATTTGGTCACAATCATGCGCATGTATGTCCTTAATAAAAGGTTCAAACCGAGCAGAGATCAACAATATACTGCTCCGTGATAGTCAGCTAATACTATTTTCATTTTTTCCGACTCTTACATTTAGTTGCATTCAATGTATCATTATATTAAGAACATTGCATTATATCACAACGCTATTGCTCTATATCCTATAACATTGATGTATTTATTGCATGCAACAATCATCGATGTTTAATTGTGTATAAGTCTCACGTAAAATAAATCATCGTGCCTTGCATTTATTGCTAGATTATATTCAAAGACACGTGTCTTTTGCTTGACATGATTCATTTAAAGCTTTTGTTGGAAATGACAACTGGGAATATACTGGCTATGGAGAATACCACTTTAATGCCGAGAGAACATCGAATACCGAAACAGGCTTTGTTCAGAACGATGCGACTTCAGATAACACCGCCTCAGAGTCCCAAAACAAACGGATGTCAATTATGATCACATGATAAAATATCTCAATGTGAATAAATATGAACGACCCCGTTATCTTTATGAATTCATTTCATATTGTTTAATTATATCTCTAGAACCAAATAACTTTAATAGCATTGTAGTAGTTAACCGTTGAAGTTGAAATTCTAATCGCTAATGTCAAGGGGGAGGATTAATTTCGGACAAAATACTTATTACGATCGCGTTGAGTAATAGTATTAATCTATTCAAAAGACGATATGTTTTTTCCTCCTTTCTCATAGAACGAATTTGAGAACTTTACCTCTTCGATAGACTGTGTATCTATTATAATCAAGAGCATTACTAGAATATTTAAGTTCGCGTTGTTTTACCTCAATAACTATTTGGAGACAATTAGTACAGGAATGTATTCACATCTCTCAAAACAGATTTAGCTTATCTTAAAACTGCAATGTATTCAAACAAATGGTATCTGATAAAGCCAATACAATATGGATCTAGCGCTTCTGTTTGTTATATAATTTGCACGAATTGTATAACATTGAAGAATCAGAGTTAATGATGCACTCTTACTCCCAAAGAAGGAGTACTTCAATTAACACAATTGTTTTAATTTACCGAAAAGAATGAATAAATATCGAAAACAATGGTTCTTATGAAGTACACCGTGTTCATATCGAAAGAAAATTGCAGAAAACACGGTTTTCTACCTATGAGACAAAAGTTGATCACTGTTAATTTTTTAGGACCGACCGGTCATTTTATACTTGTGCGATTTGAAATTTTAAATACAGGGTAACAATCTTGTTATCAGTTCTAAATAGTTTCCATAAATGAGTTATTTAGTAAGCAGCTTAAGTTATATCACTCCAAATACATGTTTGTACATGTGGACATAGTATGTATTGATTTTAAATACGTGTATCACTATAAGAAAATGAAGAAATAACGAAACTAGCACACATGTTTTACAGCAAACCAGTCATTGAAAGCAACGATTATAATAATCACAACCAACATATTATATATATTGCATTTTGAAGAAATTATTCTTTTTCGCAAAATTGCGATACAAGTAATGTATATAAAATAACAATCTTTATCATGTCAGTTGGAAATGGAACAACAGTTATAGTAGCGGTAAAATTTTACTGGCAAAACTTGAGATATCTTTTCTGCTTTTTATCTCGATACATTTGATTTATATATCGTCAACACAACACGTACGCAAATTGAAATTTCAAAACACAATCCTAGACAAATGCGCGGAAAAATTTATTTTTCATTTGTTACAGACATAACATACTGCGTCTTTTGTCGTATGAGCACTGATTTAGATTTTAAAATCTTTATTGAAGGCAATACATACTGATAAAGCTGTACGTATATGAGCTACTTGTCAATCTTGGGTTACAAAAACTGAACTTTCCACTAAAGTCATTTCACATCATTATGTGGAAACTATTAGATTATGTTTATAAATGTGAAAGCAAGCTTGATTGTTGTACGCTTTAATTTAATGACAAAAGCAAGCAGCATTTTGTCAATGATATACTCTGTATGTCTAAGATTGAGAATGCTACTGCCATCTGAAAGATATATTGCATGAAAATCTTAAAGATATATGTATTTTCTGCTATATTAATGCTAACATGCGGCCTTGAGTCAATGGATTCATTGCGGCGCTTAAATTCAAAGTGGGAAAAAAATGTTTTATTGTATAATAAGAGGAAAATTACATTCTTTTTTTGTTTAATCTGGATTTCTTATGTTCATATAAAACCTCCTACGTAATTGCATTGGTCTCCGTCAAAAGAACAGAAGGGGATAAGTCTGAGATTGCGTGCGTATCAGCTTATTAAAAAACCCACGCCTATCACTGACCTTTCCCAAACAAGTATTGATAAAGCTAATTTGATGCAGATTTGGTTTGTCTGCGTTTTTATTTACGTTTATTATGATTCACTCCCAGGCTTGTCCATATAGGTTTCATTGTTTAAATAATATTTGAAATCGAGAAGGATGACAAATGCAACAATATCAGAACAAAAAGGCTGAGTTGACATAGACCAGATCCGCTGAAGGCTCGCGCAATAGAACATTTACTGAACTTACATATCTTGTCAAAATAAACGACCTACCCGAACTGTTTCACTCGTATCACTAATGAGCCGAACACCATAAACAATGTCATTTCTTTGTGTTATGCAGAAATGTGTTAAACACACATTTTCAATTCCGTTTGTTTTAATGTTTTGATTAAATCCAGTGAAAATCACAATATATATAGTGAACAATGATGCCGTTTGCCTTCTTTTTTAACGCTTTGTCACTGTTTATATTATATTCATGATTACATCATTGAATCGTTTGCATTTTAGTAAATGTCTTAAATATGTTGATAAGAAAATCCAGAAGAAAAAAACAACAACATTTGTCTTCTAATATTTTCGATAGAAAATAAGCCACACCATTGAAATATAGATTTTAAATTAACAAAAATCAAAACAAGAAGGAAATGTATGAGCTGCAACAATATAAGTTATTAAGACAATATTTATTGCAGATAAAGATTAATTGCTAACAAAAATGTAATTCCAAGAAATTGGAGCCATCCATATTAATCATTTTAGCCATTTGCGAATGGCATTAAACAGCGATCAAGTTCTAATTACGTTTAATAGAATGTAATTAAGCCCCTTTTTGTATGATTGAAAATAAGTATATGGATATTACACAAATGATAATCCAAAACGTAATTTAAACCGTTTTAAATTACGAAAGTCCATGTTTCTCTTAAATGAATTGACTTGGAAAGCGCAAGCATGTGTACATGTCTTTTCACCAATGCATGTTTTTATTTCGTTATACACGTGCTTGGAAATACAAGGGAAGTTTTAGTATGTATTGTATAACATGGTTGTGGTATTTTATATGCGCTACATTTCCTGTTTCTGGGTCATCCAGTTACAGAGTACTTGTTTTAACTTGTGTTGTAAAATGAGGACAGATCAATAACATGTTTTTACAAAAGATGTCCTTGTTTTAACCTGTGGTTTCTTGTTCGTTTAAAATAAAGATTAACACATATCAATGCAAGCATAGAACAAGAAAACAGCGGGTCCATACTTCAATAACAAAACAAAGGTCTCAATATGAGGACGCAAGCAAGGTTTCAATAAAAAGAAATATGACATGTAGTAATCGCCGTCTTATAAAATATAATCATAATGAAAGCGAACATAAATGAAAGCCAATCCTGAATACTGATCTGTTTAAGATAAACATATGTTGACATCAAATGCTGGTAACAAATCTATGTCAATGTCATTTTTCAATATACGAATGCTGTTTAAATATACAATGAACAAATAATAAGTAATCCAAGGCGGTAATCCCATCATATATCGGTCAATCTAATTTGATGTGTGCGTCGTCCGTTTGTGTCGTCTGTATTTTGGTATGTGGTTTTCATACGTAAGTGTCTCTAGTTCATTTTTCTTTGTGCCAATGCCATTTGACTTTAAAAAGGGTTAAAATTTAATGTTTTACTTCTTGGGTGTCCTTGTAATTGTTAATTGTTTTATTAACAACAGACACTTTAAAAAAAGAGAAATGCGACACGACAAGCCTGACATATATTTGACATCACCTTCACACCGATACAACTATTCGACTGTTGTTATATCTTGTTGTTACTGTCTGCGAATATCTCTGTTAGTGACGCTAATAGGATAACACATACTGAAGTAGTACATCTTATAATCATTTAATGATGAACGAATTTCCTTGATGAATGGTATTTCTCATAAATAACTAAGGGAGAACATTTACCGTGTTAAAAAGTGCAAATATATCGCTGATATATTTTATATTTTATTATATTTGAATAATATTTGGTAATTTAATGCTTAACATTTTACCTGGGGTAATGAGTAGCTTTGAAAATAAAGATTACAGAAAACCATCAGTTATTACTTCTTTCTAAAAGCATAACAATAAATGTGTTATATGCCTATGGATGTTCTTTATCCCTGGAGATTTTGGTGATTCATCATGATTTTGTAATCACTGACAAGAACTTAATGGACACAAATACAATGATTTACAACTGTATAAATGGGTCTGACACGACTCTAACTCTGCTTTTACTTAGGAATTCAACACATTGTAATAACCTAAATCCTTACAATTCTATCTAAGGGTTTAATAGCGGAGGTCGCAATCATTTTTATGTATATTTTCAAATACTGTTCAAAACTAGCAAAGCACAACAATCGATGGTTTCATGGCCGTCAGCTACTAAAAATGCTACTATTTAACACTTATCATTTGTTATATAATGTGTATGATATTAACATTCTCAATTTCAATAAGGTCTTCTTTTTAAATGCGTAAGCAGCGTATTTAGTTAAAATTTTTACTATTTTAAAAAATGAAAAACATGTTGTTCCTTTCGATTTACAATGATAGCGTTGTATTGCTCTTGCAAAAGCGATAACTTTTTAGTTATAGAACAGAATAGTCGATATTTAATATTGCATAAGCCTCATATAACATAACAAATTCTGACTTTCATTTATATCTAATTTATATTCACACACATGTCTTATGTCTAGTATGATTCATTTATAATTTTGTTGTAAATACCCTCCGGGAATAGACCTTCTATTGAACAAAATGCTGTAATGTCTAATGAACATCGAAACAGAGTCTGAACAGATGTTCAAAACGACGCCGCTTCAGATAACATCACCTCTTAGTTCCCAAACAAACAGATGTCAATTGTGATTACATGTTAATATATCTCAGTTCGAAAAACTGTTGACGGCAATGTTATTTAACAAACACATTTCATTGTGTCTCAGAATATCCTACAAAATAAATAGAAAAACACACACTTAAAAATGCATTGTAGATGAAATTAAGATAAAAACTGCAAAAAGAGAGATCTAAAAGCGAATACCGTAGTCTTACTCTAATATTGTTGAATTTATAAATATATTCACAACACCATATGTTTACTACCATTTCTCAAAGAGTAATTTTGGGACCATTTGCACCTTTAACGGCACATTGTGTATCGCTGTTTGATAAAAATTACTAGATTACTTCAACGCTAGGTGTTTTTCTAGATGAATATAAAAAAGGAGGTTTTTTGTTCAAGAATGAATGCATATTTCTAAAAACAGATTTAGTCTATCTAAATGCAATGTATTTAAACAAGTTATATCCGATAATGTCTTAGATTTAGTTAGATGTAGCTTCTTTTTGTTTTGTATACGGAAACACAAGCTGGAAAACGAGTTGACGAGTTGTTTGAGGGATATCCAGCTTGAAATTCATTTCTTTGGTCTTTATTATCAGCAAATTTTGAAGGCGATTATGAAGAACTGATGTGAATCAATTACCTAATGAACTTAAAAGTATAATCGCCCTAGACTTTTCTGCACCTAGTGGGCTACCATTTTTTAAATATAGGTCGAATAACTCCCTTTGTCTATGATTTAAGGATATAACCAGTATCTTACACTATCTTGAATAGTTCTTCATATATCAATTCAAACATAATTAAAGTAGATTTGTTCGTTTAGAAAAACATGTAAATCACCAGCCTTACCAAATTTCAATTCTTTAACAATTTTTTGTTGAAAGAGGAAATAATCAATATGTTCCGGTGTCTCAAAAGTTTGGTTATGATGTGAGTTTTTTTTCATCGTTATATTACTTTTTTAGTTTTATATAGTATTTTGAAATTATTGTATATGTCTTTTAATGATGCTTCAACATCAGATTTGCTTTTATTATTTAATATTGTCCGGAATTACTTTCGGTTAATTTTTAAAGATTCTCAATATTATGTTTTTTTCTTGTTGAATTGAGAGTTTTCTAAAAAGCTTTACTTCCTATATTTGAATTATTGTACGTTTCCATAAATCTTGTTTTACTTATAAATCAAAATTCGCCCGATGAATTGTTTAGTAAAAAGCAATGGATTTTAAAAGGAGCTATCGAATATTAATTAGTTTTGTATAGACACTATATCAATTGTTAAGTGAATCTATCCAGCGACCTTGCTGCAGATATCTTCAGGGTTTTTTTAATCGTTTTCATGTTTGCGTTGTTATGCATTGTAGGAGTACTAACGTTATTTTATGGCTATTATTATCGCATGTCATACGGAACAGGTACCATTCGTTAACAGCCCAAAGCTGTAATTACAGGGAATTGCAGTATGTATGTTTAGCATGCTCGCAATTAGAGAGTGTCATTTAATAACCATGAAGTTTATTTCTATATGTTTGTCATGGAATGTTGTTAATTCGTTTTAGTATAATTGAAAATAAGAAAAAATGTATGTAACACGCATAACAGCCCAACATTTATAAAACCATTTTGGATTGCGAAATTCCCTGTTTCCTTAGCAGGATTGACTTTGAATGTTCAGCGTTGTTTTTTTTTCCTTTTGATTTACAGAGATGTGATTGTTTTCGTAACATGCTTCCAAATGCATTCCATGATACAGAATAGTCGTAGTATTGACATTCACTTCGTAATATGGGTATGGTTCTCTTTTTATGATTATTTATGCGAAAATGGTTACCTACATGTCATGATTTTAGTCATTATTTAAGACCGATTGCCAGTTTATTTTTCCGACTTGCAAAACATTAGCAATAATGACCACTAAGAGATACTTCGTTGCAGTGATTAACGAACAAACTGTTTTAAAAATGATCTAAAAATATTCGTGCATCAGCAGCTATAACTTCACCGCGGGCTGGAGTGTTTTAGGTACTTAGCTTTTAAAAAATCTGCAATTTCATCCTTTAAAATTTAATTATGTATTAATATTTTACAGTATTGTCTTGTAAGGCTGTGTAAGAGATAGGTGGAGTCTTTTGAATGTCTTTTAAAAAAATGGCAGTTTGCAATGATCATATGTGTTTTAACTTTTAACTGAACGATTGCTTTCCTTCATCTATTACAGCTAACTTTCATTTTTTTTTCAAAAAGGCACAAAAAACGTTTATGTTGTTTAAACATACAAAATAAATTATAATAACTATCTTGATAGAGTTGCAAAATATTTTTATAGCTATTCAGGTAATCTAAATACGTTGTTTTAAGCACATCAGGGTTGCAATATGTTATTTAAGTCGTAGTACAACTTGAAGATAAATTATAAAAAAAAAATGTAACCCTAACCCTTGTTCTTTCAAAACATATATTAAAAAAATAATATTTTAAATATGTGAATTGTTTCACGCTTACGTTTGGCACGCATGTTGAACACTTTTAATGATTGCGTTAGATCGCCAAATAGATGGGTTTGACGATCTCACACATTGCATGTATATGTTAAACATATAAAACATACAAACAAACCGAAACATTGCTTACAAATGATAGAAGTGTACAATTTATGAAAAAGTCATTCCCAGGGTTGATATTGAAAGAGGCATTCTATATTGTATACAACTGGCGGAAATAAACAGTTTTCAAATTCGTTTGTTTATCAAAATAAAAATTAACCACGACTTCATTCGAATAAGCCTATTTACCATAATCAACGTAAGTCCAATGTATACTTAATTGCGATTAATGACAATAAATAAGTGCAAAACAAAAGCATATTTTCAAACCTTTGCGCTTTCAGATTTACTTATAAACTGATTGCTATTTTTATTATGTTGTCCTAGTCAGTAATAAATAATGTGACAACGTTGTTCGTGATAAATCATTACTTTGTTATCAAGGACACAAACTTTATTGACGAAAGACACTAATTGACAGCTTTACAAATATGTTTGACTCGACTCTAATAATACCTTCTCTTAGACACGTCATTTATTGAAATAACTTGACACCTTATGATTTTATCTTTTTTTTGTCACAACCGTGCTTATGTATGTCCGTAATAAAAGGTAGAACAAAACTAACAGAAATCAACAATATATTGCTCCGTGACAGTCAGCTAATACTTTTTTATTTTCGTCAGCTCTTACATATGGTAATCTTTATCGTATCATAATATTAAGAAAATTGCAACGTTATTATTTGTTTCTATAGTGTGTATCTCGTATAAACACGAAACATATTCCGTAACATTGATTAATAAATTGCAGGCAGCAATCATCGATGTTTAATTGTGTTTAAGCATCCTGAAATATAAATCATCGTGCCTTGCATTTATAGCTAGTTTATATTCAAATACACGTGTCGTTTGCTTGACATGATTCATTTAAAGCTTTTGTTGAAAATGACGTCTGGGAATAGACTGGCTATGGACAATACCGCTGTAATGCCGAGAGAACATCGAATACCGAAACAGGCTTTGTTCAGAACGATGCGACTTCAGATAACACCGTCTCAGAGTCCCAAAACAAACGGATGTCAATTGTGATCCCATGATAAAATATCCCAATGTGAATAAATATGAACGACCTCGTTATATTTATGACTTCATTGTTTGTTGTTTCAGAATATTCCTAGAACCAAATAACTTTAATAGCATTGTAGTTGTGAACGGACAACGTAGTTAACAGTTGAAATTGAACTTGAAATTTTAATCGCTAATGCGACAATAACGGAGAGTATTTAAATCCAGAACAAAAGACCTATTTCGATCGCGTTGAGAAAAGTATTAGTTTATTTAAAAACCATATGTTTTCCCCCTTTCTCATAGAACGTTTTTGAATACATTTACCTATTCGATAGATTGTGTATTGGTTTATAATCCAGAGCTTTAACAGAGTACTTAATTTCGCGTTTTTTTTATCTCAATAACTTTTAGGAGGCAATAAGTACAAGAATGTATGCACATCTTTAAATCAGATTGAGCTTTTCTTAAAACTGCAATGTATGTAAATGGTATCTGATAAAGCCTATGAAATAAGGATTTAGCGCTTCTGTTGTTCTTTTATATACTGCTGTACGAATAGTATATCACTGCAGAATCAGAGTGTAAGATGCACCCTCACTCCAAAAGAAAGAGTACCACAATTAAATATTTTTATTTATTAACCGACAAGGATCAATAAATATGGTAAACAATGGTTCTTAAAAAGGAGACCGTGATCAGTTCGAACGAAAGATGCAGAACACACGTTATTTCTATCTGATGATACGAAATTTGATCACTGTAAATCTTTAAGAACCCATCAGTCATTTATACCTTGTGCGACTTCAGCTATTCAATACACGGTTATAATCTTGTTATCAGCAATCAATATTTTCCCAAAAGGCATTATTTAGTAAGCAGCTAAAGTTGTAACACTCCAAATATATGTTTGCACATGTGTACATAGTATGTATTGATTTTAAATACGAGTATCACTTCAAGAAAATGAAGAAATAACGAGACTAGCACACATGTTATAGAGGAAACCAGTCATTTAGAGTTTATAATTATCACAACAAATCATTTATGTTGAAATTTTGAAGAAATTATTCTTTTTCGCAAGATTGCAATACAAATAATGGATACAAAATAACAATCATTAACATGTCAGCTGGAAATGGATAAACAGTAAAAGTAGCGGTAATTTTTCACAATGGTAAAGCGTCTTGAGATCTGTTATCTGGTTTTTATCTCGATACATTTGATTTATATCGTCAACACGTACGAAAATTGAAATTACAAAACACAAAACTAGACAAATGCGCGGGAATTTTTTTTTCATTCATTGCAGACATAATATACTGCGTCTTTTGTCTTTTGAGCACTGATTTAGATTTTAAAAGCTTTATTGAAGGCAATAAATAATGATAAAGCTGTGCGTATACAGGCTACTTGTCAATCCTGGGATACAAAAAACTGAACATTCCATTCCAGTCATTTCACATCATTATGTGGAATCTTTAACTATTAGATTATGTTTATAAATGTGAAAGCAAGCTTGATTGTTGTACGCTTTGATTTAATGACAAAAGCAGCCAGTATTTTGTCAATGATATACTCCGTATGTCTAAGATAGAGTATGCTACTGCCATCTAGAAGATATATTACATGCAAATCTGAAAGATAAATGTATTTTCTGCTATATTAATGTTAACATGCGGCCTTATGCCAATTTAGTCAATGGATTTATCGCTGCGCTTAAATTCAAAGTGAGAAAAATGTCTAATTGTATAATAAGAGGAGTATGACATTCTTTTTTGTTTAATCTGGATTTCTTAATTTCATATAAAACCTCCTACGTAATTGCTTTGGTCTCCGTCATAAGAACAGAAAGGGGGAAGTCTGAGATTGCGTGCGTATCAACCTATTAAAAAACCCTAGTGGACTCGTCTATCATTGACCTTTCCCAAGCCTGTACTATTATCTGCGTTGTTATGCGTTGTAGAAGTACTTACGTTATTATGTGGTTACTAGCATTGCCTATCATACGTAACAGGTATCTAGCGCTTCAGCTCAAAGCTGTAATTAAAGGGAAATGCCGTATTTATATTTAACATGCAAGGTAATTAGGGAAGGTCATCAAATAACCATAAATTTGAAAGATCTGCAAAGGTGATGCTGTGAAATTATATTTAAAATGACTGAAAATAAGAAAATATATGTAAACTGTTTAAACCATTTGGATTGCGACATACATTTGTCCTAAGGAGGACTTACTTTGAATACTCATTGTTTTTCATATTGATTTACAAAGATGTATCTGTATTTCGTAACAAAATCTTTCAAATACAATCCTTGATTTGAAATAGTCTCAGTATTGACATTCTATTTATAAAATCGGTATAGTTTTATTTTATTATAACCTTTCGTGATTCTTTGCAATCAAAAGTGTCGTAAAATGAGATCTGAATACATAATTGTTAGAAAAAGCATTTCCCTAAATATAAATTTGTTGTAGTCTGTACATATATCCGGATGAGTTGATCAACAGCTTCAAGGAGAAACAAATATTTACGTAATAGTTATTCCTATACAGTCATTACTTCGTTCAATAAGCACAACAATAAAGTGAATTATACGCTTTTGGATTTTCTTCTATCCCTCGGGAAATGGGTGATACATCATTATTTTGTAATCACAGACAGGAACTTAATTGACACCAGGCACTGATTTACAGCTGTAAAAATGTGTTTGACACGACCCTCATCCTGCCTTTTCATAAGAATGTCGTGCTATCGAAAAGCTCGAATCATTCTGATTCTATATTTTATTTCGGGAAACATTCATTTTCATGTACGTCATCAACATCCGATCGTTCAATGACAGTATTTTAATAGCAAAATATAGGTATTTCATTTTATTCTTCATCAGCGAGTGTCTCGTATATCCTGTGTTAAACCGAGAAACTATTTGGGAAATTGATGTATGAATTGCGCAATAGAATCATCGGTGTTTAATATTGTACAATCCTCGTATAATACATCCCATCGCTACTTGCATTTATATCTAGTTTATATTCAACGACACAAATCTTTTGTCTGATGTGATTTATTTAGAGCTTTCGTTATAAATACCCTCTGGGACTAGATCGTCTACGGACAATACCACTGTAATGCGGGGAGGTCATTGATTACCGAAATAGTTATTCTGCAAAATGCTTCAACCGATAATACCCCTGTAGAGATCTTTAACAAGCGGTTGTTGGTTCTGATCACATGATGCAATAGTACAATGTCAAGGTCAAACGTTTTAACCAAGTCTATAGAATTATAACTGTATTTGTGCTCAAACAGTATATGTTGACTTACAAACAATATCAGTTGTTGACCAATAACTAAATATATATAAACGTAAAAGAGTGGGTGAATTGAATTACAGATTAAACATTCATTACTTGCCACACAACACAACCGTGCCATTATTGTTCTGTTTGTCAAAACGGACACTCTTTGCAAGCGAACCATCTAAATTATGGATTGTTTTCGAAGCTTTAAAGAGTAGCCTCCCGTATAAGGAGGTAAAGTTGCAGTTAAATCTTAATGTCGTTTACGATATCAATTTTGAGTTAAAAGCGCCGAATCACGAGAGCATGCTTTACAATTGTAAGTATTCGCAAGCAGACGACAATGAAGCACAAATGCAGTAGACGTACAAGTAGAAGAGCGTTTTGCAATCTGTTTTGTATCGCATTTTGTTAATCTGCGATTAGAGCATAGGAAATACATTGTTGCTGACCCCTAAGCATTTTACAAACTAAATCTGTGATGTTCTAGTTCATACGAAGACGCGAATGGTAAATAATTAATCATTTAAAACCTTTTTGAATGGACATTTGCGATGGTCCATAAAAAGAAGGAAAAAAACAATGTGCAGCTTAAATAACACACTTAAATATATTCACTAGACCCTTTTTGTCATTTCTTAAGAAACTCATTTGAAAGCAGTAACAAGTTTGATGAATCGTGTATCAATTCACAATTCAGAGAACTACCAGATACGCTTAAGTACCGCAGGATTCATAAATATTTTTATCAGGATGCTATTAGTGCAACATTGTATGCACATTTCCATCAAGGGATCTAACAATGTATGCAAACAAATGATAATATCTGACAATTTATATATCATTTCTGTTTGTTCTTGTTTCAAGTATACTGCAACGCGAATTGCTCATACAATGATTAAATTTCATTTCTTGCCTTAAATCTCAATGTCAACCTTGCATTTTCATTTTAAAAAAAAATGGATTATGCCTTGGCGGCTCTCGGTTTCGTTTGAATAAAGAGGCATTAAAAGAACGTCAATGATGGACTTTCCCATACCATAAAAGTATGTATTTTTTTTAAATAACCTAACAGTACCAACACTAATCACATTTTATATAAGAAATAAGCTGCAGAAGTGAGATTAATGCATAACTTGGTTTATTCGGGAGAATTTCTTTCAGAAAAACACCAACATGTTAACCTTCTGTCGAGACGTAATTAAAACATAACACATTTTATTTTCACAGTTGTATTTGCTTATAACAGAAACATTTCAATAGCTATGACTCTCCTGAAAAATCACACATAAATCGTTATTTAAATATATATTTAAAACGTCGTAATAAAAATAATTATATATATTTATATATAAATATATATAGTCATATGAAAAACTACAGAAACAAGCTCTGTAGCCAAATGGTTAAAGCCTAAGATATAATTCACACAAACAAAAAATCACAAAAAAGAAACATAGAACAACTAATATATCAACTTATGATCCTAAACATACAACTTTAAAATTGTATCAAAATAAGAAGTAACGATAGTATCACAGAACAGCGGGTTAAGTATGATGGGAAAATTGTGAGGTTATGTGCATTTAAACCAGTAAACACCCAGTAAACTCATTTTCCAGGGAACTAAAGTTTCGTTCCTAGGAAGTTATCCCATAACCCTTAATTGTTAAAGGAATTTAGATGCGTGTGTGGTCTGTTTGTTGTAATTAAACGTTTGTGTTTAGCGGTCGGTTCCCTTTACCTCTACACAGGGTTACCATTTTAATGTTGACTACTGGGCTTGTCGCTGTTGTTTTACTCAATGAAAAAGACACCTTAAACATGCAACACTACACTACGTACAATGACTCTTATCGGCATTAAACAACGATTCATTTTATGCATACCATCCTCGCATAAGAAATTGACTCGAATTTCGAAACGCACTCTTACACCTTGTCTGAGAGAAGATTTAAAGATAACAATCAATTACGAAAAACGACAATACTTCTAGTACTAAAAGATCATCAATCGAACGTGTGAGGTCGAACCGCCATTAGAACTGAGCACCTATTTATAACAGCATATCTGTATTGAATGCAATAAAAGTGCAATTTGGGATATGTTTAATAGTGAAATATAAAACAGTGTTTTTCATACTTTCGTGTGAATTTAGCAAACACCTTGTAGTTAAAATTGTAAATTGAGAAAATTGAGTTCTAATTTCGTACGGAAATAAATACGAATTTATTTGTACTAGTGTCGTTGCAAATAATGTATGGAAACATTGAATGAAATTAAATGTTAAATAACTTCATTTGGAAACCTAATCAGGTTTATTCATGTTATTTCATTCGGGACCACAACAGGCACTGCTCTGATTACCGTTATATGAACAAAAAAAAAAACTTAAAACCTAAAAGCCTAATAAAAAATATCAAAACTCCAGGTTGTTGAATAATCAAGGTTAATCATTCATGCATTTAAAATCTGATAATTCTATTTGCTTCGAAATATGACGGCAAACTATTCAAAATATCTGAGGTTGATAAAAACCTTAAAGTTTTACCACTAATTGAATTTTGCAGACTGGCAACTCTCTGTGATTAAAACAACTATGAAACTATCATAAAAGCAGTATGTAAACATGTAAGATATCCAGGCAATGTTGTTATTAGCGAAAATAAAACTGTTAATTGGAGCCGAGATTAAATTTGCTGCGGGACGTAAATACAGACTAATAAGCTTGCATCAAATACGAAAGAGTATTATCGGGCGTTGATGATCTTTGTGTCCATTATGTAAATTGATTAATGCTAAACTGCTAAGTCAAGTATCAAGTTGTCATAAATTGAGGAAACCTTATCAAAGTTCTTTAATCAGCATGGCGACATACCCTCTAAATTCGATTTCAGTCTAAAATCCCTGATCATGAGGGTAATACCCATCCAGGTATCTGTGGCGATACTCACAAAAAGTTACGTTAACTTCAATCAACCAAATAGCCTCATTTATTAGATTACAATTACCGTTGAGAGCCAATGATACCACATGTGTCTTATGTAATGTGTTCGTATTTTTTAATAATTCGGTTTTGATATTTAGAAGATTTTTCGACAACACATATATCCATATTATGGAATTATTCTGTTTTATCCCAATTTTAATTCCTGGTTTGTGTAATGATACATTCGTTATGAGACAAAATGAAGACAGTGGTCTTAAACCTTGAAATTGCTAAGGCGAGCTTTGTCAGAATGCTGTTTTTAAAAGATTGCATCGTACGTTTTAAGAGTATGCGCTGTTGCTGACTTGTTTGCAGGATGATTCCTGCATCCGATTATTGATCCCTTACAGTTAATATCTGCGTGTGTAGGCTGTTTGTGGTGTATATACGTTTGTGTCGTTCGTATTACCTTGTGTCTCAAGACTAAGCAATGTTAAAATATCATCAGTATAATTTGGTTTATTCTTTTGCATGCATACTCAAAACTGAATAAGTCGAAAGATATGGAACATTGTTCAATTGTCGATATGCAAATTATAATTCAGAGCGCAAAATGTTGAAAACAAAGTTTTTCATATTGAGTTTTAGAAGAAGAAAAAAGTCCGCTTCTCTCGCTATTTTTTTGCGAAATAAATAAATATTTATTTATATTTAAATTCGCTTTTCCCCATAAATATGTAGTTGAAAGAAATAGGTGTTGCTTTTTCCAATGTGTGAGTTAAAGTTTCTTAGTTCTTAGAACTTATTATTCTTTCCAGTAGATTATTACCTGAAACTATTGTTCAGGTTCATGTATGACAGGCATGCCTAACAATGACCGGCATGCCTAACATGTTTTAACGTTTACGTCTATACGTTAAAGTGCTAAATATTTGTTTTCGACCTTCTCATGCATAACAATATAGTAAATATGAAACGTTTAAACAAACACATACAGCATATAGACAAAGAAGTGGAATCTTAATGGCATATAATGGGTTTGCAATGTTTACGAAACGGCTATTCTCAGAGTACAGTTGTTAAATTGCATTTCATGTTGAACACATCTTAAGGCAGTTTACAGGTTTAATGACCTAATAATCTTAATTGGGCCTAAAAGAAAACAATAACTAAATTTTAAATCAGCTTTTTCATCCAAGTCGACATAGGTTAATGTAACAACATATGCATTTTCTCTATATGATTGAAGTTAGTAAGTGCAACGCATTCGTTTACAATGTTTCCGCTTACAGATTTACGTATAAACCGATTGTTGTTTCCATGCTGTCATTACATGCAGTATTTCACAGTGTGACGACGTTGCTCGTCATCGTTTAAAGTATTTGATTTTTTATGACAAAGCTTTTTAAAAACGTAACACTACTTTCAGACCTATATTTATTGTACATAACGTTTATTATTTTACAATTCAAATTGGGTATAATAGTTAACATCAAGTCAGGACGGAATATAATAGAACATTTTTTTTAAACGTACATTTCTTTAATTTTTTGTGCTATATTTTCATATAAATATTTCATCATATCACCTATATTATGCAGTGAGCGGCTCATATTATTGACATATAAAGGATAAATTGAAAATAGTTGCAATTTATAGTTAACATCGTGTCAGTACTTAGTAGTCGACACTGACCAATAAATCTTTATAAATATCAAATTTAATTCCAAATAATGACATTCATTTGATTATGAATCTAGAACACATTTACATAAGACAAAGGTGTTCTGTTCTACGAAAACATTTTTTTATCTTAATCGTTTTTGTTCTAAACATAATCAATAATCCATAAAATATATCACAAGTGTTTGTCATATTGTTCGTTTAAGGCAGAATAATAATTTTTAATATATTGCTAACACCACCCCTGAAATAAATCATAGTTGGTTCAATACAAATTAACAGACACACATCGGTAATTACTTCTTTCTGAAAGCACAACAATAAAGTGTACTATTCGCCTATGAAGTTTCTGCTATCCTTCGGGAAATAGGCTATACATCATGATTTTGTCATCATAGACAGTAACTTAATTGAAACAAGACACTGATTTACAGCAGTATAAATGGGTAAGACACGAAACTAACCCTGCCTTTTTTAGACATGTCATGCTTTGAAATAGCCTGATCTCTTCTGATTCTATCTTTTATTTTGGGTCATGATCATTTCCATGTATGTATTTCTTCAGAATAAAAGTCAAAACTAGCAGCAGAGAACAACAATCGATTGTTCCATGAGCGTCAAACAAAAAGCTATGTTAATCCTCTGCCAGCCCTCACATGTGGTTACGTTGCGTATCATTATAATTACAAAACGGCATTATATCACAACATCAGTGGTTGTCATAAACTGTACAGATTTTTATAAGGCATTTTTTATATATTTAAGCAGTGCGATGTATGCAAACATTGTCAAATTGAATCTGATAATGTCTGAAAATAGACCCTGCTTTCCCGTTGTTCTTGTATCAAGTATTCTGCAAAATGTATTTGTGTAATGTGAAAGAAAATGAATTGATTGCAACTCTGCAAGTATGCCATCTTATATGCCCTAAGTCAAACTGTTATTTTTCATAAAGTGAGCTATCGTTGATCTTTGATCGACTGTTGGTTCCGTTTTAAAAGGGGATATGTAAATAAACTATACTATACTATACTATTCTATACTTATACTTATCGCATTTACTATATCAGAAAAGATGCAGATGCGATTTAGATAGATATACTTTTATTTCAAAGTTACTGTATAAACTTGAATCTGTGGGAAGAGACGTTTTTACGTATTTTGGGATGTATTTCAAACGCAGTAATATTTATTTAAACATTTAAACAAAAGCAAGTAAGTTGACAATTATTTTTTGTTTACAAACATAAGGTCAGACTGTGGTCAAAATATTTGAAATAATGAGGGTAGAGAATAAATAACTTATTTCAAATTGTTTTGTACAATACGGGATATATTTGGCCTCGTACACAGCTGGGAAAAGCATATTGGACTCTCTTTACGGCTCGTCCAATATGATTTTCCAGCTGCGTACTCGTCCAAAAAATATCTAATAGTGAACAAACAATTAAATACTACACCTAAGCATGCCACTTTAAAATGTATCAGCATAAGAAGTAACGGATTTTCACAGAATGGCGGAACGTAATCCAATTGAATATGAGTTAAACGTATAAAAAACAAGTTTGAGGTTGCATGTTTTTGCATTTATTTCATGCTATCACAATGTAACAGTGGATTATATCTCGATAAATTTACCGTTTGATACAGTGAGTTTACTGAAATAAAATTTCTCTGTCCTCTCAGATTTTACCCGTTTCCTTGAAAAAATAGAAACATAAACGCATATAATGACAGGAAAAATTGCAATGAGGTTCATTTATTTTCCAATGTGACTAAATTTGGTTAAACTATCAATTAAATCAATTAATTGAATAAAATTAATATCAATTGAATTTTTTTTTAAATTACAAGCATGAAATAAAAAAAAGCCACTCGTTAATTATTACTTTTGATGCGACTCGGTGAAAAATATTGCATCTCTTAAACTGATACAAATATATAAATAAACTAGTTCAAAGTCATTGAACTCATTATATAACATATCATCAATACATAACAATAAAGTGGTGACCTGGAAGTACAAGCATGTAGTATAAAGTACGTTACACATTAGAAAATGTATAAGCAAAGAAAGTTTATATTCATGCTTACAATTTCAAAGAGTGACATCGATAAGAAACGATAACATGCACTAGTTTCCCGGCTGTATGGTAAGCATATACGCGTTAGGTTCCGCTAGTTGAAATACCACTGTAAAATGTTCGATTCTGCCAAGGATAATATTAGTAGACATTTTAAACAGCACTGTTGTTAGGACAAATATGTATATAGTAATATAAGTTGCATGGTAACAAATGTTTTTATATTTTATCTAAGTTTGCCCGAAAAATGTTTGGAAAGTATTAATAAAATGGGGTACTTAATTTATCATGTACTTTTAAGAACTGATATATGTTGCTGACATTATCAGAAAAAGAACAAATATATGGTTTCTCCTATGATTTGTTCAATCCCTACCTACAAGCAACCATTCATATCTTTGGCATGACACTGACAATATCAGCATCTAACACTGTGAAAAATGTAAATTGAATATACTACGTCGGAAAACCTTGTTTGCACGTTTTTGTCTCTGCTGACGTGACGTTTATGTCTTAACGTTGTGCCTCTAAACATGGTAATTGGCTACTGGGCTTGTCCCTTGTGTTTTTATTGTATTGTTAAATACACACTGGAGGAAACGGTGTAAACATCAAACACCTCGCCCTCGCAAGTACAATGAATCTTTACCCCATTTAAAAGCGGTACAGTTGATGCTTATCATCCCGGCGAAGAATTCATTAAATGCAGAAATGTTAAATAATTGATAAAGAAAATTGATATCATATAATCTAGTCATAAATAGAGGTTTATAATAGACGTTTTTCAAATCTGAAAACTCAACGTTTCGAAATACATGAATTTCATTATATTCAAGCGAATATAAAAGCTATCAAATTCGAAACACGCTTTAATACTAAGCAGTTTTAACACTAATTGAATTTGCAGACAGGCAGATCTCTTTGTTTATAAACATCAATAAAACTATCATAAAAGCTGCATGTAAATCTGTAAAGATACCCCAGCAATGTTGTTATAAGCGTAAATTGAGCTGTTAATGTAAGCTGTGTTTAAAATTAGCCTCAGGATGTAAAAATAAATGATGTTTGAAACTCATCAGCTTTCATAAGATTCTGAGTATGTTCGGGCGTGTATGTTTTTTCCCATAGTAAAAATTTGAATGCTAAACTGCTAATGCAAGGATCAAGGTATCATTAACTGAGAATCGTATCAAGCTTTTCAATAAGCATTACGACATACTTTCGAAACACAATATCGGTTTTTAATCCATGGTCATTAATGGTATTACCACCTCATGTATAAGAGAATATTCGTTTCAATTAATTTCGTTTTGATACTTTAAAAATATTCGACGGCATAAATTATGTATTGTTGTTTTATCATAGCATTTTGTTTTGCCTTCTGGTTTGTACAACTCTGTCGATATGATGACATAATTTTAAACGTTGAATTTGCTAAGACGAGGTTCATGTTACTTTCCGAAAGGTTTAATTTGTACGATTTGTTCATGTGACATGAACTGCCCAATAAAAGCAGATAACACCAGCATTCATTGCGCTGTACTATGGATGACCATTTTCTTACTTTAAGCTTGTGTAAAATGTCATTGCTTATGACGTTTGTGAAATTACATGATGGTCGCTATTGCTTAGAGATGGTGGCATGTATTCTACAACGATTATGAAGAAAGTTATATCAACTAATACCAAGTCACTCTCGTTGGCACAATGCTGTGAGAGAGTTTTGTTTATTTATGCTGGGGAAAACGGAGTACTCAGTGAAAATCCATTTGTCCGGTATGATGCATAGAAACTTAACTCGCAGAAGTATGCATAAGTATTTACAAATATTCACAATATCTACACATGTTGAGTTATTATAGCTTTTGAGACTGCTTTAATATACCAATGTATTGTTCTTCTTCGGCAATTTTGTCCACCTGATTTATTGTCACAATAATTGCGTTATTATGTAATGTAAAAATACTAATGGTATCACGTGGCCATTAAGAATGCGCATCATATTGAACAGGAACCATATGCTTACAGTTCTAATCTAGGATTCCAGGGATCTACAGTCATGTATATTTCGAATGTTAGCAATTAAAGAACGTCAATAAATAACCATAACGTTCTAAATGATTGCCTTGGAATGTTGTTAAATGCGTAATAGTATGATTGAAATAAAATATAATGTATGTAACACGCATTACAAACCAAACATTTATTTTAAACATTTTGGATCATGCAATTTCTTATATTTTTAGGAGGCTTGACTTAAGTGATTAAACATGTTTTCATACCAATTCACCGCGATATATTTGCCGTTCTAACCAAAAGTGCGTTGAAATAACATCCGCGATCTTGAATGGGTTTATAAATGACAGTTAATGTATATCATTGTTGTGACTTAATTTTCTTTTATAACTTTCCTATGCTCAATTACTATACTGTCAATGCCGTTAATTGTGACTGAATTCATTTGTGTGTCTATTGAGTGTACCTCCGTATTTCATTTGTTTCTCTTCTTTTAATGTAGAAGTAAAATGCCGAAAACTTCCTATTATGTCAGATAAAGGACGGTCAGATTTACAAATGACTGCGGATGTTTTTCTGAAGAATAATATACAGGTTTAGGCGTTTCTCTTACTAAAAATTATGTACACACATCGTACTTTTCACCTCTCATTGTCTTAAAACTATAGCTGCAAACTCACACAGTGTTGTGTTAACTAAATGTTTAATTCTCCGTGACGTACAAACTTGTATTTTTCCGATTCCAATAAAAATAAGCAAATATGTATTATCAAAATTTTAAATGTCCCTTCAAACCATTTGATTCGTATAACGATAATCTTCAACGTATCCCATTGTTCTTTTGAACTCTTGGAAGGTTATAGTATAGTTGTGTAACATTTATTCAACTGACTGTCCATAATTTTAACAAAGACTGTCCATTCTTAAAATAACTCATTCAAATAAAAAAAATTGAGTTTTAAAAGAACAGTAGTCGTCGTAACAAACATGTTTTAAATAATTTGAAAAGTGATGAACACATACCAATGCAAGCTTAATTTGAATTGACCTACTATGCAAAGATTAATGTAAGACATAAGGTTGTTTTTACTGCATTCACGAGAAAAGCACACACATCTAAACTAGATGGCTCAAGAGAAGTAAGCAATATTGAAATTTGTCAATGTAAAACATGCAGTAACCGCCGGAGCACATCGTTAACTATTCTGAAGAAAACATAAGTTAATGGTACAGATATTTCTATGATACGCAAATTTTCACAATATAATGATGTAATGTAGGTACAGAACATATCACACTTTAGAAATCTAGATCATATCGCTCGCTAAAATACTTCATGCCAAGTGGCACACATGGAACAATAAGCCACAAGGTTTCGGTTGTTGAAAAGCGTGCAAGTGCCAAAGATATAAAACGTAAATCCATTTTCTGAATTTAAAAGAAGGTAAAACAAGAGCCATACGTTTATCGATATTTACATCACAGTTATATATTTAATTGGTATGTTTGTTTATTTAAAAATTATTTAGACAAATTCATTAATATATATGGACTGACCGACGGAAGGAGGCGTTACAAATTTTGAGAGTGTATAACTGTTTTAATCAGAATAGTCATTGTCATTACATCAGTCATCATTAGCAACGAAGAAATTTAAAGTAGCGTTAGCAATACTATTAATACCGTGAAATAAGTTTCAGCTTATTGGCAATATCAACAAATACATACGTTTCATCAAAGGCAATTATCATAATTTAAACGAAGATGGCTACACAAAAACAGACACAAGGCAAGGGCCAAAACGACAATGAATTAGAGACACGCACATATTATTACCACCTACACAATTAAAAACACTACAAACAGACCCTACATCCATCAACATCTTCATCGATAACAGATAGGATTACCACCTTGGAATGTTTCGTGAAACACGAGGTGACTAGAACATGAGTCTACTGGGGTCGTATACTAGTTTGTATGGCGAGAACCTCACACTTGTTCCAAATTTAATCAACAACAGTACGAGTTAACGGCCACAACCGAAAAACGTACGACAGGAGAACAAATCAAATACAAAAGAAACAAGCAGTATCTTGACAGATATTGGGACGCAACGGCAGGAAGAGTATCAGTACGTATTGTCAAGTCTTTAAATACAATTTTTGAAATATTCCTAAAAGTCCGAATGTACGTGCTCGACAAAATGTATTTAAGTAAGTGTTAAGATATCGATTCAGGTTATGTTCAGTTTTCAGATCAGTATATAGAGGACAAATATGCAAAGAAATGATACTTTGATTCAACAGTTCGGTATATTAATATATTTTACATTTTACGTTCTCTCTAACAGTGTTGTTGTTTCTTCCAGTTTCTATGTATGCTGAACGGACAATAAATCTAAATCTTGACAAAGCAGTTGAATGAAATTCTGTATATGTTCAAACAAATTTTATTTGCTTTTTAAACTTAACGGAATGTATTCCTTTTTACTCTGTGAATTAACAATATAAAACTAGGTTTGAACATTCTGGTTACAAAATATTTGTTTGAGCAATAGAAAACAGTTTGTTTTATTGCTATGATTTAACCAAATATTACAAAACCAAATCCGTCGAGTAGATCTGTAACAACCCTGCTCTTGTTTACATTTACGTGTGCAAAGGAGTTATTAAATCATATCTATAAACATATATGATTTCGTTAGTCACGTTGTTCACTTTAACAAACGTATAAATAATCGGTTTATTGCATTATATACTCCGTTTAAACATATCAGTGTTATGCAGTCTTATTGATGTTTATATGGTGTGATACAATCATCGATGTTTAATGAGTTACGAACTATGTGCCTCTGTGACTTGCATTGGTATCTGCATTATATTTAAAAAAACATATCTTATATCTTGTATGATTCATTTTGTGCTATCGTTAAAAATACCCTCTGGGAATATACCGTCAATGGACAATATTTATGTTATGCCGAGTGGTCATCGACTACCATCTTGTACTTATGTATCGTTAACATAATGTTCGCCATGGGCATAACACTAGACCCAACAAGCAATATATCAATTTTAGAAATGAACCTACTTTAAAATGGTGTAAGAGAGGTTAGGTGTCTATTTAGTAAAAACTAGAAAGTTAATTAAATCAATAATAAAATTAAAACTGTAGCGAAACACCCTTGACACAACAGTGCAATAACGTTTTATCCATTTTTAATAGAACTTTGTTTTTGTATTTTTTTATGATTTATTTTGTTGAATTATGAAACGCACTTTATTTTTAAACGGTTATGTGGAAACCCAATTTTATTTGTTTTCGATAGCTGAACGACAAAGTGCAGGTGAATCGTGTACTTTTTTTAAAAAAAACACGGTCCTTCGTTTGTCCCTGTGTTTAGGTAATTTAGCTAAATCCATATACTAATAAATGTCAGATTGCCTACATAAATAAATATAGCGATTATTTGCTGGTATTATTGCTGTTTCCTTAAGATACAAAATACGCTTCATACTGGCAGTGTAATACTTACAAGGTTTGCTCATCACAAGTTAGCTGATAATGATGCCACTATTGGAAACTAACCGACCACACGGCTTAGACACAGAGATAATTTGTTTGATTAGAAAAGAGAAATCTCGGATTTTCTTTGCGAATGTTTATTTCCTTAATATGAGTGAATGTGCTAGCATTTCGTTTGTATCCTCGGCCAGTGGAAGAACTGTGTGAACTCTATTGCCGTAGGCGGTGCTTAACTTCAGTTGCCTGTCGGAATATTTTGGACATTACCTTAAGGAAAGAATATAATAGAGGGAGTTAGGATGTTAAATATCTGTCAAATGTAAGTTATATCTGTTGTATGGTGTTATTGTTTAAGGTATGTTAGCATTGTGGTTGCATACACACGTATAAATAATAAATGAGAAACGTACATCTCATCTATGTCAAACTCTTTCTCCTTTCGCTATTTCAGTGCGTGTGAAATTGAATCTCAATGAGCTAATTTTACCGCAAACAAACAGCCAAGGAGACCATTTATTTTCTTTAATTAAAACAGAGGAGTTGTTTCCAAATCCAAAAGAATCCAAAAAAAAATTGGTTCAAATCGACCTAGAAATGAGTTTTTCGTGTCATTTTCAATATCTCTTCTTAACTATCGGCCCCCGAGAGTTAACGGTTATATAAATAGAAAAAACAGTGGGATGTCTTAATTTATGCAATTTGTTATAGGTATACACTATTTATGCAATTCGTGTTAAAGGTGTAGAGAAAGATGCGATGCAGTACAAATGCTCATGTTTTTTGCATAAAAGATTGAGGACGGCTAGAGTATGAAGTAACTTAGAATTGCACCTTTTAAATTATGTTATGTTATGTTATTGTTCTTCCTTTTATGTTTACCCCCCCCCCCCCCCGACATAAATTTTTTTAAGCATAAATGATTACAATTGAAAAATTCCATGTTTGCATATCCGACTCATATCTGATTTACATGTAGTCAAGCATTGTTATTTTTTTGTATTACTATTATCAATAGTATACTTATAACTGAATTTAATATGAAAAAAACACACACTCAATGTGTTTGTTATTCATGACATTAATTTCAGTACATGTGCATATTTCATGTTTTTATCTTTGCCTAAATTTATTTTATGTTTTATTGATATAAAATTTGAAATAAATAGTGACATAATTATCATCAAATATCTAATGTTTTAATCAACTGTAATCTTTTGTAATCCTATTACCCCCCGCGGTCATTAACACCTTTTTGATCACGCCCGATAGCTACTATAAAACAGAGACCGGAGGAGACCGGGACCGGATGAGACCGGGACCGGGAAATAGTATCGCCCCCAAGAGTAGTCGGAAAAACCGTAGACCTACTTTCTCTTTTGCCGTCTAAAAATAGCAACTTTCGGCAATTTTCAATTTGTTAAATCTAAGTTATTAAAGCGATTTTTTTAAAAAATAATTGCGGTTCAGTCGGTCTGAAACAATGTGGAACTTATTAAAAACTTTTGAAATACGGTTACTTTTGCGGACTGTCGCTTTAAATGGATGTTAGAGGCATGGAGAGCTTGGGTGACTATTTGCAAATACTGGAAAATTAATTCAAGTCAGTAACGAAATTAAAACTTCAGCGAAACACACATGACATTACAATGTTATGCGTCTGATCTATGTTTTGCCTATTGTATTCTTATATCAGTTTTTTTTGTAGAATGATGTTACGCACTTAATTTCTAAATCGGTAAAATGGAAACCAAAGTTAAGTTGTTTCCAATAGGTGAACGACTAAGTGCAGGTTAATTGTGTACTTTTTAAAGACAATCGTTCGTTTGTCCCTGTA
This sequence comes from Mya arenaria, assembly GCF_026914265.1. Classification (NCBI taxonomy): domain Eukaryota; kingdom Metazoa; phylum Mollusca; class Bivalvia; order Myida; family Myidae; genus Mya; species Mya arenaria. The sequence goes on along the minus strand of NC_069133.1, from coordinate 3,008,790 downwards.
TTTAGGTAAATTAGCTAAATCTATATTCTAATAAATGTCAGATTTCTTACATCAATAATTAAAGCGATTATTTGCTGGCATTATTGCTGTTTCCTTAAGATACAAAATACGCTTCATACTGGCAGTATAATATTTACATGGTTTGTTTATCGCAAGTTAGCTGAGAATGATGCCACGCGGCTCTATTGGAAACTAACCGACCATACGGCTTAGACACTGAGATAATTTGTGTGACTCGAAAATATAAATCTCGGATTTTCTTTGCGAATAATTATTTCCTTTCCATTAATTAACATTTGTTGTCATTTATGATAGAAGTATATGGGCTAGTAGTTCGTATGTATCCACGTCAAGTGGAAGAGCAGTGGGAACTCAATTGCCGTGCGTGGTGCTTAACTTCAGTTGCCTGTCGAAATATTTTGGACCATTAACTTATGGAAACAATATAAAAGAGGGAGTTAGCATGTGAAATATCTGTCAAATGTAAGTTATATATGTTGTATGGTGTTACATTTTTTTAAGTATGCTAGTTGTTGTTGCATATACACGTTAATATAAGAAATACGAAAAGTACATCTCAAAAATGTCAAACTCTTTCTTCTTTCGCTATTTCAATGCGTGTGACATCGAATCTTAATGAGCTAATTCTACCGCAAGCAAAGTGAACACCCATGGAGACCATTTTTTTCTTTAATTTAAACAGAGGAATATCATATTTAACTATTTACATAAAACACAGACATCTTGTTTAACAATATGGGCTATTAAAGGTAAATGTTCGCAATCTGTCAAACACAATTGGACATACTTAAATCCAAATGAATTGAAGGGTAAAATTAACTTTTTTGTTTTACAGAAAGAAAGATTAACGATGAAAGATGCAATTGTAAAAAGAAGTTTAATAAATTAGGAAACATATTTCTTTTTAATAAGAACAGAACAGAATTTTATAAGACGTATACCATCACAGTACAAAGTCAAATAATATCAAACACATTTACAAATATGAATTCAACAAGTCACATAATACATAACCGATGTAGGTTGAATACAAATAGAAATAAATAAGTTGTTATAAACTTTTGCAAATACATGCACATACATACATAATGTGAGGATGAGCATATAATACTAATTATCATAAATAAGAGAAATTATATGTTTTGCAGATTATTTGATATATTTTGACAATTTAAATATTGAAATTTTATTTTCAGATCTTCACAACTTTATACACTTATACATGCTTGGTCTAATGTAAAAATATTTCTTAATTTAACTTCATCTTATGTTAATATAAAAAGGACAAATTAATACAAAAAAGAAGTACATTTTATACTCTAATATTTTCTGTCATATACATAAAAAACAGCATATTTCGGAGCTGATAATTATAACAGTATAGGCCGGTTGTTCAGAATTTTAATTAAGGTTCAGAGTTTAAAATCTTAAATAAGTACACTTATGAGCTGCAGTATTTCTTACAAAATTTCAGACAATGATTTCAAACGTACTTGTTCTATTTAAATAGATGAGTACGTCATTAAGTATCTAACGTTTAAACATTAACAACGATCTCGTTAATCAGGGGTCGTATTCAATAAGCAACTTAGATTGAACTGAAACTTAAGATAAAAAATATAAGTGTTTTGATTGGCCGGTATATTAAGCTGACCAATAGGCTGCATGGAATCACTGAGGCATATCTTAGGATAAGATCAATATTGAATGCTGGCCCAGGTTGTTATCTTTAAGTTCTGAACAATCGGCCCTATGTATTTTGCACTTTATTCATTGTCAAATAAAAGTAAGTCAGATTTCCTGATAATGCCTTGTAAGGGATATTTTTACCCATTATATTGAATACTAATATAAGAGTAGTCATTGCGTATTATTCGTTATTCGTTCAATTTATATTGCTATTTTTTTTCTTGCGGTAATGTTTATTTCTTAATAGATAATGTATAGTTATCTTTAGTCTAGACTTTTGCAATTTCTATCTTGACTCTTGATTTGTCTATTAATAGGATTAAGACAAAACACATAAAAAATACTTTATGTTTTAACTAAAACAGATCTATAATTGTGTTTTGCTGTAGTGGTTGTACGTCTAACTGTTAACAACAATGAGTCTATTAATAAACGTTTTACTATAACTTCAAAGTTTAATGATTTACGGATATATGTCTTAATTGCTTGCACATGCTGTAAGTATTTGCATAACTCAAAACAGACAAACAAATGCGTTAATTGATATATAATCTACTGCCGTGATAAATGTTATCATAATCTTTTGCAAACATATCATGTAGTTAAAAGTAACGCCTGAAATAATAAAGCGAATTTAATTGGTTTTGTTGTTGGAATCAATTTAATGATAAGCATAATAATTATTTATGATATACATACTTAAAGTAAGTTGTATTCTGGGAAATTTTGTTTCTTATAGCTGCACTTATTCACCATTGTTGAATTAATAATCGATACAAAAACAAGAAGAAATAAGCTGTTTATGTTTATTCGAAATCGTATGTTATAATAAATATATCTGCATTGTCTACATGAAATATCTTTAAATATAGGTAGCTGTTAATTCGATCTTGTCTTGGGAGAAACCAATATCTGGCCTCATATAACAATATGAAATATCTAGGGGACTCAGTAAGCGACGTCAAATATGTGATTGACGTCATATTATACAAAAATTAATCGTTTGTTTTTCATATCATTTCAAGGAAAGCACTGAATAATGTGCAATGAAGTATCATGCTGTAAATATTTTGACCAAGTATCTGTCAGTGTATAATATAATATTATTATCATTATCCTTATTTTTATAAGAATAAGTATCATCATCATCATCATCATCATCATCATCATCATCATCATCTTATTATTATTATTATTATTATTATTATTATTATTATTATTATTATTATTATTATTATTATTATCATTATTATTATTTTTATTTTAATTATCTGTTTTATTGAATTATTATGATAATTATGATAATTATTTTTATTACTTTATTATGAGCGTATTTGTAGTTCTTAGACAGTATCATTTACATACAGTAACCCCTGGCGTGTTATTAAAAAACAGACTTTAAAAGTTTGAACTGGTGTGAGTGTGTATGATTTTTTCCTTATGGCATATAATTAAGTTCTCCCATCCTGCTTTTATTAATAGAACGCATTTTCTTTTAATTGCATCCATACTCCGATAAACGCAATATCTTCGAAATACCTCTGATTAAATGAAGCGAAGTTTTTGATTGGTCAAATGACGTTTTATTGCGTAAATGTATATATTCGACGTCGATACAACAATTGCCGTTGTTCAAACAGCCGAGTTTCATTGGACTTGGAAACGTTTGTTTTGTAGTTGTAGCTTTATAGTTTGACTATCCGAAATATAATAATTGTTTTTTTGTTAGAATTGCGTTTCATCTGTGTATGATAGCCTTTGGACGGTGCACTGATAATCTTTCTAACACTGACTCTTATGTTTCATACACCTATGAATCTCAATACTAAACATTCAATCCACAAAACGCCTGTGTTGTTGTTTTGTATTAAGATATGTTTTTTTACCTCTTACAGATCAAATTTCTTCTATCACCACAACTCAGTTACTTCTATAAATGCACTTCATCTGCAGTATGTTTATATAACGTATGATGATTTCTCCGGTCTGGGAGAATATTATAGCTCCGTGAAGGCTTTAGATGTGATTAGAAAAACGTTCCCCCCTCCGGCAATCTGCGCTCTGCTTCTGACACGGATTAGCAGAAGAGGTGGTGTACTTTACTTTCCGTCATCATAAAAATATCATGGCTGTTTTGGGTCTTGTTCTCCGATAACAGCTCGTGTGTTTCCTACCGATCGGTAACAAGCTTATTCCAAAAATTCAAACATGGTGATTTATAAAAAACCCTTTGATCTAGATAGGGAGATTTTAATTTCAAATAGTTGTGGGTTTTAAGCAATATCTATTTCAAAACAACATGTTTAACTTTCACATGTAGATTTAAGCAATATCTGTTTCAATAAAACAACTTTTAATTTCCAGATGTTAAAGGTTTGAACATAATTAGAGGCTTCACTAGTAATGGAAGTAAACATTAAAAGTGGACAAGTGATATATGAACGATAGTTGTTCATAATGACAATGTAAAGAATGATTAATACAGTTTTCCTCTACCAGAATGCACCGAAAAGCTGAGTTCGTGCACACTTCAATACTCGCCATCTGGTATCAAATAGTTAATAATTAGGAAAAAAAACACACTACCTAATTGAACTGTTTCTTAAGCAACAAGCAAATAGTTGTTAAGTTCAATACAGTTGATGTTGCTGTTGATGGTTGACATAGAAGATGTTGATGGAAAGACATAGGATACTTACTTATACGAATAATGTTTCACGACAACACTTAAGCATTTCTTTTCACACTAATTATATTGATGGCTATTTCAACACTGATATGTTTACAAGCATTGTACCGTTTTTCTGAATGCACTGCTAATGGCAGGAGCCATCTTAACTCAAATTGAATGAAATTAAACACGTTGAAATACTTCTGTTTAGTAAACTAACATTATTTTTCTAATAAGTACTTGGATTCTGTTTAGAAGTTAAATATCTATTGTTTTGAGAAAATATTCTCATTTTTCGCTCATACCGTACATTCAAAACTGGGTAAGTCTAAGTGGCTGTCAACTCGGGAAATACTTAGAGAATTCGATATAATCGAAACTCAATATAGTTCTTATTTAAACTTACCTAATCGAAACAGTTCGACATAACAAGAACATCGAGATAAATGAGTTTGGCATAGCTAGTTTCGACTGGGTGTTAACATGAACAAAAGATGGATGGTGATAATATTGAATATGCCAGTGAACATAAATGTTTCACCTTTTGTTCATTTACTTGACAGGTGGACCGATAATTCAAATTGTAAAACTCTCTCAGTGGGTTCATCTTATCTTAAGTTTAATTTTCTGGCATCAAAACGTGTGTACAATTTATCTTCAATCTTATGTTCATAATCATTTTTATGATTTCTATTTTTGATTTTGGTTCTGATAAAATCGAATTGCTGGGAAAACATTTTTCAATGTTTTCTACAGTGGTTACATTCGCCTCTGTAATATTGAAAGTTATTCTTCACGCGAGATTGCATTTAATCATCTACAAAACCTTTTTAGTAGTTTTATTATTCTCAGATGTTTTGCATTTATAATATCTATACATATTTCGAGCAGTTATTAATATTGCGACCTTTAAATGGCGAAACGTTAGCGAATTGTATCTGACTTAAACGTATTAAAAAAAAGTTTAGGTTGCATGTATTTACATTTCCATCTCAGATTTTGCTCGTTTCATTGCAAAATGGAAACGCATATAATGCCGGGGAAAATGCAATGACGTCATTTTGTCCTATATGACATCATTTGATTGAAGTATCAATTAAATCATCAGCATGAAATCAAAATGTTTAAGCCTGCAATATATCACCTCTTTAAAACAAAAGGCAAATATTTCACTTTTAGCAAAGCCACTCATTAAATACTACTTTTAGTGCGAACTCTCTGAAATCTATTGCTTATCTTAGACTGAAACAAACGCTAGAATCTACTCATAAGTATAGGTTTATAACAGATGTTTAAAATCTGAAAACTAAACTTTTCAAAATACCTTTATTATTTTACAAGCGAATTTAAAAGCTATCAATTTGGAAAAACGCTTTCATACATAACAGTTTCAGCCATAATTGAAATTGTAGACAGGCAGATCTATTTGTTTATAAACAACAATAAAACTATCATAAAAGCAGCATTTAAATCTGGAAGATATCCTGGCAATGTTGTTATAAGAGTATTGAACTGTTTATGGGGGCGATGTTTAAAATTCGCTTCATTATGTAAACTTTAATGATGTTTGAAACTCAACAGCTTTCATTAGATTCTAAATTCGATGTTCGAGGGCGAATGATTTTTTTTCATAAAGCAAAAAGTTGAATAATTAACTGCTAATGCAAGGATGTAGGTAGCTTTAACTGAGAACTGTATCGACCTTTTTCAATACGAATAATGACATACTTTTGAAATACAAAATCAGTCTTAAATCCCTGGTCATTGAAAGTATTTTCAATTGTTATCTTAAGTGCTTTCGCCAAAATGTCTTACAGATGCACTGAATTTTAACACTGTCAGCCTTAGCCACCTCATGTTTAAGATAATATTCGTAAAGTGTTTTATTAATTTCGGTTTGATATTTCCAGGAATATTTAACGGCAAATATCATGTGTTGTTGTCCCATCATGCATGTTATTTTACCTATTGGATTTCACAAAACTATCGATATTAAGACATCATGTTAATATTTATGTGAACAACTACAGAAACAAGCCCAGTAGCCGAAAGTTTAAACATAAACGCCGTTTAATGGCACAGGGTAAACGCCAAAGACATAGAACACAAAAAAAATCACAAACAAGAAACAACAAGGAACAGCAGCACAAAACACCACAAACAATACAATGCATATATACTATATAAAAATTGGTATGTATATCAAGGATTGTTAGGTACCGCCTTGTAATGGTCAGTAAAATGTAAATTTGCTAGTTTACGTGAACGACCCTCACTCTTATCCCAACAATTGAGTTTGCTAAGATTAGGTATGTTAAACGGCCGTTTCTTGCATAACTGCATCAAACCTTTAAAAGTGAGCGCATTTGCTACGGCTGTACTCGTTATTATTACGGCAGTTTATATGTAATATTAACTTTTTTCTTTATTGTTTTGAAGTAAATTCCGGCTCTGGTGAGGGTAATATATAAAGTTTTGTGCTAATTGATAAGTTCGGGAAAAGTGTGAGATTATGTGCATATAAATCATCTTAAACCCCGGAAAACTCGTATTCTAGTAAACTCAAGCTAGTCTCGTACGTGTGTTGTCGGTTTGTGGTGTTAGTACGCGCGAATCAATTTAAGAGTCCTTTGATACCTTGCCTTCAGCCTCTAAACAGAGTATAAAATTGAATTGTTGATCGCTTTCATTGATGTTTGACTTCCATTTTGACGGATTCGACTGTAAAATTTTAGTGTTATGTAACAAATAGACATGACAAATGATGTCGATAAATACTTCTTACGTTCATATCATCACTTTTCGGAAATCGGAACTATCCCAATGTTAATTAAAAACAGTATATATCAGGTAAGTGAGTATCTGTTTGCGCCTTTTTTCTCGATTTAATCAGTTCATTAGGTTTATAATTGTTTAACAAGTTTAAACAAATTAAGAGCTTTTACATGAAAAGTGAAGTATTTAGAGATGGAATTTTGGGGAGTGAAGATAAAACTCTATTCTTTTTTTATTAAACGTCATTCTTAAATTGAAAAAAAATCAAAGTGTTAGAACTAATTGAGAAAGTTCTTTTTTGCCAGTGTATGGGTATCTGATCAGCCTCTTAACCTGTTAACTTATTTCACAATTATTGCGCTATGTAATGGAATAATACTAATGTAGTAATGATATTAGATAGCCATTAATAATGCGCTTCATGTTGAACAGGAGCCATAGGCTTACAGGTCTAATCTAAGATTCCAGGGATCTGCAGTTATGTATATTTAGAAAGTCAGCAATTATTGAGCGTCATTAAATAACCATGAAGTTACAAATGATTGCCTTGGAATGTTGTTAAATGCGTTTTAGTATGATTGAAAATAAGAAAATGTATGTAAAAGGCATTTCAAGCCAAACATTAATTTTAAACATTTTGGATCATGCAATTTCTTGTGTTTTTAGCATGCTTAACTTAAGTGATTAAACATGTTTTGATATCAATTCACCGCGATATATTTGCTCTTCTAACCAAAAGTGCGTTGAAATGCTATCCACGATCTTGATTGGTTTATAAATGACAGTTAATGTATATGATTGTTGTGGCGTAATTTTATTTTAAAACGTTCCTATGCTCACGGCCATATTCATGTTCTGACCGTGCGTAAATTGTGACTGATTTCATTAACGTTTCTTTTATGTGTATATCTGTATTTCATTGTTTTCCTCTTCTTTTTATGTTATGGGGAAATGTCGACAACTTTCAATTATGTCAGAGAAAGGACGATCATGTTCACAAAGGGCCGCGGAGGTTTTTTTCTGTAGCATAATGGTCATTTTTTGGCGTTTCCCTTACTAAATTTATGTAAACACAGCGTACTTTTCACCTTTCATTGTCCTAACGATTTAACTGAAAGCTCACACAGTGATAACTACTTCAAACTTGTGTGTTATTTATTCCAATGAAAAATAAGTTAGTATCTATTATCGATTTTATCAGCGTCCCTTCAACCCATTTGATTCGTATAATGATAATCTTTAACGACACGTATTGCTCTTTTTGAACATTTTATAGGATACAGTATTGTGTAAGGTTGCTTCAACTGACTGTCAATTATTTCAACAAAGACTGTCCATTCATATTGAACAGGATCCATAGTTTCCAAAAATGCAAGCAAAATTTGAATTGACCTACTATACATAGACTTATCTAAGACATTAACTTGTCCTTAAACATTAACGAGAAAAAAACACACATCTAAACCAACTAGCACAATCGAAGTTAGCAATTCAGTAATTTATCAATGTAAAAAATAAAGTAATCGCCGGAGCACATCGTTAAATATTTTTGTACAGATAGTTCATGACACGCCAGTTTTCACAATGAAATTCTGTAATGTAGGTAAAGAAAATATCAATCTTTAAAAATCTAGATCATATCGCTAAAATACTTCATGTCAAGTGAGACAAATGGATCAAAGAGCCACAAGGTTTTGGTTCTTGAAAAGCGTGCCATTGCCAAACATATGAAACGTAAATCCATTTGCTATAAATTTATAAAAGGCACAAAGAGCAATACATTTATCGATATTTACATCACATTACATATGTTTGATTTTTTAAAAATATTAAGATAAATTCAGGACCAAAAGTGGACTGACATACGGAAGGACATGCTGCAAACTGAATCGAACCCGCACTTTCCTATTTGTGTTTGGTGAAACGCATGTATTTGCTGATACTGCCAACAAACTAAGACTTATTTCACGGTATTAATAGTGTTGCTACTGCTACTTTAAATACTTTCGTTGCTACTGATGACATATGCGATGACAATGATTATTCTGATTAAAACAAATATACACTCTCAACATTTGAAACGCAACAACTTTCAACTGTTTTATCTCCAGTTCCGTTTGACTTTCACTAAACATGTAATATCACATTTTCTATTCTGATTTTTAATAACAATCAATTTTGTCAAAAGCCCTACGACAATCATACAAATGTCTTTTAATAGAACCCTGCATAGGAAAATATATACACGGATGGCTTCACATAAATAGGGACACAAGTGAAGGGCCAAAAACGACAATTAACTAGAGACACGAACATATTAACACCATCTTCACAATTACAACCACTACAAACAAACCCCATATCCATGAACATCTTTATTTATAACTGCTAGAATAACCACCTTGGAACGATCCGTGAAACTCTAGTTGACTGAAACATGAGTTTACTGGGAGCTTAAACTAGTTTGCAGGGCTAAAACCTCATGGTTGTTCGAAATAAAATATTTACAGTACGAGTTAATGGACACAACGAAGAACGTACGACAGGAGAACACTTTAGATTAAAAAGAAGCAAGCAGTATATTGACAGATATTGGGACGCAACGGCAGGAAGAGTATCAGTCCATATTGTCATAGCATTAAATACAAGTTTTGAAAGATTCCTTGAAGTCCGACTGTTCGTACTCGACATAATGTATTTGTTTAAAGTGTTAAGATATCGATTCAGGTTATGTTCAGTTCTAGGATCAATATATAGAGGACAGAAATGTTAATCTGCTTCAACAGCTTGCTATATTAACATATTTTAAATTACATTTAACGTTCTCTCAAATACAGTGTTGTTGTTTCTTCCAGTCTCTATGTCTCATGAATGGGCACTCAATGTTATTCTCACAGTTAAATGAAATTCTGTACCTGGGCAAAAAAAATAAATTTCTTATTAGACTTAAGGGAATGTATTCCTTTTTACTCTGTGAATTGATAATATCAAACCAGGTTTGAACATCTTGGTCATAAAATCTTTGTTTTGGCATTAGGAAACTTTGCTAAATTTTTACCAAATATTACTAAACCGAGTCCGACAAGTATAACTTAAAAAAATCCTGCACTGGTTTACATCTACGTGTACAAATGCGTTGTTAAAATAATAACTATAAACATGATTTCGTTAATCAGGTTGTTCACTATAACACACGTCTGAACAATCGGCCGTATAAACATACCAGTATTATTCAGTCCCATTGATGGTTATATGGAGTGATGTAATCATTGATGTTTAATATTGTATGAACTTTGTATTTTATATCCCACTGTGACTTGCATTGGTGTCTGGCTACATTCAAAGACACATATCTTATGTCTGGTATGATTCATTTAGAGTTATTGTTGTAAATACCATCTGGGAATTGACCGTCTATAGACAATACCGCTGCAATGCCAGGTGATCATCGACTACCGAAATAAATTATGTTCAGAATGGTGCGACCTTAAATACAACCTCTGCGTTCCAAAACAAACGGACGTCAATTCTGACCACATTAAAATGTTTTATGCCAATCACCTAGATATTTACAACCTCGCTATATTGAAGGTGTTTAGATCTAAAATAAAACCCTTTGCGTTACAAACATAACTGGTATAGTTATGTCATTATCATTTATGTTCTAAATAAGTGTACATACAGACACCAGTAAAAGCCTAACGATACTTTATATACTATTTGTTTCTAAATACTGAGACTCTTACCAAATAGATTTCACTTCATCATTATATGATACACCCGGTAATATATTACGCTCTGCGCTTCAACATCGTCATAATCACAAGGTACTCGATTACGTTTATCGCTTCATCATCGTCAGATATACACGGTAAATAATTACGCCATGTGCTACAACATCGTAAGATATCTCCAGTACTCGATTACAGCCTTTGCTTCATCATCGTTTGATACACCCGGTAAATGATTGCGCCCTGTGATGCATCATCGTAAGATATCTCCGGTGTACGATTATTGCCTTCGCTTCATCATCGTTTGATACACCCGCTTAATGATTACGCCGTGTGATATATCATCGTAAGATATCTCCGATACTCGATTACGCCCAACTCTTCATCATCTTCTGATAACCCGGTACTCGATTACGCCCAACCCTTCATCATCGTTTGATACACCCGGTTTTCGATTACGCCCAACGCTTTATCCTCATCAGATACTTCCGGTACTCGATTACACTCAACGCTTCATAATCGTATGATACACTCGGTATTCGATTACGCCAAACGGTTGATCATCGTCCGATACACCCGGTACTCGACTACGATCTGCTTATTCATTATCGTAAATTCAGTTTGTAATTGACTGCGAATTGCGATCCATCCTCTACTTGCGTGTCGTTAAGAGAATGTGCTGCGTGGGCATGTCACTAGATCCAACAAGTAATAAAACATTATTACAAATAGAGATACATTAAATGGATGTTAGAGGCATGGAGAGCTTGGGTGACTATTTGCAAATACTGGAAAATTAATTCAAGTCAGTAACGAAATTAAAATTTCAGCGAAACACACATGGCATTACAATGTTATGCGTCATATCCATGTTTTGCCTTTTGTATCCTTATATCAGTTTTTTTGTAGAATGATGTTACGCACTTAATTTATAAATCGGTTAAATGGAAACCCAAGTGTATTTGTTTCCAATAGGTGAACGACTAAGTGCAGGTGAATTGTGTACTTTTAAAAGACAATCGTTCGTTGGTCCCTGTATTTAGGTAAATTAGCTAAATCTATATACTAATAAATGTCAGATTTCTTACAACAATAATTAAAGCGATTATTTGCTGGCATTATTGCTGTTTCCTTAAGATACAAAATACGCTTCATACTGGCAGTGTAATATTTACAAGGTTTGCTCAACACAAGTTAGCTGAGAATGATGCCACGCGGCTCTATTGGAAATTAACCGACCACACGGCTTAGACCCTGAGATAATTTGTTTGATCAGAAAAGAGAAATCTCGGATTTTCTTTGTGAATGTTTATTTCCTTTCCATTAATTTACATTTGTTGTCATTTGTGATAGAAATAAATGTGCTAGTAGTTCGTATGTATCCACGTCAAGTGGAAGAACAGTGGAACTCCATTGCCGTGCGCGGTGCTTAACTTCAGTTGCCTGTCGGAATATTTTGGACCATTAACTTATGGAAATAATATAAAAGAGGGAGTTAGCATGTGAAATATCTGTCAAATGTAAGTTATATATGTTGTATGGTGTTACTGTTTTTAAGTACTAGTATGCTAGAATTGTGGTTGCATAAACACGTTAACATAAGAAATGAGAAACGTACATCTCCTCAATATCCAACTCTTTCTCCTTTCGCTATTTCAATGCGTGTGACATTGAATCTTAATGAGCATATTTTACCGCAAGCAACAGCAATGAAGACCATTTTGTTTTTAATTCAAAGAGGGAAGATATATAGTGAACTATTTACATAAAACACAAACATCTTGTTAAACAATATGGGCTATTAAAGTGAAATGTTCGCAATCTATCAAACATACTTACCTCCAAATGAAATGAATGGTTAGATTAACTTTTTGTTTTACAGAAAGAAAAATTAACGATGAAAGATGCATTTGTTAAAAGAAGTTTAATAGATTAGGAAACATATTTCTTTTTAATAAGAACAGAACATAATTTTATTAGACGTATACCATCACAGTACACAGTCAAATAATATCAAACACATTTACAAATTTGAATTCAATAAGTCACAAATTACAGAACCGATGTAGGTTGAATACAAATAGAAATAAATAAGTTGTCATGAGCAAATGAAAATAAATGCACATACATACATAATGTGAGGATGAGCATATAATACTAATTATCATAAGTAAGAGAAATTATATGTTTTGCAGATTATTTAATATATTTTGACAATTTAAATATTGTATTTTTATTTTCAGATTTTCACAAATTTATTACCTTATACATGCTTGGTCTAATGTAAAAACATTTCTTAATATGACTTCATTTAATATCAATATAACAAGGACAAACTAATACAAATAAAAAAAAAAGAAGTATATTTTATACTTTAATATTCCCTGTCGTATACATAAAACCCCCAGCATATTTCGGAGCTGATAAATATAACGTTATGGGCCGGTTGTTCAGAATTTTAATTAAGGTTCACAGCGTCACGTTTAAAATCTTTACTTCTCTGGAAGTTTAATAAGTACACTTATGAGCTGCAGTATTTCGAACAAAATTTCAGGCAACGTTGTCAGACGTACTTGTTCTATTTAAATAGATAAGTACGTCATTAAGTATCTAATGTTTAAACTTTAACAACGATCTCGTAAACAGGGGCCATATTCAATAAGCAACTTAGTTTGAACTTAAACTGAAGATTTGAAAATAAGTGTTTTGATTGGCCGGTATATTAAGCTGACCAATAGGCTGCATGGAATCACTGAGGCATATCTTAGGATAAGATCAATATTGAATACTGGCCCAGGTTGTTATCTTTAAGTTCTGAACAATCGGCCCTATGTATTTTGCACTTTATTCATTGTCAAATAAAAGTAAGTCAGATTTCCTGGTAATGCCTTATAGGGGATATTTTTCCCCAAATATAATTATATTGAATACTAATATAAGAGTAGTCATTGCGTATTATTCGTTATTTGTTCAATTTATAATGCTATTTTTTCTCTTGCGATAATGTTTATTTCTAAATAGATAATTTATAATTATCTTTAGTCTAGACTTTTGCAATTTCGATATTGACTCTTGATTTGTCTATTAATATATTATTAAGACAAAATACATAAACAATACTTTATGTTTTTATTAAAACAGATCTAATCAGTAATTATTATAATTGTGTTTTGATTAAATGGATGTACGTCTGTTAACGACATTGAGTCTAGTAATAAACGTTATGCTATAACTTCAGAGTTTTATGATTTACGGTATATTTCTTAATTGCTCGCACATGCTGTAAGTATTTAAATAACTCATAACTGACCAATTCATTGCGTTAAATGATACATAATTTACCGCGGAAAAAATGAGATCATAATATTTTGCAAACATATCATGGAGTTAAAAGTAACGCCCGAAATAATAACAGTGAATTTTAATTGGTTTTGTTGTTAAAATCAATTTAATAATAACCATAATGGATAGTTATGATATAAATACTATAAGTTAGTTGTATTTTGAGATTTATGTTTCTTATAGCTGCACTTATTCACGATTGTTGAATTAATAATCGTATTTGTTTTAAAACAAATAGTAGTTCTTTAACAGTATCATTTACATACAGTTACATTTGACGTTTTATTTAAAAACAACAACAGAAAATAAGAGTTTGAACTGATGTGAATGTGTTTTTTTTTTTTTTTTTCTTATGCCATATAATTATGGTCACCCATATTGCGTTTCCTTTATTGAACGCATTATCGTTTTATTGTATCCATACTACGATGAACGCAATCTCTTTTCGAAATACCTCTGATTAAATGGAGCGAAGTTTGTGATTGGTCAAATGACGTTTTATTGCGTAAATGTATATATTTGACGTCGATAAAACAATTGCCGTTGTTCAAACAGCCGAGTTTCATTGATCTTGGAAACATTTGTTTTTAGCTTTATAGTTTGACTATCCAAAATATAAGCATTGGTTTTTGTTAGAATTGCGGTTCATCTGTGTATAATAGCCTTTGGACGGTGCACTGATATACTTTCTAACACTGACTCTTATGTTTTATACACGGTATGAATATCAATACTAAACTTTCAGTCAATAAAACGAATGCGTTGTAATTTTGTGTTAAGATAGTTTCTATCCTCCAACAAATCACATTTCTTCTATCAACACAACTCAGTTACTTCTGTAAATGCACTTCATCTGCAGTATGTTTATATAACGTATGATGATTTCTCCGGTCTGGGAGAATATTATAGCTCCGTGAAGGCTTTAGATGTGATTAAGAACACGTTCCCCCTCCGGCAATCTGCGCTCTGCTTCTGACACGGATTAGCAGAAGAGGTGGTGTACTTTACATTCCGTCATCGTAAAAATATCATGACCTTTTTGGTCTTATTTAACGACATCAGCTAGTGTGTTTCCTACCGATCGGTAACAAGCGTATTCTGAAATGCAAAGATGATTATTAATATAAAAACAGATTTTTATCTAGATAACGAGCTTTTCAGTTCAAATATTTGAGGTGTTTAAGCAATAGCTATCGCAATATCTCTTTCACTGTAACATTTTAATGCCAAGATGTACGTTTAATCATTTTTTTTATTATTTCAATATATCATTTTTAAATCCCAGATGTTCAAGGCTTAAACATAATTAGAGGATGTACTAGAGTTGCAATTAAACATGGAAAGTGGACAAGTGATATATGAACAATAGTTGTTCATAATGACAATGTTAAGAAATATGTGTACAGTTTTCGAAACCTATATCCCTTTACCAGAATTCACCGAAAATCATAGTCAATACTAGCACCTGGTTTCAAATAGTTGATGCTATAAAACTGAGACACTACTTTATGAATTGTTTCATAAACAACAAGCATACGTTGTAGAGTTCACGACAGCTCATATTGATGGTTGACTCAAGGACATTTACTATTACAAATTATGTTTCACGACAACACTCTAAAGCTGTTATGTTTATGATTTGTGGAATAACGATAATGTTTACGAGCACTTTATCCCTCTTTCATGTTGCACCAAATTGGTAATGACAAAAGTCATCATAACTCAGATTTGACAGGATTATACATATTGACATATATCTATTCAGTAAAGTAACATTATTCTTCGAAAAGTTAGTTTGATTTTGAGGAAAATATCTCATTATCTGTTTATATCATACATTCAAAACTGGCTATATCGAAGTCATTGGGACCTTTGGAAATACCTCGATAAATCGAAATACCGAAAAACAAATCATTTCATATTTAAACTAACATAGTTTCATCAAAAAAGTTCGACATAGCAAGAGCATTGAGATAAGTGACTTTTACATACAAGCTAGTTTCGACTG
Organism: Mya arenaria; assembly: GCF_026914265.1. Taxonomy (NCBI): domain Eukaryota; kingdom Metazoa; phylum Mollusca; class Bivalvia; order Myida; family Myidae; genus Mya; species Mya arenaria. The sequence goes on along the minus strand of NC_069133.1, from coordinate 2,992,553 downwards.
TATCATATGGTTTTACATATGAACTGGCAACTTAGTATGAATAGCTAAAGTATGTTCTTTCTTGGGAAGGTATTAAAGTGCAATTGTAGTCTATAGAACGATGTTAACATGAATTGATAATTTATGGGATAATATTGAATATGCAAATGAAGATGAATGTTTCATCTTTTGTACACGTAACTTGACAGATGTACCAATAATTCAAATGGCAAAAACCTGTCAGTGGGTTAATCTTATCTTAAGTTTAATTTTCTGGCATCAAAACGCTTGTAGAATTTATCTTCAATCTTATGTTCATAATCATTTTTATGATTTCTTTACTTCATTTTGTCTCTGATAAAATCAAATTGCTGGGAAAACATTTTCCAACGTTTTCTAAAGTGGTTAAATTTGCTTCTAGAAAATATTGGATGTTCATTTTTAAACGAGTTCCCATTTAGTCATCTACAATATTTAAGTATTTTTATCATTGTAAGATCTTTTGCATTTATAATATCCATATTTAATTTGAGCAGTAATTAACATTGCTACCATATGTGGAATTTCGCATCACATGTCTTGTTTCTATTTTTTGTATTGCCAGTACAAACCTATTGTTCAATATACTATCATAAGATGATAAATGTTTGGATTGGTAGGATAAGAATTGCTACAGACAACAATATATATTATCGATATGTTTGGTCAGTACTTGTTCTCTAAAGATGTCCAACAAGAGAAAACGACAGCTGAAATCAAACATGGACGTATCTATATAAGACTTTTCCCAATATAAATTACTTATCTGATACGTATATGCCTTTTCGGCATAGCATGGTGAACAAGATATACATAAGTTATGTTGTGAATTTAAATTATTAGAAACTGACCCAAATTGCTGGCACATTTTGTACAAGAGTTGAATAGTCAAACATCGTACAGTGCAGTGCCTATCTGGAGAAATTTGTTAACATTATCATACATTATATATGTGGTTATTGTTATTCTACATAAACTTTTTTTCTGTTCCTATTGTACTACACGGTTTTTTATTACCTTTAATTTGCTCCACTATCATTGGCCTGCTATCGATGGGATAAAGTCAAACATTATGAAGTGCCAGTTAATTATTCAAGCTTTGCCATGGTTTAATCACGGCAGTTATTTTCCAAATTTACTTTATCCGTTATCCGATCAGACGCATTATAAAACTGCACACGATGCATATTGTAAAATACTGTAGTCCGTTTTACACTCCACTGACGTCACTTCATAACGAGTACCATTGCACGATGTTCATATTACGTCATGAAACTACTTTTGTGGGACAGCCAAATGCAATTTATCATGTAATATATGTTATGCGACTTTAACAAGTAATGTGTAAATTAAAGGGGTTAATAGTACTTTGGTTTGATCTGGATTGTCGTATTGGAGTATCATGGGTTTTAACAGCTTTTGATTTGTCACCGCTGGCGCCTCGTGAAACTGCACAATTCCGCTCAAGTCAAATACGACCTTCCGAATCAAAATGCAGTATTTATATTCCTTTCAAAACTGCAAGATATATCCAGTATAAACATGAATTTCTTCAGACGCAAACCAGTAAAACATATAATATTTTTAACCGGGTTATGCTTTTATGCAGTAAAATAAATTTGGATTGACATTGAGTAATGACTGAGTGAAGCCATGTATTGATATATCTAAAAAGCTATGGCTGCCATAGACATACCTGCTCGATTCAAGCTTCAAGCACCGACGCTGGTATCTTTTAAAACTGAAGTGTGGCATTTTTTAATCATGCTGCATGATGTCGTATTTTTTTTGATATATGGACACTTCTTTGTAAGTAGAATATTGGTGATATTGTTGGCTGAATCTTGGGTTCCGGATATTGTCAATGTGCGATCAAATGTGAAATGACCAAAACCTCCAATTGTGTTAATATAATCGCACACCTCCACACACGAAACACGCACTACCCTGTTTAACGGTCGCTCTGTCTTTGCGCCGAGTAGTGTCTATAGAAGATGTGGTCAGGCACTTGTGTAGATACATTCGGTGTGCATAACTCAAACAATTCATGACAAAATGCGAATGCACTCATCTAAAACCATGCTTGAGCGGGCAATACTGAATAGCGCATTGAAGCTGTTACCATGAACAGTGATATCGGATTGTAATTAATACTGATTTTAACAAATGGAAACGGATTGATGCATCATACTCCATATATACGTGTTGTGAGTCTCTGTCAAATAGCATCAAAGAAATGACAATTACGTTTACATATTTAATTATAGGATTATGATACTTTTATGGAAGGAAACCGCTGAGAGAACTAATCACGAAGATGGATTACAATGGTTTAAACAGATTATAACGGAAGATATACATACCAAGATAAAGGTATCAAGCAGAACTGTCATTATCATTGCCAAAGAGCAATCACCATACGAAACGGATTAATCGAAGACGATACCTGATGGCAAAACAGATTGAAGAGCTTAAAATATAACTTAAGATCATTGATAGTAGCGCAACTATTTGGATCGTATGAATATAATCATATTAGCAAAGGGACATACAAGGAATGTATTTATTGTATTTTCGTTATTGCATTACAGCATGGCCGGAAACATACTCCATATATATGACCGTAATTGCATTATTTACATACCGTATTGCTTGATTGTTGCTTTCGGATTATTTTCCCAATGCAAAATGCGAGACTTGATTTCTAGAGGCATTGGCATCCTTTCTCAAAATGTATAACATTCCTGGCATTTTAATAATTGGATTCTTCAATCATATCTGTTTCTTTGTTTTTTGTGGCAGTATCTCCTCTTACAAAAGCTTTCAAATCGTGTCAAAGCTCACCATACACAATAAATGCATTATGAATGAAAGACGGCGGGGTTTTCACTAATATAGATTACTGCAGGTCAATGGTACTGTCTGTCTGCTGTTTGTAAAGAATCTGACATGAGGAAATATAATATGTGAATTATTGAATGTTTAATACGTCTTCAAAAAACATTGGATAACATGTTGCAAATGAAATATTGTTTACAATGGAATTAATTTCTTCCTGTCAAAACTATGTACGATAGTACTTTAAAATGTTTACTTTTTATTTTTCTATTTTATTCAAAATGTCCACTGGCACACTTTGGTCAAAATTACAAAATATTAATATTCAAAACTATTTCGTAAAAGATGATGGAGTAGTAAAAAGTAATTTAAGTTTGGTGAAGTATAACTCATATATACTTGTCAATATCTCGACTGTGTAAGGCACAAAGAATGTTAATCTTAAAACATATTGCATCGTCAATTGAACTAAAACATTCTGTAATAAAGGGAGCGTTACGAACATTTGAATTAAAGCTGGTATTTTTCGTATGAAATATGGCCACCGTAATGTACGGAATAAAGTGATGTTTGTTTTTATGAAGAATATGGTAGAAGGAGATTGACAATATATTGTTTGAAGGATATTTGCCATAAAACATGACTTTGAAAAGAATCCTTGTACACATTATATAAATTCAATATCCTTATCGAAGACATATTGTATTGAACACATAGCAAAAGTGCAGTTAGCTGATAGAGATATTGGAACCAACATCGCTTAGTTTATCACAATTATGTATTGGCCCGGCATTAACAAATCGACTAGCAAATAGTTTTAACCGAAACACATACCAAGCATTTTTGCAGTTCATTAATTATATTACAACAAGTGTTTTTCATGAAAGATCGAACATTTGAATGTATCAACTCATTATATATTTTAAATCTGAAATCAGTAAAGATATATTTTTGAATGTCCAACACAGCCACACAAACTATAAACTGTCGTAGCAGCCGTACTATGATCTTGCTGAATGACAGGAAAGATGGACGCAAGGCAAACTAACACAGTAACAAATATAGTACATTAGTAGTGAGTGTAAGCAATGTATACGCGCACTCGGGCAAGACTAATTCGGCAAGTGCTCCGATAAGATGGTCAGTCATTTTAGGTTCTTTTTGGAGCATAGTTCATTGACGAAAAAAGGTGACCCTGGTTAGAGTCTCCCTGGTTCCTAAACGTGCACTAGTGAATAACATTGTCACACGCGACAACCATTAAACGTCCCTACCGGAAGACGATTAGGTACTTAGGTGCTTTTAGTGGTGCGGCGGGGAATCGAACCTGCGACCCCTTGATTGTCAGTCAGGTGTGTTACCATTAGACCACAGATCCACCACAGTTAATAAGTAATATAACATATTTGTTTTTATTTTAATTAGTTTACTTAGTTTAACTCTTTCTGTATATCTATAAGGGGTGCTTTCCATTGACTTTGATAAGACAACGCTACTGGCTTATTTCTGGTAGAGCCATATTAAGACTACTGCCAAAAATGACATGTGAAATGAATCAAGAAGACAACTCTTTGTTCACCGGTTTATCGTTAACATAAGTGAATTGGTGTTTTTCGACGAGTGTTGTCTTTTTCAAAGTTAAGAACTTATAGTAAAAATGAACTGTTGTCATCTTATTTATTCGGAATTTTAATGGTCAAAATCAAATTGCTCGTTTCAGCGGGTCAATACAGTTATATACTCATATTTGATGTGTCGTTTCCAAATGATCAATTCCATTTGTTGTGAATGTTAATTAAAGTTGTTCGGGAATATGCATTGAGGTTTGTTTGCGAACTAATGAAGTTCCAAAATGTGTTAGATTTATGAACATTGTAGAAATATATATGATTTCCAATGATTCACGTGTACAATGACAACTACCAGGGCATGTGCAGCAGTGAGCCATTATTGTTTTGTATCAAAGAGAAACACACGGTCATAACAAGTCGAAAAAACACACTATCAATAACAATACATGTGATACATTTATGTTGCTTTTCGTTACGTTTCTACAGCTTGTATTTACATTGTCCTCAAACGCCTACATAGCAACTACATATGAATTGATATATGGAAAATTTCATATCGGCAACCTTCTAATCTCCGAGACTATACATAACTGCTAGACAAACGTGCAGTGGAATCAGACGTGTTCAGTATAATAACTGTGACATGGTTTAAAAAGTATTTTTAAATCTTTAATGATATTCATTATACCGATTGACATTAGGCGTAAAAGCAAAATGCGGTTCCCGACCTTCCCTTTTAGTTTGCAACCGCCCCTTATGTTTTATTGCCTGCCGGACTTTTTCTGACCATTTATTGTTGTTTATTGTTGGGATGGTGGTGGGTACATGTTTGGTTGTGTCTAGCATGGGAAAGGCACATACGTGTACCCAGATCATATTGCGACGGTTGTTAGTGTAATAATAATATCAGACACAATTTTACTCAAGTAATAACAAAAACATATCCCAATATTCCGTGAATTATATCGTCGCGAAACCACTGATCATCAGTATTTACAAATCGGTATATTTGTAACGGCATTATTGACTGACAAAAACACGAACAAGATAATTCACAATTTTTTTTCTGCTAAACAAAATGCGCAAAAATGGTCATCATCTGTGGAACAATGTTTACTTTTTACTTGTACACTACTGACGTCACAATAAATGACGTTTTGAAATAAAAGAAGGAAAATTCACGTGGAAGGGATATAGAGGGATGATATTAAGGGCGTGATATTACGCGGAAACGAAACATATTAAAATCTGTGGAGCAAAAACGCTGACTACACTATTTTGTACGCTAAACCTTTTTCTATCTTTAGAACATTTTTGCTTATATAAGTCAACGCTAATGTACACACGCAATTCCCACGGAAATCGACAGGAAACGGGGCATTTTACCTCTGACTTTTCTATGAATGTATTTTCGTCAAGTACACCAGTGACCTAGTTATGTCAACTTACTACAATATTGCTATTACTGACTTTGTTTACCAAGTGTTTTTTTTTCTTCTTTAAGTTCAATCTTTAAGGTTTTTCTTGCAAAATAAATTTTGTGATGTTACTATGAGTATATCATTATGAGTTTTTTCATGACTAGTTCAAGTTCGCCACTAAGTGTGAAAATACGATAATGGCGAGTTCCACTTTTTGTAACAAATGCTTGAGCTCCAACTGTACCAGTCTCAAAGGAATTATAACATGTTCATCATTTGTTCATCAACTTCTCACAAACAAATAAATGTACTTTTTTGTGTAAACCAGGTCAACAAATGATCATGTGCTGTTATATGGAAGTTATTGAATCATCTGCCAAAATAATGCAAATATTAGTGTTAACAAAAGAATCGTCCATCGGGAATAAACATCTAACGAATTTGCCGAACATGACCGTTGATTAAATCATCTCGTATTGTTTGTAAAAGTCAAACGTAACAATAACGATGTCAATAAATATCCAGTATTGTTAAGACCACAACAATCTGTACAAACATACATTGAACAGTTAATAGGCCACTCTGTCGATGGAAATAAATCACGGTCATATCTAGCCTCATTAGCGTCAATGCCTCGTTAGCGGCAATGGTTATTTTGCGAAAGGGAACGCGGATAGCCGACACATATTCGTATTTAAGCTGGAAATGACATATATTTATATATAGATATATCTTATAACAACATTTTTTTTTTATTTCAACAACTTGCATTTTGCTTCATTGTGTGTTAATCATGTTCCCGTATCAAATTAAAAAAGTAATGTATTAATGTTGGAATATTGCTTGACCGTGAAATTAAATGCACCTATCAAAGCATCTGAGACCATCCCACTTTAAAAGTCTGAAACTATCCATAGTCTCATCTTGCTATCGAATTCTAGTATCTCAACACACGTACATACTATCTTTAAAAGATTAATATTTCATGTTAATAATAATTTCGATTATTTTCATTTTTGAAATTCGCTTTGATAACATCAAATTGCTAAGAAAACATCACCGCTACACAGGATTTGTTTTTGTGGTTATATCTGCTTCTGTAAACATTAGTCATAGATTGTTTGCAAACGCACTTTTCAGTTGCATATATCTACTCGTATATACATATATGTTTGTTTCTGTATTGATAACGCTATTTTGATGATGGAATGTGCATGATGTGTTCGTAGTTTGTGTTACTCGATCAGTTTCATTTGTGCCCTTACCTTTTGCCTCTGTATAGATATCTAACTACTGTTCTTATCCCTGTATTTGTCGTTGTAGTATTGCAATTCAATCAGACATTCGTGTCTCTGGTTGTGTTTTTAGTTTGTTTCATTAATCGTGTTACCAATTCGATCCTAACCATGAGATCGGTACAGGTTCTTACTCAGTTAAGATTAATTACACAATGTTTCATTAGTTAAATCAGTTCCAAAGATAAATATGTTTTTTTCAGGTTTACTTCTCAATTAATAACACATAAAAAACATGAAAAGTCACGTATAATTCCAATTTCAGATGACGTGTCATCCTAACATCACATGACATTTATTATTGTCTTTCTCATAAAATATCATTGAAAACTATTTTGCTCATATAAGTCGAAAAAAAACATTTAATTGTTCATCGTATCCAAATATCTAAATACAAATATAGAAGCTATTTGTGAAATCTGAAATTCATCATCATCGCTAGTACATACTTTTGATTTTATTCCAATTTATATTTTTGCCATAAGCCTTGATTTTAACAGGTGGATAAGTGACATGTTTTCTCCCCTAGGCAAATCATTGATCAATGAATAATAAAACCTACACTTACCAAATGTTAAGTCAGTTCAATTATAGCTTGTGGATGAGACTTTATGCATACTCTGATCAGATAAGACATTGATGACTCGTGTTACCGAGTGATGGATCAGTATAGATATCAAATATGATAATGTCTCTTGGTATAAGGTAAATCAGTGCAGGTGTTTCTGTTTATCTAATTATTCCACGACGTTTTGCGATAGTCTTGCATGTCTATATGTGATACGCTAGCTAAACCTACGCCTTGAAAACTGTGATTAGTGTGACGAATCGTTCAATAATTGCATACATAACGTTATGTTTCAACTATCATTTTATATAAAGTCAGGAGGAAAATAAGACACGAGCTCTGATTCAAGCATGCGTTACATATGTGTAAATTTATTCAAAATTAAGTCCAAACATATACGGATAAAGCGGTTTTTTATGGGTGTATACATACGTAGTATTGCTTATAAACCTCAAATCATGTATAACGAGTGAATACCTTGTGATGTCCATGCTCTGTAACTCTGATCAGAGAAGGTATTTCCTGTTCACAATTCTATCTCAAACATTATTGAATTATACGCATTTGGTGTCAAAGCTAGACGAAATATAATCAACCAAAATTCAGTTGCTTTCTTGAACAAAATGTACGAATGACTAGATTCCTGTTCTCTTTCTTAAACAAATATCAAGATAAATGTTTGAATATTGTTTTTGCGTTTAAGGTAAAACAAACTTTATACTTGTAAACATGCTAACAAGTATACTAGCATTTACTCAATAAATCACATCTAAAATGGACAGTTCTATACAAAAACTGTTTTTGTTTCTTAACATGTTTCGAATAATTTTACTTTTATCATCCTTTGGCATATACCTTTGCACTGACCCCGTCATACTGGTTTGTGCAATATTTTGAGGTACATCGTAAAACATACAATTCTAATAAAACAATTGCAAAAATATATAATCAATATTGCAATGGAAGCTATTAGGACAAACCCAGCAGCCAAAGTCTAATTGGTTTCATTTTTAATGTCATTCGGAAACCAGAAGCAAAAGTGAAACAGACATTCAGCACGAGGCGAGATACACAGTATAGAACCAATCAATAATAATCAGATTATGTATTTTATGTTCCAAATTCTGTGAGTTTATTCAAGATTTACTGTTCTAGAACGTCAGTATGGCAACTGCTGGAATGTTTTTATGTCAACACTAATGTACAATCGCACTTGCCAAGGAAATGGATTGGAAATGGAACTGTTCACTTCTCACTTATCGCTAATGTATTTTCCTCATACATACAACTGGCCTTCTTAATAATATTACAATGGAAACTACAGTCCCGAAACTGACAATTTCACAAAGACCAAATTGAAAAACACAATGCTAAGGACAAAACGAACACTGAACAAGAGACAAATACACCATAAACATAGCACAGTCAAACGACACAAACATTGCATCAAAATGTTCATATTTAAGGTGTGGATTTAAAAAAAAATGTTCTTATGATATAAACATTATGTGTGTATGTTACATAGCAATACAATCATGATGCGATAGTATTGACCTGGTAATTTGAAGGGGGCGAAATGCTGAGCTTTTTTTGCGATTTGGCATTGTATATTTCACCATTTTTATAAGCCATTGTTATAGAAATAATATGACATTAAAGGACAATACAGCTTTACACTTGTGACTTTTATACGTTTGTGTGTCACGTTCTGTGTCGTTTGGACCTTTAAACAGGGTTTATAATTTTGCTTGACTATTGAATTGTTTCTGTAGTATATATTGTAATAGTTAACGTTACATTATGTGCACTAAGCAAATTCCCTGTGACCATCGAGTTCAGAAAGTGCACCATTTGTCTACGATTCTCTTGTTTAGTAGTTTGTATGTCTTTACTTCATGCCCTAGCAACCCTATCGCACTTTCGTTTAGTAAAAGTTCATTACCTTTATGAATATTGCATATTTTCAATTATCATTAAATACTTATATGGACATAGTAGAGGGAAATGAGAATTAGAACCTATTACCCAAGCTTGCGCTACATAGATGTTATTTATTGTTAAATTATTTAGTCAATACATTTCCGTGAGGGGTGTTAAAAGATTAAAGTGTATGTAAAGATATGCGTATTTAAACCTCATAACATACATTATAAGATAGCTATATTCTATGGATGTTTCGAAACACATTTCATTTATTTTCCTATTAAACGGTTCTATCTACGTATTAACATGACCATCGTTCAGATAACTATTTTTACTGGTATCAGAACAAATTTGGAAATTAATTCTAAAAAAGGACTTTTGGATTTTTTTTTACTTGTTACATAGATTATAACGGACAAAAGTACATCAATTGATTAAGGTACCCATTAGACCGGATATTAGAATTACTGTAAAGCTGTTGATTAATCGAGCACTATAATCAAGGGATTTATTTATAGGCAAATAATATATGTTTTTGATGGAATTTAGCGCTTAAGCTATACTTTAAAATAAGAGGATTACTTTAAGCGTAATTTTCATTTCCGAACCTTATCAATTTACGCCTTACTCCGTTAATATAAACCAAATTGTGTTATTTACATCGCGTATTGCTATAGTGATGTTTTGAATAATATTCTGGACGTAAATTAAGAGACATGATTTCATGTTAAAGTATCATTGACAGCCGTTCTCAAAGTAATTATTTTCTCAACATTTTTATGAACAATATTTCGAACGTGTTTTTTTCCTTGTTATTAGGAGCTGTATTATTGTATCGGCTCATGCAAGCTTTTTTTGAAGGAATTTTAGCTTATCATTTGTTATCGCTTCGTCTTTTTCCTGTCTGGTTTAGTTCTTTGCGCTTTGACGCAAGGGTCGTTCTTAATGTGTTTAACTCCCTGTCAGTCACTAGACTGAACTTGTAGCCCTGTCCCTTAGAGGTCTAAATAAAGTAATAAAGAATTCAACCGTACTGTATGCACGTTATTATCGTTATTTTAAAATTGATATTAATTGATTATGACGCTGATGAGTCATTTACAATATCTTACAACCATTTCAAGACTGCTAAAATCATAATTATTCTACTACAAATGACGGTAGACCAGCATTTAGATCCGTATTATCAACTACTTTTGTGAACAGGTGGAATCTATTCATTTTGTTCAGGCAAGCAGCTTTTATATAACAGACTGAGCAATTTTATGTAAACAGAAACACATACCAACATATCAACAGCTTATTAATTACTCTTAAACAGGGGATATTCGCGGGTCAGGTTAAATATTTATAGGATATCTGGATAAACATACGATAATTTCACATTACTGTCTGCGTCTGTTAATGTTTTTGCTCAATTTCACAAAAACAAACTGTTATTTACGAACTTCCAAAAACCCAAATGATTTCATTTCTAAGACAGACACTTATTTGGACTAAAAGCAGAAATGGATGCGTGAGTAGCACTACAATTTCCGGTGCACGAAACGTGAATGATTTCACATTTATAAGTATATACAGAAATAAACCTCAAATAGTTTGTTTGAAATTATTTATATTTCTTTTCGTGGTCGAAATTCAATAAAACAGAATTTAAAAAGTCATGCACAAGCAACCCTCGATATAACAGTAGTATGATTCTTAAGCCTTATATATTGAGGGGGACGAGGGAGTTAAAAATAGTTCGACCCTGGTTCTTTTTCATTAACATACATTTTGCAAGGAGCTAAGAATGTGCGTATTTTTCTGAAGCTTGGAGGCGTTTCGTAAATTTCGAAAAAGAAAATGCAAGAAAAATACACTTAACTCTGAAGATATCAAAGATGTGTTTTTTTCAATATTATGTATTGGCTTCAGATTGTGATTTCATATACGTTCGCAGCATCTTGTTTAGTATGAAAGTGTTGCCTCTTGCACCTGCTGTTAATCATTGTTCAAATGTCAACTTCGTGTTATCGATGTAGTTTGAAATGTTCACAAAAGGAGATGAGAATTAATAATATACTTGTTCTTTAAAAAAATCAAGTCTTTAAATTGAAAATACCAAGTGTAAATTGACATGACCAATTTGAAAATTAGTTCTTGCAATGTTGGAATTGTGAAACATGACTCTACTTTAGTATCTTGCACCTCCTTGACTGATAGTTACTTGTGGTTGAAATTATATGTATCCTTTCATTGTTCACTTTTTGAAACCGACGGTATATTTACCTGTAATGCATTCTTAATTGATGGGCACTTAATATTGGTTATGTATACTTTTAAACGCAAATAACCATTTACATATGCCGTTTGGGGATAAGACAGATTCGCTTTTCTGGACAATTATTGTCTTAGATCACAGCTTACATTTGTATTTTTGGAGTTACATCATATCACCATCTTTATATTTTGTTCTGAATTCTAACTTTAAAATTGATTCTAAACCACCACACTGGTGAGAACACAATTGTTTTAGTGATTAAATCTAGGCATCTGCTAAGATATACTCGAATTAATTGTACCTAAATAATTCATGCATTTATACAAGGGAACTTTGCAAAGTCAATCGATATATGAGAAATATATCCAAATTACATCATTCACGACTATGCTTTGTTTGAGAGCCGTTGACAGCTAACTAAATACTACAAATCAGTATTTGATCGTTTTTCCTAATACAGAAGAGAGTAAATTATTCGTTGTAATTCCCATTCCTGAAAAGTTTTTGTACAAATGTATCATATATACATGCAACTATTGCCGTGTAAAAGGTAAAGGTTATGTGATAATTCAATGCATCTTCCTAGGCCAGCAGCTACTATACTATTTATCGTATACAATGGGCAGTACTATGTAAACAGAAACACATAGCAACATATCAACAGCTCATTAATTACCCTTAAAAAAGTGGTGTAGGTCAGGTCATAAATTGTACGATCTCTGGATATGCAAAAACATTCTTAACTTTCTGCAAACGTTAAAAGAAGGTACATTTTGTTTTCTGTTGAACAACAAATAAACAAATACCAGAGCCAGATACAATTAATATGATTTTGTTATTGCGCAACAACTGATATGTAGCACCCAATTGTATAATACTAATTAGGTTATCCACAAGTTATCCTATTTTTTTCGATTTTTTACTTGTTTTGGGTTGGTCAAATTGACCAATGAATAAACATTTTTTCTAGCCTGGACCAAGCCAAATTTTAACCAATTTAATACGATTGGTCGCTGACGATAACAGATTTGTACGAGCGTCTAATGGAAAGGGAAAAGCCCAGTAGCCAAAAGCAAAAGCAAAACAAATGCCTTGTTTAAAGGCAGAACAAAAACAAAGGCCTTGTTTGAAGGCACAACAAGAAACAAATACCTTGTTTGAAGGCATAGATCATAACAGACACTGAACAAGACTCAAACGGCTTACGAGCAACAAGTATAGATCATTCATGCATCAACAGATTTATTTATTTCAATTATCGACGTCCTATTAGTTAGAATTAACTAGCAATACCATTCTTATAAGTATATATAATTTAGACGATTCCAACAAGAAATAAATACTTGCCACACAGCCAATCTTCTGACTTTTTAGAACTTATTTTATAATAAAACTCGTGAAAACTCAAGATAACTATCAGTGCACGACCTGGCACTGATTTAACATCTAAGTGTTTCAGGTTCAGACAAATATCTCAAACTGAATTGAGTTATAGAAATGTATTCATTTTTCGATTTTCTAAGCTTTACAGTGTTAAACCGGTTGCAAGAATTATCAATTACATTTGTATGCAGGTGTTGATAAACGTTTTTTCTTGTGAATGCACGTTTTGTATTGTGGCACAGATAATAAAGTTGTTTTTACCAGAAGACCAATTTAGGCTTGTTCTGTTGATCTACCAAAATACGTACTCTTTGAGTACGATGCTTTCTAACGTTGTATGCCAATGAATTGAGTGTTAAATGTCATTTAAGATGTTTAACCCGTTGATTATCGGATACAAAATCCGGTAAGACATCAATTATTTGATTCTTCTTGATTTCTTTTTTTTTCATGCATTTAAAAAAGCATCAAACAGTCTTGACAGTATCATTACTTTAAAGCAGTTACCTTACGGGATTGATTACTCGAGCGAAATAAATTAAGTCCCAGTTTCTTTCATTGTTCAATGACTATAATAGAGATAAAACAATAAAAGTGCCCATATAACTTTGTGAGATTCTCAGATTATGTCTGATAAATTCCCGTGGTCGACTGAAAGGTATGGGAAATATTTTTTACCGCACATGCTATCTCCTTACTTTTTAGAACTTTTTTTTAAATTAGACTCGTGAGAAGGTTGTCAAAATTTCCACAAGTGCACGACCTGAGACTGATTTAACATCTGGTTTATTTTTAATCAGACAATTATTTCAAACAGAACTGTGGAAATATAAGCAGTTTTCGTCAAGGCTGAATTATTTTTTCTCTAGATCAGTAACATAAATGAATCTTTACATTTATTAAGTGTACTCTAGTGATGACTCACGTTTTTCATACACATGCTAGCTTTGTATTATTACTCGGGTACTCCGTGTGAGTTAACCAGACAGAAAAATTAAGCCGTGTAATGTTGTTGTTGTTGTTCTTCTTCTTCTTCCTAAATATGTACCCTTTAAATACGTTATATTCAAACGTGCTTTGACAATGCACTATGTGTAAAAGGACATTACATTTTTCAAAAACAAAATACTGCATCTTATGTGATAACAGTTAATGCTCAGATCTCTTAAGTCCCTTACAGTTGTATTTTTCCTGGAAATTACAAGATCTCAGATCTAATACTTTTTTTTTGCTTTTCAAATATCTATCCCAAATGAGTACAAGGTTTTTGTACTATTAATTTTTATTTTCGAACGCAAATACTCAGTATTTACAATGTCAGTATGGCTTGAATGATATAATATAAACACATTTTACATAGTACCTGTGAACTTTATGTTTAAAGCTGAATGAAACTACATTTTGTTTGCTATCCACATGAATTCTCTAAGATCACAGCATTTGTACGAATTTTCTTCTATACGCCATATCATCTTCGGGAAAAGTTTTCATGAGTTTAAAAAATGATTTTTAAAATTTGATTCTGATTGATTCGTTTAATATAGATTTGTACTGTTGTTCCATTTATGTTTAAACTTTTGGCTACTGAGCTAATTTCTGTAGTTTTTATTAAAATATTGCTGTGAAAAACAAAAACGTCATACCTTTTTTTACGTGGTTTAATCTGCTTTTGTATTTTTAAATCATAATAAGTCATAGTTTGTAGGCATCTCGTGTTTTAAGTTGTCTGCCAGATGTAGATTAGTAATTTACAACCAGGCGGAGTGATATGGAACAACATAAATCAATCAAGGTCATAGAACACATTAAGTCATATGAAGTTTGTTTACCGGCGGCTAGGATATTTAGCCGATGGAATATTTTTTAAGTCGGTGTATGATTTTGAATTACAATAAATATGTATATTCTGTGTTCTTGGAGTGGTTCGAGAAAAACTCTAAACAATTGTAATCTTAAGTTCCTCATTGTTTTGACCAAACACAAAACATTTAAACCCAGTCAATAACGAACTCATTGCGGTCGTTGGCGTATGTAAATATATCACGGTTTTCCAGCTTGTGCTCATATCATGCTTCATTAGCGTCACCGTGTCGTTAGCACCAGTCGATTGCTCACAAGATTGGGCGGATTAGCTGTCATATTCAACTGATAAAGGTCCTTTGTAGTTCGTATCTGCCGTGGAAATTGAATGTACTCACATATTGTGCACTGATAAAATATGTTCAGTGGACATATCTCTCACAGATTTTAAAGTATTTTGTGATTATATGTTGTTCCGCGACACACAACTTGTTAAATATAATGAAGAAAATGTAGCTATTATATACTTGATCTGCTGGTCCCTCGGGATCTATAAATGCTATTTTCTGAAAACCTAATACACATAGCGCTCAGTCGATGCTCAAATAAACTTGCCATGTGTTTGAATAGTTGGCAATAAACTTCGACGCACGGTGATCCCATACATTTTGGTATCCTTTGAAAGGTTATCGCATTTTGATATAAAATATAAATTACCATAACTAACTCCAAGATAAGGTAATTGCAGTTTGTGTTTTGTGTTTTATTTCGCCTGAAAATACACGTAAACTTAACTTTTTGGAATCTTAACTGGTAGGTTTGTATTGTTGTCAGAATACTTTTAACTAATATATTTCATTCCCTAAACATTTTTAAACGAAAAGGTAACACGTATAAGTCTCGATCGACTTAAAGACTTAATTAGGTAATACTTCATTTGTATTTCTGATAAATGGTAGCTCTTCCGACACACGATATATGCAGACTGAGCCGACCAATAAAAAGGGTAGACCATTATAATCATTTAAATGCTTTGTTTGTAATTGGCAAACAAGTACAGTGCTGAAAAATGAATGAATCAAGCTCCCTTTCATTGAGACAATAGGCTTCTTAATAACTGTTGGTATCATTATTGTTAAAATGAAACGGATGTTAGTGATGACATAAATCTTTAGTTAGATGAGCATTATCGTTACGTTTCATGCTGTGATATTTCTAATGCGTGAACGTTTTCCATTTAAAGCTAACATACGATGCATCGTTTTTCTCTGATGTTGAATCCCCATGAACAGTACGGTGTTGTGTTTGTGCAAAACAATTTCATCTAGCCCTAAAATAAATTGTGTTCAAACGAGTAATAATTTGAAAAGATATTTTTTTTATAGTTTTTTACATAAAAAAATACGAAAGGAATAATAAGCAGAGTGAAATTCCCAAATATTTTATGACTTTCGGTGTTTTTTTGTGTCAAACACTGGGTTTTATCTTGATATAATCTACGTTTAAAACAGCGTGTTAATCGAAAGTTATAACGCACTTTAACACAGACAGTGCTGGGAAGAAATATTAATGAAATCATTTACAGTATCAATCTGCTATACCTCGGCCCGACATCTCAAATTGATCTCAGTTTATTGATATTTTTCGAATAGAACACTTTATTTAGATGCAAGTTTGATTGTCCAACTCTGTCTTAACGAGTCTCAAATGGCGGTTGTTGTGAAAAGAAGCGAGTTTTTTCATAAACATGCAATTTGCTAAGGGCTTAGTGTTTGGTTTTGTTCCGATGGTTTGAGGCGTTTCGTTTTTTTTTTCGAAAATGTTTGTAAAGAAAACCCTTTAATTCTAAACGTATGTTCTTTTTCAATAGTATGTAGTGGTCCTTGGGTGTGATTTCTTTTAATTTCGCTTCATGTCATTTTGTATAAACGTGTTGCCTCCTGCACACTTAATGTTTAAATGTCAACTTCATGTCTCATTTTGTTTTTATTTTACTTGCTAGCTATCGATGTAGTTTGAAATGAAGATGATAATTACTTATTAAGTTGTTCTTAAATAATTCCAGTATTTTATCTAATAAAACCAAGAGTCAATTTACTTTACCAATCTGAAAATTAATTCTAGCACCGTTTTATTTCTCGAACCACCTTGATTGCTACTTGTTTGTTCTTGAAATTAAATGTATCCATGTAATGTTTACTCTTGCAATCCGATATCAATGTTCATGCAACAATTACTACATGGTATATCTCCTGTAATGCATTTCTAATTGATGTACACTTATTGTCGTTAATGTATACCATTTAGTAGGTGGTGCAGGTCAGGTCATATAGTTGTACGATCTCTGGATATGTAAAATATTCTTAACTTTCTGCATAAGTTAAAAGCTGGTGAACTTTAATTTCTGTTGAACAACAAATAAAAAGGTACCAGGGACTGATCACATTAATATGAGTTTGTCATTGCATAACAATTAAAATATAGCAGTCAATTGTATTATACTAGGTTATCCACAAGTTACCCTTAAGGTAATTTTGTAATGATTGTTTTTTTTTTCTTTTTGATTGGTCTACATCAATGATTGAATTCATATTGACCAATGAATTAACATTTTGGCTATCTTTAACCAATTCAGTACATTAACAAGTTTCATACAATTGGTCGCTGAAAACATAAGACTTGTACGAGCGTAAAACGATAGAAAGGCCAAGTAGCCCAAAACAACAACAAACCACATGCCTTGTTTATATGCACATCAAGAAAACACATGCCTTGTTTATATGCACATCAAGAAAACACATGCCTTGTTTATATGCACATCAAGAAAACACATGCCTTGTTTATATGCACATCAAGAAAACACATGCCTTGTTTATATGCACATCAAGAAAACAAATGCCTTGTTTATATGCACATCAAGAAAACACACGCCTTGTT
Organism: Mya arenaria; assembly: GCF_026914265.1. Taxonomy (NCBI): domain Eukaryota; kingdom Metazoa; phylum Mollusca; class Bivalvia; order Myida; family Myidae; genus Mya; species Mya arenaria. The sequence continues at coordinate 2,974,536 of NC_069133.1, read as the reverse complement.
TATATGCACATCAAGAAAACACATGCCTTGTTTATATGCACATCAAGAAAACAAATGCCTTGTTTATATGCACACCAACATAACAAATGCCTTTATAATAGACACAATAACATAAGAAAGGCCTTGTTAATAGGCACAACAACAAAACAAAGGCCTTGTTTAAAGGTCCAGGGCCTAACAGGATTATACATATGACGTACGAGCAATTTTAGACCAGTAACCTTACGGAATTGATTATTCGAGCGATATAATAAGAGGCCTAGTTTCTATAAGTGTTGGATGATTATAGAGAAAAAATAAAAGTGCGTATATACTTTTGACAGATGTTTAGATATTGTTTAATAAAACCCCGAGATTCAACATTTACAATACTTAAATGTATGGGAAATAAATTGCTTGCCGCACAGGCTATCTCCTTACTTTAAAGAACTTGTTTCAAAATATTTTTTGTGAGAAGTCTATCAAAGCAACCACCAGTACACGAACTGGCACTGATTTAACATTTCGGTGCTTTTTGTTCAGACAGCTATTTCAAACAGAAACCAGTTATACAAATGTACACAGTTTTCGTTAAGGCTGAATTTAGTTTAGATTGACATTGAGTTATGGCTTAGCAAGGCTATGTATTGATATATCTAAAGAGCTAAGGCTGCCATAGGCATACCTGCTCGGTGCAAGCTTCCAGCACCGACGATGGTATCGTTAAAAACTGAAATGTGGCACTACTTTTGAATTATGGTGCATGATGTATACGTAAATGTTTGAATATATGGATATTACTGTTAGTAGAATTTAGGTTTAATTGTTGGCTGAATCATGGACTCAGGATATTGTCAATGTGTGATTAATAAAAACGACCAAAACATAGGGACACCTTACTTCTTTTTGTCATTCTAAACACACACCTGCACACACGAAAGACTCACCACCCTTTTTAAATGTAGTTCCGTCTCTGCGCCGAGCAGTGTCTATAGAGGATGTGGTCAGGCACTTGTGTAGATGCATTCGGCGTACATAACTCAAACTATTCGAGATATATCAAAATGCGTATGCACCCGTACAACCGTTCTTGGGCGGGCAGTATTGAACAGCGCATTGAAGCTGTTGCATAAGCAGTGATATCGGATTGCAATTTATACTGATTTTAACAAATTGCAACGGATTCATGAATCATTAAGTACTCCATATATACGTGTTGTGAGTCTCTGTCAAAAAGCTTCAAAGAAATGACAGTTACGTTTACATAATTAATTATAGGATTTGAATACTTTTACGGAAGGAAACCGCTGAGAGAACTAATCACGAAGATGGATTACAAGGATTTAAACAGATTATAACGGAAGGATATGCATACCACGATAAAGGTATCAAGCAGACCTTTCATTACCATTGCCAAAGAGCAATCACCATACGAAACGGATTAATGGAAGACGATAATTGATGTCAAAACAGATTGAAGAGCTTGAAATATAACTTAAGACCATTGATGTTAGCTCAAATATTTGGATCGTATGAATATGTTCCATATTGGCAAAGGGACATACAAGGAATGTATTTATTATATTTTCGTTATTGCATTACAGCATGGCCGGAAACATACTCCATATATATGACCGTAATTGCATTATTTACATACCGTATTGCTTGATTGTTGCTTTCGGATTATTTTCCCAATGCAAAATGCGATAATTGATTTCTTGTTATAGAGCCATTGGCATCCTTTCTCAAATGTATAACATTCCTGGCATTTTAATAAGTGGATTCTGCAATCATATCTGTTTCTATGTTTTTTGTGGTAGTATCTCCCCTTACGAAAGCTTTCAAATCGTGTCAAAGCGCACCATTCACAATAAATGCAATATGAATGAAAGATGGCAGGGTTTTCACAAATATAACATTCTGCAGGTCAATGATATTGCCTGTTTGATGTTTTTAGGGACTCTGACATCAGAAAGTATAATATGTGAATGAATGTTCACTACGTCTTCAAGAAACACTGAATAACATGTTGCAAATGAAATATTGTTTACATTGGAATAAATTTGTTCATGTCAAAAACTAAGTACGATAGTACTTTTAAAATTTTACTTTTTTTTCTTTTTCTTTTTTTTATTAAAACGTCCATTGGAACACTTTGGTCAAAACTTTTCTCTACAAAATATTTGCATTCCAAATCATATCGTAAAAGATGATGGAGTAATAAAAACATATTTAATTTTGGTGAAGCATATCTCATATACACTTTCCAATATCTGGACTGTGTTAGGAGAAAGAATGTTAATCTTAAAACAAATTGCATCGTCAATGTAATTAAAACGCTCTGTAATAAAGGAGCGTTACGAACATTTGATTCAAAGCTGGTATATTTCGTATGAAAGATGGCCGCCGTAATATACGAAATAAAGTGTTGTTTGAATTATGAAGGATATGGTGAAAAGCGATTGACGATATAGAGCTTAAAGGATATTTACCATGAAACATGACTTTTAAAATAATGTTTGTTCACACTATATATATTTCATATTCTTAGTGTAAACATATTGAATTGAACACATAGAAAGAGTACAGTTAGCTGATCGATATATTGAAACCAATATCACTCAGTTTATTACAATTCTGTATTGGATAGTAAATTGTTTTAACCGAAACACATACCAAGCATTTTTGCAGTTCAAAAATTACATTTTTACGAATGTTTTTTACATGATAGATGATAGAACGTTTGAATGTATCAACTCATGATATACTTTTAATCTAAAATTAGTAAAGATATGTTTTTGAACCTCCAACAATGCCACACAAAATATAAACAGTCGTGGCAACCGTTCTATGATCTTGCTGAATAACACGAAAGGTGGACGCAAGACAAACTAACACAGTAACAAATAGAGTACATTGTAGTGAGTGTAAGCAATGTATTCGCTCACTCGGGCAAGACTAATTCGGCAAGTGCTCCGATAAAATGGTCAGTCATTTTAGTTTCTTTTTGGAGCAAAGTACACTGACAAAATGTGACCCTGGTTAGAGTCACCCTGGTTCCCAACCGTGCACTAGTGAATAGCACTGTCACACGGGACCCCGATTAAAAGTCCCTCCCGGAAGATGATTAGGTACTTTTAGTGATGCGGTGGGGAATCGAACCTGCGACCCCTGGATTGTCAGTCAGCTGTGTTACCACTAGACTACAGATCCACCACAGTTGATTAGTAAGAGAAAATATTATTTAAACTAGTTAACTTAGTTCAACTCTATTTTTATATTTGTTAGAGGTGCTTTTGATTGACTTTGATAAGACAACGATACTGGCTTATTTCTTGCAGAGCCATATTTGGATTACTTCCTTAAAGGACTTGTAATATGGACCGGGGAGATAACTCTTTGTTCACAGGTTTATCATAGCTATAATTGAATTAACCTTTTAGTGATGTTATTCGACGATTGTTGTCTTTTTCAATGTTAATGAATTGTAGTAAAAATGAACTGTAGTAATCTAATTAATTCGGAATTGGAAAGTTCACTATGAAATTGCTTGCTTCAGCGTGTCAAGACAGTTATATACTTGTATTTGATGTGTCGTTTCCAAATTTGAAGAGCTACATTTGTTGTGTATGTTACTTAAAATTGTTGGGAAACATAAATTGAGCTTTGTTCGTGAATCTATTAAGGTCCAAAATGTGTTAGATATGTGTACTCGTAGTACTACGTTGTAGAAATGATTCACGTGTACAATGACATCAACCATAACTACCAGGGCATGTGCAGCAGTTAACCACTATTATTTTGTATCGAAGAGAAACACACGGTAATAAAAAGTCGAAAAAACACATGTATCACTCTGTATATATCTTAACAAAATGTATGTAATATATTTATTTATAAAAAAACATTGAATTTCTAAAGCTGGTCTTTCCATTTTCCTCCAACGCTTGCACAGCAGCGACATTTGAATTGATATATGGAACATTTTATATCGGCACAATTAAAAATCCCCGAGACTATATATACCTGCCCGACATACGTGCTGTGGAATCAATTTTGTTCAGTATTAAACTTAATATGGATACACATGTATGTTTGAACCTTTAAAATTGTTCAATATATCGATTGACATTAGGCGTAACAAACAAAATGCGGTTCCCGACCTTCCCTATTAGTTTGCACCCCTTTCTTATGTTTTATTGCCTGTCGGATTCTTTCTGACCTTTTATTGATTTATTTTTTGGGGGGAGTGGATGGTTGTGTTTACTGTCGGATTTTCCAACATATCTTCCGTCAATTACTTTGTCGCGAAACCACTGACAATCCGTATTTACAAATATACGGTATACATGTATTTTGAACGCCATTATTGACTGACATAAAGCAAGAAAAAAATACATCACATATATTTTTAAATTAGTAAATAAAATTATCTAAAAATGGTCATCATCTGTGGAACATTATAATATTTATCTTTCATTTGCACACTACTGACATCACCAAAAATGACGTTTTATTAATAAAATGGAAAATTCCCGTGGAAGGGAAATAGAGGGATGATCTGAAGGGCGTGATATTACGTGGAAAAGAAACATATTAAAGTATGTGGTGCAAAAACGCTAACTACGCTATTTTGAACGCTACACGTTTACTTTTAGAACATTTGTGTTTTTTATAAGTTAACGCTAATGTACTCACGCACTTTCCACGGAAATGGACAGGAAACGGGGCATTTTACTTCTGACTTTCCTGTGAATGTATTTTCGTTAAGCACACCATTGACCTTGTTATGTCAACTCACTACAAAAATGCAATTACTGACTTTGTTGACCAAGTGTTTTTTATCTTCTTCAAGTTCAATCTTTAAGGTTTGGTCTGAAAACTATTTTCTAGCAATATAACTTTTGTGATGGTACTATGAGTTTATCATTATGAGATTATTCATGTCTAATTACAAGTTCGCCACTAAGTGTGACAATACTTTTCTAACAAATTATTGAGCTCCAACTATACCAATCTCAAAGGAATTATAACATGATCATTATGTGTAAACTTCTCACAAACAAATAAATGTACTTTTTGTGTAAATTAGGTCAACAAATGATCGTGGGCTGTTATATTGAAGTTATTGGATCATCTGCTCAAATAATGTAAATATAAGTCTCAACAAAAGAATCGTCCACCAAGATCTAACGAATTTGCCGAACATGACCGTTGATTAAAACATCTCGTATTGTTTGTAAAAGTCAAACGTAACAATAACGATGTCAATAAATATCCAGTATTGTAAAGTACACAACAATCTGTACAAACATACATTGAACAGTTAATAGGCGGCCACTCTGTCGATGGAAATAAATCACGGTCATATCTAGCCTCATTAGCGTCAATGTCTCGTTAGCGACAGTGGATAGTTTGCGAAAGGGAACGCAGAAAGCCGACACATATTCGTATTTCAGCTGGAAATGATATTTATTTATAGATATATCTTATAACAACAATCTTTTTCTTATATCAACAACTTGCATCTTGCTTCATTATGTGTTAATCATGGTCCCGTATCTCTTTATTGTTGGAATATAGCTTGACCGTGAAATTTTATTAACCTATCAAAGCATCTGTGACCATCCCACTTTAATCAGTCTGAAATTATCAATAGTTTCATCTTGCTAACGATTTCTAGTATCTCAACACACGTACATAATATCTTTAATAAATTTATATTTCATGTTATTAACAATTTCGATTATTTTTATCTTTGCAATTCGCTTTGATAACATCAAATTGCTGAGAAAACATCAACGCAACACAGGATTTGTTTTTGTGTTTATCTGCTTCTGTAAACATTAGTCATAGATTGTTTGCAAACGCACTTTTCAGTTGCATGTATATACTCGTATAGCCATATAGGTTTGTTTCTATATTGATAACGCTATTTTGATGATGGAATGTGTATGATGTGTTTGAACGTTTGTGTTACTCGATCAGTGTCATTTGTGCCCTTACCTTGTGCTTCTGTATGGATATCTGACTTCTGTTCTAGTAGCTGTAGTTTTTATTGTAGTCCCTTGTTGTGTTTGGTTTCGTTTAATTAATCATGTCATCATTTCGATCCAAACCATTAGTTTGGCACAGGTTCTTACTCAGTTAACATTATTTACACAGTATTTTATAAGCTAAATAAGTTCCAATGATAAAGATGCCTTTTCAGCTTTGCTTCTCAATTTATAACACACAAATTACATTTCTTATTTCAGATGACGTGTCGTACTAGCGTTACATGATACTTATAATTGTCTTTCTCATTGAATATCAGTGAAAACTATTTTGCCAATATAAGTCGAAAAAGAACATTGTATGGTTCATCGTTTTCAAATATATCTAAATACTTTAAATAATGTAGCTGCTATTTATGAAATCTGATATTCATCATCATCGCTAGTGCATACTTAAAATGTCATTCGAACTTATATTTTTGTAATAAGCCTCGATTTTAACAGGTGGATAATTGACATTTTGTTTTCCCTAGGCAAATCATAGACCAAGGAATAGGTTATCAACCCTTAGTTATAAACCCAACACCTCCCAAAGGTTAAGTCAGTACAATTATAGATTGCGGATGAGACTTTATGCATACTCTGATTAGATTAGACATTGATGACTTATGTTACCGAGTGATGGATAAGTATCCATCGAATTTAATAATGTCTTTTGGCATAAGGTAAATCAGTGCAGGTGTTTCTGTTTATCTACTAATTCCATGACGTTTTGCGATAGTCCTGTATGTCTATATTTGATACGCAAGCAAAACCTACGCCGTCCAAACTGTGATAAGTGTGACAACCCGTTCATAAATTGCATACATATAATTATGTACATTTATTCAAGATTAAGTCAAAACTTACATAGTTGTAGCGGAAATTTCTTGTGGGTGTATACATAGTTACGTAGGCACTGTTTGTATTAACCTCAAATTATGTGTCATGAGGACATACCTTGTAATGTCCATGGTATGTATCTTCACACATGTCCGTTATTGTGATTAAGCAGGTGCTAAAAACAAAAAAAACTGTACTCGTCACCTCAAAGATTTGACAAAATTTGTTTGTACCTTTCATCAAGTTCCAAGTTTCAAGTGTCTATATTGCTGTTGTTTGGGCTTTGCTTCTTTATCGCCTCCTTTAAGTCAATGGAAACCAAAGCTGTAATAGTTGTATATTCGAAACTTTTAGACGAACATGTGTCCAAACGACAATAACTAGAAACAACGCATAAAAAACACGCATTAAAATAGCTCTACAGTTAAATGATTGAAATACAGCTTTGGAAAGCTCAGTGAAGCATGTGTCAAAACAGTAAAACACAAACATAGGCCTAGGATTCTACTGAACACAACTATTGTCTGAAAATGCCCGAGTACCGCAATGTAAATCTCATATATCTCTTTTTAAATCAGTATGACACAACCTGTAGCATTAAGTGCAAACTGTACAAATTCAATAACCACTGAATCGATTGTATTAAAATAACATAGTCTAAAAGCATTTGTTTGAGAGATTGAAAACGGTCTTACGGTCGATTTCTTATTTCCTTTTTGCCATTGTTAATAAATTTATCTAATAACATGTCGATGGGAATTCCCGTCCCTAAGCGTGTTGAACAGTAGTTTCACTTCGTTCATATGCCAAATGCCTTGAACAGGTGGAATCTATTGCATCGCTTCAGACCAGTGATGAAAATAAATATCGTACAGACTGGGCAATTTGTGTAAACAGGAACAAATACCAGTCATATCAACAGTTCATTAATAACATTTCAACAGGTTGTATTTTCAAATGATTGAAATAAACAACATTTCTTGATCAGTTTCTGTATGACCAGCCAAATAAAAACGTATTAACTCACTATCATAAAGTCCTTAAAGAAGCAAAAAAGTATTTGAGAATGGATAACTAATAAAGACATAACAATACAAACTTACCAACCCAGTGACCCAAACCGTACTGTGATCTTTACGAATTGCATAACAATCAAAGGCTAGATGACTACACTAAACATATGATCGTATAAAGTTTATTAGCCGAAAGCACACGTGTTTTTATACGTTACAGTAAGTATTTTCTTAGTCCCATTAACAATAATAATACTTCTATTTGTAAGACATACTTCCCACTGCCTTTGGCAACGATTCTGCCTTATTTCTACCATGGTCGTACTTGGCCTAAATAATAAATGCACTCGCGAAAAGGATCGGCGAGGTATTTCCTGTTAACAAATCTATCTCAAGCATTATTGAATTATACGCATTTGGCGTTAAAGCTAGCCGAAATATAATCAACCAAAATTCAGTTGCATTCTTCACTTCTTGAACAAAATGTAAGAATGACTTGATTTCTGTTCTCTTTCAATATCAGATAATGTATTTGATGTTCCAAATCCTGTAAATTTCTACAAGATGCACTGTTCTAGAACGTCAGTGTGGCAACTGCTGGAATGTTTTTTATGTGAACGCTAATGTACAATCGCAATTGCCAAGGAAATGGACAGGAAATGGAACTGTTCACTTCTCACTTATCGTCAAATGTATTTTCGTCATATACACAACTGGCTTTGTTGTTTCATATAACTCTAAGAATGTGATACTCAGACATATAGCTCTATTTATCAATTGTTAATAGGTACATTAATTTGAAACTATAATAATACAATGGAAACAACAGTCCCAAAACTGACAATTTCACAAAAAATGCATCTAAAGAAACAGTGCTAAGGACAGATCGAATACTGAACAAAAGACACGTACGCTATACGTTATCTGATCAGATCCGTGTTTGATCAGTCGTATAAGTGAAAGATGGCGACTAGACATGTAGTGTTGGAGAAGAATTATATCAAACTCTTGACAATAAGTTTGTCTACGAGGATGGAAATGAGAATTAGAACCTATGACCCAAGCTTACGTGAGGGATGTAACAATATTAAAATGTAGCCAACATACAACAATGTATTCCAACCTCATCACGTGCATCATGAGATAGCTGTATTCTTTGAGTACATCTCAACACATATCCTTTATTGCTATTACAATGTCCTATCTACGTATTAAAATGGTCATCGTTATGATGACTATGTTAACTGGTATCAGAACAAATTTGGAAATTAATTCTAAAAAGGACTTTTGGATTGTTTCCATTTCTTTACATAAAAGGGAAACTCTTAGTACACATGTTTATTAAACTTTTATAATCACTGCAATTATTTACAAAGAATTACATAGATTATAACGGACAAAAGTACCTCATTTGATTAAGGTATCCATTAGACCGGATATTAGACTTACTGTAAAGCTGTTGATTAATCGAGCGCTATAATCAAGGGATTTATTAATAGGCAAATGGTATGTGTGTTTGATGGAGTTTAGAGCTTAAGCTGTACTTTTATATAAGGGGATTGCTTTAAGCGTAGTTTTCATTTCCGAACCTTTTACACTTATGTAACTTTCTGAAAAACAAAGAAAAAGAAAACCCCAATCTTCGTCTTTAGAATCATGACTATACACGAACCTTACTCCGCTAATATGAACCAAATTGTGTTTTTGACATCGCGTATTGCTATAGTGATTTTTTGAATAATTTTCTGGACATGCAATGAGAGACATGATTTCATGTTAAAGTACCATTGGCAGCCGTTCTCAAAGTAAATATTTTCTCAACATTTTTATGAAATCAATTTTTCGAACGTGTCTTTGTTCTTGTTATTAGGAGCTGTACCATCGAATCGACTCATGCATGCTTTGAAGCCTCGACAAATACTTCCTATATGCGCAATATGGAACACGAAGGACGAGATATTCAGCAAGCATATTGTATTATTTTACTTGTTGCCAGGGATCGGAGAGTTTTTGGGTATATAGGGGATATTATGATATAACGACGATTATCTATTGAAATGTATCATGTCGAGGTCGGTGTGTGAACACGTATCCGTCGAGACCGCTTGAGTCTACTCCAGGTATTTTCGGCCGGTCTCATTTTTTTTTTAATTTAGTGGTTCCCTAGTGCAATGGAAGACTTTCTGTGCTATCGTTTTCAATCCAATGCGCTATAATCTAGCCAAACGTTATTCAGAAGTCTTTATGGGATATTTTCCCAATAACAACCTTTTGTTCGAAGGATTCTAGCTTATCATTTGTTATTGGTTGCTCTGTATTTTGGTGGTTGCCTTTCCGTGTCTGCTTTAGTTCTTTGCGCTTTGACGCAAGGTTCGTCCTTTATTTGTTTTGTGTGATATTTACTTTACATTTTGTTAAAAGGGGAACTGTGTAATACAATATTTAAATGATGACTTATACCATTCATTAAATGTATATGTAATCTATACTTCATCAATTTTAATCATTCAAGTTTATTTTTAATACAAAAAGCAAATATTGAACTTATTATGTGTTTTATTTTCATAATAGTTATATCTTATTTTGCATGCTTTTATAACTTTCATTATGAAAGTTCGTTAGCGAATCAGACTCGTATTTAGACCAATCACCTTTCCGTATTAACAATTAACAGTATAATGCTGCCAATGTGGTTATTTAACTCTGTCGTTGGTAGCCCAAAGATGTCGCGTGTCTCAAATCTTGTTTGTTTTAATAACAAGTGTTGAAACTATCTGCAGCAAGACTCTGTTTTCTTTTGTGTGCATGTATTTCATTTTTGAAGAATATTTATTCTCTCTTCGTCATCAATGTCCAAAGCACTGGGGTTTGTTTTCCTGTTCTGGAGCAGCTACCTCAGCTTGACCATTTACAATTTTCAAAATTATTTTCCACAAACTTTGCTTCAATGTCAATGTCAATCATTTCAATTTCTTAATTTTCCAAAAAAACAATACGAAAATAATTCATTTAGATTTTCCTCATTTAGATCAGAGAGAAAATTTATCTCTTTCAATCAAACTTTCCGAATACTGAATTATTCATTTTGTGTCAATGTTTCATTGTTTTGCCATTTCAGACGGCGTAACCTGCATGAAACTGGTGAACACTAAGATTGCAGACGAAAACAGGTCACATGATATACAAGTCACGCTTTATAACGTAAATATTATTTATTTTATTAGTTTTTTTTTTTGAAATAAGGCAGATTAAACCAAGTTAGTTTTGGCGACATTGACTACACACCGTATTGACATGAAACGGGATAAAAAAAATAACGGCAGTATGGTGATACAGATGTTTCAATAGGGATTGGTGCATTTTTGCTGTTAATCACGCAACAAAATTTATAGGTTAATAATAAGATATAATCTCGATTTAAAATTTTAATCTATGTGTAGGTGGTATACACATACTTTGAACATAACATAGTACTTAGATTAGAAACTAAGAAGTTGGTTGATAGCGAGAGTGCAGTCAATGTAACTCAACTTATTACAATTCTTGTTGTTATTTTACGTTTGATATTAATTGATTATGACTATGATGAGTCATTTACTATATCTTACAACCATTTTCTGACGGCTAAATATCATAATAAAACTATAACAATGCTTGTTTAAAGGAAATCCTTAATTACCATCCCGTGTAGACCAGTATTTAGATCCGTATTATCAACTACTGTCGTGAACAGGTGGAATCCATTGCATTTGTTCAGACAAACAGCTATTATTATAGAGACTAAGCAATTGTATGTGAACAGAAACACATACCAACATATCAACAGCTTGTTAATTACTCTTAAACAGGGGATAGTCGCAGGTCAGGTTAAATATTTGTAGAATTTCTGGATAAACAAACGATACTATCACATTAATTTCTGCATCTGCTAATGTTTCTGCTTAATTTTACCAAAACAAAATATGTTTTTCCAATATCCCAAAGAAAAAAACAGAGTTCATTTCTAAGACAGGCACTTATTTTGGACTAGAAGTAGCACTACAATTTTCGGTGCACGAAACGTGAATGATTTTGCATGTATAATCATTTACAGGAATCGAGCTCAAAGAGTATTACATTATTTATATTTGTCTTCGTGTTCGAAATTAAATTAAAACAGAAAATATCAAGCACAAACATCCCTTGGTAAAACAGTAGTATGTTTCCCAAGCCTTATTTACTGAGGGGGACGGGGGAGTAAAGAATAGTTCGACCCTGGTTCTGTTTCATCAACATGCATTTTTCCACGAGCTAAGACTGTGCGTTTTTCCAGAAGCTTGGAGGCGTTTCGTAAATTTCGAAAAAGAAAATGTAAGGAAAAAATCCTTAATTCTAAACATATCAAACATGCTTTTTTTAATTATTATGTATGGCCTCAGAGTGTGATTTCCTTAACGTTCGCTATACGTTCGTTGCATGTCGTTTTGTATTAAAGAGTTGCCACTTGCACTTGGTCTAAATAAATGTTCAAATGTCAACATCGTGTCTCATTTTGTTTTTTATTTTACTTGCTAGCTATCGATGTAGTTTGTAATGTTCACAAACTGAGATGGGAATTAATTATGTGTTGTTCTTAAAAACATTCCAGTCTTTAGATTCAAAATACCAAGAATAACATGACATTAAAAGAAAAAAAATCAAAATTATTTCTAGCATCGTTGGGATTGTGAAACATGACTAGATACTGCAAATCAATCTTTAGTTGTTTATTATTTTCCAATGAAAGAAGATATCAACAGATCATTAATTACCATTAAACAGATGGTGCAGGTCATGTCATAGATATGCAAAAACATTTTTAACTTTCTGCATCAGTAAAAAGCAGGTGCATTTAGATTTCCGTTGAACAACAAATAAACAAATACCAGAGCCAGATCACATAAGTATGATTTGTCATTGCACAGAAATTGTTATATGGCAGCCATTTGTATTATTATAGATAGGTTATCAACACGTTATCCTTAAGGTAATTTTGAAATATATATTTGTTTTTGATTGGTCGACAGCAATTATTGAATTCATATTGACAAAAAATAAAAAAATAAAAAAAAAAAAACGTTTTGGTTTACTTTAACCAAACCAAAATATTAGCCAATTTATTACAATTGGTCGCTGGAGACATTAGGTTTGTACGAGGAGAAAGGAACAAGCAAGAAGCAAAGACACCAACAAAACCAATGCCTTGTTCAGAGGCACAACAAAACCAATGCCTTGTTCAGAGGCACAACAAAACAAATGCCTTGTTCAGAGGCACAACAAATCAAATGCCTTGTTCAGAGGCACAACCAATCAAATGCCATGTTCAGAGGCACAACAAACCAATGCCTTGTTCAGAGGCACAACAAAACAAATGCCTTGTTCAGAGGCACAACAAATCAAATGCCTTGTTCAGAGGCACAACAAATCAAATGCCTTGTTCAGAGGCACAACAAATCATATGCCTTGTTCAGAGGCACAACAAAACAAATGCCTTGTTCAGAGGCACAACAAATCAAATGCCTTGTTCAGAGGCACAACAAAACAAATGCCTTGTTCAGAGGCACAACAAAACAAATGCCTTGTTCAGAGGCACAACAAATCAAATGCCTTGTTCAGAGGCACAACAAATCAAATGCCTTGTTCAGAGGCACAACCAATCAAATGCCTTGTTCAGGGGCACAACAAAACAAATGCCTTGTTCAGAGGCACAACAAATCAAATGCCTTGTTCAGAGGCACAACAAATCAAATGCCTTGTTCAGAGGCACAACAAATCAAATGCCGTGTCAATCGGAAAACCAACAAAATCTGCCTTGTTTAAAGGTTCAGGGCCGTAGAGAAACTGAACAAGATATCATTCATGCATGAACAACTTTTTTCAATTCAAGAATATGTCGATGTCTAATAAGATTGAATTAAACAGCAATACCATTCGTACAAATATACGCTTTTGGACAATTCCATCAAGAAATGAAATACTTGCCGCACAGCCAATCTTCCAACTTTTAAGAACTTGTTTTATAATATGACTCGTGAGAACGCTGTCAAAACAACCATCAACCGGACATATCTAATACTTTGGAGCAGTAACCATAAGGAATTAATTATTAGAGCTAAAAAATTAAAAACCAAATTTATTTTAGTGTTTAATGATTTGATTAGAGAGAAAAAATAAAAGCGCGTATAGAACTTTGAGAGATTCTTAGATTATGTTTGATAAAACCCCTTTGTCGACATTTTATAAAACAGAAATATTTTTGGAAATATTTATTACCGCACATGCTATCTCCTTACTTTTTTTAGCTTGTTTTAAAATTAGACTCGTTGGAACGCTGTCAAAATTACCCTAAGGGCAAGACCTGAGGCTGATTTAAAATCTCGTTTATTTTTGTTCAAACAACTATCTCATAACATTTGTAAGTTGTATACTGGCGTTGACTAACGTTACTCATGTGTATGCAAGTTTCGTATAATGACTCGGGGACTTCGTGTTTGTTAACCTTAAGAATCATTTAAGCTTGTTACGTTGATTTTCCGAATATATACTTTGAATACGCTGTACTCTAGCGTGTTTTCTCAATGAACTAAGTGTCAAATGACATTACCAATTTATAAAATAGCGTCTTAAATGATATCAATTCATGCTCAAATCTCGATTTCTCTAACAGTGGTATTATTGTCTGGAAATACCAAGATTTCATGAGAGTATTATTCACAGTTGAAATAGTACTTATTGTTTGCTTTACAGATATATAATCAAGATGAGTACAAGGTTTTTGTACTTTAAATGTTTATCCTCAAACGAAAAAACTTCAGTATGGCTTGCATATTATGAGATAGCACCTTCCAAAGAACGTTTGAACTTCATGTTTAAATTTTCATATCCACATGATTTTTTTAGGATCACAGCAAATGTACAAATTGTCTTCAAATACACCATATCATCTTCGGGATAAATTTTCATGAGTTCTAAAAATGATTTTTATAATTGATTCTGATAACAACGTTCTACCTGAGAAAACAGAATCTTTATGTACGGTTTTCTACCTTGTTAAATCTGCTTTTGTAATATTAAGTCGTAATTAGATTCTAGGCATCTCGTTAACGTTTTTAGACCTTCATAATGACAAATCATGTTTGAGTTGTCTGCCGATGGATGGACAGCTACTTAGATTGAAGAAGGCGCAATGTATAAGGCGAAAAATAGATTATAATTTTTGCTATAATGTCTTTCGCTTAGTTAAGTTTTAAGGTTTATTTTTATCTTGTTAAATTAACAATGTTCTCGGTGTAATAGAAAGCGGCTGGAAATTAAAATTATTCCTAATCGGAGCGCTTTCGTCAATAAAAGCATAACGTGCGTTAGGATTGATATTGTAGTTACAATGTCAATTGTATGTATGTTATCGTTCATATGTACTTTAAACATTGCGTTGAATAGTGTTTTTGAATTAAGTTTAAAACACATATTTTATTTACTATATACAAACAGATTAGAATATTGAATTAATTATCTTTTGTGTTTGTATCTCGATTAGAGGTCACTTTCCTTTGTAATGGTATGATTAAAAAAGTTTTCTTTGACACGAAGCCTGTAGCTTGGTGATCCAGTATGTTGTTAACAAATGAGCTATGACATATGTAGTAGTCTGTTTATTTAAAGGAAATGTTTAACATTGAAGCATGCAAGACTCCAACAGGATCAAACAAATGACAAAACAGATCAATCAACTAATTGAAGGATTAAGATACTTTGAAGGCACCCGCTGGGGGAACAAATCGAAAATAATTACACGGATTAACAGGGAAGAACGAACATTCATTATTTTGTAAAGGTATCAAGCAGCACCGGCGGTATTAGTACTTTAGAGCAGTAATCATACGGAATTAATTATTCGAGCGATATAATTGAAGGATGTATACAAGGGCAATTACTGCTTTCGATATATTTTAGCTTTAAACATACTGAAAAAAGCAAATTGGTGACAATAAGGAGCTATTGGAAAAGACAAACGGCTTTGTGCATTTCGCATCAAGGCTGTACAAAAATAGTATAACGTTGATATTACCCTTTTTGCATTACCTGGAATGCGTGTTGCTGAAGTGTGTTGTATGACATGGCTTGCGAATAATGCAATACGGATAATATTACCATATGACGGTTTTGGCATGGCCGTGAATATTTAAGATTGTATGTGTCGCAATGCTTTGCAGTTTTATGTTGTTATGTCGCATTTGTCGTTTAAATGACGTATTTTTACAATGTTTTCGACGTTATGGGTGAACTAATTGATTAATTAAGTTGTTTACCAACACGCAGAGTGATATTTATTGAACAATATAAAAAAGAAGGCTACACTACTTATGCTGTATAAAGTTTGGTTACCGGCTGCTATGTTTGTTTTACCGACTGCCACTTATTTTGCGGGCGATTATGGTTGAACAATTTTATACAGTTACTTTTAGTGTTAAATGATAATCAAGAAAACAAAAACAAGTGCGTATATAACTGCGTGAGTTTCTCTGATAATGTTTGATAAAACTCCGTGGTCGACATTTGGTAATATAGAAAGGTATTGGAAATATATTTTTACCGCACATTCTATCTCTTTACTTTTTAGAACTTGTTTTAAAATTAGACTCTTGAGAAGGCTGTCAAAATTACCACAAGTGCACGACCTGAGATTGGTTTATTTCTGATCAGACAACTATTTCAAACAAAATTGTGGAAATGTACGCAGTTTCGTTAAGGCTGAATTATTGTTCTTAGATCAGTAACATAAATGAATGATTTCATTCATAAATTAAAAGTGTACGCAAGTGGTGACTCACGTTATTCATGCGCATGCAAGCTTTGTATTATGAGTCGGAGACTCCGTGTTTGTTTACCAGAATAATAAAATAAGCCGTGTTATGTTGTTCTTCCTAAATATGTACCCTTTAGATACGTTATATTCAAACGTGTCAATACACTATGTGTAAAAGGACATCACAAAATTTAAAAAAGAAAATATTGCATCTTATACGATAACAGTTAATGTTCAAATCTCCAGATCAATTTCAGTATTTTGTACTTTGAGTATGTATTTCAAACACAAATACTCAGTATTTACAATGTTAGTATGGCTTAAATGATATGAGATCAACAGCTTTCAAAGTAACTCTGAACGTAATGCTTGAAGCTGTATGGAACTATATTGTTTATGTTCATATGAATTCTCTATGATCACAGCATTTGTACGACATTCCTTCAAATACACCATATCATCGTCATTATATGTTTTTATGAGTTCTAAAAATGATTTTTAAAATTGAACCAGCACCAGGTAAGAAATGAACGACTCAATACTTATGTGAAAAACTACAGAAAAAATCACAAACAAGAAACATGGAAGAACAGCCCAAAACTCCACAAACAGCACAGTGCATACATACTTTATATAAAAAAACTAGGCATTTCAAGCTCACAAACTTCGCGGCAGACAGCTACTGGAAAAATGTTGGTTTAATTATTGTAAAAATAGAAACGGATGTTTTTTATTTCATTTAACTTAAGGCCGATGGGCATAATCGAACGTTTCATGCTTTGATATTACAAATGCGTACACGTTTTACTTTAAAAGTAAGCTACGATGCATCGTTTATCTCTGAAATTGCATATTTTGTATCATTAACACCATTAACAGTATGGCGTCGTTTTTTTGTAATAATTTTTTATCTAGCCATCAAAATGTTATTCTGTTACACCGAGTATTAATTTAAAAAAGATAAAAAAAATAATATATAATAAATTACAAAAAGAATCTTCGCAGAGTGAACTTCTCATTTATTTTATGCTTTCGGTGCTTATTGTGAGAAAAACTCTTGTTATATTCTTGATAAATTCACCGTTTGAAACAGCGTGTTAATCGAAAGTTAAAACGCTATCAATCACACACAGTGCTGGGAAGAAATATAAATGCAAGGAAATCGTTAAGAGTATAACCTCATTTGGCTAGAACTTATAGCCCGATATCTCAATTAAATATCAATTTATTGTTATTTTTGTAATAGAACATATTCTTTAGATGTCAATTTGGTTGTCCAACTCTGTCTTCGCGTGTCTCATATAACGGTTGTTGTGAAAACAAGCGGGTTCTTTTTCAGTAAGATGCCTTTAGCTAAGGACTAAGAACGTGCGTGTTGTTCCGAAGGTTAGAGGCGTTTCGTAAATTTCGTAAAGGTTTGTTAAATAGAAACCTTGATTTTAGATGTATGCCCTTTTTCAATAGTATTTATTGATCACAGAATGTGTTTCCCTATGAGTTCGTTGCATCTTCTTTTGTATGTTTGCTACTTGCACCTGCTGTTAATAATTGTTTAAATGTCAACTTCGTGTCTCATATTGTTTTGATCTTACTTGCTAGCTATCGATGTAGTTTGAAATAATCACAAAATGAAGATGAGACTTAAAATAAATCCAGTATTTTAGTCAATAAAACCTAGAGTAAATTCACTTTACCAATCTTAAAATTATTTTAGCATTGTTCGGAATCTGAAATATGACTCTTATTTTATTTCTTGAACCTCCTTGATTGCTACTTGCTTGTGCTTGAAATTACATGTAGCCATGTATTGTTTGCTTTTTAAAATCCATGGTATATTTTCTGTATGCCTGTGATGCAGGTCAGGTCATATATTTGTACGATCTCTGGATATGCAAAAACATTCTAAACATTATGCATCAGTTAAAAGCAGGTGCATTTTGATTTCTGTTGAACAACAAATGAACAAGTACCAGCGCCAATGAACATTAGTATGATTTTGTCATTGCACAGCAATTGATATGTAGCAGCCAATTGTATTACACTAGATAGGTCACCCACAAGTTATCCTTATGGTAATTTTGAAGTATGTATTTGTTTTTGATTTGTGAATATCAATTATTTAATTAATATTGACCAATGAGAAATCATTTTGCTAACCTTCACCAAACCAAAAGTTCAATCAGTTTAATAAAATCAATGGTCAATGAAGACATAATATTTGTACGAGCGTCTAATGGAAAGGGACATGCCCAGCAGAAAAACAACAGCAAAACAAATGCCATGTTTATAGACTCAACAGCAAAACAAATGCCTTGTTTATAGGCAAAACAATAAAACAAATACCTTTGTTTATAGGCACGACAAAAAAATCAAATGCCTTTGTTTAAAGGCACGACCAAAAATGCAAATGCCTTGTTTATAGACAAAACAAAAAAGGCCTTGTTTAAAGTCAAAGGGCCTAACAGACACTGAACAAGATACAAACGGCGTACGAGTAAGACAGATATATCATTAATGCATCAACACATTTATATTTTCAATTACTGAATATGTCGACTTCTTATAAGTTCGAATCAAATAGCAATACCATTCGTACAAATATACGCTACTCGAGGATTTCATCAAGAAATAAATTACTTGCCACACAGGCAATCTTCAGACATTTTATAACTTGTTTCATAATTAGACTCGTGAGAAGTCTGTCAAAACAACCACCAGTGCACGACCTTGGTCTTATTTAACATCTCGCTTTTTGTTCAGACAACTATCCCAAACAGAATTGAGTTTTATAGTTTTCATTTTGACTGATCATTTGTTTTTTTTAGATATACAGTGTCAAACCGGTTGCAATTATAATATATTCCATTTGTGAATTGTATGCTGGTGTTGATAACCGTTTTTTCTAGTGTATGCAAGTGTTGTATTACGACACATATAATTCGTGTTTTTATCAGAAGAACAATTTAGGCTTGTTGTGGTGATCTTTCGAAATGTGTACCCTTTGAATACGGTACATTCGAACGTATTATGCCAATGAATTAAGTGTAAAATTCCATTTCAGGTGTCAAACCATTTTCCTCTAAAGTTGTATATTTCATCATTTTATCAAGTTATCAAACAGTCCCGACATTACCATTATTAAGATGTTTAAGTGTAAAATAATTATAGAGAAAAAAAGTGCGTTAATAACTTTCAGAGATTCTTAGATAATGTTTGATAACACCCCGAGGTCCACACTTTATTATACAGAAATGAATGAGAAATATGTTGCTAACCACACATGCTTCTCCTAATTTTTAGAACTTGTTTAAAATTAGACTCGTGAGAATGCTGTCAAAATTACCACAAGTGCACGACCTGAGACTGGTTTAACTTCTAGGCTGTCAAAATTACCACAAGTGCACGACCTGAGACTGGTTTAACTTCTAGTTTATTTTGTTCAAACAATTATCTCAACTAAAATTGAGTTATGCAAATTTACTCATTTTTCGTTACAGCTGAATCATTTTTTCTTAGATCGGTTACGAAAACAAGATCATTACATTTGTAAATTGTATGCTGGTGATGACTTACTTTATTCATGTGCATGTAAGCTTTGTATTATGACTCGCGGACTTCGTGTTTGTTTAGCAACAGAAAACAAATAGGCTTGTTTATTATGTTTAAGCTTTGGACTACTGTACTTGTTTCTTTAGTTTTTCATAAAATATTATTGTTCTTCCGAAAGACAACCCTTTAAATACGTTGTAATCTAACGTGTTTCATCATAAACTATATATGTGCATGAAAAATGGATAATTTACTTATAATATAAAAAATATGTTTTTGTTTTGATGCACTGTTTACATAAGTTTAAATATTATATGTGAATTGAATACATATAATCCAACAATATTCAAACAGATTAAAATATTGAAATCAATAATGAATTAATTATATTTTGTGCTTCTATCTCGATCAGATCTCACCTTGCTGTATCATGGTATGATTGTATTAATTGCGTTTGACCTCGACACGAACTTTGTAGCTTAGTGGTCCAGCATTGCTCTTAACAAATGGGATATGAGATATGTAATAATCTGTGCATTTAAAAGAAATGTTTAACAGTTATGCCTGAAAGACTCCAACAGGATCAAATAAATGGCAATACAGCTCAATCAATTAATTGAAGGATAAAGATACTTTCCATGCACCCGCTGGGCGAACAAATTGAGAATAATTACACGGATTAATAGGGAACATCATTCATTATTTGATAAAGGTATCAGACAGCCTCGACATTATCATTAATATACTGCAGTCACCATTCGGAACTGATTGTTCGATGGAAATAGTTGAAGGATTTATACAAGGGACATTACTGTATTTTATATATTTGTATATTGTAGCTTTAAACATACTTCAAGAACATGAATGTTTGAAAAAAGCAAATTGGTCACACTACGGAGCTATCGTAAAAGACAAAGAAGTAGAAATGTAAAGGCATTTCATGTTTTCCGCAGCAAGGCTTTACCAAAAACAGTATAACGTAAATATAACCCTTTTTGCATTACTCTGCAAGGCTTGTTGCTGAAGTGGTGATTCACACGGCTGGCAAATAATGCAATAAAGATACGGTTTCGGCATGGCCGTTGTGCATAAGATATGTCATGATTCGTAATACTTTGCAGTTTTAATCGTAACGTCACACTTGTTGAAATTGCGTTTTAATACAATATTTGCGACGTTATCGGTGAAATATGTATTTTATTAAGTTGTTTACAAACCCGCGGAGTGATATTTGGGTAACAATATGAATACATCAAGGTTATATTAAACACGATATATAACGTTTGCTTACCGGTTGCTATGTGCTTTCACCGACTGCTAATGCAGGCGTTTATGGTTGTATCATTTCAAACTGAACAGAACATGTTTATTTTGTGCTATCCGACTTATGCTTACCTTTTTTTCATGTAGAAGAAGTATGCTAACATTTCTTAAGCAAGATGTACCTTTGAATAGTACAATAAAACTATTGGGACAAGCCAAGTAGCCAAATATATTACGATGACCCTGTTGTAAGGTCAATGTCAAAGCCAAACAGCGCTAAACGAAAGAAACACAACATTAAAAGCAACACAGACATGCCATATAAAAAACACATGCATTAACTCATTGCGGTTGTTGTCGTATGTAAATGTATCACGGTTTACCAGCTTGTGTTCATATCAAGCTTCATTAGCGTTTCCGCGTCGTTAGCGAATGTCGATTGCTCGCGAGATTGGACGGATTGACTGTCCTTTTGTACTGATAAAAGTCTTTGTAGCTCGAATCTGCTGTAAAAAATCATGAAAATACATACTGTTCCACCAATAAAATATGTTCAGTTCACTGTGGCTTGTAGACATATTTCTGACAGATTTAAAAGTATTTTGTGATTTATTTTATGTTTCTCTTTGACACGCAACTTTTTAGATATAATGAAGGATATGTAGCTAATGTACACTAAATCCGCTTGTCCCTCGGGTTCTTTGAATACGTAATCCTCAAAAATCTAATACACGTAGCGCCCAGTCGATGTCCAAACTGTCCAAACAAGCTTGTCATTTCTTTGAATAGTTGGTAATTATTTTACATTTCGATGCCCGGTGATCCTATATAATTTGGTATCCTTTTGAAAGGTTATCATTTTTTGTTTAAAACTTCATAGACTTCATACTAACTTCCCCGCGACAAATTCCTTACAAAATGCAATTTTTCCAGGCATTTTGAATTCAGTAACACATTCAAACTGTATTAATAAGACTTTGCAATGTTGAACACTACATAAAACCTCCATGCCGTAAGTAAAAGCTTTGTTCATATAATCACACGTATTGTTGGGCAATATCAAAAGGGAAGCAAGGAGTACAACATTGATTATATAAGCATTATGGGACTACGAAATTTATGTTAATGTTTGAGGATTTTTGTTAAATGTTCCTGAAAAACAATATTATTGAGTACAAGAACTCAATATCTGCTTCTAATTCTAAATGCAGATATTGAGTTACTGCACTAAGATAGCGATATAGTCTCGAGTGTCTCTTGGCATTTTATACAGTAACAAGTGTTCAGGATCATAAAATAGTTAATCGCTTATTAAGACTTATTACCTGTTCAACCCCAACTTGTCTGTTCAATTGAGGTTAACTACGGTTAGTGGTATGTAATTAAGCATTTAATAATTGATATCACAAAGGTTCTCGCTAATAAACCATCGATTATATTTGCATAACAGAAAAAATGAAACAACAATGCTTTATATTTCGAAGAAGACGGAAAGGAGGACAATTTGAATTATATAATAGGTAATTTTATTAATTTTGATAAATATTAACTTAAACCAAACCAAAGAATTGACCAGTTTAATACAATTGGCTGCTGGAGAGTTATCAATAGTATATTCCCCTAAATGGGTTACCAGGGTTACCGGTATCCAACCTAACATTTTTATTAAGACCAAACGTTAACATTTCAGCATACAAGACAACTCGTGTGTCGGATGTTTGCCAAATGATAAATACTTGATAAATGTGATAATTCACGCAGTTTACAGTTCTCTCAGAATTTATGATTGACGTTAAATGGATTATGTTAAAATTTCTAGGAAAAACAATAGACTACATTTTTCTTTTTAAGTTAACTTCTAGCCAACTTTATATTCTTTAAGGCATCATCATCATTACTCATCTTGTACAGGTAATGTAAAAATCCAGTCCGTTTGCAAGACGTATGAAATTGGAATCCGCTCGTTTTTCATTCGGGTTTAAATAACGTATCACTATTAATGGTTAAGCATGTTTAAAAATAGACACGCATTCATGGAGACGGAAGAGTAGAAAAATAAAATAATATAGAACAATGCTAACAAATATATATACATAGAAACAAAAATTAAAAAGAAAACATTTATTTTTGGATTGTTGAAAGTTTGATTCACCTAGATCGACTCGGGTGATCAAAGAGTATTATCTACAGATTTTTTGTTGATGAACAAATTTCTATAATGATAATGTGCAGAACTATCTAAATCATGTGTTCTTTTTCTAAAAAAAACATTCACATTAGGTGATTGCATACGTCATAAAATTGTTTGTCCCGCTGATTTAGAGCAAGTTATTACTTGAGATGTCTTTGTTATATCAAATAATCGTTAAGAGCTAGAAATGGAAAAATATGGCAGTATGAACTACATACAAAAAAAATATTGGTAAAGCTGCACTCTCACAGATTGGCCGTTTTGACAACTTGTTTATTTTTTGTCTATGAATGAGCCAAATTTTATGATAATCTCTGGAAACAATAGACAAAAGACTGCTGATCGATCCGATCGCAGTTTTCATATCTACGTTTAAAAATTAATGTTTTATGGCTAAGGGCGTTACTATTTGATTAGCTTTATTTATATTTGTTCTTGAATTTATGCTCTTCTCATACAACATTAATGTCAATACTTTTTTATATTGCCGCCGTGAAT
The DNA here is from genome assembly GCF_026914265.1 of Mya arenaria. Taxonomy (NCBI): domain Eukaryota; kingdom Metazoa; phylum Mollusca; class Bivalvia; order Myida; family Myidae; genus Mya; species Mya arenaria. Next base: position 2,950,341 of record NC_069133.1, on the reverse strand, counting down.
GTATATATATGCATATGGCTACGAACATGTTGATGTTTATGCCTAATAAAATCTTGTTAGTGACATGAATGCCGTCAGCTGAATTTATTTTGTTTTTGCTTAGTCTGGAGCCTTATCTGTGCAGATCTCAGCTGATACTATTTAAAAATGTTTGGTTTCTAATAAGCTAGTAGTGTTGTTGGTTGTGGTGTTTCTACTGTAGCTGAACATATATTTAAAAAAAGCACATCTTATCAAATTCCAAGCTATAAAGTGCGGTATAACATAATATAAATGATATACCACTTATGACCTCCTGACGTTTAGTGACCTCCCAGTCAGCTTTCGGCTTCGGTCCGTTCAATGTAAGTGGGTTAACTGGACGCTCACTATGAAACATGGAGGCCTACACTGGTATGTACTATGTCTTGAAAGGTTCGATAAAAATGCTGATAACAAAGCAAAATATTGCATTCTTTCTTTCCTACAGAGGTTTTTCAGAAACTAAAACTTGATATAAATAATCTTTTCTTGATTGAATGTATACTATGTGTATTTTAGCATTCTGAAACAAACATTTATGAATGTTATATAATTATTGGTTCCATCTATGTAAATAACGTCCTGTCCAATGAGTGCACTTTATTGTCCAGTTTCGATGGATATCTCAACCAAATTGAATGTTATTCCTTTCATAAACTCGTATTAGTACAGATAAAAAGTTCCTATAGCTTTATTAATTTCATAACAACATGAAACATTTTGCAGATTTTGCACGCACGATTCCATAAACCTTAGTATTTGCATTACTCAACTGTTTGATAATTGAGGCTTAATACATATGTTACTATATATAGTAACACATTTGAACAGGGATATCGCGATTATTTGCATGACTCAGCAATTATCAGTTTTGCGGCCCGGGCCGATTATCGATTCTTATTTTGCGGCCCGTAGAACATTCGCACGTGAATTCAATTTTCGCCTTAAAATGAATTTTGGCGACTGTGAAATAATGTCTTGACTTAATAATCAAAAATTATTGATCTGCTTGAAAATATTTATTGTTAAAATTTTAACGGGAGGCAAACGCGAATGCTAGTGTTTGATAACCAGTGTGGACCGTTAGGGTGGCGTTTTTCATTCTGCGTTGACATTCAAAAAACAAAAAAAGGGAGCGGCAAAATTGAATTTACTTGAAAAACAGCAACTGTTCGTACACGTTGACATCATTAATACGAGATATTGGTTTATCTAAGTACAAACAGTCGTTCTACTTGCTAGGTGTTCATGTTTATTGAATTGAATTCAGTTAGTCAGTGATTCGTACAGAAAAATTCGGATAGACGTTGTGGAGTGTTCAAAGTGATCAATTGAAATTGGAATGGGAACATAAAAGTGACAACAAAATGCTGTTTGCCTGTTTGGCTCACTCTCAAAAACGAAATAAAAGTAAATTTAATTTGAGAGTGAGTTAACTCATCGTTGTCAAGCGAGAGCAAAATAAGCAAATTGGATAGAAATTCTTTAAAAAGCAAGTAGACTTACAAATAAGAAAAACATACATATGTATAAAAGAGGTTAATACACGGCGTAGCCGGGCCGTTGAGTGAAAATTGGCACTCGTGCTCGGAGACTACGTCTCGGGACATTATGAGTCACTCGGGCCAATTATCACTCAACGGCCCGGCTACGCCGTGTATTAACCTCTAAATAATCGTGTTGTATCGTTATCCTTATAAGTTTATTTCATTAAATAGAGAAAGTTAATGTTAGTGTCAAACTTATACATTTTTATACTATACTTCCTCGCCTCAAGTAAATAAATAAGCCATAACATATTTAATGAAATTGACCAGGGTTCATGTGGGCGTATTTCAATTCATTTGTGTTCTTGAATAAACCTTCTTCGAATATTGAATTTTGAATTAATCTTCTGTTGTACATGTATCTCGATCAGATGTCGACATCTAGATTAATGGTATGATTGAATAAACAGTGTTTGATATTGACACATACCCTGTAGCTTGATTATCAAGCATTTTTAAGAATAAATGAGATATACAAGATATGTAATATTCTGTACATTTTAAGGAAATAATTTAAAGTTATGCTTGCAAGACACTAACAGGATAAAAACAAATTACAATACAGTTCAATCATTTAATTGATGGATTAAGATAGAGGCACTCGCTGGACGAACTAATTGAAAAATAGTTTAACGGATTAAAAGGGAAGATCATTCATTATTTTATAACGATATCAAACAGCAATGTATTATCATTACTTTAGAGCAGTCACCATACCGAATTGACTATTCAAGCGAAATAAAGGTATAATGCAAGGGATATTACTGTATTTTATTTATTGTAACTTTTAACATACTTTAAGTGCATTGGTTTCTGAAAAAGCTGTCGGAAAAGACAAACAAGTTGAACAGGTGAAGTCATTTTGTGTTCTTCGCACCAAGGCTATGCAAAAACAGGGTAACGTAAATATAACCTTTTTTGCATTATCTGCAAAGCGTGTTGCTTAAGTGTGTTGTTTCACATGGCTTGCAAGTAATGCATTACGTATTATAAAAACATGTGACGGGTTTAGCCTGGCCGTGCGGCGGATTATATTAGAATTGTCGTGTGTCGAAATTCTAAATTTTAAGTGTCACACTTGTTAAAGTTGCGCCTTTATACAATTATTTTTAAGTAATCGTTGGATTGATTGATTAATAATTATGTTTGTTAACAAGCGGAGTGATATTTATGGAACAACATAAATTAATAAATAATACACTTCTTACCGAATGCATTTTTGCAGATGTTAATTTTAAATACACCAGGGTCTCTGTCGGGTTAAGAATAGTCAATGATTACTCAACCTCGAATCTTTCCGATAGTAGATCATGCAATGGGTAAAATTGTAACACATACCAGGACCAAGGGGCCGTTTAAAACTACAGTTTAAATATTCTACCCTAGCTACGATATCGCTCTTACTACGACTCTTGATGACCCCAGTCCCCTCCCCCTGATACGCCTCGGTCGATGTCTATTTTCGAGGAAAAACTCAAAACGATTGTAATCGCAATTAATGTTCCTGATTTTTTTGATCGAACAAATGACATTTATACATTTAAAGACAGTTGCTAACTCATTGCGGTCGTTGACGTATGTAAATATATCACAGTTTTCAGCTTGTGTTCATATCAAGTTTCTTTAGCGTAACCGTGCCGTTAGCGACAGTCGATTTCACGCGAAAGAATACTGATAGAAGTCTTTGTAGTTCGTATCTGCCGTGGAAACTGCATGTATTCACATATTTTGCACTTATAAAATATGTTCAGTTCACTGTGGACATATCTCTTTCAGATTTTAGAGTGTTTTGTGATTTATTGTATGTTTCTCTTTGACACATAACTTGTTAGATATAATGAGGTAAATGCAGCTAAACTACACTGTTCCTTGGGATATTCAAATGCGAATTCATGAAAACCTAATACACATAGCGCTCATTTGATGTCCAAATAAGCTTGTCATTTATTTAAATACTTGGTAAATATGTTGCATTTGGATGCCCGGTGATCCTATATATTTTGGTATCCTTTGAAAGGTTATCGCATTCTGATTACTGATATGTAATTTAAATGACCGAAAATAACTTTAAGATTAGTAAATGGCAATTTGTGTTTTTGTTTTTTTTCTAATTTCAACTGAAAATACACTGACCGTTTCTGTTATCTTAGCTTGTAGGTAATATTGTTGTCATTAACATTTACAATCGACTAAAATACTTCTTTTGTAATACTTTATATGTATTTTTGATGAATACTTCATATGTATTTTTGATGAATGGTAGCTCTTCCTACACACGATATATACACAAAGAGTCGTCCAATTAAAAGGGTAGAACATTATATTGTTTCAACACCTTTGTTTGTGTTTGAAACAAGTACCGTGGTTAAAAATAAATTATTCAAGCTTTCTTTTTTCGAGGCAGAGAGCTTCTGGAAAACTGTTGTTTTAAATATTGTAGCAAAAAAACGGGGTTTTAATGCAATTTATTATTAAACCGATTGGCATTATTGTTTTGCTTCATGCTGTGATAATAATAATACGTATACGTTTTCCATTTAAAGCTTACCTACAATGCCTCGTTTATCTCTGAAGTTGCATATTTTGTTTCTCAATTAACAGTTCGGTGTCGTTTTTTTGCAATAAATTTTCATCTAGCCATCAAAATGTTTTTGTGTGAGAACGAGTATTTATTTCAAAAAGATAAATCTTCTAGTTTTTCACATTATAAATTACGAAAATAATCTTCCCAGGGAGAAATACTCATTTATTTTATGCCTTTTTGGTGCTTTATTGGGACAAAAACTGGGTTATATCATGATAAACTCACCGTTTGAAACAGCTTATTAATCGAAAGTTAAAACGCAATTGAACACACACTCTGCTGGTCAGATATATCAATAAAGCATTTAAATTATAACTTTATTCGGCTGTACCTGGGCCCGATATCTCGATTAACCATCAAATAATTGTTATTTTTGTAATAGAACGTATACTTTAAATTATTTAGAAGAGCTGAGAGAGCTAGAGAAGCGTTACTTTCTTACTCATTTAGATTACACACATAGAATTAAGATTAGATGAAGTGATTTATGATTAAGAATGGGCGGAATAAGGGTAGCGAATGAGCCTTTTTTAGTCATTTTTTTCTTCAGGTCATCTAACTGACTTAGAATACAACCTCATTGGCTGACATATTTTCAACGCAAAATTCGACAAATTGGGTATGTTTCGGATAACTGGCAATAGGCAGACCTGTAAACACCCGCGAAAGTAGAAATATTATTAACCCTAGTACTTATAATAGATTGCCTATCTGCAATTCAATTGCTGAAAATGTAGGTTGTATTTTAAAATACGCTATTACTTATACAAGACTGTGTGTACAGCAGGCAGGGGACTAAATAACGACCTAATATCTGTTAAGTTTTGAACTGCATTTCATTGGAGGTCGAAAGTCGATCTTGTTGGCTGTAAATGTAGGTTATAATATAAAATGTACTTAAGGCATGAAATGAAACATGAAACAAACCCGTATCCTCAATACATTGATATGATTCAGGTTACGTCGGATTATTTCACAAGCTCTCAGAATTGTACAAAATCGAGCATATTGAGAATATGAAGTCATGTGTACCAGTGGCAATTGTTTATATTAATAACAAAACCATTGGTTGCCACCTGTCTTTTAAAGAGAATAAACGTTCACTTGTAGCAATATTAGGCATTAAATTGCGCGATTTAAATGAAAAGTTTCCCTAAGCAAGAGTTAAAAATGGCGTAAGTAAATGTAATCGATTGTTTGAGGTTTAAAATCGAACACAAGACTTCGTAGTAACTTGTACTCACGCCCCCGGCACTGATATCTCTCACAATGTAATGTCCTGGCATTTTGTTTTCCGAAAACTGTGATTACGAGACCTTGCAATGTTAAACACCTTATAAAATCTCCATACCGTAAGTAAACACATGCAATCAACCGTATTGCTTCGCAATATAAATAGGGAGGTAAAGAGTACAACATGGATTACACAAGCGTTATGAGGCTGAGAAGGTAACGATAATGTATGTATTTTTTTGTAAGAAGTTCCTCATTAACTATATAGTCTCAAGTGTCTCGAGTGGTATTTATACAATATTAAGATCATAACATACAACATTTGTAATTCAGACTAATTACGTGTTTCAGCTTCAACTTGTCTGTTCAAGATTGCGGTTAATCACTGTAAGTGGTAAGTAATCAATCATTTAATTCAATTATTAATGCAAATATCATACTTAGGATGTAGTTTGTTCTACAGCAGTCGATTGCATAATCTTCATACGCTAGCCATAGCTTATCTTTTTGTTTGTTTGCATATTTTATCGAGTTCATTGGACAATACTGATAATAAGATAAACGTGTACAAATCGATAGAGGTTTTGGTTAGTTTTAACCAAACCGAAAAAAAACAATCAGCACCTGATTGTATAACATCTTGATAAGTTTTCCACTTTAATATATATTAAATATTACAGTGACACTCTTATTCAAAATCAATTTTGATTAATAAACCTTAAACGACTAACTAAATAATGCATTTATGGAAACTATTAATTCCTCATATACTGATAACAAGATTGTATTCGTGTATTTAATATCTCAAAAGGCAAATATATTCAATGATTGGTGAGTGCTAAAAGATTTATTGCAATCTACTATCTCTCATTAGGTAGGAATACCGTGTTTTCGGAACATCCGTTTTGGTTTATTAAAAATATATATATATATACAATAATATATTAATTATGGTAAATCTTATTTGGGAGTAAGAGTGCATCTTTAATTTAAACCAAACCAAAGAATTGATCAGTTGGCTACAATTAACTGCTGAAGGTATGTTTTTAAAGTATATTTCCCTGAAGGGATTACCCGGGTAACCAGTATCCAACCTTACATTTTTAATAAGATCAAAAATGAACATATCAGCATACAAGGCAACACGTTTGATAGTATATTACATTTACTCCAAGATACGACTTTTAAACACACAAGTATGTATGCATATGTACTTAAGATTTAACGCAGTAACAGTACTTCGGCTGTTTTGTTAATATGATATATGAAGGATTTGTATGAAATATGTTAACAGTGTGAACAATTTAAAACGAACATTTTCAGTTTTCTTTGTGTCTGATGTTTGCGTAATGTATTACTTCATGGATTTGATAATTCACGAACGTATTATTTAAGTAGCAGTTTACAGTTCCCTCAGATTTTATGATTGACGTAAAATTGATTCTGTAAGAAGTTTTAGAAAAATTATACCACATTATTCTTAAAAATTACTTCTAGCCAACTTTATGTTCTTTAAGTCATCATCATCATTACTCATCTTGCTTGTACTGGTAATGTAAAAATCCATTTCGTTTGCAAACCCTGTTGAATTTGATTCGCTCGTTTTAAATTCGAATTAAAGCAACGTATCACTATAAATGGTGAAGAAAAAGTTTAATAATTGACACGCATTCATTGAGACGGGAGTGTAAAAAGATGTAACAATACAGTATAGTGCTGGAAAGAATACGAATCGCTGTGATATACATAGGAACATAAATTGAAAGAAAACATTTAATATGGGATTTTTTAGGGTTTCATTCAGCTAGATTGACGAGAGGCGATCAAAGAGTAGTTAATTATATTTCCAAATATATCTGATTGTTTGAGATGAACTCATTTTCTATAAGGATTATGTATAGGATTATCTAAAATATAAGTGTGCTCTTTCTGAAAGCATTCATGAGCATAAGGGAAATGCATACGTTTTATAACTATTTTTCCCGCTTTGTAAATAAAGTCCTGTTGATCTTGAGCAAGTTATTACTTCCGATGTCTTTTTGATAAAATAATCGTGAAGAACTAGAACTCGAAAAATATTGCAGTATGCACTACGCAAATATTGATAAATCTGCACTATCACAGATTGGCAGTTTTGATAACTTGTCTTTTTTTGTCTAGGAATGGGCCAAATTTTGCGTAAATCTCTGAAAACCATAGATAAAACTTTGCTGACAAATGATCTGATCGCAGTTTTCATATTTACGTTTGAAATATAGTATTTTATGTTAGACATAAGGCGTTACTAAATCTTTAAGGAAAATGACTTTTCCGGCATTAATAACAATGGTTGAAAGCTATATAAAAATCTGCGATATGATCGTTTGTCAGTAGTATTATATTACTGGTTTTCAGACATTTACGAAAAAATGGCTGATTTCAAGACAAAACAATGATGTCAAGAAGGTCAACCTGTGTGAGTGCAGTTTTTAAACGAAGAATGTGAACATCCCACCAATACCTTTGCATGTGCACGCATTGTTTCAATGGTGTTATCTGGAGATTCTTTTCAGATAATTTGATAGACAAGCTCCTCTGTTCATTGCACAAAAAGAAGTATTACTGATGGGTTGGTTTGTTTATTTGACGGGAAACTGTTTGGAAAATTGATAGAAAAATATATAAAATCCAATCTTTAATGGCAAACGTCTTTCAGGCCGAATGCCAAATTAATGAAAATTATGTTTTCAGGGTGATGCAGACGGAAACATTTGTTTACAAGCAAGGCGTTTTTGTAGCACATTGAACAGTAAGACGTTTTTTCTTTAAATTAGGTTACTGTGTTCACTTGATGCATCTCTTGTCTTAAACTTAAGTCTAATTCCCAAATATCTAACAATAATTACATAAGAAACAGGTGATCTATTTTTGAAAAAATCACCGGATTTTGTTTTTGATAATGGTCTATTAAAATTGTTTAGTTCGCCTTTTCCGTATGATAATTTATTATCAAGAACACTTAAATGTTTTGTAACGTCTTGCTTGGAGAAAGAATAGCAAACGGATGTTATACTGGGACTACGATAATTGGAAACGGATGCATTAGTTCAACTTAACATTAAAATTCACACCTGAAGCTAAATGAAATTAAGGATTGTGTTAATGCGCGTCTGTTATTCAAAGAAGCCTTTTAAGTCTGAGTGGCATCGTCCCGGGGTATATATGTTGTGGTCTTTTGATTGTTTATATGTATATGTTTTTTCATACAATGATAACCGATTGGCTACATCAACCTTAAACAAAATAACCGACCTCTTTATTCTCATGCAAGGAGCAGATCCAGGAATTGATGTATCAGGGGGCATTATTTGGGGAAACAACCTTTTGACATTCGCTCTGAGCAAAAACTAAAAAAAAGTTTGAAATGTTGGCAATGGGGTTTGGAGGTACACCTCTACGAACATTTCATCAATTTTCAGTCCGAAATGGTGCATTTTAGCGTATTTTATTAGATTTATCCTCCGATTTTGACATAAAATTCAACTTGGATGGTTCAAGCCCCCACCCCTCCGGGATCTGCTAGTGCTTATTAAAACGCGGCTCCGATTTTAGTCGATTGACATTTTTTTGTATTGTAAGTAATATTCAGTTAGTGAAATCAAGCTGAATTTACTTTGTTTATGCTTCGTCTGGAGCCTTATCTCTGCAGATAATTGCTGATACTAATTGAAATATTGATGATGTGTATTAAAATATTATTATAAATCGGCAAATGGGATTGCTTAATCATTAAGAAGCCTCTGATGAAAATAGCTGCCAAATTTAAGTCATTGGTCGGAGGTATTAGGTAAGTTATTTAGCGCCTGTCTATTGTGGAAATAGCTATATAGTACAACAAATTAAACAAAAACCATGTAACTTATCATAATTTCATACAAAGCAAGACTCGCTTAAGACATTGCGCAAAAACGAAGTTGTTAAGTTACATTGTCTTGATATCAGGCGATTTGTTATAAAATTGGAAGGAAAACTATTTTTAAAAAATCAAAATTTATATGAACAGTGTTTTTTTCAGATTTTTAAAGAAAGACGCTCTTTTTCAAAGGAAAAATGACGTCGTTTTTATTAGTTATAATAATACCGTTATTATAATGATTTTATAGATAACACAAAGGACGATTCGAGAATTTGTGGAAGCGGGCATTTAAACAGTATAATTGTCAACATGTAGTAAGGGCCGTATGAAATAATAATGACTGGTCACATTTTTTACAAAAGGTCCGCTTAACAAAATGCTGTGTGTAACCGCTAAGTTTAATTTACCAGACATATATTTTATGAGAACCAGTCTGAATCAAACTGTGCTTGTTTTAAAGAATAGGCAGTTTTTCATGTATAAAAACATCATGTTCCAGGCTTTGAAGTGCGTTACAAGATAATAAAATGTAAAGACCACTTTTGCACCACTATTCGTTTAAGTGACCTCCAATTCAGCTTTCGGCTTCGGTCAGTTCAATGTATGTGGACTTACTGGTCGTTCACTGTAAAACAAGGAGACATACACTAGACTGTACAATTTCTGAAATAGTTGAGAGAACAATGCTAATAAATCAAATTATTTTATTGTTCCTTCGTTACATGGTTTTTTTTTAGAAAACAATCTGGAGCTGAATGTTTTATTCTTGATTGAATGTATACTATATGTATTTTTGCATTCTGAAACAGACATTTATGAATGTTAAATGATTGTGGAAGCCAATTGTTCCATCTATGTAAATAACGTCCTGTCCAATTTGTGCACTTTATTGTCCAATTTCGATGGATATCTGAACCAAATCTAATGTAATACTTTTAATAAACTCGTATTAATACAGATAAAAAGTTTCCTACAGCTTTATTAATTTCATAAAAGCAAGAAACATAGATTTTGCACGCACGATTTCAGAAACCTTAATATGTGGACTACTCAAATGTTCAAGATAATTGAAGAAAAATCATGTTGTATCGATTTCTTTATAAGATTATGAATAGAAACAAGTTGATGTTAATGTGGAACATTTTATAATTTACTTGCTCGCTATGAGTGGATATATATATAAGCCATTACATACATAGAAATTGTCAAGGGGTTATGTGGGCGTATTTTTAATAAGTTTTGTTCGTTGTATTTTCTTCTTTTTCTTATACTAGTGTTTACGACACTTAGGTACAGTCGAATCTAACATTCACGTGTGTACTTCTAACGTGTTCTCTTCCGTGATATATTTTAATAGAATAATGAACTGTGTTCGTGCATCCTAATCACCGCAGTAGCCAAACAAACTCCAGAGTAGCTATTTTTTCCTATAGCAATATCAATTAACGTGAATAAGAATAATAAACGAAGAAATGATGATTACTCTCGCAGACAGATTAAGTTTCGGGAGACCATACGAGTCCATTAAGGCGTTCTCAAAACATAAGAATGAGATAGATCAGGAAAAGATTGGCTCTGTCTGTAGGGTATCAATTATCGGAAGTAAATGTCAGCACGGCATCATTCTGACGTTGGCGATCTCGCGGTTCCACATAAAATAGAAAGCTAGATCGAGGAACATTTGTAACTTCTCTTCGATGTTAAAGATATTTACCAGAATATTTAAACAGAACAGAACATTTACTTCGACTTAAGACTTAACAGCTCATCGTCACATTACATAAATAGAAAGTTCCCACACACATGCGATACATTTATACATCTGTACAATTTAAAGCTATGTAATGTCGTTATGTTGTTATGTATATTATGAAGACACTATAATATAAAGCGATGACACAGCACAGTAAGCAATATACGAACATTACAGACTTGTGTAATACTTGAAATGTTTACTATGTACGCAGGTATATTCAATTCACTTATTAACATAAAGCGAATTATATATGCCATAAGGCAATACAAAATGCAAATGAAAATAAATAAATATACAGCCACTATACAAGAAGCTTGTAAACATTTCTCTGTTAATAAATGAGAGAGTGGAATAGTGGGCAAAATACTTGTTTTTTTGTTGGTCAAAATCATGTGGAATCAGCCGCGTACTCATGTATAGGCAGCTACGCGCTTGGCGGACATTACAATAAATACATTTTAGCGGTTTCAAGGCGGTTACATAGCATCTAATAATTAGACAGTGTATATGTTATCTGTCTTCTTAGTATTCCGTTTAGTATAAAGTGTAAGGTATTGAATACTGTGCAGATTTTTGGATTGTCGTTAAATGTCTGGCTACTAGGCTTGTCTATGTAGTTTACATTGTTTTTTATGTAAGTTAAGCTGGAAGTTTGGAAATGTTCTATATAGAAAGCCGATTACACACAAGTTCAAAACTTAAATATTTCACCACAACTGCACGTCTCTTACAAAATTAACATAGATTTTAACCGAAATGACCACACCGGTGTCCCAATTTAATCTTAATCGCACGAAACATTTGTGCTTATTAACCTCTTTGCGATTATCACATTATAAAAACGGCAAATACGTTTCTATCTATTCGCTAAACTCAAACGTAGAAAATTATATAGAGTAATGTCCCTTCAATAAGGTGGTGTATTTGTTGCGCGCTCTAAACATATCATTAAAACAGGATTTATAAAAGTTCTGACTGTATAAAATGTGTCAGCTACATGGAAAATACAATTATTAACAATTGCTTTGACATGGATATTTAAAAAATATGTGGAAAAGTGTTTTGGGGGCTTTTTTAGGAAAACAATAGGCTGAGCGCGAAATTGAACAAAGGATTAGCTGGACTAGATACTGACCTGAAAGCGTTGATGGTCAGTTGGATAAAGTTTGTGGTGTATAAATCTAAAAAAATCGGATTATATATGTAAGTTATTTAGAAAATTGCTTATTTGAAGTGTTTAACACAATGGATAACAGCACTTTAACCCAAATATTAAACGACTCACAGGAGATGGAAAATGACGATATGTTTTACGCGGGAAATCAGCCTGGATCACCCGGCCCATTCGGGCAGAATCAATGGAACACGGTCACCAAGAAACGAAAGAGAAACTCGACAGGCACAGTAGGTTTGTCCTCTTTTGAGCATATGAACACAGATGAAAAGTTAAATGTACTGTTCTCGCAAATTGACCTGGTAGAAAAATCACAGAATAATATGAATGAACTTTCGGAGACGGTTAGCACCCATGTCAAGAAACTTGATGATCATGATGAAAACATACTGGCTTTAACATACAAGTTAATAGATCTAGAGACAAGGGAGCGGAAGAGAAATTTACTTATCTATGGCATTGAGGAATCTGTTATGAAAAACTTATACGATGAAGTCAACGATTTTCTAAACGACAATTTAAACCTTGATCCAAGTGACTGTTACATTGAGAACGCTGAACGCTATGGGACCATAAATCGGCGCAACGTCAATTATGTAGCAAAGCAGCCAATCATGGTTATCATGGTTACTTTCAGGTATAGTTCTGAAGTAGACACTGTCATGAGAACAGGTTGACAGGGACTATCCTGATGAAGTCAGACAAGCCAGAAAGAACATCTGACCTATGTTTAAAGCTTACAGGGCTGAACACCGTTCTGCAAGAGTACAGCTTCGCTACCCAGCGGCTCTTTTAGTAAACGGAGAAATCGTCCGTGATGAGTTCCCTGGATGGCACAGACTGTTAAACCGTGCATCGCATACCACTATGCCACGGGTCTATAACGTCGGAAGTCAACAGCCCCAGTCCATGTCAACCGCAGCACCAGCCCCGCAAGCTGCCTCTGCGATGCAGATTCCACCACCATTGTATCGAGACTGGAGCCAAAACGAGGGTAACACGACTATAACAAAACCTATTCTCTCACTCTCACAGCCGACGAAAAGTGCCACACTGGGCGACAATACCAAGCTACAAGAAAACAAATCACTTTCACAACCGCAGAAAAGTGTCATGCCGATACCGCAGGTGAACAATGTTGGTAAACAAACGCAACGTGGTCGACCCCGGTCACGTGCAAATTCAATAGCTAATACACAAAGAGCTCGCTCGAAGAGTGCACGCCCACCGAAAAACACGTCACAGTTACCAAAGGCGACAGCCAATCAGAGCGAAGGCCAAAATTACGCGAATGGGAATTCCAAATATTAGCATCCACAAAGCGATGCGAGTGTAAATAATTTACCTACAGTTAGATTCGCAATACTAAATGTACAGGGTCTAATCACAAAAGCGCAAAATAAACTAGATTCACAAGAAATTGAACATATATTTAATCGCAATGATATTGTTTGTTTCACCGAAACCTGGGGTGCGGAGCACTTAGATTATAGTAAAGCTGGTTTTATTCATGTTACTTTAAACAGAACGGAGAAATTGAAAGGAACAACTCGTAATTCTGGTGGCATTATTTTTTATGTTTCAGAAAAGCTAGCACACGATAACACGTGTATCTTAAAACACAACGATTCACACATTTGGATTAGACTTAAAGGTGATCATTTTAATTTAGGCACTGACTTATTTATTTGCCTATGCTATATCGTGCCTAGCAATTCTAGCAGACAAGTTCTAAATGAGAATAATGTGTATGATACAATATTAGAAAATATGATACACATACAGCACATGTATAACGAAGCTCGGGGTTCATTCATGATACTCAGCGATTTAACCGCTGGAATTGGTACATTGCCCGACTATGTTGCACATGACACAGATGCATTGGTATTTCTGGATATTTTACCATACGATTACAATACAGATAATGAACTGCCAAGAAAATCGATGGATAAAAATACAAATGCAAATGGGTCGCTACTTCTTGAATTCCTTAGGCAATCAGAGTTGCTAATGGCAGAGTGTGCAATGATATTGGAGCATACACCTATATCGGCAGCAATGGTTCGAGTTTGATTGACTATTGTATTGTAAGCCAAAATGTATTGTCCCAAATTAGGTCGTTTAGAACACATGTACCTAATTTATTGTCTGACCACTGCTTAGTGGGATTTTCTGTAACTGCAAAGGTCTTTTCAGATAATAAGCAAAACCCAAATACACATAACAGGTCCTCGAAATCTCCTGGCGATTTTCACTATAAATGTTGCGATGCGAATAAAGACAAGTATTTGGATGCTTTGTGTAAGAATGGTTTGCGGAACAAGCTAGATGAACTTGCCTGTAGAATTGAAAGTGCCAATACAGGTGAAGATATCGATCTATGTCTTAATGACTTTTCTGTTTGTATTGAATCAGTCAGTAAGCCTTTTTTTGGTAAATATGGTGACAAATCCAATACAAATAATGTCACACAAAAAGACCCATTAAAACAGCCGGGGAGTAGTCGTCTTTACGAAAACATTTGTAAAGAGACAAGAAAGCTGTTCTACAACAAATTAAACATTTTTAGAAGAAAGAAATCAGATATCAACAGGCAGGATATGGTTGAGGCACGGAGTTTATATAAGAAAAGTGTTAGATCATTTAACTATGAAAAAGAAAAATTAAGAATAGCAAAGTTATTAAATGCAAGATTTAAAAATGCAAAACAGTATTGGAAGTTGTTAAAAGACGATACAAAAGCTAAGCAGCCTAGAAACATTTCATTATGCAACTTTACCACATATTTTAAAGCTATTAATAACCCTGATGATAGATTTTTTCAACCAGATGAAGATATCTTAAATTTTAATGAGAACATTATGAACAGTGAAATGAAAGTTATGTTTAGTGAATTCGATTTGCCGTTTAGCATTGATGATGTTTTAAGGAATATAAAAGATTTAAATATGGGTCGCAGCTCAGGACCACATAAAATTATAAATGAGCTCCTGTATCATGGTAAAAATGTATTAGGCCATATATTATTGATTATTTTTAATAAGATTATGCAAATGGGTTATTTTCCAGATAAATGGAGTGAAGGATACATTCCAATACATAAAAAAGGTTCATTAGATGATGTTAAAAATTTTAGAGATATAACCTTGTTAAATGTTGTCGGTAAATTGTTTACAAAATGCATAAATGAACGCCTAAACAAATTGGCAGAAAGTAACTATATTTATATTGAAGCACAAGCTGGTTTTCGGGCCAAAATGGGTACAGTAGATAACATTTTTGTGTTGAACAGCCTTATTAATCATGTGATTAATAAAATGCAGCAGCTATATTGCCTATTTGTTGACTATTCTAAAGCGTTCGATTATTTAGTTAGAGAAACTATTTGGTATAAACTGTATAAGCTAGGTATTAGAGGTAAATTATTTGATGTCATTCAAAGCATGTATCAAAAGGTGACATCTAGAGTAAAGTTACTAAATGATACTGGTGAAATATTTGAAAGTTTGCTTGGTGTACGACAAGGGGAATGTCTAAGCCCGTTTTTATTCTCCTTATACCTAAATGATTTAGAAGATGAGTAATTTCCTAAGGGGTCTAATGGTATTGATGTTTCATTGTTGAAACTATTTATGTTAATGTATGCAGATGACTTTGTAATTTTTGCACAAACAAGTGAAGATATGCAGCATAACTTAAATATTTTACATGAATATTGTATGGAATGGAAACTCACAGTAAATAAGGATAAGACAAAAATAGTTATTTTCAGAAAGGGTGGTAGAATACCTGACAACTTACATTTTTATTATGGCAACTCTAAAATTGATATTGTATCGAAATATTGTTATCTTGGAGTAGTCATGACGTCAGGTGGCTCATGGGTAGAATGTCAAAAAACCCTATCAGGTCAAGCCCATAAAGCTGTTTACAAGCTTAAAAGATATTTGTTTAAATTCACGAACATATCTGTTGATCATGTTCTTGATTTATTTGACAAGTTGGTTAAACCTATATTGTTCTATAGTTGTGAAGTTTGGGGGTTTTCCCAGACTAGTGCTATTGAACGAATTCTTACTATGTTTTGTAAAAGCCTGATGTGTATTAAAATAACGACGCAAAATGACTTTATATATGGAGAATTAGGTAGAACTTATATGTACTCGCATCGACTTATTTCTATAAGTAAATACTGGCTTAAGATATTACAATGTGCAGATAGAAAATATACGAGAGTTATGTACAATGTTTTACTGCAAGACGTTGAAAACAATCCTAGATGTATCAACTCCTTTTACAAGATATTTACAAAATTTGAGCTTAGCAATTACCTGAAGAATGTTAATGTGAAGAAATAAAGAATTGCCCTCACACGATTGTTAGTGTCATCACTTAGACTAAATATTGAAACAGGAAGGTGGTCTAACATTCCACGAAATGAAAGGCTCTGTAGTATTTGTAACACATTAGAAGATGAATATCATTTTCTGTTTGAGTGCAAGTTATATGATGAATTACGTGTAAGATATATAAAGAAATACTATAGATTAAGACCAAGCATGTTCAAATGTACTGATATGTTACAGTCTAACAATGAATGCATACTTAGAAATCTTGCTGTTTATACATAATACGCCTTCGAATTACGACGGCAAACTACTACTGTTACAGTTGATAACTGATGCAACAATTAGAAAACTATAAACTAAGAATTACCTTCAAATGTATAATTACATGAGACAGCAGACACAGGGACTGGAACTGAAAAGAAAACAAGACACAAAGAATTGCATTCAAATCGGATTTTACAAAAATATTTACATTATATTTTGTTCTTTTACTGGTTATAACAACTGGGACCAGTCCTACTCCCAATTAACTTTTAATAAAGACTGGTAATTAATTATTAATAATAACTGAAACTATTCTATGTCTACCGTATCCTTCAATTCTGAAGAATCTCATCATTAAATGTTGTATTAAATGATAGTTAATAAACTTATCTGATTATCCATCGTGTACTGAACTGTTTCTACTGTCTCGAATCGAAAGTAACGTTAATCCTGTTTCAAACAAAATTGCACATGTCACTTAACTATATCTGAAATTCAATTTAACACTTTCCGTATTTTTGCATCTATTATATACATGACACTTATTATTCTGTATTAGTTGTTGTGTTTTGAATAATCTTTACTTTCACACGTGTGTCAACGTCGTAAATGTAGGTCGGTAAATGTAAACACACTATGCAACCCAAAGAAATACTTACGAAAAGAAGGTCGAAGATAACTGATTGTTAACCAGATTTTTCTATAAAGAACAAAACACACACTGTACAACTATTTTATTTATAGAAAAATATTTGAAAAAATAATTTTATATCAGTAAGGCAAAAGTTCCATGCCGACAAAATAAGCTATTTAATCGAGTCCTGTAATAGTCTAAATAACTTTCGCTTTCGATTTCAAATTTAGACTATAGTGAATGGGACGTAATTCGAAAGTTATCAAATTCTATAAATACTGCTGTTAATAATATTATACAAATGTACTATTTTAGAGTTTAATTCATTTATTTATTATTCATAATATGTGTCGAACTCAATAGATGCAGTTGCTATTTATTTATTTATTTATTTGATACAACATACTTGTTATATAGTTTACATGTTCACTATTTGTAGTTCTATACGTACACCATTACATATTCTATGTTGATTTGATCACGGGTCATGTTGGCCTATTTCAAATATATATTGTGTGTTATATTTCAATGAATAAACCTTCTTAACTTATATAGTTGTTGTAATTGTGTCGTCCTCGGCGTCGATGTTGTGCAAAATGATTACCCTGGACCATAATCTGAAAAAGTCTAAGATATTCAAATAAACCGTAATGCACGTGTTTGTAATTAAATATTTCGCTTATATGATAAAACACATACATCTGACTTTAAATATTGTCCGTTGTGTGCCACTTTTTCGACTGAAGCAATAGCCAAGCATTTGTGTTCGCTCAGCGGCGCTCTTGGTTTACACATAACAGTGTTCCAGTGGGAACAATATTTGAGTGTTTCATTAATTTCGTTTAACAATCCCGGAATGTTTGAAAATCTGATAAAACAAATTAAAATAATCATTCCTTCTGTCTGTAAAATCTACATGTAACTTGTCTGAAATGATTCAGACTCAGCGACTCAACAATGTCTCCAGGGTTTTGTCAATATTTGTTTTTAAACATTTATTTGTATTTCTTTTAAATTGAACTAACCATGTTACAAATCTAATTAAACTGTAACTTTTGGGACTAGTCCATCTCTACGCGCATGTTAAGAAACTCACCTTTCGTTAATAAAACGATACATAAACTGATCAAAATGATTTAAAGGTTTAGTCACACGTATTCCACAACCGCATCGCCACCATCTTACGACAGACAGTGTTGGTTAAAATGATATCAATGCAAATGTAGTCTTTCGTTTACTAGGCTTCCTGTTTTTTATGTTTCTTAAACGCCATTAAATATATTAACACATCGACTAATTGATTATACTATCAATTTATGCTTCAAGTACACGGACAATCTTTATATCGGACCCCGAGGCCTGCTTTAAAGTGGCTCAGTAAAGATTGACACTTGTTTACATTTTGTTCAATGAATTATTATGTTTCAATTATTTGGCTTTTCAACTAAAACGCTTATGATTTGTGTACAGATTAAACAAAAGTAGCGTTTTTGGCACATTTTGAACTGGGGAATCTATGGACACGTAGCTACTATTATAAAACAACATTTTTTGACAAAGTCTAAACAAAAAAATAAAGCTCTGAAATGTGTATCACTTTTTACTTGGCGATTTGAATGACAAGCATCTAATCACTCCATTATTGTGAATCGCGTCAACTAGTTGCCAACCAAACGGAGATATAACATTCAACATCAACAGACGGTTGCGGAATAATGGTCGTTAAATGTACGTTTTAAAGATGATCAACAACCCGTTGCCAGCAGTGAGGATGATCCCATTTTTCTTAAAACTATGGCAAAGATATTTTATCAAGTCTACAGTTGCCGATTTTGTTACCAGCGCTGAAAAGAAAAAATATCATGGCATTTGTTTTTCTTCCGCACTGAAACAAATTTAGGTGGCTTAGGGAATACTTGCAAGACCATAGATTTCCCGAAGGCTCATTTTGGGAGAAGGTGTCAGTCTACTATAAAGTTAATCTACCAAAATAATTTCTCTTTTTTTGCTTACACTCGTTGTTGAAACATGCAATCATATATAATGAGATGTGTTTATATGTCCAACATTTTTCACTCAAAAAGGCAAATTTATCTTTGTTTATGAACGCATTTGAATCTCATTCGAACATTTGTTCTGTTAAGTAATGGTAAATCTTTTATAAGTAAAATCTTTAAAAAAATATACATTTATTATTTTATACAACTTATTTTGTAAAACTCCTGTATATAATTCGGAAACATACGTAACTTCGTCTGATATTCTAACACACTTATTGTAATACTTAAATGTTGCCAATCAGGGTAAATTTCCTCGTATAAACTGGGGTTTAGATACTCATGCAATGTTTTACCCTTGTGCTAAGGACTATTGATCGACGATCTCGAAAAGAATTCTCATTGACTGTTGGTTGCACCGACGGCCTGCCACATGGTTCAGTACACGTTAAAACGTATTTGACGGTAAGTTAGTGAACAATAGATGAACTAAGGCTGACTTCTCCAACTTTATTCTCGTAAGATGCCGATTGGCTGGCAAATGGTCGGCAAACGAGAGTACATTTAACACAATATAATTGATGATCAGTTGCCGGCATTCGCCTTCAAAACTTGGCCGGCGTTGACGTGATTGACATGGTGCATTTAACTTAAATAGCTTGGACTTTTTGTATTGTAGAAATCAAAGCTCTGACTAAAAACATTGTTATGTTTAGATTATATAGAACGGACCATTTATTCATATGATATTTATGAGTTAAGGCATGCAAGAAAAGATGACAAATAATGGCAAAGCCGAATGTGTTCAGAATATTTTGATTAATTAAAATAGTTTTCCTGAGCAGTCAATTTGGGATTTGCATCTGCAACAAAATAGACGAACATGAACGTTTTCAATTAATCCAAGTCCTTTGTAATTTCTTTGCCATATTTATTGTTTTAGTAATATTTTTCGTCATGTCCAGTCGTAATTTATATGCTAGCACGAAATAACCTTTATCTAGATAGTATCATTACTATTTGTAAGGAGTTCTTGTAATGTATGCTAGCACGAATCTTTATCTTTATAGTGTCATCACAATTTAAGGCGTCATTGCAATATATAGGTCGGTTAATCTGTAGATTGGTATCTCTTTGAGTTACTTGCATAAACTCCATTTCGCACGAGAACAAAGGCCAACGAGAAGTGATACAATCAAATTGCACAATATTTATTGTTTAGTTGACTTCAAAGAGGTTTTAAATGAAAATAATGATAATGTTCTTTTTAAAAATCATTTAGATTCGACGCCAAACGTCTAATTTCTTTTGCGTATTATTAAACAATATTATTATAAAATTAATATTAAAATGATTTATTGAAAAAATAAGCTTATATTGTAAAAAACTTGAATAAACAGCACTGTTTTCAAGGTATCACTTAACACCTGCTGCTGTGCTGATACGGGTGTGGAAACTGAGAGTGGGTTGATACTGAGTTTTCGAAACTGCCAAATTGATAGGCATATAATGAACTAATAAATCATTGTTAAAATGACATAATATCCTATTTCTAGTTGTTTAAAGCTCATTATTACTCACATCATCACACGCAATGTCAAAAGTCTATTATCGTCTGCAACACCTCGGAAATTGGTTTTCACTTGTTTTTATGTTTAGTTTGAAATTACCTATCACTCAAACCATAATTCGCTAGAATTTGCAACGAAAATATATAAATATCACAATGGGATTGGTAAGAAAAATCTATAAGAGCTACACTTGTGTTTTTATTACAAACATGCAAGTCAAAGCCACACGCATGCTCATCAATTCTCACTATACTCGACATTTCTTTTTTGTTTTTGTTTTTTGCTGTTTGTACGTTGTGTGTGTCTTGTTCAGTGTATGTTAGCCTTTGTCAGGCATTTTAGCCTTGTGGCTTATTAATTATTTTATTGCTTGGTTTATCCCTGCTAGTTCCATTACATTATTGAATTTAATACACTTTTATCTAATATACGAATGATTAAATTTGGATAATCAAGTGTCCGAAATATATATATAATATAATGGAATAAAACAAGTTACATGAATCTTCAACAAAATTTTGTTGAGGTGATTTCCCAATGGGAAAAGCAATATTTAATGGGATTGCGATACTCCCAGTGAGAACCAATAAAAAAGTCTACTTCCAAAAATACTAAAACGATCATTCTTCTAAATTTCTATACGTAATAAAGTAAAATCGGGTTGTACACAAGAACAATTAATGTTTAAACAATCTGGATTTGCAAACTTAATCTGGGTGCTATTGTTACATCTTTCCACGTTGGATTAGAAGTTGTTAGAGAAAATTAAAGACATTTTATTGATAAGAATATGCATGGACCAACCATATGTTGTAAAAATATTTAAATATTGCTTAAATGCCTAGTTTAAGGAATGTTTGGCGTGGCAATCCCCTGCTGTGCATCTCCTGCTAATTTCACCGATGTCACAGTGGGAGCCAATTTCCTGTTTATTTGTTTATTAGCTCAGGGCCATTTGGAGTCCCTTTCTATAATAAAACCTCCAAAACTGCACAGCAGGATATTTAGATTAGAGATCTGATAAGAAACTTAGGCAATTAGATTAAGATAAATACACAGAGGTTGTGTACAATACACGTTTTTTGTTTTTGTTTTTGTTGTTTTTTTGGGGGGAGGAATGGTCACTTATGGAAGGATTTAACTAGGCCTTTAACATACTTTACCAGTGTACAGTTTTAACACAATTAAACATCACCATTATCATTATCACCATGGTAACAATCAGTGAACTTATTGAGAACTTTGCTTGGTGTTAACCATATCGAATAACAATGGTGTCAACAAGGTATTACATGTTATACTGGTATACAAGGAGAGGTCTTAGAAAAACACTAAAGACAGCTGGACCACAATTAAACCTAATGTAACATATGTTCTTTGAGTATTCCACATTTTATGTTTGCAACAGCAATGCTGTCACCGTGGCGGTTACGGAAAAGTTAGTTATTAAAAAATAACTTATAAGTTATAGTTTGATATTATGTTTTAAGGTGTCAAAAATCATAATCAATGAAAAATGTGATTTCCAATAATCGTACTATTATCACATGTTGTATTTCGTCATCTTTGAAATTTGAAAAAAGCTATTGTCTATTCCTATTCCTCTTCAACATCTTCTTTATCCCTTTTGCATTTGATTAGTATTTGTTTTATTAGTTTTCGTCTTTCTTACTCTGGACCGGTCGTCAAAATAAGCTGAAGTCATTTCCAGACCCAATTTTCTCGAAGGTTTTTAAGCGAAACATGAGTGCAAATATTACACAAACTACGCCATGCACTTTGACCACCCCAACCGCTTTCTAACCCCGATAATAACATAAATCCCGCAATTCATTCCTTAATTTAGGTTATGGAAATGAATTTAAAATCAATGTATTGCCATTTGTGACTTTATGCATATTTGTGATTTTTATTTTACGACTAAATTATTTTAGTGAAAAAAGCCCGTCGTTAGTAGTACTTTACAGAGTATTTGAATATATTATACTGTATACTTTTACAACGACATTAAACTGTAATCTCCAAGTATACCATATTGACGTAAAGTATCAATTTGCATTTTATTGTTTCTATGAAACATATTTTCAGAAGTACAAATCCAAATTGTACTATCACATCCCTGTCGGATGATTGACTCTAATCCTACATTTGCCATCAATTTAAGACATTTATGACTACCAGATCAGTGCATAAAAAACAATTTGTCATCCTTGTTAAATAATATCCTGTCAAATTTGTCCAATTTCCGATTTGTAGCTGGATCAAATTGAATTATATGTCCCCAATAAAACACAAGATCTTATAAAGCCTTCCCTAGAAATAATGACGTGTTTTTATGAATTCCAAACATCTTGTTTTCTATGACGTTTAAGAAACATTTTTTTTTTTTTGAGTTTAATAACTGTGGTATAGCAAAAAGGAAAAACCCAACTGGCAGGAATGTAATACAACATTTATTCAACCACAAACAAGTGTTCTGCATGATGTAGTCATTCGTTTTCTTAGTGTAAAACAAACTAATGTTAATGGCAAGGGTTTAATCATTTGGCACCAGACCCTAAAATGTTTCAATACATCTGGCCACAATTTCTCTAAATTTCTTAAATCCCTTATAACAAGCTTAGCTCACTATATTTGCTTTTCAATAATTTGTGAAATATCTACTTCATTAAGAGTTTTTATACTTAAGATAGGAGTCATTATGATAATTACATAAAATCATTTTTCATTTATCAAAATTCAATTTAAGTATATATGTTGGCTTATTAAAATAAGCTACTAAAGCCAGTTAACATTAAGAAATTTCGAGAAATCTGAGTAATTACTTAAAGATAATTACAAGATATACTTTACAAAATATACAATTGAAAAATGGAAGCGAACTCATCACTTTGATAAGCATCGAAACATTATTTTCAATTGCCAATTATGAAGGAAAGTATTTTGTAACGAAGTTTCCTATCCTTACTTTTTGGAAATGTTTTTGTATGTTAAATTTTATTATAATACTGTTTAAACTAAATTTCTAATTGTATGTAAAAAAGAGCAAAGAACCAGATATAAAGTTTCGTTATATGTAAACCGCATAGTTTGAACTAAAGAACTATTAATTCTTATAGTTTAATTCCGATTGCTTACCTTCTTATTTTTTTGAGAGACAAAAAAAATCACAGTAATCGAAAGTCACATAAAAATGTCATATCTGTACATTGTATTATGAGTATATTGCGTTTTCTGAATATACTGGTCATAAATTATACATATGATGACTAAATATACATTAGGAAACGGGTTCACTATTTATTGCATTACAATTCGTGAGCCAAGTGAATCTTGATGTTATTGGGCAACGTTATGGTATGCATGCTTGTATTGTTGGAGTGTCACTGCAGTTGCTTGTTTTGACAATCAAATTGTTATTTGTATAGTCATTTTCGAAAACTCTTATATTCATATTTTTGTGAATTTAACATTCCCTTTCAACAAATGTACTTGATAATACCTGCATGCGATTAAAGGACTACACACCGGATAATACTCTTTATCAAATCAAAATTAATTGGAATCTACCACGTTAAACCCAGCGTCGGTATTTGCACATGTTCTAGTCACATGACTTTCAAATGCTAAATGTACACACTATGATATGGCGAAAAAAACATAATGCGTTGTTTTAAAACGGATAAACTCAGCTGAGACAGCGACAAAATAGTATTTTAATCATGTAGAATGATGTATTATCGGACTCATAATGGCTCGTATTGACAATTCTAATCATTTTGTGTGGAAATAATGTATTTGTCGATTTTGGAGCCATCTGCTGTCTAGTCCCTTTACGTTTATATGCTTTTATTAGGATGATTACCACAGCAGACATATTACGTTCCTGGAACCTGAGTCAATTGGCACTTTAAATCCGTAAATTGAGATAGATCACGGGATATACGCACTATATGTTAGTTATCATTTTTCAATGCCATAACGACATAAGTATAATTTTGTATACCTCAGATGCCTATATGCAAACATGCAGGAAAAATGATTGATAAATATGCTATGAAACCCTTTAATTTGTCATGGTTATTTAGAAGATACAATATATAACAGGCCCTCGTTGCAAATATACAGGTCATAATATGCATTTCAATCATTGCGTAAGAAATTTAGGCAAATTACACAAACCGTTTTGTTGTGAAACTGTAGGAAAGTCTTGAACCAGTCAATTGGAGCGTCGTTTAAGGTTCGGCCACTGTTTTTTCTATGGTTTCCATTGTGTTTTTGAAATAATAAACAAAAAGACATGTTTTTAAATGCAAAATTGTCTAGATTCCTCTGTAAATTCTGGTAGTAATATATTTGCAAGTTTGTCTCCTTCTCTGCAGTTTATTTTAATGACAATACCTATAGCATAGATTGAGTGCTAATGCAGAAAATATTTTGATAAAATACTAAAGGACTTGATGTGGTTTTGCGGTTAATGCTTTAAAATAAAACAGTGTCATGAATAGTTATTCATTACAAAGGTTTTGTGGAATATTAATACGTATCTTATACTCGAATTAAGTTACTGTCCGTCATCCTCCTTGTAACTTCCCTTTGCGGTATAGCAAGTACTGTCAAAACACACGCCATGCAATTATAATCGAACTCCCGAAGCGTCATTCAAAACACTCACCTGTTCTTTCATTAAAAAAGAAAAACACCGTTATTTGCTGAATATTGTAAGTTTACGAGCAAAACTTATATTTTTCAGAAAGTTTTATATAGCTGAAATTCATTTTTACCTTACGTGTCTGCTCGTCAGGAAATATCACTGCGTAGGAGATTGACGTTCAGTGCATATTATTCTGTAGAACTGCAGGCTTAGTGTCTGATCATGGTTCCCAAGGGTACTGCAAACTTATGCTTGACAGAGATGAGACAAAAAAACAACATGACCTTTGTCTTAAGGATATGCTTATTTAATGTTCTCACGGACTTCCCGCCCGAAGGCATCAGGCATCGGTTATTTTGTTGTACAGGCAGCTGATTGCACTCGGTGCCCCTTGCTCGAGTCCTCTTGATTATGAAATTACCGCCAATCGTGTCATTCAGGACATGCTAGGTAAGGCAAATGTAATAAACGTTCATTTGTGCCTTAAACAAAATTAAAGTATACAGTTTGGCTTCTCGGCTTCCTATTGTATTACTTCATTGTTTTTATTTAGGAAGTCTGGCATTTCGAATAAGAAAATCTATTGCAATGACCATACTATTACACACATTGTTGTTGCAAACAATACAAATATTTGCTTTATTATGGAGTTCGCTTCGTATTGCGCGTACTATATTAGTGAGGTTGGTGGCATAATATTTGGAACATGGTGCCGTCGGACGGTAAATGTGTAGAGGAGAAAAGGCTAAAATGGCATCAATCACAATGTTGGCATTTATAGCTTTGATACAAGCTCGGACGCTTAAGTATGCAAACATTCGATTATCCGCCCTGAGCTATGTTCGATTTCTGAGTATAATTTCAAAAACAAACCAAACATTATTTATGATTAGTCTCAACACCTTGGAATTTTTCCGTCATATTTTCTGTTTGAGTGATTTTTTTTTCGTTCTGTCCGGAAAACTACATTGGGTACTGATTGGATTGTATTATAAAATGCCACAATATGTGCTAGCATGAAATTAGCTTTATTCAGTTAGTTTAATCTTCATTGAGAAGTAGTCCTCCTAATAATATGATTTGTCTAGACGCTTAATCGGGTGAGAAGATCTATGATTTATAGATATAAACTAATTTCGTAAAATTACTGTTAGCGAGACGCGTGCTTGTCAATCATTTAACCCAGAGCGCATTCACAATACAACGTTAGCACGGAAGACGAGGTCATGTTGTAGACAAATCAGACGCATTTGCAACACATCAGAAATTAACCTGTCGTTAAGGCACTTGCACTTTGCGCTCTATCAATCATAAATGTGGCGTGCTCATACATTTTAATTTTTCTTCAGTCTCGTCAGGCAGTTCCAATCCAGTTTGTTCGTTACGGGCTACAATAAATGAAATGGATCGTCAGACAAGTGCTTGCCTTTTTTTCAATTTGAGGATTCAAAAGTATAGAACAGCTAAATACATTTTATGCAGACAGTAGAATTGAAAATAAATATTTTAAATAACAAAATGGTATTATAGAGAACTACTATGTTGTTCAATTTTAACCAAAGCTGCATTCAAAAGTTTAATTTTACGAATATATTTAAATGAATACATATAATTACTATTTAAGGGTTTAAACGGAAAACAATCATAACTTTCTTATTCCATTGTGTTTTCAACTTCCAAGCTTCAATACAGCCACAAATTATTAACAAGCAAACTCAATTAATGATTGATACAAGTGACCTTCTTTTTGACCCGTGTATTTAGAGCTTACACGCTAAAATTTAATATGTTTCAATCCACCTTCCGACATTCAAACTACACAGATAACGGTCTTGTTATACGAGCGCAAATCAAAAATTGCCACCGGAGATTGCCACCTGAGATTGCCACCTGAGATTGCCACCTTTCTAGTCATACATCCCCTGAGTTTCTTCTGCTGCGTCACTGTAGGCTTAGAATAATGACTCTTTCACATATCTCTACGATGCCCATACGATTTATAAAATCATACGATGTCCGTACGCAATGTACATGAGACATTGCAAGCTGCTTCCGCATTCGAAAATTTCTACGAGTTTCGCGAAAACTCGGTAAAACATTTTCACCGAGTCACCAAGCCCTCTACGAGTTCCGAAAATCCGTACGATGCTGGCAAGAGTTTAGAATGTCCGTACAAACTACATGCATATTTTTTTTAAACAATGATTGACTGAAACACTACAGGTACGAAGCTCGCAGCTTGAATGTGGCTGTGGTATTAGCGGTGCCACTGGACATCTCATTACTCTGTCACTACTGCATTTTTATTTATCGTAACCGCTTTGACTTGTTACCCATTTTCATCAGACTCCATGAATAAGCTATAAATGCTATTGATTTATTAATGATAAAGAACTCCTGGTTATACCACTTGACTTCTCGCAAAACAAAAACATTCGTTCGCGGTTTATTTATGCTGCCATATGTTTACAGAAGGATTAATTTCATGCAATAAAGCTGATGACATAGCTTTAATATAAAAAGAAGATTACCGAATACTAATACAATAGAAACAAAAATGATGTATGTCACATATGTTCATTCAAAAACTGTGGGACAGCTGATAAACAGAGTGTCTACATTTTAAATAAGAATGATGTGATGCAGGATATTGCTGGAATAAAATAAAAAAAAATGTTTTTTTTTAATAAAAAAAAAAACGTTTTTCTTTTTGATGACGACATGCTGTTAAGTGAGTAAATTATATAATGTGTCAATGTCTTAGTGAATAAATAGAATATCCCTCAAATGAGCGTTTTGTATCGAAACTATTAATGTGCTCATTTTAAAACGATAAAGATGAGGCTTTTTAAATGACGAGATTTATCGATTTGATACAAAGTTATCACAAATTTTAGATGCTGTTTATGGCATAATTCAATTACTGTCGAAATCTAGGGCAATGTTTCTTCAATACACATGCTCTAGTCCTGGTGCGAATTATTACGTCGTGTGTTATATGAATGCTTCATCCGCAGGAAAGAAAAAAGTCCGACATAACAAATGTTATGTTATGATTTTTTGTTCATTAAGAAACTTATTCTGGAATTATTCCATACGCAATATAACTGTACAAATATTAACTCTTTAACTTGAACGTTTTAACTCAATAAAGAGTTAAATAAATAGTTTCACTTATTTCTTTCAATACATGATGGTAGTTAATAATCTTGGTAAACTTCGTCAAAAGTGTTCGGTGTTCTCCGAATTTTTATTGATCGGTCAATAATTCTCAAAGAATAAGTACTAACCATATGTTTTAAATATAGATTCGCCTCGGATAACCTGTGGAAAATATAAATTGGCTACAGGACGTTATTTCGTTAAATTATTATCGAGGGATTGGCTCGCTTTCTTTACATATTCTAATTTATTTCAAATGATGATCACGAGGTGTTGA
Source organism: Mya arenaria (assembly GCF_026914265.1). Taxonomy (NCBI): domain Eukaryota; kingdom Metazoa; phylum Mollusca; class Bivalvia; order Myida; family Myidae; genus Mya; species Mya arenaria. Next base: position 2,921,220 of record NC_069133.1, on the reverse strand, counting down.
CGGTATCTACATTTTCGAAGGACGCGTCGCTTAGGCGCGTTCATATAATGAAAGACAATAGGATAATACCATTATGATACTGCATCGTATCTTTGAAAAGTTTTTGCATTAGGTGCTTTGAATTGTATTCCTGCGTCTGCATATAGAGTTGGGATCTCTAATCATAGAAGTACTTGGGGTTTACCTATAAGTTTATTATTATTTGTTTTATTGTTAAGTTTCCTCAAGTTAATGCATGCTTTGATAAGACTTACCTTTTGCGTTTTATCTTTATTTAGGATTGTTGGGATAAGGGTGAGGTTTGTGCACTTAAACTGGTTTAAACCTCCTGTAAATCTACATTTTACTGACCGTTCCAAGGCGGTACCTTTCAATCCCTGATAAACATACCTATTTTTTATATATATAGTTGTATGCACTATGCTGCTTGTAGAGTTTTGTGCTGTTCTTCCATGTTTCTTGTTTGTGATTTTATGTTATATGTCTTTGGCGTTAACCCAGTGCCATTAAACCGGGTTTATGTTTAAACTTTTTGCTACTGAGCTTGTTTCTGTAGATTTTCGCATAAATATTCTACATGTATCTCTGTGCACTGGAGAGCCCACATAATAAGATGCCATTAGTTAAATGGATTGAATATTTACTGCTGTTTACGATTCAAAATTTCAAATATATAATTTTCAATTTTCAGCCTATCGGAAAATTTACTGTTCTATTGAAACCGACGAGGAATTCGCACTTTGCCTAGAGCACCGAACAACTGCACTTGATATATTCTGAGATTCGGTGAGTAGATCATCAAAGTCCTGTAATGTACCAATTGAAACGCTAAAGAAGTTAATGGTTTATGCTGGAAAATCTGTAATTGGTTTGAAAGAGTGCCATTCGGTTCAAGGTTTCACGTATGCTTTTATATTTAAATAACTTAACACGAGTCTCAGCTGATTCATATTTATATCATTTATTTAAAGTACGTCTCGTAAGATATCTATTTGCAACTTTTATTTAGTAAGTATAAGTGTTTTATCGAAAGCTATTTCAGATGTCGCTGGTGGTACTAGATTATTGTGTTTTCCGAAATATTGTTAATATAAAATTGATAGCGAGTAACAAATTATGAGAAGAATGTTTTCAAGATTAATAGTCATCCTATTATACTTCTCATTGTGTATATAAATTTAAATGTGGTTGTTTCGGCTGTTTACCGGGAAAATACCATAATGAACTTTTACTGACCTTTACAAGGCAGTCACCGAAATCGGTCCCTCTCTCATAGATTGGTCCGAAATAATTGAGACACCCGATTAAAACTTTTTTTGCTTGTTAAATGATTGGCCTATTTTAAACAACTTACCATATGATGGTAAGAATGATGTTACGTGTGGAATTGCATGTTGAAGTGTGTATAGCTGGGTAACTGTATTGTCAAGTCTAGTTACATTTCTCAGTTAATATCCAATCCGTTTCCGGAGTTTCCATATGTACACACCGAAAATACATGATCGCATGGTAATCAAAACCCCAATCATTCCCGGTGCATTGTATGCTGGCGCTGGTGCACGGACCGATTTCTGTTATGCAATTAAGCTTATGGTACGGTTTAAATATAGAAAGAAAAATTCTTAACATCCCTGTAAAAGAAACAAAAACAAAGTCTGTACCATTATTCCAGTGTCAGCCAAAATATGTTGCAAACAAAATGTATTGGCTGTATGTCAGGTCGAGTAGACAAAACATAAGGATTAACCTTGTTTAAAGGAACAAAGTTCAATGAACAACATACAATTATATCGTCACAATAATTTAAAGACGGATTACTTAATTATATTATTATGGATAAATCCGATCATGTTTTTGGCAATAACTGTCTAAAACAAAGACGGATCCCTTAAATATTATTTCCAGTATGTTATAATTACAAACGCGTATCTTTTGATGGCATGCATAATCATGCTTATTGCAGTTTACATCCTGTGAGATATAAATGAGTCCATTGTTTTTACCTCGCGTATGTTACCAATTAAGTGTCAATTAGTTTCGTCGCGGGGTGCCTTTTTATCATTTTTGTAGTAGTAGGAGTGACAAGGGATCACTAGGTATTATATATTCCACTGGTTCTTTCAGCCTGTAAAATAGGCCAGTTTGAAGTTGCATTGCAACAGCCATTCCAGTGATAACTTGGACTTAATATGAAGTATCCAAAGTGTATAATCGAATCAATTTAATTTCAGTTGTTACCCTGGTCAAGTACTACATTTTCGATCAAAAATCTAAGAAACAAAATACCTTATCTTGTTTAATATCCATTTGTCCCATCTTTTTTTGGTATAGTAATTAAAATGATGAGATCTGAGGTAAAATATACCACAGACAATACGATATTTTGAGTATTTATGGAAATTTTATTCCTAGTTATTTATAGGCGTGAATTTCTGAGTACAATGTTTTCATCCTGCGCTAAATATTATTCATTGTTACTATCCAAAAAAGGCTCTCCCTGTTTTAGTGTGAAGCATACTCAGGTGATTTGCTTTTTTGATTATATACACAAGTCCACAAGAGATATCATTTTTTGACATGATATCGTCGGATTTTATAGGCATATAATTCCGTCAATAGCTTTGTATTACGAGAGTATTTTGTGTTTTGAATTGCTACTTTACAGAATTTCTTAATTATTACAATGCATGTAACATTGCAAATGATACTTACATTAGCGACTTTTGTTTATTAACGCAGTATTTTGAAGATGTCAATGTTGGCGGCTGACAATTGAATAGTTCAAGACTGTCCATCACGACCGTCTTGAAAAATAAACAACCAGTGGACACTATCCGTCAATAATTGATTCGTACCCGAGGAATCTAGTATCCCCTGTATCCCCTTGCATTGCATGTGTGCACATAATGCTTTCAATGCAAATCGCATTCCAGCAAGAACTTTATTTTCCGATATGACCTGAAATTGCCAGGAAGCACTCGGTCAACTTCATACTTGTTGACAGAACAAACAAAGCAGTTTTGTACTTCGTAGTGTTTTTACAACCAGCCTTTTTGTGTGATTAAAATGTTCAACGTTATTACAATAGATTTAAATTGTTCATGTTTACAGAATAACAGAATTAGATATGTTATTTTAAGATGGAATTGCTGTCGAAGAGACAAATATTTTTCTGTAGAAATAATTTGCTTTTTAAAAAAACAACATTTCTTGTCGACATTGAACATTTCCTGTTTATGTTGTAAAAATGTTCAAACTACCGGATATCCTGTCTCAGTTGACAAACTCTTATTGTGTCTCTTATCGTTGAAATGAATGGTTTAATACTTGGCCTGATTTACCATTGCCTTTTTATTGCAGGTAATTGTAAGATTCCTATCAGATAGGCTAGTAAAATACAGTCATGTTTCACTTGTAGCTACAAAATCAAAATCTGTTAAGGCACTAATATATGTTTTCAATTCACGAAATAAATGAAAGCGAATTATAGGCATGTTAAACTAGAATCGTATTTCGAAACACTGATAGGCAATTGAAATACATTTGAACTGTTCTCAGTCGCGCACACACAGCTAACAACATTCCTATAAGCTTGTATTTGGTATTGCTATTTAATTTATTCGAATAACAATTTCTTGTACAGATCAAATATTACAAGTTTTATGTTAAAAAACTACTCATGTTCAGTAAGATTCTTTAGTCTTGAAAGTTAACGAATATATGTTTACGACAGTTTGAAATACAAATAAAGCACACCATTATTAATTTCAAATAACGCAGAAGTCTACCGCTTAGCTGATAAAGAAATAAACAATTTTACTCACTTTATACACAAACATCACCAAGAAAAATAAAATTACTCACGCAGACAAAGACCAGATTTAAACATATAATATGGGCATTCCATTATAAAGCACGTCGTTAATCAAATATTGCAGGAGTCCCACGCTTAGCTAGTGAATAGCGTATACTGTTGTAATAATTTCAACACAAAACTGACAAAGAAACATACAATTACTAACGCAGATGAAAAAAAAGAGATAAACTAACCTGAATTTCTATTACTCTAGCACAAATCCCCTAATGAAGGACAATGACCCGTATGAAATCATTATTGAACGCTTGTCTGAACAGTTCAAGGAAAATATCTACCGTATATTTTACAAGTGTCACGATGTCTATTCGGGATCGCCTTATTTGCGGCAGTTTAAGGCCGCCGCAGGGAACAGTACTGGTTTAGTAATGAATTATAGGAGCACTGTAGCCAAGTGTGTCTTTATCCGTGGATGAATTATATTGGAATATGTTACATAAAAGCACACTCTTACACAATGTAGCGTGGTATTTGTCCGAATTTCTTAAACACTGATATACTTATAATCCCATGGAAAAACGTGTACATCTCAAGTATGAAAAGTAGCAATATGCATCCAGACCGAGAGGTTGGTGTATACTTCCAATATGCGTAAAGGCCAGGTACATTGGTGTATACTTCCGATGTCAATATGCATAAAGGCCGGGGACGTTGGTGTATACTTCCGAAGCCAATACGCATAAAGGCCGGGGACGTTGGCGTAAACTACAGACATCAATAAGAATACAGACCTGGGACGTTTGTGTATACTTCCGTTGCCAATAAACATACTGGCCAGGTACGTTTGAGTATACTTCCGATTCCAAAAAGTATACAGGCCGGGACGTTGGAGTATACTTCCGATGTCAATATGCTGCATTGAGGCCGGGGACGTTGATGTATACTTCCAATGTCAATACACATACTGGCCGGGGACGTTTGAGTATACTGCCGATGCCAATAAGCATACAGGCCGGGACTTTGTAGTATACGTACGATGCCAATAACCATACAGGCTGGGGAAGTTGGTGTATACCTCCGACGCCAATATGCAAACAGGCCGAACATGTTTGTGGATGTATATTCTAAAACACGTTTTCGAATTGACAATTGCAATATGCAATATAATATAAGCTCTCGTAGCCACTGTGCCAGTGAACAGTATTATCGATTAAGTTTTGGCTACTTGTAAATAATTCTGTAGTTTCAATCGTGTTTTTGGAATGGCATATTGACTTGCTATTGCAAGATTGAAGTAGTTCCTTTTTAAATTGCTGGGGGTCATATACATGCAGGCTTGTGTTCAACACTGTATTATTTTTAAATGACAATTCTTATCGCTTCGACCGATTGCTTATGCAATAAAAATATTGTTAACTTACCAAAGGATTTGGTGTACTTTTGCAATCAATTCTCGAATATAAAACATGAACATAGCACAAAGTTATCTTTTCATTTAAAGGTTTTGCTGAATGTGTACACATCTGTTTTACTCGAACATCATCCACCGCACGATAGTTACTTTCCTTTGCCGTATATTAAGCACTGCCACAACGCATGGCATCTGATAATGGTCAAAATTACGTGGCATTATTGTTTTAAAAATCTGATTTTTCTTTCATTTGGAAAAAAATGACTTTTAAGCATCGTTATTTGATTGAGGTTTAATACAATATTGCAATTTAACGTGTAAAGAAAGTTTTATATAACTGAAATTCAGCTTTCTTACATGTCTGCTTGTCAATGAACATCACAGTGTAGGAGATTCACTCTCGGTGAGTATTATTCTATAAAATTACATGCTTAGTGTCTGAACATTGCTCTCAGGGGCATTGCCAGCTTACGCTTGACATCGTCGAGACAAATAAAAAGATGATCATTTTCTTTAGGGTCTGTTAATGTAATGTTCACACGGACATCCCGCCCTAATCAGGCATCGGTAAATGTGTTGTACAGGTAGCTGATTGCACTCGGTTGCCGTTGACTTAGTCTTCATGCTCATGACCTTGCCGCCGAATGTGTAAATAGTACAAATATAGCGATAAACAGAATCAGTTTACAGTTAGGCTAATGAGCTCCCTATTGCATTACTTCATTAAATTTTGACAGTAAGGCAGTAGGAGTAAGAATATATTATAATGACAAAACAGTCACACAAGGTGTTGTGGACAATGCAACAATTTGTTTTATCATGCCTCGTATTTCACGAACTATTTTCATGTAGCTGGTGATATATGTTTTTGACCATAGTGCTGTCGAAATGTCTTGACTGGAATTGTATGGAGGAGAAAAAACTTACTTGGTATAAAGCACAATATTGATTAGTTTTCAAAGATTGGATACAAGCATAAACGCTTCACTCTGCGTACATTCGATAAGCCTTGATGAGTTATGCACGTTTTTCTGAGAATATTTTCTTAACTAAATGAAACAATATTTACGGCGCGTTTTCGATTAGTCAAAAGACCATGGAATATGTCCGTCATATTTTCTGTATGAGTAGCTTTTTTCGTTCTGTCCGGAAAATTACGTCGGACACTGATTGGATTGTATTATGAATTGCCACAATATGTGCTAGCATGAAATGATCTTTATTCAGATAGTTTAATCAGTATTGAGAAGTAGTCCTCGTAATAATATGATTTGTCTAGACGTTGAATCAGATGAGGAGTTGTATGATTTATAGATATAATCTAAGTTATCACCGAAGACGAGATCAGGTTTTAGAACACGACGGATTTCCAACACAAACTGAAAGTATCATTTCGTTTTAAGGCTTTTGCATTCCGCGTTCTATCAATCGAAAACGTGACATGCTCATTTATCTTGAGTTTTCTTCAGTCTCGTCGGTCAGTTCCATTTCATTTTGTTTGTTACGTGATACATAAATTGAAATGGATCCTCAGGAAATTGCTTGCTTTTGATTCAATTTGAGGATTCAAAATCATAGAAATGGTAATTACAATTTTTTACAGACAGCAGGATTTGAAATTTAAATAAGGGCTTTCTAATTTGCATTGAATACATGTATTTACGATATCAACTTGGTATTATAAAGAAAAGAGATATTGTTAAACTTTAACCAAAGATGCCTTTAAAGATGTTTCCTACAAATAGTTAACTGTAAACATGTACTTTTTTTACTCAACCACAATGATTTATAGAATTTATTCTTTTTTTTTTAACTGGCGAATTCTTATCACGAGTAGCTTGTATCATATTGAGAAGTGTATTTCAAGCGTTATTTGTTAATAAACTGATTTCAAATTGATTGACTCTATTTTCAACCTTTTTAGTTTTAATGGGTATGATTAACACAATGTTTATAGTATTTGTATTTTATAGTTTATAGTTTATTTCCATATTTATGCGAAAAGCTAAAACTAGCTTTTATCACAACAGATGTTGTTTATAAAATTAGATTTATTGGTGATGTGTAGTTCATATTGGTCTTCGTTACCCTAATGTGTATCAAGATTTGTTGGTATTTAAAACCGGAACAATCAGCTCCTGCAGCGTTAGGTCGTTGTGTGTTTTGCTGGTGTTCACATTTACCTTTTCATACTTACGATCTCATCTCGGATTTATAAAAAGTTGTTTTCCATAGTTTGGATGTGTGTGTGTAAGCTTTGCTTCATATCATTTACTGATACCAAGATCACCTCGAAGGTTTTCCCCAAATTGTTTCAATCCGACGACGATGAGTTTGGCACAGGATCAGCTGCGACAATTGATTTGAGCATCATTTCATTTGCATATGACTGATCTGATGAAATTTTGACATTTTTATACATGTAAATGGCGTTGTTTGCAGCATGTCAATTGTTATAGTATTTATTTTGTCGAAGTGGAATTCGCATGTTCCAATAAAGTGTCTATGTACTTGAATACTGTCATTGAATTGATAGCTGAAGAATAACTTTGAGTGATTTCCATTGAACACACATGTACATGATGTATTGAACATGTTAAGTGTTTATTTGCAGTTGACTTGTAAAGACGTGAATTTTATATCAACAAGACGCTCTTTTTTGTCAATCACCAGAATTCTTGTATAACTGTTTTTGACTGTTTCCGTATAGAAAACCACGTTCACGGCTTTCTGGAATACTAATAATAAGTACCTCATATGTCCCGGAACTTAGCATCAATTGAGTGCCATCGCTTGTCTCTTTAACGTGAAATAATTCCCGTCCTTTCGTTGTAAATTTCTTGTTCATGGATTTCGACACTAACAATACATATCACTATATAGTCCCGCTGTTTACAAGCTACGATTTTTCTTGTCACGAAAAATGTATCGTCCGATTTAAAAAACGTCTTTATTATATTCCGGACGTGACGTCATGTATCGACCTCTTTTACCATAAATCATTAATCTACCCATGAGTACTACCTATTGCGTCAGTGTAGGCTAAGATTTATATGCCTGTGTCATATGAAGGTACGATTCAACTAACTTTTAACATCCGTACGATCTCCGTACAGCTTTTCGTCACCTGCCTACGGACCCAGTATATTTTTTTTAGGCTACAATCATAGGAATGAGTAGGGACATCGTAGGCAAGTGGTGTGGATTTTACAAGGGACTGAAATGAATACCACTTTTGGAAATACCTATTCAAAAAAGGTGTCCTTGCGTTGTTTCTAATCCTCACGACCTATATCGGGAGCAATGCGAGCTGCTCCCACATTCGAAAACTTCTACGATCTCGGCGACAACTCGGGGGCTCTGTTGAACATTTTCACCGAGTCCCCAAATCCTGTACGGTGTAAAGAAAAAAAACGTGCAAGAGTCAACGGACTCCGTACAATTTTGCAAAAAAAAGAGAAAACCTACACGTATTGAGCTCGTGCCATGAGTGTGGCCGTAGTATTTTCGAATGAGTTTCCCTGAGGACATCTCATTATTATAACCTTTTAATTGTATCCCAATTCCATCGCGGAGACTCCATCAGTAATCTTTAGATACTATTGATTCATTAAGGATAAAGAACTCCTGGTAATACCATTCGATTGTACGAGAAACAAAAATATCGTTCGCGGTTTATTTATGCTGCCACATGTTTACAGAAGGATTTATTTTACGCAAAAAAGCTAATGGTATAGCTTGAATATAGAAAGAAGATTACCGAATATTAATACAAAAGAAACAAAAATGATGTCTGTGCCATATGTTCATTCCAGTGTCAGTCGGAACATTTATCAAAAACTGTGGGACAGCTGATAAACAGATTGTCTACTTTTTAAATATAATGATGTGATGAAAGATATTTTTGGAACATTTTAATCTTTTATAGACGACGTGCTGTTTAGTGAGTAAATTATATCATTTGTCAATATCTTAATCAATATAATTTTTTAAAATTTATTCTTGGAAAATGAACTGCGGTATGTACATTGAATGCATTTCTTTTATCCATCTTATTTCATTCAAGTGGTTTATCTTTCATGTGTCACAAGTATAGGTAATTCAATGTTTCACATACTTTTACCATCAAAATGGTTTTCAAATAAATGGAAATGTAACACTGTTACAATGCAAAATACAGGGGCAAGTCCAGTAATAGTAACATTTACTATACACCTGCTTGAGGCATATACTCTTTAAGGCCTAACAGTCACTTAGCAAGAGCATATAACGTCACAGTACAACAAATAAAAATATAATGTCCGATAAAATATCTGTTTATTTCGCTGAAAACCTTCCTTTAAAAATTGTCTGAAAGTATATTCTAAAAATCAAGCCGTCATTTGAATAACAATTACGAATACTAAGTAATTATTAAAAACGAGCAGAACAAGTTTCTTCTTCATTTTAATTTCATATCGGTTAAGATATTTGACAACAACATTTTCTGTCAAAAACCAGGAATGAAATTCAACAACTGTTTGAGCATTTAAAAGCATTTTAATATGTAATACACACATATATTCTTGTTTATCTGGTACCGACATATGCCATCGCGTTTAGACATCGTTTTCTTATGTGCACATTTCTTGATGGGCTGCTACAAGTAAATATTAAAAAGTGCATGTTGCAAATAACAGCCTAATTGCAAGAATGACCGTTGCTGGTCCAAGCCATGTAGCAAATACATAAACGAAGGGCTTGTTTTAAAGCACAAGCCTGAAGTATGACAGACAGAAGTGTCGGCTACATGATACAGTGGTTACTCTCTTGACTGTCAATTCAGGGGTCGCAGGCTCGATTCCCCGCCGCACCCTTAAACAAATAAATTTTCCGGAAAAGACGTTTTATGGGGATCCCGTGTGACAGTGCTAACACTGGTGCACATGAAAGAACCAGTGATACGCATAACCAGGGTTAGATTCTGTATGGACACTTTGCACCATAAATCTAATGTGACTAATCGCTAAATGGGCTTGGTCCGATAAATGAACTGAATATAAAGAAGAGACACTTAACGTGACACATACACCCTACAAAACATGAAAGACATGCCATGCATGTATCAATAGTAAAACAAGTTGCAGTTACCTCCTACGAACGGTAAACAGCAATTTACATGTTATTGTTTTCGGATAGACTCTGTACGCAATGTAATACTAGTCGGCGCAACTTATATCTGATAGTAATTCAAGAATAAGAAAAAAATAAAAAGAAAGAAATACTCCAAACATGTCCTTAAATTGAAAGTTAGTTTCCTTAAGCATTTTCTCTTGTTTCGCAAATGGTCGTTTAGAGTTTACAATGTCTCGATTCTGTTTCTATTTGTATACAATTATAAAATCAAACTTTATGAACAATGTTTGTACAGCCTTCACAGTTATACCCTTATATGCCCATATAGTAGGCAAAGTATGATAATGAGTTGGTGTATTAAGTAAAAGGTGCGTCGGTATACTTTTGTCTGTATACAAGAATATGCTCAAAAAATGACATTTCTGGTACCTTGCATTATTTCGTATTCAAACAGAAAACCGTTATTATAGATGCTTTACTTTTTGTCCATATAGTTATGAGCTGCTTCATTTCCCGTCTGTGTGAAAACACATTGTGTTCAGAGCTAAGGGAGCGTCACACCAGTTCAAAAGAGTATTTAAAATAATTCAGAATTACAAAAGCGTGTCCTTAGTTCAATAAACAGTCTTACTGCTGTCAACAGCTTGTTCGAATTAAACGGCTCCCTCGTTTTTTACCGCGCGTATGTTACTTATAAGCTGTCAATTGGTTTCTATGTGGGGTGCCTATGATATTTATATCGCAGAAGTTGGAATGGCAAGATGTCACCATATACATTATTTTCTACTGATTTAAACAACTCGGTAAATAAAAGAACTTGATTTGACATTGCTAAATACTTTCTTGTGATAAACTGACGTTGGAACATTACTTTTCACCCGAATCAGCTATATCTCAGCTGTTCATCTGATATAGCACGAACATTTCGATAGACGCAATCTTAAATGAAGAATGTAAGTACAGTGCAGACTTATATGTACCGTTAACAATCCACTTGCATGTACATATAGTATCGCAAAACATAAATCTTCAATTATGTCCTACCAGTAATTCCCTCAATGAAGCCACTGCTTATTCAAAGTCACTTAAAAGGGGAAAACACATATATAACCTAGAATTGGATGCAAAGCTAGCTGTCAACTAGGATTCTGTTGTAGGCAAACAAGAGTCTAAGAACAAAGCATGTCCTCTAGTTACATTTAGACTTATTAGTCTTAATTTGAACTGATGAGATATGAGGTAAAATAGACCAAAAAGTTTTGGACAGAGACAATGCTTAATTAGCAAAAGTTGGCAATGAAATTCAAAGGTATAAAAGTTCAAATTCCGAGTACCATATTCTATTTCGATAATATACACATTTTCACAAGAAAGATCATTTTTATTTGTTTGACAAATTCTCTTCAAAATTGAATGCAGTATCATGAAATTTCGTTAATAAATTGTGTGTGCGCTCTTAATATGTTTGTCAATTTGTGTCGACTTTGCAGCATTTTGTTATAAATATGCAGGTGAATTGGGATACATTTACTTCCGTCAATAACTTAGTTTTACTTCAATATTTTTTACTTTTTCCCAACCAATTTCGTTTGTTACTCTGCTGTTTTCCTTCATTATGCAATAATGTATAATTACATCAGCAACGTTGGCTGATTAACGCAGTATTTTAAAGATGTGTATCGTATCACCTTTCACGGTTGACATTGGAATACTTCAAGACTCGATTACAACCGACTAAGAAAAGCAAATTACCAATGTTCAAAATCCGCAAAGAATTGATTTAAATTGAAGGAATCTATTATCCGCACCTAAATCCTATTGATGTTTTGAATTAAATACGTTTAATGCAAATCTGAGTCCAGCAAACATTTTATTTTACTAAATGACCGTAAATCTCTAGGAAGGAAGCACGGGGTTAGGTTCTCATTTATTAATTGGGTAATTAAAGCATTTCCTATTCTTTTTAATGTTTTCACAATGAATGTTATTGTGTATTTAGAATGTTTAACATAAATGCAATATATCTAAATTGTTCCTTATTCCTTTACTTAATAAGATATGTTATTCTAAGAATGAATTGCTGTTGGAAAAAATGAAGTCTGTAATAGTAGTTGATTTTCTCTAAAACACTTCTTATCGAAATTGAAGGTTTCCTGTTCATGTCGTACTACTGTTATCCCAAAACGTTCAGGTTACCGGATATGCTGTCTCAGTTGAAACATTCGATCTAGAGAACTCTTATTGTGTCGCTTATCGCTGATATAGAGGGTTTAATACTATGACTGATAAACCTTGGCCTCTTTATTGCAGACTTGTTATGATTACAATCAAAAAGTGTAGGACAAATACAGTCATGTTTCTCTTGCAGCTACTAAATCAACCTAATATATTTCTTGCAGTTGAAAAATTGAGCTAACGCGAACTTTAGGCATGTTGATCTGGATTTGTTTTCAGAACCAGTGATGGTATGACATTTATATTTTCTTACATTAGATTTGCTTATTTATACTTATAAATCGAAATAGTATAAATCTTAATATAACAGCGTAATATATATATTTGTATCATTTCAAACAGGGATAGGAATTTCACATTAACATCTGTGAAGTGAATTTTAAAACATACAAATTCATAAAATCTTAATTAGTGTCAGTCAATTACTTTTACATTCCTATAAACTTATAGTGCATTTATTGTTTGATCGGTCTACAAACGAGTCCGCTATTGGAAATAATTCTTCGAATAACATTTTGTTTTACATATCTTACACTTTATGATTTTCGAACATTTGCAAAGAATATTGTAAACATGTCTTAAATAAAGATAGAGAAGCTAAATGTGTTGTATAACCAGGTTCAGTGTGGCAATTTAAACTGTTATGATTTGTACAATTATTTTGTATTAAATGTTAGCAAGTAGAACTCTTCGACGGTTTGAAATACAAAAAAGCACGCCATTTAACAAATTTTGCGGAAGTCTAATGCTTAGCTTGTATGCAGTTGTTAACACGTCATACACAAAAATTACCAAGAACAAAACAGTTACTCACGCAGACAAAGAACAGATATAAACATGTTTGCATATAAAACATGTCATTAATCAACTATTGTGGAAGTCCCACGCTTAGCTAGTTAAAAGCGTATATTGTTGTAATCAATTCATACACAAAACTAACGAAGAAAAATACAATTACTCACGCAGAACAGACATGAAGGACAATTGCCCATATAAAAGTATTATTGAGCGCTTGTCTGAACAATAAAAAAGCGATTATCCATTGTATATATTAAGTGACACGATGTCTGTTCGAGATCGCCTTATCTGCGTCGGGTTTAGGCTGCCGCGGGAACAGTACTGCTTGAATAATGTAAAATAGGAGCATAGTGACAAAGTGCGGCATTGTCCTTGAAGGAATGATACTTAAAAATGTCACATAAAGGAACACTCTAACACAAAGTAGCGTGGTACGTGACCGAGATCCTTGAACACTGGGAAACTTATCCAATAGACGAACATAACATCAACGTATGATAAATAGCAAAATGCATATATACACAGAAAGTTGGTTTGTACCTCCAACGCCAATATTCTTAAAGGCCGAGAACGTTTTTGATGTGTATTATACGTTGATTTCAAAATGCAATATATAACTGAACTCGAAGCCACTGAACAGGCCAAAATGAGAATTACAAACAAGTCGAGATTAAGAACTCGAAAGACCAACCACACAAACACTTCATTTGGTAAGGTAAGATAGCCTTGTGCCGGTAAATGATTTCTCTGCATATTCCATTATATTTTGGGAATGATTAACCAACAAACATGTATACTTTTTGTATACTGTTCTGCATTACATTTTAATGGCAATATCCGGTCGATGGATTGCTAATGCAGTAAATATTTTGACAGCACACTAATTAATATGATGTCTGTTTTGATCGCTGTAGAAAATAAAGTATCATGAAATGATTTCTCTCATTTAATATATTCTGTTACAAATTTACAAATCTCTTTAATCGAAGAACGATACTCTCGGTCAACCTCTACACAGAGGTTACTTCCCTTCGTCGTATAATAAGCACTTCAGCCACAAATGTTAGGTGATTTTTTCCCTAATCACGTGATGCCATTCATAAATTAAAAAAGTATCTTCCATAAAAAGCAAATTTACACCGTTATATAATTGAAATTTATATAAACTAATGCATAAATGCGTGTAAAAATCTATTCCGTAAACAAAAGCCTTATATAGCTGGCATTCAGTTGTTTTTCAATGTGCTGCAATGATTACCCTATTCGCATAGTCAGCTTATGCATAGAGATTGAATCTCGGTGTGTCTTGGGCGTTAAAATTTCAGACTACGTGTCTAAATAGTTGTCTCAAAGGTATTGACAACTTATGCATGACAGCGTCGAGAAACATAAAAACATGAACAGTGCCTTAAGTGTCTGCATAATCTAATATGTGTTTACTCTGAATCCCCAGCTTAGAACCAACTTTTTTAATAAAGACATACTAAGTAACAATGAACAATATACATACATTTTGGCCTTAAACAAAATCAAAGTACACAATTTTGTTACAGGGCTTCCTGCTGCACTACTACATTTTTAGGCAGTAATGTAGTACGAATAAGAATATATTGTAATGGCAATACTACCACTCACATTGTTGTTGTCAACAATGCAAGTATTTATTTTATTATACGGTTCTCCTGTTAAAGCACACATTATTTTTGTAGTTAATGAAGTGATCATTTTTGAGCATGGTGCCGTCGAATTTCTTACCTGGACTTTAATGGAGGAGAAAAGGATTAATTTGATATTTTTCACAATGTTTGCAAAAAGAAAGCTTGGTTACCAACACAAACACTTTGGTCTGAAAACATTAGCCATGATGAGATGTGTCAGTATTCTGAAAATTTAACTATGACAAACAAAACGGCACTTTGGACGCGTTTTCGATTACTCTTAAAACCATGGAATAAGTCCGTCATATTTTCTGCTTCTGTGATTTTTCTCGTTCTGTTCGGAAAACTGCGCCGAATACTGATTTGATTGTATTATGAAATGCGACAATAAGTGCTGGCTCAAAATGAGCTTCATTCGTATTATTGTCATTATAGAGAAGTAGTTCTCGTAAAAATATGATTTGTCCAGACGTAGAATTGGATGAGGTGTTCTATAAACTATAGATATAAACTAATTTCGTGAAAGATATTGTTATGGAAATGCGTGCTTGCCAATCCGTTAAAACAGAGCGCATTTACAATTCAACAACTTAGCACCGAAGACGAGGTCATGTTGCAGAATAGTCGGACGGATTTCTCAGACGTTTGCAATTAATCATAACTGTTGCTTGCTCATATACCTTGATTTTTTTCAGTCTCGCTTGTCAGTTTAAATTCAGCTAGTATGTCACGTGATACTAATATGCACAATGTGATTTTTATGTTCACAGAAAATGCAATGGATCTTCAAGCAATTGTTTGATTTTGATTAATACAAAAAATATTCAAAAGTATTGAAACGGCTTATTATTTCTGATTACAGTAGTAAGTGGAACTCGATGCTTAATTTGGGCTTTCTTATTTGCATTTAATATACAAAATGTTACGATATCAACCTTGTATTTTAAAAAAGGAGTTCTTGTTTTATATTTTACTTTAAGCGAAGCTGCATTCAAACGTTTTATTTTCCATATCACTAACCGTGTGTTTATAGCTATTTGAAGTGGTTTGGACGGAATAAAATCACAACTTTCCATTGGTTGTGTTTTCGCATGTAAACTACGATATACAAGCAAGATATTAACTAATTGAAGTAATTAAAAACAACTTCAAACGACTTTCTGTTTGATTCGAAAGAGTACTAAGAGTGTTTCGGCTACAATTGAATTTGTTTTAACCACACTTCCAACATTCCAAATATTCACATAACTACTTTGGGTCAACGAGCACTAGTTAATAGCTGCAACCCATACTTCTTATTCCTCGTATCGTAAATCCTTGATCCGCCCCTAAATACTTTCTGCTGCGTCAGTTTAGACAAAGAATAATACCTAGGTCATGTATTCGTACGTTGTCCGTACTATTTATAAACTAAACTTACTTTTAACACCCGTGCGATCTTAGTACAATCCTGGCTTCTTGTCATATGACTACGGCCCGTACGATATTTTGGAGGATTCTATCGTAGGATATCTGTACGGACATCCCAGGCAAGACGTGCAGATCTCACAAGGAGCTTAAGTGAAAAAACCTTGTATAAATAAATTAAGATTTATTAATAAAAGGTGTCCGTTGTACCGTAGTTTCTTACGGGCATCGTATGTTTACCGTGATGGGCTCTTATGGGCCTTGCCTGTTCCAAATCCGCACTCACATTGTGCGATATCCTTACGACCGACAGTGCTTAGAGGCCATAACTCGAGAGCTCGGGGAAACATTTTCCCGAGTCTTCCACGATTTTAAAAAATGCGAACGATGCTCGCAAGAGTAAACGATGTCTTTCAAAATTAATGATAAATTTCTCGTACGGATCTCGTAGCGTGGATGTGACCGGATTATTAGCGGAACAGTTTCGCTGTTCTCTACCAACTGCATAGTTACCAATCGTATTTTTCTTTTTTATGTTTATCCCAATTCCACTCTGAAGACTCCATCAATAAGCTATTAATTCTATTGATTTATAAAAGATAAAGAACTCCTGGTAATGCCACTTGATTGTACGGAAAACAAAAACTATCGTTCGCGGTTTATTGAATGATGCCACATGTGTACAGAAGGATTTATTTGATGCAATAAAGATCATGGTTTAGCTTAAATATAGATAAAAGATTACCGAACATTAATAAAGAGGAAGCACAAAATATTTCTGTGCCATATGTTCATTACAGTGTCAGCCGGAACAATTTTCAAAAACAGTAGGACGGCTAATAAACAATTTGTATGTGTTCAAAAATAGAATAATGTGATGTAGGATAATGCTTGAATATTGTAATTTCAATACTCAATGATTGTTTTAAAGGATGCCGTGCTGATTGGTGTGTGAATTGTATTATGTGTCAATGTCTTAGAGAAAAAAAATCATAATTATGAAAAATATAAAAACATTTGGTATGTACATCTTATTTAATTCATAAGGTTTATCTGGCATGTGCTACACTTATATGTATATCAAATATTTCACAGATGTTTTGCATGAATGAACACCATCAATATCAAAAAATTACAATAGAGAGGAAGGAAATAAGACTGGCTTAAAGGCAAGAGGCTCAAAAACTAACCGATTTTGAACGAGAGACACACAACATCACAATACAAAAAAAAAAAAAAAAAATGACACAGACATTGAAAGCATAGTATATTGCGTTGAAGAGTTCGTGTGTTTGTTTTTTTTTCAAGAAAAGCCTATTCTATTGATTCAGCAATTGTTTGAATATAACATACGAAAACGCAAAACGTCTTAAAGCGAACAAAATAAGTGTCTTTAAACTGTCATGATATTTTAGTTTCGGTTATTGACAATTTCTTCAAGAAATTTCAACAAACAAACAAAAGAAGATTAAAAAGCATTTAAATATTTAGTATATGCACTGGTGTATCTGTAACCGACATAATGCTTTCAAGTTCATAAATCTATTTCTTATGTGCACATTTATTGATGAACTGCTTGAAGTGAATATTAAAAAGAGCATGTTAAAATAATGTGCAGATTTATACACAGGAATGTTATCAACGCAGTATGCTAAGAAAACATAATTTAAACTTAAGAAAACATAAGTAATACATACAGTGCTACGTTGGCTAATACAATTGTTTCTTTAAATATATGTCTCTGTTCTTGACAAATGAAAATCACGTTAGATAGAAATAGTGTAACAGTACTCCGATTATTTTTTGATCATAAAACTGGCAACAGTATTACTATCAAGATAGTTGGGGTCAACATGATAAAATAATAAAAATTCCCTTAAGCTTCACCTAAATAAGACAATGGAAATCATCTATAGCGTGGGATACAGCACTCATAATGTAAATTTACAATTAACTGACCGTTCCAAGGCGGTACCTTGATAAACACACCTAGTTTTTCAAAGTATATATGCCCTATGCTGTATGTGAAGTTTTGTGTTGTTGTTCCATGTTTCTTTTAGTATTTTTTTGTTTTTGTGTTCTCTGTATTTTGCGTTCATCCTGTGCCATTAAACAGGGTTTGTGTTTAAACGTTTGCCTACTGAGCTTTTGTCGGTGCATCTAAATTATGTCTGAAGCGATTTCCCCTCAAACAAATAATTCATTTATAATAAGAAAATTATGCCACAGATATCGCTGAATTTAAAATAAACATCCTTAAGCATGTTCTCTTGTTTAACGCACAGTCGTTTAGAATGTCTCGATGACGACAATTATGAAAAGTATTTGCAATTCCTTTTGGTATGATAGATATATTCTTGAACTCCTTCAATCCACGTCTGTGTGAACATACCATCGGTAAAGAGGTAAGTCAGCAATCTGTGAGTTGTTTAAATTATTTCCAGTTATTAATATTTACAAAAACGTATCTTATGTTGACAGGCATAACCATGCTTACTGCTGTGAACAGCTTGAAAGACATAAATGGCTCCCGTACGAATGTGACCAATAAGCTGTCAATTAGTTTCGTCGCAGGGTGCCAATATATTATTTTCTAAGGAGCAGGAAAATGTCACCATGTTTATTCTCTTCCACTGCTTTTATCAATTCTTTAAAGTGGGTGATGTTGATATGACATTGCTACATACGAGTATGTAATAAACTAGCTTTAGTATTTCTTTCAACGACAGTGTTCATTCGAATGAACTGCAAATCAGCTGTTATCGGGTTCGGTACCTCATTTACAAGTATCGGCGCAATCAAACATGAATATTGTCAGTTTTGTGCGGGTATGGCTGTGGCTGGATACCACATGTTCTATTGATGCAATCAAACATGAATATTGTCAGTTTTGTGCGGGGTGGCATGTGGGTTGGTACCACATGTTCTATTGATGCAATCAAACATGACTATTGTCAGTTTTGTATGGGGATGCCTGTGGCTGGGTACCATATTTTCCATCGGCTCAATCAAACATGAATATTGTCAGTCTTGTGCTGGATTGCCAGTCGCTCGGTAATACTTTTTCTATCGGCTCAATCGAACATGAATATTGTCATTTGTGTGCGGGGTTGCCTGTGGGTCGGTACCATATTTTCTATCGGCTCAATTGAACATGAATATCGTCAGTTTTGTGCGGGGCTGTCTGTGGGTCGGTAACCTATTTCCTATCTGCTCAATCGAACATGAATATTGTCATTTGCGAGCGGGGTTGTCTGTGGGTCAGTACCACATTTTCTACCGGCTCAATCGAACATGAATATTGTCATTTGTGTGCGGGGTTGTCTGTGGGTCAGTACCACATTTTCTATCGGCACAGTCAAACATGGATATTGTCAGTTTTGTGCGGGGTTGCCTTTAGTTCAGTACGATATTTCCTATACGCGCAATCACACATGAATAAAATCAGTTTTGTGCAGATTGCCTTTGGTTTTGTACCACCTTTTCTATCGGCGCAATCAAACAAAGATATTGTCAGTTTTGTTTGGGGTTGACTGTTGCTCAGTACATAGTTTTCTATTGATGCAATCAAGCATGTATACTCCTATTAATGTGCTTGGATGCCTGTTGCGTAACACATGCACCAGTATGTTCATATATGGTGGTAAAACATTAAGCTAAAAGCAAAATATATTAAATGCATGTATTAAATAATTCAGATTCGTTTAGTTCACAGTCAATTGTGGAACTGGAAGCAAGCGGAAACAAAATAGTATTTTTGTTCAATACATTTATCCATTCATAGTGTTTATATATTCATGAATACTGATGAGATCTAAGGATAATTAGAACACGGACTATTTATACATAGACAATTGTCTATACTCATGAAAAACCTATTATTATAATTAAACTTGAAATGGATCGGTATGATTGTATTGAAGCGGAGTTCTAAATAGGAAGAGAAATTCCGAATATCATACTACCATATCTACTAGGAATGCTAAATCAGAATCTCCGTCGTTGTATTATTTTAACAGGAACAGAACTACTGTACCCAAGTTCTGTTATGATGGTGATTAAAATCAGTATTGATGGTAACACTTTCAAAAGAGACCCATTCTTGTATGAGTATATACCACTTGAATTAAGGTATGAACTCTGAGTAGCGATTTATATACCTTCCATGCCTTCCATTGTTCACCAGATATTTTAAGAAGATACAAGGCCCAAAGAAATATCCTATTTTATTGAATGACAAATCTGCTTCGTTTGAATGAATACAAATCCGTCAATAACATGGTATGACTTTGATATTTTTTGTGCGCCCTTTATATGTTTTCTTGCCAATTTGACTCGTCACTTTGCTGTACTCCTCCATTATTTAAATGCAGGATAAGTTGCCCATTAAAATTACATCAACGATGCTCGCTAAGTAACGCAAAATTTTGATGGTGTGTAATGTATCACTGTTGACGGATGACAATAGAATAGTTCACGACTTTGTCCATTACAAGAGGCTTTGAATAATAAATTACCAGTGGACAAATTCCTCTAAACAAATATTTATACAATTGGCTGCAATATGCCATTGAATTTGTGCATCTAATAATTTCCATGCAATTTTGAATAAAGCAAGCACTCTATTTTACGAAATGACCGTAAATTGCCGAGAAGGAAGCACGCGGTTCGTTTTTATTGATAGGGTAAACAAATATTTTATTGTACTTTGAAGTGCATTCACCATGAGCCATTGTGTGTCACCAGAATGTTCAACATTATTACAATTAATCTTAAATGTTCCTTTTTGTATACATAATTCGATATGTTATTCTAAGATGGATTTACTGTTGAAAAGGCAAATATTTTCATGTTATCATAGTTGACATTCTTTTAAACATCTCAATTGTGAGTCATTATAATCGAAGTTGAAGATTTCCTGTTTTGTCGTACTTTTTCTGTCCTGAACGTTCAGGTTACCGGATATCCTGTCTCAGTTGAAACATTCGATCTAGGGAACACTAATTGTGTCGCTTATCACTGAAATAGAGGGTTTAATAATGCGACTGATAAACCATGGCCTCTTTATTGCAGACTCTTATAGGATTCCAATCAAATAATCTTGGAAAAATGAAGTCATGTTTCTCTTGCAGCAACGTAGTTGACTTCCTTTTAAGCAACTGATTATTATTACTGCTATTATTGATTGCTACTGACGAAGTAAATGAGAGCAGTTTATACATGTAGGCATGTTTAACTGGAAATATTTGCCATACAGTGTTAGGCATTTTACATGTAAATAATTTTCCCGAAGCATATAGAGAAGTCTACATGGATTTTTAACTAGACTCAGTCAATTACTTTCAGCATTTCAAAATAGATGAACACAGATAGATGTTTTTAAATGTCGGTATTTATTCACGGACTACCAAGGAATAATGTTATCGGAATCAACGATCGTTTTATTCTTAGGTTTGTTTGTTATAAATATGTTTTAATACGATTATTTTTTCTATATCATAAAATGGTAATGGCGGGCTTAGTCGGATTTCTTATTATCATTTTTTTCTGTTAATAAAACCATGATGTTGTATAGTACTTATATCATGTCGTCTGAGGCCAACGGACATCGAATCACTACAGTCGATTTTACGGGCACTAAATGAAGTGTAATATCATTTTATCAATAAGAAAACAAAGCAATAATTCACTCGCATATATCATTAACTTGTTTTTTGGACGCATCATTTTTTATTTAATACATTGAATTTGTTCGTATATTTTATTCAGGACTAACACTATCTTCATGTTTATGTGTTTTCGGTTCGAATAGAAGAAAACAACCGGAGAGCACTCAAAGTGCCCGAGGGTCGAATGATTTGTGACAAATTTGTCGCATTTTGTACATTTTACAAAAAAATCGCGTGCAACGTTCTTTAATGACATCATGACGCGTAATAATTTTAGATCATTGTTGCCATCAAAACGTGTTATCACATTTTTTTTCATCTTTAATGCAAAGTCATAATTCAATATTCTATTTTGAATTATCGAAATGACATAATGTCTTTTTAATAGACCAGAGTTAAATGTATGATACAATGTGGCGCACATTTAATAACAGTCATTTTGCGTCAATGTTCATTCGAACAAGTTAGTTCCAGTTCACAAGTTTATGTTTCAGATAACTAGGTAAAAAATCTACACTTTGATTTCGATTCAAGACAAACTGTACACATTTAGTACATTAACCATCATTCAGTCAATAGGAATAGAAATATCCAGTAGCTCGAATATTACATTCATTGTATGAAAAAAGCTCTTTAAAAAACTTTTTTGTTAGATATGTATATTCAGATTGCCATATGCATTCCGAGGTCTACTTTTGCGAACAAAACATGCAAGACATACAGAAATTGTGGTTAACAGCAGGAAATCTTCAGATCTTGTTACGATACATCTTATTTGCAGGCAGATTTGCATAACGAAAGAGGTCTGTATTAAATGTATTGTATGGATGGAAGTTTATATATAAAGGGGGCTGGGACGTATTAACGAGTTCTTGCAAGTCGATCATTTTCAGAACTCTTATCTTACATTTTAAGTTATGGTTAAAAATATTTCCTATTTCTATTTCGAGTAATTCGAATAATTAGCCGAGAAAATACGATATAAACACAGAACGTGACTTGATTGTTTTCTAAGCAATTAACGTCTCAGTTGTCTACATTTTAACCAGTGGTGGCTATGAATTTGCCACTGTGATTAACTCTGTCAACGAGACATTGATGCATGCTATCTTTCAGTTCAGTAATTTACTTCCGATTTATGTCAGATTAAATTTATTTAATGTTCCTGTGAATTCAAAGCACATGTGAAATTCGCCGATAACATAAATTTCATAATAAACAGGAAACGAGGCAATAATGATTTACACAAATTGGCAGAACAGTGTGTAGAGTATGCTCTTTTATACGTAATTTGTTTTTGTGCGTACATTTTAAATGTTGTATGTTACTGGCGATCAGTTCAATCAAGACAACGATATCAATAAAACAAATTCGACGTTACCCGGTGTATATTTATTCTTGGTAATTTAACCCCAGAATTATCTTTTTTTTCACCTTGTGTCCATAATCGCTAGACCATTCATATAACAATAGTTAAACTATCGCTTGCATGTTAAATGTAAAGTTTGACTCTCTCATTGGGCTTATGCCAGCTTATACCTGGTATTGTCGTCGTATTTTCTTTTAGAAATAATTTTACGTTTGAGAGAATGCTGCAAGCTAGACGTAATTTCTCTTCTTGCGACTAGACTGTTCCGTATTATTGGCATTGACATTGAATGATTGAACGGGGTTTATGTTTACACTTTCGACGACTGGACTTGTTTTTGTAGTGTTTTCATATACAGTCAGAACTCGGTATGTCGAGGTCGTTGGGAGTTCGGGAAATACTTTGAGATAACAAATATTCGATGTAACCGAAATACAGAACATGTCTAAGTTAGCCCTACGTACTCGAAGGAAGTTAGACATAACCATAACATTCAGATTACCGAGTTCGACAAATCGAGTTTCGACTGTATATATTCAAATTCAAATCAACGTATTTCACTTTTTATAGTAGTATATATACTCGCGGTTAACGTCAAAACTATATAGAAGAAAACGATACTAGTTAATTCCCGTTGTGAAAAATAAGCCATGAAATAAAAAACCTAAATTCAAAGTTCAACGAAATTACAAGCAAGGTTTTCTAGTTAAAACTAAACGAAACATGAAACCACAGCTTGACACACAGACGCTGACAGTACACAGATGTAACTTCTATGCGTAAAAGAAACTTAATCAATTCAGGAAGCGTTACGTGCACTGTCAAGTCAATTGTTACTTAAATGTGACATAGGGGACAATGTTTTCTTGTGTCAAACTTTGTGTTAGGTCTCCAAATGAAGTCAAATTACCGCCACAAGCCATGAGTAGGAACTTGTCCTACCAATGAAACTCAAATGTCAATAGCATTTGTTACAAGTGTCACATCGTCTTGCAGGGTCTGAGCGTGGGCAGCTGATGTTTATCGTAGCAATTATAAAACAAGTCACGATAACCGTCTTTATTTTTATTTATAAAGGAAATATAAGTTTTTGCCTATTCTTTAAAAATATATGTATTTAAGAAAACTAAAGACTAAGTTTAGAACATAGTGTCAAATGAGAACTTGAAATTACTTCTTCAGTATCATTGTAAGTTGTCGCCTAGTGCTCATTGTTGTCAATTTGATGTTTATGTATGATTGTTCAATTTAATTTTGTTATCACTGATATATGTTTAGACAGATGTGAGGCAATGGATACCTTGGCTAGTTAAATCCAATATAGACCCGTGTTCAATTTAACGGGAGTTTCATTGAACGTTCCAAAGCGCAAATCCCATCGTATTTCATTTAACCACGTTGATGCGTATGTTGCTTGTTAGCGGCGTGTGCGTGTGTGAACAAAGAAGGAAACACAAAATGGAGTATTTCCGTTCTGTCGAATTTGATACAAAATATTTAACTGACACATTTTCATATCAAAATGAGACATGGAAAGATGTCATGGCACAAAATCA
This sequence comes from Mya arenaria, assembly GCF_026914265.1. Classification (NCBI taxonomy): domain Eukaryota; kingdom Metazoa; phylum Mollusca; class Bivalvia; order Myida; family Myidae; genus Mya; species Mya arenaria. Next base: position 2,896,188 of record NC_069133.1, on the reverse strand, counting down.
TTTCTCGAAACAAGTCTGCATTTTGAAAATTCAACTTCACCAGTTAACCTACGATTTTAATTTTTGATGTTAATGAAATTGAAGTATAGTTCTTAACCATCTTATTTCGGTCATTTGTCCACAGGAATTATTACCGTAAAATAATATAAATATAACTCTTTAATTTGAACTATTTGACTCACTAAAGAATTATATAAAGAATTTATCTTACTTTTCTTACTTCTTAAGGAACTTTATAATATCTTAGTACCAACGTTAGAGTGTTAATTTCTTATCGAAAGAAACACTAAACAACAAGAATTATGAATTGCCACAATATGTGCTAGCATCAAATAAACTTTATTCAGATAGTTTAATCAGTATTGAAAAGTAGTCCTCGTAATAATATGATTTGTCTAGACGTTGAATCAGATGAGGATATGTATGATTTATAGATATAATCTAAGTTCGTATAACTACTGTTAGCGAAACGAGCGCTTGTCAATCAGTTAACACAGAACGGGTTCACATTGCAACTTAGCACCGAAGAAGAGATCAGGTTTTAGAATACTCAGACGGATTTCCAACACAAACTGAAAGTATCATTTCGTTTTAAGGCTTTTGCATTCCGCGTTCTATCAATCAAAAACGTGACATGCTCATTTATCTTGAGTTTTCTTCAGTCTCGTCGGTCAGTTTGTTTGTTACGTGATACATAAAAATTAAAACGGATCCTCAAGAAATTGCTTGCATTTTACTCAATTTGAGGATTCAAAATCATAGGAATGGTAATTACATTTTTTTACAGACAGCAGAATTTGAAATTTAAATAAGGGCCTTCTTATTTGCATTGAATACATATATTCACGATATCAACTTGGTATTATAATGAAAAGATATATTGTTAAACTTTAACCAAAGATGCCTTTAAAGTTGTTGCCTACATATAGTTAACTGTAAACATGTACTATTTTGAATCAACCACTGTGATTTATAGAATTCACTTTTATCTTTAATTGGCGAATTCTTATCACGAGTAATTTGTATAATATTGAGAAACGTATTTCAAGCGTGATTTGTTAATAAACTGATTTCAAATTGATAGACTCTATTTTCAACCTTTTTAGTTGTGATGGGTATGATAAACACAAAGTTTATACTATTATTTTATATTTTATTTCCATATGTATGCGAAAATCTAAAACTAGCTTTAATCACAACAGATGTTGTTTAAAAAATAGATTTATTGGTGATGTGTAGTTCATATGGGTCTTCGTTACCCTAAAGTGTATCAAGATTCGTTGGTATTTAAAACCGGAACAATCAGCTCCTGCAGCGTTAGGCAGAGTGTGTGTGTTTGCTGGTGTTCACATTTATCTGACCTTTTCATACTTACGATCTCATCTCGGATTTATAAAAAGTTGTTTTCCATAGTTTGGATGTGTGTGTGTAAGCTTTGCTTAGTATCATTTACTGATACCAAGATCATCTCGAAGGTTTCCCCCTAATTGTTTCAATCCGACGATGATGAGTTTGGCACAGGATCAGCTGCGACAATTGATTTGAGCATCATTTCATTTGCATATGACTGATCTGATGAAATTTCGGCATCTTTATACATATAAATGGCGTTGTTTGCAGCATGTCAATCGTTATAGTATTTAATTTGTCGAATGGGAATTTGCATGTTCCAATAAAGTGTCTATGTACTTGAATACTGTCATTGAATTGATAGCTGAACAATAACTTTGAGTGTTTTTCATCGAACAAACATGTACATGATGTATTGAAAATGTTAAGTGTTTATATGCAGTTGACTTAATATGTAAAGACGTGTATATCATATCAACAAGACGCTCTGTTTTGTCAATCACCAGAATTCTTGTATGACTGTTTTTGACTGTTTCCATATAGAAAACCACGTACAAGGCTTTCCGGAATACTTAGTACCTCGTATGTCCCGGCACTTAGCATCAATTGAGTGCCATCGCTTGTCTCTTTAACGTGAAATAATTCCCGTCCGTTCGCTTTAAATGTCTTATTCGACACTATCAGTATATATCACTATATAGTCCCGCTGTTAACAAGAAAATAGTTCTTGTCACGAAAAATGTATCGTCCGATTTCAAAAACGTCTTTATTACATTCCGGACGTGAAGTCATGTATCGACCTCTCTTTACATAAATCATTGATCTACTCCTGAGTACCACTTGTTGCGTCAGTGTAGGCTAAGACTAATATGCTTGTGTCATATATTCGTACGAGTCCACCAACTTTTAACATCCGTACGGTCTCCGAACAGCTTTTCGTCACCTGCCTACGGGCCCCGATCGAAAATTTTGAGGCTACAATAATTAGAAAACCGTATGGACATTGCAGACAAGTGGTGTGGTTTTTGCAAGGGGCTGAAGTGAGTACCACTGTTATCAACAACTATTAAAACAGGTGTCCTTGTGGTGTTCCAAATCCTCACGACCTATATCGGAAGCATTGCGAGCTGCATTTTCACCGAGTCCCCAAATTCTATACGGGCTAAAAAAACAAAACGTGCAAGAGTCAACGATGTATGTACGGACTCCGTACAGTTTTTTCAAAAAATTGAAAGCTCGTACAATGAGTGTGACCGTAATATTATCGAACGAGTTTCCCTGGGAACATCTCATTACTCTGTCACAACTGCATAGTTACATATAGTAACCTTTTTTATTGTATCCCAATTCCATCGCGGAGACTCCATCAGTAATCTTTAGATACTATTGATCATTAATGATAAAGAACTCCTGGTAATACCACTCGATTGTACGAGAAACAAAAAAAAATATCTTGTGCGGTTTATTTATGCTGCCACATGTTTACAGAAGGATTTATTTTTCGCAAAAAGCTAATGGTATAGCTTGAATAAGAAAGAGAATTACCGAATATTAATACAAAAGAAACAAAAATGATGTCTGTGCTATATGTTCATTCCAGTGTCAGTCGGAACATTTATCAAAAACTGTGGGACAGCTGATAAACAGATTGTCTACTTTTTAAATATTATGATGTGATGAAGGATATTTCTGGAATATTTCAAACCTGTAAAATACGACGTGATGTTTAGTGAGTAAATTATATGATTTGTCAATATCTTAGGGAATTTTTTTAAATTTATTCTTGGAAAATGAACTTCGGTATGGGCATTGAATGCATTTCTTTTATCCATTTTATTTCATTCTAGTGGTTTATCTTTCATGTGTCACAATTATAGGTAATTCAATGTTTCACATACTTTTACCATCAAAATAATTTTGAAATAAGTTTAAAGGAAACACTGTTACAAGAAAAATACAGAGGCATGTCCAGTAGCTGCAACATTAACTATATACCTGCTTTGACATATAATGTTTAAGGCCTAACAGTCACTTAGCACGAGGCATACAACGTCTCAATACAATAAATAAAAAAACGTATCCTTTGAAATATCTGTTTATTTCGCTGAAAACCTTTAAAAATTGTCTGAAAGTATATTTTATACAGAAAAAGTTGTCAAATACCTTAACCGAAATGTAATTAAAATAACGAAGACACTTGTTTCGTAATTGTTATTGAAATGATGACTTGATTTATACTGTCAAAAACCAGGAATGAACTTCAACAACTTTTTGAGCATTTAAAAGCAGTTTTATATTTGATACACACATATAATCTTGTTTATCTGCTACCGACAGATGCCATCGCGTTGAAACACCGTTCGTGTGCAAATTCCTTTATGGGCTGCTACAAGTATATATTATTAAGTGCATGTTGCAAAGGACAGTCTTATAGCAAGAATTAATACTGCTGGTCCAAGCCATATGGCAAAAACATAAACAAAGGCTCTGTTTTAAAGCACAAGCCTTAAGTATAAAAGACATAATTGACGGCTACATAAGGCAGTGGTCTTTCTTGTTCAGTTCAGGGGTCGCAGCCTCGGTTCCCCTCCGCACCCTTAATCAAATTTAAAATATTTTTTCCGGGAAGGACGCTTTATGGAGATTGCTGACACTGGTGCTCATGAAAGAACTAGGGCTGACCTAACCAGGGTTAGATTCTGTATGGACACTTTGAACCATGAATCTAATGTGACTAACAAACTTATCGGAGCATTCGCCGAATAGGCGTGGTCCGTGTGCGAAAATAAATCAACTCAAAACAAAGAAGATACACTTAATGTGACACATACATCCTACAAAACATGAAATACATACCATGCATGTATCAATAGTAAAACAAGTTGCAGTTACCACCTACGAATGGTAAACAGTAATTTACATGCTATTGTTTTCGAGTAGACTATGTATGCAAGATTATTATAGTCGGCGCAACTGATATCTGATAGTAATTCAAGAATAAATATTTTAAAATAGAAAGAAATACTCCAAACATGTCCTTTAGTTAAAAGTTAGTTTTTAAGCATTTTCTTTTGTTTCGCAAATTGTCGTTTAGAGTTTTCAATCTCTCGATTCTGTTTCTATTTGTTTACAAAATATAAAATCAAACTTTATGTACAATGTTTGTACAGCCTTCAAATTGATACCTTTATTCCACCATATAGTAAGCAAAGTATGATGATGAGTTGGTGTAATAAGTAAAGAGTGCATCGGTATACTATTGTATATGTAAAAGAATATGCTTAAAAAATGACATTTCTGGTACCTTGCATTATTTCGTATTCAGACTGGAAACTGTTATTATAGTTGCTTTACATTTTGTCGATACATTTATGAGCTGCTTTATTTCCCTTCTGTGTTAAAACACAATCTGTGCAGAGGTAAGGGAGCGTCTCGCCAGTTCAAAAGAGTATTGTCAGTTCTTCAGAATTACAAAAGCGTGTCTTTAGTTCAATAAACAGTCTTACTGCTGTCAACATCTTGTTCGAATTATACGGCTCCCTCGTGTTTACCGCGCGTTTGTTACTTATAAGCTGTCAATTGTTTTCTATGTGGGGTGCCCATGGTATTTATATCGCAGAAGTAGGAATGGCAAGGTGTCACCATAAACATTATTTTCGACTGATTTGGTAAATAAAAGAACTTGATTTGACATTGCTAAATACTTTCTTGTGATAAACTGACGTTGGAACATTTCCTTTTCACTCGAATCAGCTATATCTTAGCTGTTTTTCCGATATAGCACGAACATTGAGATAGAGGCAATCTTAAATGAAGAGTGTAAGTAATGTGCTTATTTATATGTACCATTAACAATATTCGAGTATTCACATATATTATAGCCAGTAACTGTCTCAAACAAGCCACTGCCTGTTTAAAGTCACTTAAAAGGGAAAATAAACGCATATAGAACCTAGAATCGGACGCACAGCTAGCTGTCAACACGGATTCTGATGTAAGCTAACAAGAGTCAAAGAACAAAGCATGTCCACTAGCTACATTTAGGGTAAGTCTTAATTATCTTTTATATCGACGAACACTGTCGAGATATAAGGTAAAATAGATCAAAAACTTTTGGACAGAGACAATTCTGAAGTAGCATAAGTTAGCCATAATTATGCTAAAACGTGGAATGGATTTGTTTGATTGAATGCAGAATCATGTAATTTCGTTAATAAAATGTGTGTGTGCTCTGAATATGTTTGCCAATTTGAGTCGACTTTGCAGCATTTGATTATAAATATGCACGTGAATTTCGGATAAATTTTCTTCAGTCAATAATTTAAAATTACCTCAATATTCTTTGCGCGACCCTTTTTCTTTTTTTCCAACCAATTTTGTTTGTTACTCTGCTGTATTCCTTCATTATGCAATAATGTATTATTACATCTGCGACGTTGGCTGATTAACGCAGTATTTTAAAGATGTGTATCGTATCACCTTTCACGGCTGACATTGGAATACTTGAAGACTCGATTACAACCGACTAAGAAAAACAAAATTACCAATGTTCAAAATCCGACAAGAATTGATTAAAATTGAAGGAAACTATTATCCGCAACTAAATGCTATTGATGTTTTGAATTTAATACGTTTAATGCAAATCTGAGTCCAGCAAACATTTTATTTTACTAAAAGACCGTAAATCTCTAGGAAGGAAGCACGAGGTTAAGTTCTCATTTATTGATATGTAATTAAAGTATTTCCTATTCTTTTTAATGTTTTGACAATGAACGTTATTGTGTATTTAGAATGTTTAACATAATTACAATATATCTAAATTGTTCCTTATTCCTATACTGAATAAGATATGTTATACTAAGAATAAATTGCTGTTTGAAAAAATGTCTGCAATAGAAGTTGATTTTCTCTAAAACACTTCTAATCGAAATTGAAGGTTTCCTGTTCATGTCGTACTACTGTTATCCTAAACGTTCAGGTTACCGGATATCCTGTCTCAGTTGACACATTCGATCTAGGGAACTCTAATTGTGTCGCTTATCGCTGAAGTAGAGGGTTTAGTACTATGACTGATAAACCTTGGCCTCTTTATTGCAGACATGTTATGATTACAATCAAAATGTGTAGGACAAATACAGTCATGTTTCTCTTGCAGTTACTAAATCAACCTAATATATTTCTTGCAGTTGAAAAACGCGAACTATAGGCATGTTGATATGGATTTGTTTTCAAAACCAGTGTTGGTATGACATTTATATTTTCTTACATTAGATTTGCTTATTTATACTTATTAATCGAAATAGTATACATCTTAATATTACAGCGTAATATATATATTTGTATCATTTCAAACAGGGATAGGAATTTCATATTAACATTTGTGAAGTGAATTTTAAAACATACAAATTCATAAAATCTTAATTAGGGTCAGTCAATTACTTTTACATTCCTATAAACTTCTGTTTGATAAACAGTTCTTATAGAGATGACGTACCATAACTAAAATACTGATGGATGTTACTAAATGTCACACAGACTTTCCATGAATTTTGCTACCGAAATCAAATCTGACTGCTTTTTTAGATGTGTTTGCTTTTAATAAGTTTCATAACGAATATGTATTCTTATTAAACACGTTAAACACAGACTATGTTGGTATATAAAGTATAAAACACTTCGTTTAGACCATGCACTATGTTGTGCAGTACTTATAGCATCTAGTCTGTCTACAGACATCGAAACACTACAGCCAATTTCACGGGCCATGAACTTATAGTAATAGGAACACAAACTATGTCTAAACTCATTCGCATAAAAATACAAATGGTTCTTGACGCATCATTTTGTATTTAATACATTGTGATCGTATATTTTCTCAGGACTAACAATATCCTTTTTCATTGTGTCGAAATTGACGTAGAAAACGCACTTTTGTACATGTAAAAAAAACGACTGCCACGTTGTCTTTGACGTCATTACGTGTTATAAATTAAGATCATTATATAATAAAAATTCCGCTAAAATTAGTGTTTTTTACGAATCTTTGTTTCCATTCTAAAACGTATTGTATGGTCATATATTTTAGAACAATCCGCAGAATGTAGAATAAATAAAAATGGGCGCGTTGTTTCACGTGACTCATCTGGCATGGGATGTACCAAATGTATTTTCCGACCGGAATGTCAACACATAAGTAAAAAATAATAACTTATAGTGCATTTATTGTTTGATCGGTCTACAAACGAGTCCGCTTTTGGAAATAATTCTTCGAATAATATTTTGTTTTACATATCTTACACTTTATGATTTTCGAACATTTGCAAAGAATATTGTAAACATGTCTTAAATAAAGATAGAGAAGCTAAATGTGTTGTATAACGTGGTTCAGTGTGGCAATTTAAACTGTTATGATTTGTACAATTATTTTGTCTTAAATGTTAGCAAGTAGAACTCTTCGACGGTTTGAAATAAAAAAAGCACGCCATTTATCAAATTTTGCGGAAGTCTAATGCTTAGCTTGTATGCAGTTGTTAACACGTCATACACAAAAATTACCAAGAACAAAACAATTACTCACGCAGATAAAGAACAGATATAAACATGTTTGCATATAAAACATGTCATTAATCAACAATTGTGGAAGTCCCACGCTTAGCTAGTTAAAAGCGTATATTGTTGTAATCAATTCATACACAGAACTAACGAAGAAAAATACAATTACTCACGCAGAACAGACATACTGATTGTTTACTATCCACGACGAATCGCCTAATAAAGGACAATTGCCGATATAAAAGTATTATTGAGCGCTTGTCTGAACAATAAAAAAGCGATTATCCATTGTATATATTAAGTGACACGATGTCTGTTCGAGATCGCCTTATCTGCGTCGGGTTTAGGCTGCCGCGGGAACAGTACTGCTTGAATAATGTAAAATAGGAGCACAGTGACAAAGTGCGGCATTGTCCTTGAAGGAATGATACTTAAAAATGTCACATAAAGGGCACTCTAACACAAAGTAGCGTGGTACGTGACCGAGATCTTTGAACACTGGGAAACTTATCCAATAGACGAACATAACATCAACGTATGATAAATAGCAAAATGCATATATACACGGAAAGTTGGTTTGTACCTCCAACGCCAATATTCATAAAGGCTGAGAACGTTTTTGATGTGTATTATACGTTGATTTCAAAATGCAATATATAACTGAACTCGAAGCCACTGAACAGGCCAAAATGAGAATTACAATCAAGTCGAGATTAAGAACTCGTAAGACCAACCACACAAACTGTTCATTTGGTATGGTAAAATAGCCTTGTGCCGGTAAATGTTTTCTCTGCATATTCCTTTATATTTTGGGAATGATAAATCAACAAACATGTATACTTTTTGTTAACTGTTCTGCATTACATTTTAATGGCAATATCCGGTCGATGAATTGCTAATGCAGTAAATATTTTGACAGCACATTAATTAATATGATGTATGTTTTGATCGCTGTAGAAAATAAAAAGTGTCATGAAATGATTTCTCTCATTTAATATATTTTGTTAAAACTTTACAAATCTCTTTAATCGAAGAACGATACTCTCAGTCAACCTTCACACAGAGGTTACTTCCCTTCCTCGTATTATAAGCACGGCAACCACAAATGTTAGGTGATTATTTCCCTAATCACGTGATGCCATTCAAAAATTTAAAACGTATCTTCCATCAAAATCAAATTTACACCTTTATTTAATTGAAATTTATATAAACTAATGCATAAATACGTGTAAAAATCTATTCCGTAAACAAAAGCCTGATATAGTTGATATGTGCTGCAATGATTCCTCTATTCGCATAGTCAGCTTATGCATAGAGATTGAATCTCGGTGTGTTTTGCGCGTTAAAATTGCAGACTAAGTGTCTAAATAGTTGTCTCAAGGGTATTGACAACGTATGCATGACAGCGTCAAGAAACATGAAAACATGAACAGTGCCTTAAGTGTCTGCATAATCTAATATGTGTTTGCTCTGAATCCCCAGCTTAGAACCAACTGTTTTAATAAAGACATACTAAGTAACAATGAGCAATATACATACATTTGGGCTATAAACAAAATCAAAGTATACAATTTTGCTACAGAGCTTCCTGCTGCATTACTACATTTATTAGGCAGTAATGTAGTACGAATAAGAATATATTATTATGGCAATATTACCACTCACATTGTTGTTGTCAACAATGCAATTATTTATTTCATGCTACGGTTCTCCTGTTAAATCACACATTATTTATGTAGTTAATGAAGTGATCATTTTTTAGCATGGTGCCGTCGAATTTCTTACCTGGACTTTAATGGAGGAGAAAATGATAAATTTGATATTTATCACACTGTTTGCAAATAGAAAGTTTGGTTACAAACACAAACACTTTGGTCTGAGAACATTAGCCATGATGAGATATGTCAGTATTCTGAAAATATTAACTATGACCAATAAAACGGCACTTTGGACGCGTTTTCGATTAGTCTTAACACCATGGAATAAGTCCGTCATATTTTCTGCTTCTGTGATTTTTCTCGTTCTGTCCGGAAAACTGCGCCTGATACTGATTGTGTTGTATTATGAAATGCGACAATATGTGCTGGCACGAAATAAGCTTCATTTATAGTAAAGGCATTATAGAGAAGTAGTTCTCGTAAAAATATGATTTGTCCAGACGTAGAATTAGATGAGGTGTTCTATAATCTATAGATATAAACTAATTTCGTGAAAGATATTGTTATGGAAATGCGTGCTTGCCAATCCGTTAAAACAGAGCGCATTTACAATTCAACAACTTAGCACCGAAGACGAGGTCATGTTGCAGAATAGTCGGACGGATTTCTCAGACGTTTGCAATTAATCATAACTGTTGCATGCTCATATACCTTGATTTTTTTCAGTCTCGCTTGTCAGTTTAATTTCAGCTAGTTTGTCACGTTATACTAATATGCACAATGTGATTTTTATGTTCACAGAAAATGCAATGGATCTTCAAGCAATTGTTTGATTTTGATTAATACAAAAAATATTCAAAAGTATTGAAACGGCTTATTATTTCTGATTACAGTAGTAAGTGGAACTCGATGCTTAATTTGGGCTTTCTTATTTGCATTTAATATACAAAATGTTACGATACCAACCTTGTATTGTAAAAAAGGAGATCTTGTTTTATATTTTACTTTAACCAAACGAACACCGTGCAATTTTGCAAAATTTATGAAAACCTTCTCGTACGGAGCTCGTAGCGTTAATGTGACCGGTTTACTAGCGGAATAATTTCGTTGTTCCGTACCAACTGCATAGTTACCGGTCGTATATTTCTTTTTATCCCAATTCCACCCTGGAGACTCCATCAATAAGCTATGAATTATATTGATTGATTAAAGATAAAGAACTCCTGGTAATACCACTTGATTTTACGGAAAACAAAAACTATCGTTCGCGGTTTATTGAATGATGCCACATGTGTACAGAAGGATTTATTTTATGCAATAAAGCTCATGGTTAAGCTTAAATATAGAAAAAAGATTACCAAACATTAATAAAAAGGAAGCACAAAATATGTCTGTGCCATATGTTCATTCCAGTGTCAGCCGGAACGATTTTCAAAAGCAGTAGGACGGCTAATAAACAATTTGTATGTGTTCAAAAATAGAATAATGTGATGAAGGATAATGCTGGAATATTGAAATTCTAAATTTCAATGATTGTTTTAAAGGATGCCGTGCTGATAAGTGAGTGAATTATTTTATTTGTCAATGTCTTGAAGAAAAAAATATGATTAAAATATTTATAAAGACATTTGGAATGTACCTCTTTTTTAATTCATAAGGTTTATCTGGTATGTGCTACACTAATATGTATGTCCAATATTTCACATATGTTTTGCATGCATGAACACCATCAATCTCAAAACTAGATGTAAGGTTTCACTGTTACAATGGAGGGTAAGGAAATAGGGTCAGCGAAAAGGTATACGGCTCAATGACTTACAGATATTGAACCTGAGGCACACAGCATCACAATTCAAATAAACAAAGATGACTCAGACTTTGAAAAGATAGAATATTTCGTTGAAAAGTTCGGTTGTTTGTTTTTCAAGAGAAGCCCATTCTAATAACCCAGTTTGAATATAACATACGAAAACGCAAGACGCCTTAAAACGAACAAAACAAGTGTCTTTAAACTGTCATGATATTTTAGTTTCAGTAATTGAAAATTTGTTTCAAGACATTTCAACAACAAAAAAACATAAGAAAATTAAAAAGCATTCAAATATTTAGTACATACACTGGTGTATCTGTAAGCGACATAATGTTTTCGCGTTCATTCATCTATTTCTTATGTGTACATTTATTGATGAACTGCTTGAAGAGAAAATTAAAAAAAGCATGTTGAAAATTATGTGCAGATTTATACACAGGGATGTTGTAAACGCAGTATACTAAGAAAATGAAATTTAAACTTAAGAAAACATAAGTAATGCATACAGTGCTACGTTGGCTAATACAATTGTTTCTTGAAATATATGTTTCTGTTCTTGACATATTAAAATCACGTTTGTAAGAAATAGTGTAACAGTACTCCGATCATCTTTATCATTAAGCTGGCAACAGGATTGTGGCAACATTTTGCCACTGGCTTACAATAAAACTATTAAGATAGTTGGGGTCAACATGATAAAATGATAAAACATCCCTTAAGCTTCACCTAAATAAGACAGTGGAAATCATTTATAGTGTTGGATTCACCACTCATATTGTAAATTTACATTTAACTGACCGTTCCAAGGTGGTACCTTGATGAACACACCTAGATTTTTACATAATATATAATTATGCACTATGCTGTTTGTGGAGTTTTGTGCTGTTGTTCCATGTTTATTGTTTGTATGTTTTTTTTTGTTTTTGTGAACTATGTTTTTTGCGTTCACCATGTGCCATTAAACGGAGTTTGTGTTTAAACGTTTGCCTACTGAACATTTTTGTATTTTTTCATATAAATATAGAATGGAAAGCATAACAGGCACAGTATGTGTATTAGAGTTAACTTGTCGGCGCATCTAAATTATATCTGATGCGATTTCCCTCAAACGAATAATTCATTTATAATGAGAAATTTATGCGACAGATGTCGCTGGATTTAAAATAAACATCCTTAAGCATGTTCTCTTGTTTAACGCACAGTCGTTTAAAATGTCTCGATGACGACAACTATTAAAAGTATTTGCAATTCCATTTGGTATGATAGATATATTCTTGAACTCCTTCAATCCACGTCTGTGTGAACATATCATCGGTAAAGAGGTAAGTCAGCAATCTGTGAGTTGCTTCATATTTCCAGTTATTAATATTTACAAAAACATATCTTATGTTGACATGCATAACCATGCTTACTGCTGTGAACAGCTTGTAAGATATAAATGGCTCCCGCGCGAGTGTAACCAATTAGCTTTCAATTAGTTTCGTCGCGGGTTGCCCATATATTATGTTCTTAGGAGCAGGAAAATGTCACCATGTTTATTCTCTTCAACTGCTTTGATCAATTATGTGATGTGGGCGATGTTGATATGACATTGCTACATACGAGTATGTGATAAACTAGCTTTAGTAATTCTTTCAACGACAGTGTTCATTCGAATGAACTGCAAAATAACTGTACTCGGGTTCAGTGCCACATTTTCTATCGGCGCAATGAATCATGAATATTGTCATCTGTGTGCGGGGTTGCCTGTGAGTCGGTAACACATTTTCTATCGGCTCAATCGAACATGAATATTGTCATTTGTGTGCGGGGTGACTGTGGGTCAGTACCACATTTTCTATTAGCGCAATCAAACATGGATATTGTCAGTTTTGTGCGGGGTTGCCTCAAGTTCATTACGATATTTCCTATCGGCGTTATCAAACATGAATAGCATCAGTTTTGCGGAATTGCATGTGGTTAAGTACCAATTTTTCTATTGCTCCAATTCCTCCAAAACATTATTTATACAATTGGCTGCAATATGTCCTTGTATTTATGCATCTAATAATTTCAATGCAAATTTGATTCAAGCAAGCACTTTTTTTTCGAAATAACTGGAAATTTCCAAGAAGGAAACACGCGGTTCACATTTATTGATAGGGTGAACAAATATTTTATTGTACTTTGAAGTGTTCTCACAATGAGCCATTGTGTGTCATCAGAATGTTCAACATTATTACAATAGATCTTAAATGTTCCTTCTTGTATACAGAATTCGATATGTTATTCTAAGATGAATTTACTGTTGAAAAGGCAATTATTTTCATGTAATCATAGTTGACATTCTTTAAAACATCTCAATTGTGAGTCATTTTAATCGAAGTTGAAGATTTCCTGTTTTGTCGTACTATTTCTGTCCTGAACGTTCAGGTTACCGGATATCCTGTCTCAGTTGAAACATTGTATCCAGAGAACTCGTATTGTGTCGCTTATCACTGAAATAGAGGGTTTAATACTGTGACTGATAAACCATGGCCTCTTTATTGCAGACATTTATAGGATTCCAATCAAATAGCCTAGGAAAAATGCAGTCATGTTTCTCTTGCAGCAACGTAGTTGACTTCCTTTTAAGGAACTGATGTATTTTTTGCTACTGACGATGTAAATAAGAGCAGTTTATACATGAAGGCATGTTTAACTGGACATGTTTTTCCATACAGTGTTAGGCAATTTTAACTAGTCTCAGTCAATCACTTTCAGCATTTCAAAATAGATGTCGCACAGATTGATGTTTTTAAATGTCATCGGGTATTTATTCACTGACTTCCTAAGAATAATGTTATTGGAATCAACGATCGTTTTGTTATTCTTAGGTTTGTTTGTTATAAATATGTTTTATTACGATTCATTGTTCTATATCATAAAATGGTAATGGCAGGCTTAGTCTGGTTTCTTATTATAAAATATTTCACTCAGAAAAACCATGATGTTGAACAGTACTTATATCATTTCGTCTGAGGCCAACTGTCATCGAATCACTAAAGCCGGTTTTACTGGCACTAAATGAAGTGTAATATAATTTTATCAATAAGAAAACAAAGCAATAACTCACTCGCATATATCATTAACTTGTTTTTTGGACGCATCATTTTATATTTAATACTTTGTATTTGTTCGTATATTTTATTCAGGACTAACACTATCTTCATGTTTCGGTTCGAATAGAAAAAAACAACCGGATACCACCCTAAGAGCCCGAGGGTCGAATGATTTGTGACAAAATTCTCGCATTTTGTAAATTTTACAAAAAATCGCGTGCAACGTTCTTTAATGACATCATGACGCATAATAATTTTAGATCATTGTTGTCATCAAAACGTGTTATCACAATTGATTTGTTTTCATCTTTAATGCAAAGTCATAATTCAATATTCTATTGCGCATTATCAAAATGACATAATGTCTTTTTAATAGACCATAGTTAAATGTATGAAACAATGTGGCGCATATTTAATAACAGTCATTTTGCGTCCATGTTTTTTTAACAAGTAAGTTCCTGTTCACAAGTTTATGTTTCAGATAAATAGGTAAATAAACGTACACTTAGATTTCGATTCACGAAAAACTCTACACATTTAGTACATTAAACAACATTCAGTCAATAGGAATAGAAATACCCGGTAGCTCGAATATTACATTCATTGTATGAAAAAAAGCTATTTAAAAAACTTTTGTTGTTAGATAGGTATATTCACATTTGGGTATGCATTCCGAGGGTAACTGCAACGAACAAAACATGCAAGACATACAGAAATTGTGGTAAACAGCAGGGAATATCCTCAGATCTTGTTGCGATACATCTTATTTGCAGACAGATTTGCATAACGAAAGAGGTTTGAATTAATTGTACTCTATGGATGGAAGTTTATATATGAAGGGGGATGGGACGTATTAACGAGTCTTGCAAGTCGATCACTTTCAGAACTCTTACCTTACATTTTAAGTTATGGTTAAAAATGTTTCCTATTTCTGTTTTGGGTAATTCGAATAATTAATCGAGTAAATACGATATAAACTCAAAACCACAGAACGTGACTGGATTGTTTTCTAAGCAATTAACGTCTCAGTTGTCTACATTTTAACCAGTGGTGGCTATGAATTTGCCACTGTAATTAACTCTGTCAACGAAACATTGATGCGTGCCATCTTTGAGTTGAGTAATTTAATTCCGATTACTGTCAGGTTAAGTTTATTTAATGTTTCTGGGAATTCAAAGCACATGTGAAATTCGCCGATAACATAAATGTCATGATAAACAGGAAACGCGGCAATACTGATTTACACATAATGTCAAATATTTCTGTATGTGGGACGAAATACGCTGCACATAACATTTACATTCCTGTTAGGCTTGATACACTCCCCCCGCAAGTTTTCTTATTACAATGTTTACATACAGTTGATGAGTACTTGAAATTCCTTCATCAGTTTTATTGTTAGTTGTCGCCTATTGTTCATTGATGTCAATTTGATGTTTATGTATGATTGTTCAATTTAATTTATCACTGATAGATGTTTAGACAGATGTGAGGCTATGGATACATTGACTAGTTAAATCCAATGTAGACCCGTGTTCAATTTAACGAGTTTCATTGAACGTTTCAAAGCGCGAATCCAATCGTATATCATCCAACCACGATGATGCGTGTGTTGCTTGTTAGAGGCGTGTGCGTCTGTGAATAAGGCAGGAAACACAAAATGGCGTATTGCCGTTCTGTCGAATTCTTTACAAAATATCTTCTGTTTGACAGACACGTTTTCATATCAAAATGAGACATGGAAAGATGTCATGGCACAAAATAATTTCTCGAAACAAGCCTGCATTTTTAAAATTCAACTTTACCAGTTAACTTACGATTTCAATTTTTGATGTTAATGAAATTGAAGTATAGTTCTTAACCATCTTATTTTGGTCATTTTTCCACAGGAATTATTACCGTAAAATCTATACATAACCCTTTAATTTGAACTATTTGACTCACTAATGAATATTATAAAGAATTTATCTTACTTATCTTACTTCTTTAGGAACTTTATAATATCTTGGTACCAACGTTAGAGTGTTAAATTCGTATCGAAAGAAACACTAATCAACAAGAATCGCTTAAATATAATAATAATGAAATGATAATAATAATAATAATAATAATAATAATAATAATAATAATAATAATAATAATAATATCAATATTCATAATTATAATTATGATGATGGTGATGATGATGAGGATGAGGATGAGGATGATGATAATGATGAAGATGGCATCATTGTAAAACTATAAAAATAACATATTTACAATGTGGCATTCTATTAACAGAAACATATCATGATCATCATGCATTTCTTACGGTATTTTCCGAAGGAAGTGTATCTGAAATGTGCTCATAACATGCCAGGCCATAGTATAATACCATTCCTCTACACAATCCTGTCATATGCATTAATTGTTCTGACCTTGAGTGCCCGCATATTGAACTAGCATAGATCTGAAAGGGTCCACGAAGATGACCGATCAAAATCTACAATTTTGTTAAATGTTTGGCCTATTTTTATAACCACTTTCCCTCCGATGGTTCTGTCTGGAAGTCCATAATTATAGAACGACGTTACGTGTAGAATTGCATGGTTGGGTAACTGTATTTGCAAGTCTAGTCACATTTCTCAGTTTATATCCCAATCCGTCTTCGCAGTGTCCATAAATAAACCATAAAAAAATATTGCGGTATTAAAGATGCACAGCAACACACACGGATCATCACATAAGCGCATGATAAACAAAACAAATCATTCCCGGTGCATTGTATGTTGGCACATGTTGAATTATGTTTGTTATGCAATAAAGCTGATGGCATGGCTAAATATAGAAAGAAGCATCCCAAACATTTCTACAAACGAAACAAAAACAAAGTATGTTCCATATGTTAATTCCAGTGTCAGGCAGAATATTTTCCAAACAAAATGTGTAGCAGCTGATAAATTGTTTGTATGTCGGGGCCGGTAGACAAAACATTTAGGGTAAAACTGCTTACAGGAGCACTATTTAATAGGTAACACAGACTTAAAGAGTGACACACAGCGCCACCACAATACAAGAATTAAAGAAAGGATAACACTTATTTATTTATAAATAAGGGGTAAACGTGATCATAGTTTAATTGGGAAAAAAAGTTGGTATGAAACACACATCTAAAAAGTTTTTATTTGAAAGTGCGTGGAACTATATTTGATAAATAAAGCCACCATCTGAGTGATAAACATGGAATATTTGAACAGACCGCTGGTCTTAAAACGTTCACGGTATCTCAGTTAAGGCATCTGACAACATTTCTGTTTAAAAACACAGTGTAAATATTTCAATAGTTTTAATAGCTGAAACAATCCACGTCTGTGTGAACACGCACTCTCACATGAGGTAAGTGAGTTTTTTGGTAGTTCCTTAGACTAGATCCTGTAATGTATAATTGCTTATAATATATGTTGCTGACATGCATACACGTGCGAACTGCTGTCACTAGTTGGTAGATATAAACGGCTCTGTCACTTTTTATTGCATGCATGTAACTAATTAGCTGTCAATTAGCTTCGTCGCGGGGTGCCCTTTATTCTTATTTCGTAGAAAAGAGAGGTAGGAGTGACAATATGTCGCCATGTACATTCTCTTCCACAGCTTCTATCAATTCTGTAAAACGGAGTGCATGATTTGACATTGATATAGACGTTTCTGTCATAAACTGGCTTTAAAATTGATAACAAACAGCAGTGTTCATTCGAATCTCAGCTGTTACCTAGGTCCAACATTTCGATTTACGAGCTCTTACATGGACACTGTTGGTACTGCGCGAGGTGGCATCTGCTGTAAGCAATATATGAGTGTTTTCTTATATGGCAGTACAACTGTGAGCCTATCCTACCCACAATGGTGTTTAAAAAGCCACTGTGTGTTAGTTATCAAAAGGGAAATAGTAAATGTATAATTAAATGTTTGGGCTAAACTTTATTATGAATAAGTATCCTTGCACGTATGGAATGAATTGTATGATTGTTTGTAATTTAAAGTTAATTAAGAGGTGAGTTTGCGAGTACCATTTTATAATTCTGACCTTATCATTTTGAAAGGTTAATATTCAAATAAAGATTCATTCCTGTATGGATATAAATTATATGAAAAACATGTGGAATACACTAAATATGGAGTTATATAATTACCATGCTCTTAACTGTAAGCCTCATTTTGGGATACATAAGTCCACTACTAAGATATTTTCCTTTTTTTAACATCACTTTTAACTATGTTCTTTGATAATGGAATACATATAATTCTGGAAATAACTTAGTTATTTTGAAGTAATTTTGTATGCATCCGTTTTATATTTGTCTTCCAAATTGTATTTGATATTTGGTAGTATTTCTTTATTTTCTATAGTTCAAGCTTACATCAGCAAACTTTGCTTAAATACAAAATATTTTGAAGAGTCTGTATCTTATCACTTTTCAATGATTTATTAATTCAAGGTTATGGCTATTACGTCTGGCTTGGATAAGAAACTAGACAAACTCAGGTAAGTATTGATATATTCTCACGGATATTTACTAACCACTGTAAAAATGTCATTGAATTTGTGAATTTAATGCTTTCAATGCAATCTGATTCCAGCAAGCACTTTCTTTTACGGAATGGGTACTTAGGTCGACCGTAAATCTCTACGAAAGAAGCGCTCGGTAACGTAAACATTTATTGATAGGGTAACAAACGCATTTATTGTGTCTGCCGCCATAAGTTCACTTACAGTTCTTGCATAATTATCTACATACATTCAGGAAATTCACATTAACATCCGTATAATGGGTTTGACGCCAAATATGTAATCTGCATGGAATTTTAACTAGTCTTAACGAAAGTCAATTATTATCAGTATCCCTGTAAAACGATTCTTATAAATGACGCACCAACACAAAATTCCCAAAGGATATTAAAAATGTTTTCGGATATTTCTTAGCGCATCCTACAGAAAATTCGGTATTTGAATCAAAGATGGGTTTTCTTTGATGTTTTTTGGTAATTTTATGTTTTATTACGCTTATATAACCGACTGCATAATTATGCTTAATCGTATATGTTTATCATTCATAAATTTGTACATTGATAACTTGTGTGGTCTGTTGTCATTGAACATCAAAACACTAACGCCGACTTCACGGCCTCTGCATGACGTGTCAAATCAAAGCGCGAATGCGCTGAAAGACTGCCTGCTTGCAAGTGTGTGGTGTTGCGAAAATTATTTGAAGAATGATTATAGGTGAAGGGACTTAAATATATTTCATAATTTAAAAGTGTCTAGGAATTAGACATGGCGTCTGGTGTCATTTGGTCAATGAATGAAAAAAGTCGCTTTCGTCACTCTTCCACATGTATTAAAGGTTACAATTCAAGCCCTTTTCACTCCTTTTAACGATCTGTTGGTGCTTTGATCATAAATCAATACAAAAACAGAGTGCCATGCATCAGATATGTCTTTTCCTGTTTCGAACCTACGCGCTATGTTTAAAATATATGTTATCAACTAGAGCAAAGAAATTCATTGTAAACACATCATCGGTGTGTAAACGAAACGACTTTCAAAATGCAGAGTTTATCATAAGATGTACGTATCTATGTATAAATATTGCAGTTCTACATGATTTTTTCACTTGGCATGTATTACAGGTTTAATCAGAAATGCTTTGTGTAGCCAATCCGTTGTTTGTAATGAAATCAGGGCAAGGCTAAAAACATTGGTTTGGTAAGGGTTACACCCTTTTCAAAAAAAGGTAGGGTAGGTAGGCGTTTTTTGTTTGTTTACGGTTTTAAATAAGAACAATATTTTCATCAATGAAAAATGGTGTTAGGGTAATCGTCTATATAAAGCCTGAAAGGTTTTAAGCTTCATATTAAAACACACACTTATTTATTTTTTCCAACAACTGACTAGAAAAACGCTAGGATCGGCTCCTTTTTGTAGGTAGGGTCGGGTAACCAGATAAAAAATGTATTTTTAAGGCTCTGAAGTGTGTTAATATAAATTGAAAAAAAGTATAAGAAATATAGCACGAATTCTCGAGAACGAGGCATTTTTAATAAAAATAAACTTCGTCATTTTATTACTAAAAATGACCTTTCTTTCAAAACCTCTGTCATTTCAATCTTATAAATATAACGATCTTAATATTGGTATATTCTGCTCAAACTAAAACGCCGGGATAGGCTACAAATATGCAGTCTTTCTACAATAATAGAGCGCAATAACACAAAAAATGGTATAAAATGACTTGAAAAAGTTGTTTTTCGGAGGTTTCTATCTTAAGACATCCATCTTCTGCACATGCGTGTGTTAATAGAAATAAAAGTCAATAACTGTGTCCAATCTCGATCTAGTATCAAATAAATTTGAGTTTGTATTTACTAACTTATCTAAATATATTTTATTTAGAGCAAGATCTTTAAAGTTTTACTTTCAGGTCATTATTAATTACAAATGTCATCCTAATCTTTAACAGACACGTCTAGAAATAGTGTCTCGACTGGACATTATTCTTCAAATTGCATTTGGTATACAGAATTATGAATTATAAAAGCATTTGAAAAATTGATTTATCTTGAATGATTTTTTGTCTTGTACAAACAATATATTGTAAGAATTAAAATACGATATAGAAGTTAATGGTTAAAAGTAGCAAATACAACTACTAATGTCGAATAACATTCCTTTTAAACTCAAAATTACCGAGAAAAGATCTACCCCGGTTTATAATGATATGCACTCTTTATAAAGAGCATGACTTTTATCAAATAATATAAAAGTCCCAGGCCTAAGTTGTAAACTGCGTATATAGTTGTAATAAATTCGTACTCGAACACGACCAAGAAAGAAACAATAACACCCGCAGACAAAAACAGACATATAAAACATTGTTTTCTACTACTTACGACATATCCCCTAATGAAGGACAATTGCTCTTATAAAATTATTATTATTAAGCGCTTGTCTGAGCAATAAAAAACGAAAGTCTACCGTTATTTTATTACAAGTGACACGACGTCTATTCAGATCGCCGTCAGTATTCCGCCGCGATTATTAATTTATGATATTGCACATAAAGGAGCTCTGTTACACAATGTAGCATGGTCATTGTCCTTACAGACCTTGTCCTAATACAATGAACACTTTTTATCCCCTGGAAGATAATGCAATTCCAAAGTATAAAAATAGCAAGTTTAAATCCATTTCGCTTGCTTGCTTACATGAATGACAATAAACCCTTGTACTTGGTGTATACCGATAATAAACGGCATCTTTCTTTATTTACTTTCATGTATATGACAAATGTTTGTTTAATTGTGACGTTAATATTGCCGTCTTTGAATGTCTGTATGGCCTTAAACCTTGTGTTTCTTGACAAAGTCATCGCTGACGTTTTTGCTACTTTGCATATGCATATTATATTGATAAATCATTCGCATTGATTTCAGAGTATTTCAAAACATTGCATGCAGGTTCGGAAGTTTAAGTTGGTCGCATTTTGAATCCTTTTCATTCTCCATTTAGTCTCGTCTGGATAAGTTTTTTTATTCATACGTTTATCCTTTGGACGAAAAGGTCAGAACAGTACTCTATGACGTCGTTTCCAAACAAAATCAACAGCTTTAATACATAAGACAACATAGTCATCATCATCTATTTTATATGCCGTATTTAATGTATGACATACATCTTGTGGAATAGTTTGTTAACCATTCAATGCAAACACTTTAAGTATGCCTTCTTTGAGTTCAATATCCAAACATATTTAGTTGCGTAAACATAAGTCATTTACATCAGACTAATGGCAAATAAAATTTATTTATTGAATTGTTCGGGAATTAGACAAATTGTGTACTACTTTTCAATAATCTTAATGCATGTTTAATAGGTAACGCGACACTAAAGGCAAACACAAATTGAACGAACAATATATACTGTATGCTTAATTTTATGAATTGTGATTGTATGTATACAGAATATTGTATGAACTATGTTGCTGGCAAACAGCTAAATCTTGACAGCGAAAATGTAATTTTCTAAGTTTGAATGCAAAGAATAAGTAGATTTTTTTTCTTTTTGTATCGATAAATATCTCCGTCAGGTGTCGCAAGTAAAATAGATGCACACAGTTGTCATGCAAACTTTAAGTGGGAGCAAACGACTTCAAACGTAAATTACATGTTTTGCTGTTGCATTTTGAAATTATAATTGCGAAGTTTGTTGAATATGATAAAATGAAAGGATTCAAGGGATAACGGGTTAATGATATGATGCGTTTAAGCTGCATATTAAGGTACTATTATACATATGCAATGTTTATATGAATGAAATATGAACAACATTTTTTGTTAAATGTACTTATCAGTCAGTTGCCCTAGTCCTCAATTTAAATTCAAATTTAGTAAATGAAATTTGGTTGTTTGTCATTATTTCGGAGATAAGTAAATGGAAAAGGAAACAATGAAAACAATATGACGCGTCATGTTGCAATACTAGTTCGACCACAAGAAATATCAACCATAACAATTTCCTAGTATCTTCAATAGGAATTAATAAATCGCGTTCATGTTCAATGCCTAACTCTGCTCAGACATAAGGCTCGTGCTTATATGTTTTAGTATGATTTTCGAATGGTATGGCATTTTCAATTCCAAGTTAATCAAATAAATAGCTACCGGACACTTGAGAGTACACGGACAAAGTTTTATTGTGCGACGCACAACTGCAATGTATGTGTTTTTAATGCATCATAGTGCATGTTGTCATATATCATTGTGTTAATTGGCCCGAGGGTTCATTTTAATACCAGTTTATAGCGCTCTTTTCATATGTTTAATTCAAAAGCGCAGGGTATATGGTATGAGAACCGCAGTACTGCCTAGCCCTTTAGCCATTTATTTGCGGATACTTGAATATTTAGTGCAAACACCCCTTCCTCAAGTTTGCAAAAAAGTAATTTCAGGACGTATGAAGTATAAGTATCAAATACTCAATCAATGTGAATTGTGGGAGGATGCATTGTTATTACAGGACGTTTGGAGTATGCGTATCAAATACACAATCAACGTCTATTGAATGCTCTAAATCGCTGCAAACAATATCTCTTTTGAAATCAAAAGTACGTGCCATTTGAACATTGAATTAGTGCTACCTAATCTGTGTTTAATATGTAAAAAGATAACTTAGGTTAATTGGTAGTATTTTTCGAAAGCATGGATTTACAAACACGTAAAGAATGCAAGTGTTTTCCTGTATAATAACTAACTTTTATGTGAAATATTTAGGTTGGGTTTCAGAATTAAACCGTCTATGTTTATCGATTTGAACTGAAAGGATGTTGTAGACTAATAGTCACAATTTAATATTCTTGTTAAATATCTATTTTTGACCCTGTTTGATAACATATTTCTATTCGATGAAGCCTATCGTTAGAATAACTAAACGTATGAGTGTTCGCATATATGTCAATAGTAAGGTTATTGTACATACAAATTTAGTGAAATATGCATATGTATATCCTAATTCCTCTATTGGATCTCCGTCACAAGTTATAAATGCTAATTTTACTTCTTAAAGATAAAAAAAAACAGCGGAAAATTCACTTGTTCGCATTGAAAAGACAAACGGTCGAGAACTGTGGTTTGTATAACGCCGCATGTTTACAGAACGATGTTGTTATGCAATGAAGACCAAAGCATTTCTTAAATATAGAATAAAAGATCAGCGGATGTTGTCAGCGGACGTTAATACAAAAGAAACACAAACAGCATCAGTGCCATATGCTCATTCCGGTGTAAACCAGGATATTTGGAAACAAAACTGTAGGACGGCTGATAAATGGGCTGTTTTAAATTGAATGATGTGGTTTCAGATATAGTTGAAAAGTTGCGATTTTACAATTAAATGGTATTTGAGCATACTGCATAACTGAGGTGAGTAGGTTTTATTGTGGTTCCAATATGAATGATTCTGACAAAACGATATGAAGTATATATTTAGTTAGTCGTGCAGAATTAAAAAAACGTGAATGATACTTTATATACTGAATATGATTTTGACAATAAAAATAAAATTGCTTAAAGGTGACATTGTTACAGTACTCCTTCCATTCATTTTGCAATTAATTTAGTCTATTAAACGAATTTGAAAATTGAGTGTATAATTAAACGAGTGAATGTTGCAAACTGTTTACGTTACAAAAAATGTAATACTGATTTACAAAAATGGATGAACTTAAATCATACGATGTTGATTAGGTTGTAAAGTATACATCTGTTTCGAACATATGCAAATACCGTTCAATGAAGGCACTGTTAAAGTACTTTCATTTAATTACCGTTCACATTTTGAAGTGTAAACAGAGAAAGAAATTCCAACATGAAGTGTCATCACGTGATGTTTCTTCGCCTTGGACAGAACATGAATTTAGCCTGATATATAATTCAAAATGATGTTATTGCAAACATAAAGATTATGCGACGCATTTAACAATAATTACCATTTACGTAGCATAAACTACGTAGTTAATCCCATTGGGCGGGATATGTACGATATATGAAAATAGTCGGTGCATGGAAATTACGTTTTCTGTAAATATCGCCATCAAATGAATAATACTTTCGGAATAAATAAGGCCAAAAACGTTACTGAGCTGAATTATCATATATTTAAGCATGTGTTCGGCATAGATGTTTAGAGTGGCTTGATGTGCTAACATGTAATGAATGAAATAACTTTCTGCAGTTTTCTTCGTAAAAATATCATTGATAAACATTTTATATATATTTTAAAATTAAATCTTTGTAATACAATATATTAGACAAAGAATGATAACGATTTCATTTATTCAGTGACCTGAGCATGCGTACACTATTCGTGTATCTAGTTGTATATACCTATTCAAAATTACAATATATGCTTAACGTGTTTGTAAAGGTATGTATTAGTTGCTTTAATCTCAATTCAGTTTGACACACAGTCTGCTTCGAGAAAAAGGGAGTTTGTGCCTGCTTTTAATATTATTTCCAGTAATTTATAATTGCAAGTTGCAAGTATCTTACTTGATTTGCTTACTGCTGTCAACATCTTGTAATACGTAGGCGTTGCTTTTTATTGCGCGAATATAACCAATAAGATGTCCATTAGTTTCGCCATGGGGTGCCCTAGCGTAGGAAGTAGGAACTACAAGATGTCACCATGTACATAATGTACCACTGTTACGCATTAAGACGCCTATAGTTCTGTCAAACCTCATAATAAACATTATTGATTGTGCATGGCTACAAAATTTCCTCGTGATGAACCCGCTTATTTTGAATTATAAAAAGAAGTATTCATTGGAATAACTGCTTAAGCTATTATTTGGTTCAGTTTGCGCAATCTGAACATGGACAATGTAAGTTGAGTTTTGATTGGCATGCGACGATAGACGTATACAATTATCTACGTACGTTTTGGATCTACAGTTACCTTCGAGTGAAGGTTGTGTCCTACATGAAATGATCGCGAACAATAATACAATGTAAATACAAGGACACGACAAGAATTCGAAAGTAAGTTCAGCGACACAAAGCTAGGGCCTTCGTCCTCTAGTTGTATAGGCATATGTCACTCTTCCTTTATTTTAAATTCATAGACACTGATGAAATATGAGGTGAACTAGAACACGGACTGTCTGGACATAGCTTCTTATAAATAAGCACCAATAACCCTTAAGTATCCTTCCAAATGGAAAAGACTTGTTTACTTATATGGAAATGGAAATTGAGTTCTCAAGAGGTATATACAAATGAGGAAACAGTTACGGTAAAGTAGCCAACACTGGTGTAAACTATGAGTGTGCGAAACTCGAACTGGAAATAATGCAACTCCCATGTCCTCAGTGTTGATAATGTACACAAGTTCATCGGAAAACAAAATATGCTTTCTTACTCCATAGCTTAATATTCAATAGCTTAGTATTACTAAAAATGTCTTTGTGAGCGCCTTGAATTTAAATTGTTGTGTTGAAGAATTCCATCATTATTGAAATGCAAGCCAACTTGTAAATATTTAACGGCGAATCTGCAGATGTGTATTACTACTGACGGCTGACAATTCAAGTTTTCAAGACTGTGTACATGACGATCGACATGGAAAATAAACTCAAGAACATTCGCTGTAAAATGTCAATGAATTTGTGAATCTAATGCTTTCAATGCCATCTGATTCTTGCAAGCACTTTCTTCAACGGAATGGACACTTAGAGTGACCGTAAAACTCCAGGAAAGGAGCCCCAAGTAAATCTCAAATATATTTATAGGGTAATCAAAGCAAGTATTGTACTTTTATAGTGTATTCGTAATGAGCCATTCGTGTGTTTAGAATGTTGAACATAGTTACAAATAAATGTAAACTGTTCCCTTCTATAAACGGAATAATATTTGTTTATTTGTTTTGATATGGATTTATGTACAGGAAGTTCAATTAATTTTCGGTGATTATCTTGTTTATTTCCTTTCCTTTCTTTTCTTTCGAACATATCAATATTAAGTTATTTCTGAAAGTATATTTAAAACTTTGACTTTAAACTATATAACAATTAAAACTAGTTTCTTTAATTGCAGTCATTTTTTGTTTTCTGTCAATTATCTATGAAAAACTTTCATGTTTATCTTTTGAGGAATATTGATTTCTTGCAATTGTCGAAAAAAAGAGACCGAATTAAAGACATGTTGCACTGGGTTTCTTTTGCCGATAGGGAATCGTGTCGGAATCCGCGCAGGTGTAATACATCTTGAAACGGAATGTGATCTTTGCATGGGTAACTGACAATAAAAACCATACCCTGAAAAAAAACACACTAGCTTTATCTTTGTTGCCTGAATAAAATGTGGGCAGAGGGAATCGTCTTCCGCAGAAAACGTTTTATATATAACAAACATCGTTTTAGACTGATAAACCATTAACTTCTTCTTAAATAATACATTGATGGAAAATATTAATTACTGATAAGCGTAAAAAAATAAATGATTGGTGAATGATAAAATATATTCTGTAGTCTACTATTGTCTCATAAGGTAGAAATACCATGTTGTATGCTCATTTATCTCAAATTAAATCGGCATCCTTCATAAGATCGAGTTTTCAACATGTATTCATCCTTTTTGGAATATTAAAACAATGTCATTCATTTTGGTAAACATTATTTGGGATTAAGAGTGCATCTTTAACTTTCAATAGAAGTTATTGAACATAATTAGGAAGAAAGGGCAATAGCTAGTTTTATTCTGACACATATATTATTAAATAAACTTGATTTAAGATGTATCATTTTGTATTAAATACTTTTTCTTCAAATAGTTTAAAATGTCTAGAATTAGTTTGGCAGCTGGAAATAAGTCAATTCACATGTTGATGGACAGATTATTATGGCACATTTGAAAAGAAATTTGGCAAAATTGTTTAACCATGTTTCACATGTAGGCAGAACATATTAAGGGGAGCTTAATGTGATATATTTTAAATAATTGTTAAATGTCGCAATTAAATGTATACTGCTAAATGAAAAAAAAGTTTGCTTTTAAAGCAAGCGAGAAGAATCTTAACCGGTTTGAAATATAGTATGCTTGTTTTATATTAACAAAAATCATAAATTTCGGAAGTGCCATGCTTTAACAGGGTTCTCAATAAGAACCGGCCGCCGGCCAAAATGACCGGTTCAAATGGCATTTGGGCCGGTTCAAAATCGCCTAGTAACAAAAATTAAAAGTTCCCAAATCGTTTACAATTTAAATTTTTAAAATCCGTCAACGAATAAAAAAGTTATTGCCTTTTAAATACGACGACTTGATTAGCGTTCGCCCGGTCCCGCATATTTCTTTACCGCGCCGTTTAATAAACTTCACTAGTCCGTGTAGATAGACGATTGATAAAACGCTTGAAAGCAAGCGTCTCATTCTAGTAAAAATGAAGAAAAGAAAAATACACGATTTCTTTCACCCTGTGTCGAGTGAGTATAAGATAAAAATGAAATAAAACAGTTGCATTTATGAATTTCTTGTTCTGTTTATTGTTTCACGTTTGATTTCCACCGTTTATTTTGTGTTCTGTTTATTGTTTCACGTTCGATTTCCACCGTTTATTTTGTTTGAAGTTTTGATCGTTGTTTATTCCGTACAAGATGCATTATTACGAAGATTTGATAATGAGGTAAGTTTACTCTATTATCATTATTCTGTATGAAAAAAATCGTAGCAATATTAAAGAGTCACCAAATATAAAGTGGGTTGGGTAAGGTATTTTTTTTAATTTTTGCTTAAACTTCAATTTTAATACAAATTTGCAACTACATGATGTCAAAATTAGACAGTGTGTCCCATTTATAAGAAAACATTTTGATTGCAAGTGTTTTGAACAAAACAAAAACATGTAAAAAAGATAGTGTACTTTTGATTTCAGTTGCATTTGCAGCAAGCTAATCATTGACTAATTTTTTATTGAAAGTGAATTGTTTCCTTTTTTATTTTAAGAGACATTGATGTAAATTTTACTGACATTTTAAAACTGTCATGTCAGTACCAAGTTAAAGTGGTATTAATGAAATGTAAAATGTGCCATTTCCTGCATTTTTATATTATTCAGGCAGTACAACATCTCACAATGACCAGACTGGTCCAGCTGCTGGATATGGTGATAACACTCCTTGCAGTGCCAATACCGAGTCTAGTAAGACTGCTTCTCAAAGTGTTGGTGGCCAGACTGAGACTCCTGCGTCAGAACACTCCCAATCACCTGGTAAATATGAAAAGCAGTGGTCTTCTTCAATTTCAAAATAAAATTGTTACTTACATAAAGCTCTGCAACAGTAGCAGGACCACTATGGGACAATGTTGAACTTAATAAATGCTTTTTAAAAGGTTACAATTCTGTGTTTGCAGTGACTGGGAAAGAAATTTTTGTAATGGGACAATTCCCAAATTTTATAGCAGAACCATGGAAATCAATGTGACATTTCATATAACAATGCATTAGATTTGGCAAAAGCAATGTGACAATTTTATTTTTAATTCAACAAATGGCCCATGGTCCTGCCTTTCCCAGTCACTGGTTTGAAATTAACTTACTGGTGTTTTTCTCTTTCTAAATTTCAGATTCCAGTTTGTCAGCTCCAGAGCCAGGTCGATGGACAGCAGATGAAACCAGAAAGATTACAGATGAACTGTTTGGATCTAAAACTGTCCATTCTTTATATAACTGCTCTTTAAAGTGTGATACATTAAGCAAGGGAGAAATCAAAAGACTTCAACCAAAGAAGTTTTGTCATAATTTCATTAACAAAAAAAACTGGTGGTTGGTTTTTGTTGAAGGGGAAGGGATGTATTGCCTAGTATGTAAAAAACATATGATGAAACACCCTCAGAATAGCAGGGAAGTGTTCTCTGTTACCCCAGGTGTAAGATTTAAGCATGATGCTATTAACACTCACAGCGGCAGTAAAATACATTTAGATGCCCTGACTAGTGACAAATTTCAGAAAACCTCATGTTTTCATCAAGAGTTATTACTCAAGTCTGAATTAGAGTACACACATTTAGAGAAAGCTTTTTCTGTTGCTTATTTTCTGATGAAAGAATTTATTGCCAATCGAAAGTTTCAACCACTTCTGAAATTCATTGAGTCGGTATCTGGAGATGAAACTTTGAAATATTTTAGGCATCAATCAGAAGGGGCACATCAAGAAATCTTTCAGACAATTGGGGATACAATCAAAACGGAATTGGTGGAACATGTGAATAAGTCTCTAGCCTATGGACTGTTAACTGATGAAGTAAGTGACATTGCGGTGTATGAAAATCTTATCACATTTGTTCAGTTTTATTGTGCTGAAACAAAGAAGGTTGAGACGAAGTTCCTTTCATGTCAGAATATTTTGCAGGACTTTGAATGTGCAAATGCTGTTGCAATAAAATCACTGTTGGCCAGCGAAGTAGGGAAACTAGACCAGTCTACCCTTACTGGGTTTTCCTCAGATGGAGCATCTGTAATGACTGGCAAAAAGGGAGGAGTTGCTACACTATTAAGGCAAGAAAATCCTTCAATGGTCAATATACACTGTGTCTGCCATCGCCTAGCCCTTTCTTGTAACGATTCCAATGAGACATTGTCTTACATAAAAACAGTTGAAACACTTTTGCGTCAATTCTGGCAGCTTTTTGAAAATTCCCCTAAGAAAATGGCGGCATACTTAAAGGTACAACTGGCCCTGAAATCACTGAATCTAGAAGGTGAGAAGATGGCAAAGGTTTCGAGTCGTCTGAAAAAAGCTTGCCGTACAAGATGGCTAAGCCTTGATGCTGCTGTAAGTGCTGTACGCCTTGATTTTGAAGCAATACTCCAAACACTGTCTCTTCTGAAAGAAAATGATGCCGCTGCACATGGACTGTTCAAGAAGATGAGATGCTTGAAGTTCTTGGGTACGATCTACATCCTGAGTGATATACTACCTGTACTGTCAGAACTGTCCAGACACTTCCAACAGGATGCATTGAACTTCTCTGCTATACTACCAGCAGTACATCAGTGCAAGGACAAACTGCAACAGATCATGGAAAATGAAGAGCCATTGCAGAAGTTAGCACAGGACCTGGACTCATTTACCAACATGTGCTCTGATATCAAACCTGATGTCAAAATTGCAAATGAACTGCAAAATCTTCTTAAGAACTATGTTGCTGGTTTAAGGAACAACATCGATAGAAGATTTTCAGACACATCAGCAGTCGTGGCAGCATATGGTGTATTTGATCCCACAACATTACCTAGGTCTGATGAGGTAGACTTCAAGACATATGGAGAAAACCAGATAGCTTTGCTGGCAGACCATTTCTTCACAGATGATGTAAAGAAAGAAAAGCTGCTTGCACAATGGAAGGGATTCAAGTATCATGTTCATGATATACTCCTCCCAAATATGCCAGGGGAAGTTAGGTCTGGAAAGCCAAAGGAGCAGCTCCAAAATATGCCAGAGGATGGTAGGTCTGGAAAGCCAAAGACACATGTAAAGAAGCTGAAGACAACGCCACAAACACCAACAGAATGGCTGCTACTGCAGTTGTTAAGAAGTGCAGGACTCAGACATTTCAACCCAGAGCTAGTGTTTGTAGCAGAGGCTGCTGCCTCATTACCTGTATCAAATGCTTGGCCAGAAAGAGGGGCCAGCATCCTCAAAATAGTAAAGACCAAACAGAGAAACAGACTAGGATCTTCCATGCTAGAGGGCCTGCTACAGGTGGCCATAAATGGTCCAACAGTAGAAGACAGTAAACCAGTCATCAAAAGGGCTGTGGCCAAGTGGTTAGAGAAACCAAGGCGGAAGTTGGGTGCTCCAACACCAGAAAGATTAAGATGTCCAGTGACGGTAGGTGTTCAGACTGACACATGCATGGCACTGGACACAGTCACACCTTGTAGGGAGGAAATTCGGGCAGTCCTCAAGGAGATACTTGTTGAGGGGGAGGGGGACTACTACTCGTCCAGTTCATCAGATGAGGACAGTGACATGTGTTAATAACAGGGTTAAGCATAATGAATACTGTTCTTATTAATTCAATGTGCCTTATGTATTTTCACAGTACAATTGCATTGTAGTTTTGTTAATACATTGTATATGGTGTTGAAAATACAATTTTCAAATGGATATTTTGTTGTTGAAATTTGGTAAATAAATATAATTGCATTATGATATATATAGATCCTGATACAACTACTGCTCTGCAGTACTTGTATCTGCATATTTAGGGGATATTACTTATAAAATTGCACTTGAAAGGGGTGATTTAAAAGGCATTCAAATAACCCCAGAATGCAGGAAATGACGCGCTCACATAAAAAAATTTCAAGGGGGAGGACCCCCGGACCCCCCGCAATTTGGGCCTGTTACTTTTTATAAACGCCCTGTTCACTGAAAAGTTATTGAGAACCCTGTGCTTAACTGGTAAAACGCGAATATAACTAACTGTTATTCCTTCATACACTAAAAAATACCATCGAAGGTAAAATAATTCTCGCAGACATAGAACACAATGTTACATAAACATATGTTTTCTTCCACTCACGGCAAATAATCTAATGAAGGACATTTGCCCATGTAAAATCATTATTGGTCGCTTGGAAGCGATTGTCTGCCTTCGTGATTACAAGTGACACGTCGTCTTCTCCAGATCGCTTAATTTAGAGGATCAATTGCAAAAGGTCTAGCATTGTTCTTGTAGCCTTGTAGGAATGGTAGTATGAAAAATGACAGCATTAGTTACGTTGTGCTTGCTAAACGCTTACTAGTTAAAAGGAATTAAAGCAACCTCTTGAACTGGGTGTATACAGTTAGCAAAATACATCTTGCTTTATTTACCTTTATGTATTTGAAATATGTTTGTGTTAAATTGTAACGTCTGTTTCTCGTCTTGAGTGTCTATTCGGCCTCGAACCTTGTGCTTCTAAACGGATTTATCACTGACATCATGGCTATTCTGCATTAGCTTATTGTTTTTGAAAATCATCCGCATATATTTTGGAGTATGTCAAAACATTCCAGGCAGGTTTTGGCGTTATGACTTATTACAAACATACATAACATCAATTTCCTTATTCGCCATGTCTCGTCCGGAAAATTCATTTCCGGCACAGACGTACTCGTACAGATGAAAAGGCCGCAATAGTATACCTTGATGTCGTATCATTTTCAAATCAACATATATCGAAAACATATTTACATAGTCAATATGTGCTCTTCAATCAAAACATACACATTAAGCATTCCTGTGGCTGAAGATCAGAACAAAACATGCAAACAAATCAGAAATTGAAACATACAAAAACAAAAAGGAAATGTCTTCAGATCTTGAGGTATATTTCGTTATTTGCAGACACATTTGCATAACAGTAGAGGGTTGACTTAATTTCATTGCATCGTACGAAGAAGATAAATGGGGATTGATCCAAGAAATATA
This sequence comes from Mya arenaria, assembly GCF_026914265.1. Lineage (NCBI taxonomy): Eukaryota > Metazoa > Mollusca > Bivalvia > Myida > Myidae > Mya > Mya arenaria. The sequence goes on along the minus strand of NC_069133.1, from coordinate 2,862,730 downwards.
TACTTCTGAGAGGATCACTTTCAAAATTAGTATCTTACTTGTTCACATAACGGTTAAAATGTTATAACCCTACTTTCATGTGAGCTGCGTTATAACATTTTAACTTCAACATAAGAGGAATGTAACGAATGGTGTATGATAACTCCCAAAAAACAATGGGTCAGGTTCCGTGCTCAAAGAACAAAGTTATGACCGTATATCTGAATATCCGTTGTTCTGTCCTAACATTGGCTCCAAATAACTGTCCGATTTGGGGCATGCATCGTTTTACTGCGTTATCTACAATGTAATTTTGTGAAACATCAAGTCCGCTTGGCATTACATCGGTACTTAGGTCATCATTTCTTTCCATATCGAAAATGTGGTCAAAAAAGCCTTTATAGTTTCTAACAATGACTGCATCGTATCTTTGAAAAGTTTTTGCATTAGGTGCTCTGAATTGTATCCCTCCGTCTGCAGACAGAGTTGAAATCTCTAATCATAGAAGTACTTGGGGTTTACCTATACGTTTATTATTATTTGTTTTATTGGTAAGTTTCCTCAAGTTAATGCATACATTGATAAGATTTACCTTTTGCGTTTTATTTTTTATTAATATAAGGATTGTCGGGATAAGAATGAGGTTTGTGCACATAAACTTGTTTAAACACATAAACTTGTTTAAACACCCAGTAAATTTACATTTTTCTGACCGTTCCAAGGTGGTACCTAGCAATTCTTGATATACATACCTATTTTTTATATATATAGCATGTATGCACTGTGCTGTTTGTGGGGTTTTGTGCTGTTCTTCTATGTTTCTTGTTTGTGATTTTGTGTTCTATGTCTTTGGCGTTTGCACAGTGCCACTAAACCGGGTTTATGTTTAAACGTTTTGCTTCTGAGCTTCTTTCTGTAGCTTTTTGCATAACTATTTATTTAGCTTCATCAAGATTATCAAAGCACGTCGAGGGAATGTTTTGATAATGGGAACAGTCAATTGCCTAATCATCTATTAACGATGTCTCAATAGACAAGAACCATACTAAGAAGGCCTGGACCCTTTGGTCAAACCATTACCTTTAAACCTCAACGTGACAGACACTCTTGATTGAAAGGTCTCTTTGGTTATCGATTAACAGTAAGATATTTTTATGATCTTTATGAGCTGTTCAAAGAATTGGCTGATGTCATTAAAATATCATGTGAATAAAGAAAACCTTTTAAATGGTCACTCGCGATTGAAGGTCAATTGTAAAGTATTTAACGATGACCTGATGCTTGATCATCAGTTTGTGGGCCGAGTTTGTGGCAGTCCGCTGCGTGGTTTGAATATGGGAGTCTGTTTAATTGCTATTGAATAATTATTTACAAACCATATGACTTGACATAATGAACTTGTTTTTGATGGATAACGATTTGAACGTATGATGGTGGTACAGGACTCAAACCATTGGTAATTTTTACGTATAAAGCAGATGGGGACTTTTCAAATGCAAATCATTGTTTATGAAAAAATCATAAGATACTCAAAGTGCCTCAAACCTTCTATTTCGTTGTAATGATACACGAGTTGTGCTTCACAAAAAAGCAGTAAGAATCATAGGATTTATACATTAGATGATCGGAAATCCCTGCTCGACGGTACAGCTGTCAGAATGCCCATTAACGCGCATACAGTCATTAGCTTTCCCTTGCTAATAATTGCATTTCTTCCTTTGCTGACAGAAAATCGTTTGTAGATGACAATTGATATGTTTTCGTTTCGAAAGAACTTAAGCTAACTTTGACAAATGGTGCTTAATGTATTGTTTATAATGTTTGTCGTTTTAATGTGTTCGTGGATTTCTGTATTTAATAAACTTACTCAATTATGATCTCATTATTTTATGTTTGTATGTGGCTTAGCCACCGTTATTTGCTACTTATTCGTTCCTTGTTTGTGGTTGGTGTCTTCGGAATTTCTATAGTTTTCAAGTTTGTAATTGAAAGTTTGTTTATTTTTTTTCTGAATTCTTGTTTTGACTGTCCCATATATTGAGGCAACATTCATTGATAAATGATATTCAGTCCTTGTATCTACATTGTTTGTCGTTTGAGTCTTTCGTCGATTGCCTAATCATTTGGCCTCGATAGTTGTGTTTCGAAAGAAGGTCATAGCTGAGCTTGGTTATATCATTCAACTTATAAACCAAAACTGTTCGAAAATGTTCTAATCTACTAATAATTCATGGCTGTAAACAAATGGTATAACGATCTTGATTTTTTTTACCGATCCATAAGTAGATCTCGTTTAGACCTGTCGAAGCATCAGAAATGATCTTTATGTAACAGCATGTGAATGCTTGAACACTTGTGAAAGTAAAAAGTCCTTGAGGCGTGACTTTATGTGCTTACCGTGTAAGTGTCACATGAAATGACACTTGAACAATATGCCATCGCTCACGATAAAAGCAAATTCGAAAAAAAGACTCTTGATATTATCTTATTTCGGAGGCAGGTGCGTTTTGGCTCTTGTAACATTTTTACCAAGATTTGTTTGGATTTAACATGTTGTATTTCATAAAAAGATTCAATTGTCATCGTATATCGGCTTATTGAAGCTGAAAGCTTTTAATGACCACTTTATGATTTTAAAACACTTTTTTCATTTCTATATTATATGGGGTTTTGTTATAAATGTTAAGGTAACTTGACTATTTAGTTATGTTGTATCACTAGTTATGCAGTTGACTACAGTATATTGTTAAAACATGTATGGACATACGGTTATACCCTAAACCTGAATCAGATGTTTTTGTTGTACTATATATTATGTGTCAATGGGGCTTTAATCTACAATCAAATGAGTTGAGTTGAGAAGTCTTGATATGAGTTGCGTTAGTTTGATTCGCACGTGACTCTAACTGCAACCAAACATCAATATGTTTTTAAAATAATTCCTCTTTTTAGAAACATAAAGTAGTATATACTGTCTTTGCAGTTAATATATATAATGTTTAATTGACAAGGTTGAACGCATACAATTAGCATTTTCTTCTTTCGACACTTCGAGTAAGCTCTCAAAATGAAGGCCAATTACCTTCATAAACAGTTATTAGAAACTTGTCCTACTAAAAAAAGACAAACACCCAACTTATTTATTACAAGTGACACATCGTCTTATTCGCTTAATTCTTTTGCGTCGTTAAACCAATAAATGTGGGCAACAGATGCCAGTAATGTTTTTTTTAGAAAAAAAACTGATACACAATTGTTATTATGTATGTAATCTTCATCATGTACTTTTCGTCTATATTTCGAATATATAATCCTGAGATTATGTCACAGCCTATGTAAGAGGCCTGTAGGCCTTATATTTGAAACGAGAAAGGCATTTAAGAATAAATAATTGCACACGTTAACAATGCTTTACTGGCCTGCTCACTGTATATACTGAATTAAATAGATCAATCAGATTATTCTAGTGTTCATTTAGGCACGGAACTTCTTGCAAGCGAAAGTATATCTAAGTAAAAAAACGTCCTCCAGTTGTATATGCAATTGCCTCTCTTCCTTTATTTTATATTCATGGGCACTGATAAATCTGAGGTGAACAAGAACACGGACTGTTTGGACATAGTTATATTAGCATCAATAACCCTTAAGTATTATTCAAAATAGGAAGGAGTTGTAAAATTATATAGAAATGGAAATATAATTTTGTTTTAAAGAGGTGAAAATAACTGAGACTTCCATAAAAGCATCTAACTGGGTATCATATTACAATTAATTCATGTTTAATTTTCGGTAAAAAGAATCATCCCTGTACTCGTACGAAGCAACTCCTATGTCCTCAGTTTTGATAGTATACACAAGTTCATCGGAAATGTCATTTTATTTACAATTGTTTTATGCTTTTTACAGCATTGAATTCTGTCAATAACTTAGTATAACTAAAGATAGTAAATGGTGGGCCCTAAACACCGTTCTCCTGGATTTGAGTGGTTAATTGAAGTATTCCTTCATTACGCAACTTTGTAAATTTATATATAAAAATGACTGTGTAGATTACGACTTACTTGGAAAATAATCTCAAGAAATCCTGTAAACATTTATTTACATTCAGCGGTTTCTAGTATCTATAATTGTCAATGAATCTAATGCTTTTAATGCCATCGGATTCTTGCAAGCACTTTCCGTTAACGAATGGACCCTAAGGCTGACCGTAAATGTCCAGGAAAGAAGACCTAAGTAAAGCTCGAATTTTTTATCCGGTAATCAAAGCTTTAATTGTAATTTTGTAGTGTATTTCCAATGAGCCATTGTGTGTTAAGAGTGTTCAACATTGTTACAAATAAATTTGATATGTTTCCTTTTGTAAACGGAATTAGCTATATTGTTCTCAGATGGTTTTCTGTTCAAAATGTCAATTAATATTCTATGATTATAGTTTCCTTTCTTTTAAACATATCAATTTTGAATCATTTCCTATAGATACTGAGGGTTTCCTGAACGTTCGAATTAACGAATATATGGTCTCATGAAAATTCAACATATATCGCTTATCGCTGTTATTGAATAAATAGTTCTCCGACTATAAACTACATAACGATAAGCGGTGGTACTTTTTTGCAGACATTTGTATGATTTGTGTAAAGTTATCTAAGAAACAATATCGCGTTTACCCTTTAAGGAATGGATTATTTTTTTTGCAGATGCCGTAATTAAATAAGATCGAGTTACACGCATGTTGGACTGGTTTTCTTTTACAAAAAGGCAAACATGTCGGAAATCATCCTGGTGAAATCTATCTTGAAAAGGAAAGTTATCTTCGCATTCGATATTAGCAATAAATAACATACCCTAAAAAACTTCACATTGGCATTTTTGTTGTTGACTGTATAATTTGTGGGCATAGAAAAATCATCTTCCGCAGAACACACATACAACATCCTTGCATAATTATCTAACCAATGACATGAAATTCACTTAAACATCCGTATAATAGGTAAGACACACATACTGAACTTACTGAATACGCCGGAGTTTACTCTACTATTCTGATATATTTCGTAACAAAACTCAACTTCCGATTAAAGTTACTGAACGCTTTTAGAAAAAAGCCAATAACTGTTTCAATGCTGACCCAAATATAAGATTAACTTGATTCTTTTTGTTCTTATTTATGTTTTTTAGGACAAGGTCTATCTAAAGAATCAGTTTCAGCTCATTAATAACTATAAATTCTAATCAGCTGAAAACAGCTTAACATGCCTAAGAATAGTTTCGCTGCTGAAAATGTGTCTTTAAATTAAATTATTATCTACATATTTTTACAGAACATTTCACCGGGAATTATAAAAAAATCACTATGTTTCACATGCAAGCAAACATTTTTAAGGGGAATTGAATGTGATATATTATGAAATGGTTAAATGACGCAATTAAACATATACTGCATATACTGCTAAATGAAAAAGGGTTTGCTTTTAATGTTAACGAGTAGAAACTAAACCGGTTTGAAATATAGTATGCACATTCTATATTAAAACTATCGCCATTCATCATACATTTTGGAAGTGCCATGGTAAATTAGTAACATAAAACGCGTATATATTTTGTATTTCTTCATACACAAAAAATACCAAGAATGGCAAAATAATTCTGGCAGACAAAGAACACAATGTAACATAAAGTAGTGTTTTCTTCCACTAACGGCAAATACTCTAATGAAAGACAATTGCCCATATAAAATCATTATTGAGCGCTTGAAAGCGAATGTCTGCCGTGTTGATTACAAGTGAAACGTGTTTTTTTCGATATCGCTTAATTTGTAGTGCCTTTATTCCGCCGTCGGGAACAAGAACGCTTGAATATTGAACATACAGGATCACTGTCACAATATGTAGCATTGTCGTTGTGGAAATGGGCTTAATAAGTGCAGATAAAGAAGTTTCGTTACACAGTGAAGCATGGTCTTTGTCCTAGATCAGTGGACTGTGCAAGACGTCTAATACCGTGAGAGAAATCTTAAGTGTGAAAAATGAAAACATTTGTTCTAGTGTGCTTGCTAATCACTTGCTAGTTAACAGGAATTTCAACAACACCTTATACTGGGTGTATACAAATACATTTGCAAATTACAGCTTACTTTATTTACCTTTTTGTATGTGACATATGTTTGTGTTGTATTGTAACGCCTATTTCTCGTCTTTGAGTGTCTCTTTGGCCTTAAACTTTGTGCTTCTGAATAAATTCATCACTGACATCTTTGCTATTCTTCATAAGCATTTTGTATTGGAAAATCATCCGCATATTTTCTGGAGGCGGGTTTATGTGTTATGGCTGAATACAAAATTATATTAGATCAATTTCTTTCTTTGCCATATCCCATTTGGATTATAAGTATCTTCCATGGCCGAGAGTGTAAGATAGGTTCATTCCGACTCGAGCTTAGGGTGTTTTGCGGAAACGAGGTTTACCGATTTTCCGCAAAATACCCTGCGCGAGGGTCGGGATGAACCTGTCTTACACGAGCGGCTATGGTAGATGCTTTTTCTCCCACCTCAGTTAAACAAAATTAAGTAAAAATGTATTTTTTTGCTGGAACTCTTTTGTGCTTAATGAAAATAATTGCGTATGGATATGCGATAATTCGTGGTTGTCGATGGATATTCGCGCAGTGATTCAGAGTATGTAAATTGTCTGATCGGTCTTTAAATAGTTCTAAGAAGAATAAAGCATTATTTCTTGAAAGTTGCGTGAAAACTGTTTTCTGGTGACATTTGAAGCGAGAAATAATTAACTAGCGTTCTAAATATTGCCACAAGACAAATTTTCCATGATGCGCTTAAAACAGACGCTACAGACGACAGTCTTCAACAAGGGAGGTAATTCAATGTGGTGACCATTAAAAGAAGTTCCATACGGGCATTTTATCTTCGCCCGTGTGCAAGATAAGAATTTCTAGCATGGTTAAATTAATGGATCTATTTATCTGAGGTTGGAGAAAATTAATTTCCGTCGCACACGTTTTCGCACAAACGAAACGGCTGCAACAGTATACCTTGATATAGTATCATGTTAAAATCAACACATTAAATAAATATATTAACATAGGCAATGTGTGTCCTTCAACGTTAAATATACATTCAGTATTCCTGTGGTTGCAGATAAGAACTAAACATGTAAACAAGTCAGAAATTGAAAAATACAAAAACAAACAAATATTGCGGTAGATTTTCTTATTTGCAGACAAATTTGCATTGCAAAAGAGGCCTGAACTAATTTCATTGCATCGAACGAAGAAGATAAAGTGGGATTTGGCGAAGAGATATACACTTCTGAGATAATCACTTTCAGAATTTATATCTAACTTGTTCACATTAAATGCTGTTACTTAAATTATATTTGAGCAAATATTTGCGTTTTAATACTTTAACTCAACATAAAAGGAATTGTAACGAATACTTTTACTTTTAATATATTTCAAATATTTCGATTTATATTTAATGTTCGTATGTTCTTTTTATTAAGTGTTATTTGCTTTCGCTAACTTTTTCGTAAGTGTACGCTTAGTCCCATAATACAATTAGTCAGGTTCCGTGATAAAAGAACAAAGTTATGGTCGTGTACCTGAATGTTCATTGTTCTGTTATAACAGTGGTTCCAAGTAAGTGTCCATTTTTTGACATAAATCATCTTACTGCGTTATCTACTATATAATTTTGTGAAACATCATGACCTCATGCCATTACTTAATAATACATCGCTACCTAGGTGATAATTTCTGTCAAGGTCGTAAATTGGGCCAAAATGCCATATAGCTTTATCAAGATTATCAAAACACGTCGATTGAATGTTTTAATAACGGGAATTGATTGCTTAATCATCTATTTACGATGTCTCAAGGGAAGGAATGTCCATTTACAAGACCAAGAAGGCTCGGACCCTTTTCAAACCATGATCTTCAAAATTCTACGTCACGGACACTCTTGATTGACAAGTCTCTATGGTTATTTTTTACCAGTAAGATATGTTTATAATCATAATCAGATGTTGAAATGCATGATGTCATTGAACTATCATCTAAATAAAAAAACCTTTTGAATTGTCAGGGGATTTGATAACTATAGTGAAGTATTAAACCTCGAGCTTGATCATTCGTTTGCGCACCGAATTTGTGGCAGTTTGCTGCGTGGTTTGAATATGGGAATCTTATGTGAAAAACTACAGAAATAAGCTTTGTAGCAAAAAGTTTAAACATAAACCCGGTTTAATGGCACTGGGTAAACGCCAAAGACATAGACCACAAAAAACAAAAATCACAAACAAGAAACATGGAAGAACAGCACAAATCTTTACAAACAGCACAGTGCATACATACTATTGTATATAAAATACTAGGTATGATTATCAAGGATTGTTAGGTACCGCATTGGAACGGTCAGTAGCATGTAAATTTACTGTGGGTTTAAACAAGTTTACGTGCACAAACCTCACTCTTATCTCAGCAATCCTAAATAAGAAAAAATGTTAAAGGTAAATCTTATCAAGTAACTTGAGGAAACTTAATAATAAAACAAATAATAATAAACATAAAGGTAAACCCCAAGTACTTCCATGATTAAAGATCCCAACTCTATCTGCAGCCGGAGGAATACAATTTAGAGCACCTAATGCAAAAACTTTTCAAAGATACGATGAAGTCATTGTTAGAAACTATGAGCATCACACACAGTCTGTCTTATATGATAAAAGGTTTAAAACTGTGTGATCATAGAGATTCATAATAAAATCATCATTATACTAAAACTTGGAACAAATAAAGAAAACTTTATTAAAATTAATAGCAACATATATTAGGAAATATTTTCTTCCAAATGATTACCTACGTAAAATATTTGAAGAAAATGACGTCACATGCCAAAACACTCCAAGTCAGCCAAATAAGGTTATAAAGATAACATGAATTTGCAAATTTTTCATAAAATCAAAGGACTGAAAGCTTAATTGAAGTGTTCTTTTATGGTTTACGATTTTAATGGAAAAGGGTGATAAAGGACGCAAACCATTTGTACTTCTTGCGTATAATGCAGATGGGTACTTTTCAAATGCAGCTCATTGTTATTGACGAAATCATAAATTACTCAGAGAAACTCAAACTCTATTTCGCTGTAATGATACACGAGTTGCGCTTCACAAAACAGTAGTAAAGTTCATAAGATTAATACATTAGATGATGGGAAATCCCTGCTCGACGATACAGCTGTCAGAATGCCCATTAACGCGCATACAGTCGTTAGCTTTCACTTGCTTATAATTGCATTTTTTCCTTTGCTGACAGAAAATCGTTTGTATATGACAATTGATATGTTTTCGTTCCAAAAATACTTTAGCAAACTTTGACAAATGGTGCGCAATATTTTGTTTAGAATGTTTTGTCGTTTTAAATGTGTTTGGGGATTCTTGTATTTCATATACTTACTCAATGATGTTCTCATTAATTTATGTTTGTATGAGGCTAAGTCATTGCTACTTCGCTATTTATTCGTTTCTTTGTGATTGATGTCTTCGGACTTTCTATATATTTTTAAGTTTGTAATTAAGAGTTCGTTTAGGCTTTTTTCTAAACTCCTGTTTTGATTGACCGTCCAATGGCTCGAGAAAACATTTATTGATAGACGATATTCATGATCAGTCCTTTTAATTTTCGTTGTTTTTTGTGTGTGACTATCATTGATTGCCTTTATCATTTCGCCGCAATCATTATGCCTTGAAAGAAGGTCACATCTGAGCTTGGTTGTATAATTTATTACAAACTAAAACCGAGCATTTTCTGATCCATTAGTAATTTCATTAATACAAACAAATGTTATAACGACCAAGATTTGTTTTAACGATCCAGAATTATATCCAATTTAGATCAGCCGAAACATCGCAAAAAATCTTTGTGTGAATGCTTAAACATTTGTGCCAGTAACAAAACCTTGAGACCTGGTTGTATGGGCTTACCATATACGTCTAGTGCTGAGTTGCGTTAATTTAATGTACACGTCACTCTGGCAGCAATCAGACATCAATACCTTTTAAAATAAGTCCTCTGTTTAGGAAAATAAAGTAGTACAGACTGTCTTTGCAGTTACTACCTCATGTTTTATTGACAAATTCCTACGCAAACCTCGAGTATATTCTTCTTTTGACACTTCGAGTAAGGTCTCAACATGAAGGCCAATTACGTTCATAAACGATTGTGAGGAACTTGTCCTACCAATAAAAGACAAATGCCCAGCCTATTTATTACAAGTGACACATCGTCTAATAGAATCCGCTTAATTCGTTGAACCAATAAATGTGGGCAACATATGCCTGTAATGGTAATTCTAGGAAACCTCCGATACACCGATTTTATCATGGTTGCAGACTTCACCATGTTCTGGTTGCCTTAAGTTCGAAGATATAATCCTTCGATTTTTTACAAAGCTTTGTATGAGGCCGGTTGATCTTACATTTGAAAATGATAAAGGCTTTCTTACAAATTTTGCACATGTTAACAATGATAAGATAAAAACTCTGGCTGAAACTTCCTTTTGAGTGCTTCCAATAACCATGTTAAAGCTTTTATTTTTACATTTCAACAAAATATTATTTAAGGGAGAGAAAACAGACATACCTGTTTACTGTATAGTTTTAAGATGCGGTGGGAAAACGCTTAAAAAGCACACTTTTAAGCTAAGTGCACATGAAGGTGGTTAGAACAAAGGTGGCATTACCGGGACACTGAAACATAACTATGTTGTTTTAAATATGAATATGTATAACTTGTATGCAAACTGAGTAATGGCACATTTATATTGTTGAAATATATTATGCGGTAGGTACATATATTGATTTATTTAAGTAAACGGTGTAAACACTTGTTTCCTACACAGTTGTTATCGTTATCATTGGATACAATGAAATTGTAGTACAAATACATGATAACAAATGATGATAAATGGTTGCTCTTCTCATTATTAAACATGGTTTATCAATCAAAGATCGTCTAGGCAAGTGCTATTTAGCTCTCATTAATTTAGTTTCATAACTTAAAAACAATCATATCTTGGAAAGGGTTACAAAATTATGTTATGACATTTTTTGGTATGCATATAATTGAATCACTCCGACAAATGTACATGCAAAAACGTCAAATGATTGCCCCATTTTACCACATGAGATTAGTATAATTAGTATATGTTACGCTCGGTTCGTTTTTACATATATCATGCCATATTCGATAATCGACTGACCCCGTATAGTTATATTTATATCAAGAATATGATTATGTGTAATTCCATTTTGTTCTATTGATCAATACCGCCGTCTGTGTTCAAAGTAAGGCAGTCTGTGTATCACATTAAGGCTATCTGTGTATCAGAATTAGGCAATCTGTGTATCAGAATAAGGCAATCTGTGTATCAGAATAAGGCAATCTGTGTATCAGAATAAGGCAATCTGTGTATCAGAATAAGGCAATCTGTGAATCAGAATAAGGCAATCTGTGAATCAGAGTAAGGTTTGCAACAAAGCAGAAAAGACAGTATCCTATAACAAGATTGTCTGTTATTTACAATATCTCTCCCGTTTGGCAGGCACATTTACATAACAAACGATGGAGATGAAGTCATGTCATTGCTATATCATTGAAAATTGTCTACAGTTTGTAGAATAAAGAGTAAGCTTGTGGGCTTAGAAAATTGTTCGTAAAATAAGAAGTAAAATTCATTCAGTAAAATTTTGAAAGAAAACACGCATTAAAAATGGAAGCTGTTGCAATTTATATAAGTTTTCAAAGAAAGCTTTCATAAGATGTGTTCAAAGAGAAAGAATGCAAACTATAATAGCATTCCAGTAAACAGTTTGCTTTCTCCAAATGAGAGCACACTTATGATGCAGTGCGCTAAAGACTCAAAGTTATTTTTATTAGCGAATACCAACTCTCAGATAGTTTTGTTTGCAAAATGAACGACGAATTAATGCAAAAGCAATGTGTAATTGCGAGACAAATCGTTTAACAAGAAGTGAACTCAATCTATCTGAAATATCATATGTTGAACGGATTGTTACATCCATGCCGTACATAAATATGCATAATAACTCTACTACATTATATTTGCAGCTTATTGAAGACGTTATTATTCCTTGGAGACCTCGAGGAAATCGCAGTTTTCTTAAAGCAGCAAGAAACTGCACTAGATCGATCAATACATGCGGTGAGTAGACAAATTAAAAACATATTAGATAGCAATTAAAAGCCTAGCAGAAATCAAAGGATACCAGCTTGTATTATTTTGTCATTTATAATATAAGAATGATTGTATTTTTAGCCGGATTTTTTACCGAATAATTCCGAGTTATAAAATTGCAAAAGCAGGGCCGGCGGGCATGCGGGCTGGCTGTTGTACGGGCGGTCGGGCTCGCGGGCGCCAACAATTTCGTGTAAAAGTGTTTATCTTATTTCATACAGTCAATAGTTTTAATCCAATTGTTATGAAACTTTGTCCGAATACTTGTCTCAATGCTGTCTTGAACATTCGTGAATGTGTGTCATCTCAGGTTCTAAACTTCGGTCACAAGGTCAAACCTTAGGGAATATTTTCTCATGTCACAAAGTCAATAGTTTTTCATTCAATCGTTAAATATCTTTGTCAGAATACTTGATATGTTGTTTTAAATATTAGGTCAATCAGAGGGAAAAAATCCCCATAAATTACTTTTATCAATCCAATTGTTATGGACTTGTCTATTTGTTGTCTTGAACATTTGTGAATATGGTTTCACCTCAGGCCAAAAAATAGGTCATACGGTCAAAATTTAGGAAATATTTTCTCCATGTCATCAGTTCATTTTTTTCACGACACTTTTACAAAATAAATAAGCGACAGACTTACAATCTTAATTATTTGACCATTCAATCGTGCCAAAACTAATAAACTCAAGAATCAAATATTTTTCATAGGTGACAGCAATGTGATAATACCAGATATTTTAAATGTACAGATCACACTTAATCAATTTTAGATAATACGGGGTTTTCCAATATTTGGTTAAATCAACCTACAAATGTGAACCCTAATTTACACAAAGGTGTTAACAAGTCATAACCGACCATTTAAAACTTAGTTGGCACTGTAAATTGAATAACTCTTCTAAAGACAAAATGACTCACTGTTCTTGGAAGCTCTCGAAATAGAAAAGTACTTCTTAAATCTTTCACCTTATTTGAAACTCTTATTTAAGTAGATTCCTTTTGGCGAACCACACATTCCCGATCGAAATAGGAAGGTTTAATAATGTTGACTACGCAGAAAGATACTGTCATATTTGTAGGTCAGCTCTTATTGATGAATACAATGACTGTATAGTTTGCGAGTTCTTTTCAAATGTAAGAAGAATACCTTCTAAACCAGTATGCCATAGGCCAACTACTAAATACAAGGAACTTTCAAGTATTGCACAAATGTTAAACGAATGAAATGTAGCTTTATTTGTGAAACATTTAATACGTAACGTTAGTCAACCAGTGTCAAATTCTCTCATTTTCTCTAATGCAAGCAATTATATTGAGTTCCCGCATACCGTTTATTACTTATTTATACATTATGTTTGTACAAGGCACAGTGTTTTTGATCTTACAATCAGTTGTATATTTTTTAAATCCTGAAATAACTATCTCCCTCTTTTCCATGGTAAGATACATATTTCATCGTTTTTCTGTAAAAAAGATGTCTGTATTGTATTGATAAATATGACTGGAAGGGACCAAACGTAACGTTTCAGGATTTCAAATTCAGAAAGGTGTAATATTACTTTTATAATAAGAATATATATGTACACATAAAACACAAACTTGTCTCGAATTTTCTTTCATACAAATATAAATGATAATGTATGAATCAATATTTATATTTTTACATGCTTAATGAATTCTATCTTATATTTAATGTTGTAAATTTTGTTTGTTTTCTCATGGACATGATATCTATATTATTAAAAATAATCAAAAATGTGCCATCGGGGGTGCAAACTTATCACTATTCTGTTTGCCAATGTTTCACATTACAGGCATCGCTTAGACAAATCTAATTGAGTGCTACAAATAGATAAATATTTCATGTCTGAGAGACACTGGGGTTTATTCATTACCATCAATAGATTTTGTCAATAACACAAATTCAAACAGCATGAATGCCATTGAAGGACAGTAGCTATCGGCGATAAGAGTAAGAAATCTAGATCGCACTCTTGTGTGCTGTTTTGCTTAACAAAATGATATAAACTTCCTACATAAAACGACTTTTACCATCCGCTTATTCAATCATGTCTTAGAAGATTATGTCGTGCTGAATTGAATTTATCATGTTAACTACATGTATTTGTTTGTCTAAATTAAACTTTTGAAAAGTAATATTCATTTCCAAAATGATTTAAAAAGAGCCGGCAATATGCAATATATTGTCATAATTCCATTATCCAGAAAATAAATAATTGGAATTGATTAGAGTCGTTGCGTAGAATGTGTTGATATCCTATGACCAAAATTACAACATAAACGGTATTTAAGCGTTAACATAATATCGATGTAACGGATATGACCAAACCACCCTTAAAGTGTCGTTCTGTCTGTACATTTTTTGTATCATAAGTGAAATGATCTCGTCCGTTTCTGGATTAATCGAGGCGATAGACCTGTTATTGTAATCATATTTTGATCACAGCGTATAACATGTTCCTTCTCTACAAAACTGATACAGGACAAAGTTAGCCTTAGGTCGAGTTTGAACATAGTCGGTCTGTCTGAAATTTTTCACATTTAATGATGCATCTTGATTTACGCATCGCTTGTAATTTAACGCTTGCTGTGCTACTGAATTCAATTTTCACAAGATTTGTAAATCCCAGATCGAAGCCACAGCTGTCAGTCTGCCAATTAACTTCATGTTGTCGTTAGCTTTCTCTTGCTCGTAATGGCAGTTATTTTGTTCTCGACAGAAAATCATTCACAGATCACCAATGATAAGGTATCTGCAATTACTTTGTTGTATACAGTATTTAGCAAAGCAACTAGCTCTTTCAGACTTGTAAATAGATCTATACATGATGAATGGCTATTTTATTCTAGTCTAGTAATTCGTCCTTGCATTTACTTGTTTATGGTATAAGATACTCAATGTGTGAATTATGTAAATGTTAGGTGTCAGGGTGAGGTGACCCAATACTATTTCGATATCATTTAAAACAATTTCATGCGTTGAGCAATAACAGTAAACATATTCCTCAATAACATTATGAAATAGTTGAAATATTTAACAGCATTAACGCTGACATTATTGCCTAAAGATGTAAACAGTAAAAGGTTTCAAATACATATTTTCACAGATTGAAAGAGTGGAATAGTATTTCTATTTGACTAGAAAGTGTTTATAAGCTCACAAATCATATGAAAGCATGTGTTTTGATGGTTTGTTCTACAAAATAATCAGCAAGCCTTCCAAATAAAGCCGAAACTTTATATTGACTCCAGGCATATCTATTCCATATACTCTCAAATGTCATGATACCACTGGCGTAATCGTTGCTACGACTAAACATTATGTATGACTCGAAATGTTTTATGTCGGTTAGAGCCTTTGATTGTATACATTTTTTTTATAATAATGCATATGATTTGTTTTCATCCAGTCATCGTACATATTAATGTTTCTTATAGTTAGTCCATACAATCACCACATGTAACCAACGTTTCTGCACTAGGCTTACATCCTGACAAAATCGGAAGTATTGGCTTCTTCTTCCTCTTCTTTAGGCGTTCATAGTGATATGCCGCCTAGAAGGCTGAATTACGGCTTGACATCGCCACGCCCCAAGCGTTGCTTAAAGTTGAATTCAAATGACGCAGAGCGAAATTAACCTCACGTGTAGGGGTTTTATGCGTTGGAGATGTAATTTCATCCCATGATGCTGTGAGAACATTCATTTGATAAAACATGGGTGGTTCCAGAGCACCACAATTTGGTGGAAAAGGAAAGGCTTGTCCTCTTTATAGTCATTCCGCAAGACTTCTTGGCTTCTCACTACATTGCTAAGTCATCATTCGTTCCAATTTAAATATAGTAGTTAACATGAACTGTTGAGGGGGGGGGGTCTTATCACTCTGATCACAGCTGTAACTGTAATTGTTGTTCTGTGTTCACATTGTTCGTGCTTAACAAAGTCGTACTTAAGTTGAAACTGAATGTCTCTTTTTAGATAATTAAATACCAAGGTATATATATATATCTCCATATTGCTCATGGAACATAAAAAGTTCACTGTGGTTCACTGGTACTGTCTAAGTTCAATTAGGTGATTCTACTGTCTAAGTTAACTGCGGTTATGCTGTCTCACTTCACTGAGATGGCTGTGACTTGGTTAGCTAGGTGCTTTTGTCGTCTTCTTCTGTCCAAGTTTAATGATGTAGTAGTGTATAAGCTTTCTAGGGTGGTTCTATATTAGTTAGTTGAGGTGTCGATATCTTATTTGTCGAACGGATAATCAAGTAGTTTAATGGAAATGTTTAAAACAAGGTTAAGAACTGTAAACGCTGATGTTCAATGTAAAGTAGGCCCCTTAAGATATTTTCCAAATGGTATATCCTTCTCAAATTCAGAATGCAACATTTAAAGTACTCATATACCATTCTAAGTCATGGTCCAATATAAAGTTTTCGATGATCAACGAATGTCAAATGTTTGTTGCCTGGTAAATTCGTTTTTCTATTATTTGAAAAGATGAAATTAGTCGAGAAGTACTATGTGAGGTATTTATCGAAAACAATATAACAAAGAAATAAAGAAGTTTTATGGTTTTGAAAGATTGCAAAGTAAATCATTTCGCTATCAACTTCAGTTGATTTAAAGAGCAGAATTACATTAATACCTTCGTTTTTCAATTTTCGAATATCTGATGTCGGCAAGCAATGCCTTTTCAAATGAAATATGAAATATATGTTGTCACTTGTATATTTTCATAAAATAAATATGTTTAAACCAAATTGAATTAAACATTATATTTTGTCACCCACAAGGCATCACATTGTAACGTTATAACCATCAACGGGATGAAATATCATATATGTTCAAGGGATACCGTCAATTTTGAGAATTAATATTTGTCAAATCAAAAAAGTCTTAAAGGGTGTATTCTAATTAGGTAAAAAACAAAAATTGACTTTCAGTTATACTCAAATCATTGTATTACATGACCAGTGATAAATAAAAAAATGACTTAAGTATGACTTCAGTATGACTGAATATATGTTGTAAATACCAGCCCAGCAGCCCATCTATGCTAGCTTGTACTTTGCTGCTATTTTAAAAAATATCTTATTAATGATTACCGACGATTCCTATACATTACATAAAAAATACCATAACAGTATTTATTTTCAATAGACTGAATGATTTAAAAATATTTCAAAAAATATTCAGTTCTCTTAAGACGTTTTATGCACCAAAATTGTTTCTATTTAGATAGGTAAATCATTAACACTATAACTCTTCATAACCTACTTTATGGTGATGAAACTCTTTCAGAAGATCAAAATAAGATAGTGTTTGATGCTGTTCATCTGTTTATTCAATTGTCCAAACGATTTGACTAGTTATCCAACATTTGTATCGAATTCAGACTAAATTTGTAATGTCATTCATAGTTCTAAGCTAAGTAGATTGATTGACACTTGAAGTGTATTACCTAAACCAACCACCTAACCTTTCCTTCTTCAACTCTATATTTCTCCTTTTGAATTCAATTAACGATATTGCGTGATACTAGTAATTAAGTAACCGTGTTATCATATGTCCCAGATATAGTTCAACATTTTATTATTTTATATTCATCGTTATGATTTTCATTTTGTCATCTATATAGAGTTCATATAATGTCCGTCACTTAAAAAAGCACTCTACAAATTGTTTGGAGAAGAACATTATAAGACTTATTTATCTTTCGTTCTCATCCGTTTCATAACATTTGTACTTGTATTTGATTTACATTGCATTTGACATGTATTGATGAATAAAATATGTTTAAACTAACACTATAATTAAAACACTGTGTTAGCAAGAGTACAACAATTATCCCGAATCGTTTTATCTATTGTTTCCCATTGCAGACACCGCTCCGAGAAAAAGTTGAATTCTGCAACACATACGTAAAAAGCCATATCGTGTCAAACAGCCAAAGGGATTTCTTAAGACATGCTATCTGTAAAAATAAAACACATATCCAGCACGAAGGGAATGTCTCTACATATCGCAACATTTGATCCTTTACTTTACATCCTTACAATGGATAACGTCTCAACGTTCATTTATTCCGTGACTGTTTTACGTCGGTTGTTGCCTTCTTAAAACAGGAACAACCCTTTCAGATATATTCAAAGATGATCTTCCTATCATTTTTTTAAACTTTCAAGCAGAGAAAATAATAAGCAAAAGGCTCCAGAATTCAGTCCAAATCAGGATCTATAGAAAATATAGTATTTGTTCAAATATCTTCAAGAGTGATTCTTGTTCTGGGTATTTAAGATAGGAAAATAGCAGTCAGTCATAAAATGCAACTGAACATACTCTAACACAATTAAGCTGTACTTAATTATTCTTTTAATTAATATATTGCCGATTTGTCTACATTAAAGCAATATCTTCTTCGACAGAGGTTTAAAACACTAATATTTCTGGAGTCCATTTATGATAAGTATTGATTCTGAATATAAATATTACTAATCTGAGAATTATCAAAACCACATGACAATCATATTGATACCACTTGATAGAACTTTCACTACCAACATCATTCTTGAAGGTTCCCCAAGGGTAAGCTCGCCCATTTCTTTAAATAAAAATATCACCTAATTATAAAAATAGTTTTTTGTTACTACATTTATTCATGAATGGTCATATTTGTAAGAAAGAGATTAATGTAATCAAGGTGTTGACTGTCGAGCATTCGACAGAAAGCATGTTATTTGAAACGGAAGATGTTTCTCTATAAAAGCAAACCACTGCTACTACAAATATTGTGTGATGGCACTGGCAAATAGATGGAAAAAGAAAAAAGAAATAGACGATATATATGTTCGGCCTTGAGTTACATGTCATAAGATTTACGAAATGCATTATGCATTTTCAGGAAACTATGTGAAACTAATTTGATTTAAACATTTTATCATCGGCACGTTAATTGTATCAATAAAATGCCATGAAGGGCACCGCAACTATCCCTATTCCATTTTACCAATCGTATCACATTACATGCATAGCTCTCACTAATCTAATTGAGTGCTAGAAATAGATAAATAGCTATTTCATGTCTGAGATACACTGGGGTTTCTTCATTACCATTAAAAAAATTGTCAAGAAACCAAATCCAAACAGCATAGACGTTATTGAATGACAGAAAAATCGGCGAAATGTTTGGGAAATCATGCAGAGTATTATAGTATTCCCCTTTAAAGGGATATAAACTTCCTACATGCCACTCATTTAACAGTCTACTTTTAAATGTCGGTTTATCTGATAATGTAGGTGCCATTTACTCAATCGTTTAGGAAGTGTTTACCTAAAATCTACAATAAGATTTTTAAAAGGAGCAATCACTTCCTGAGCGGTTTAAATTTGGTCATCATTATGCTATTTCAATTACTTGTCAGACCGCTATGAGGCAAATTTAGTCGTTGGATAAAATGTGTTGATATAGCGTGAACACATTTCAATACATAGAGAATCGTATTGTTTGTTAATAACGAACAATGACTGTGTAACGGAAATTATCTTCACACATTAT
This sequence comes from Mya arenaria, assembly GCF_026914265.1. Classification (NCBI taxonomy): domain Eukaryota; kingdom Metazoa; phylum Mollusca; class Bivalvia; order Myida; family Myidae; genus Mya; species Mya arenaria. The sequence goes on along the minus strand of NC_069133.1, from coordinate 2,842,900 downwards.
AAGTGTTTCTATATCTTTACATTTTTTTTTAAATCCAATTTAATCTCATTATTGCAGTATATAGTATAACGATAGAGCTAGTTGAACCAGTAGGTTGATCACAACGGGTAACATATTACTTCATTACAAGTATGTTTTGCAACAAATATGCTTAAACTTCAACACAGACACCTGAATTCATCTCTATTTTGACAAAATATTATATAATGGTGCTTCTGATTATACGCATCGTCTGTCATATAACGCTTGCTTTGCTACTGAAGTCGAATTTTCACGATATTTGAACATTCCAGATCGAAGCCACAGCTGTCAGTCTTCCCATTAACGTTCATACGGTCGTTAGCTTTCTCTTGCTCGTAATTGCATTTCATTCATTCCCGACAGAAAATCATTCAAAGATCATCAACGATAAAGCATCTGCAATTCATAATTCTGTACACGGAATTTAGCAAAGGATTTAGCGCTTTCAGATTGGTTAATAGATCTATAAATGATAAATGGTTATTGTATTCTAGTCTGGAAATAAGTGTTTACCTTTGCCGTTTCAGGTAGCCGATACTCAATATGTAAGTTATGTGAATTTTGTACTATTTGAAACGGGGTTTATTTGAGCGTGGAACAAGAATAATCGAGAAAATATGTCAAACACACATAACAAAATATTTAAAAGTATCTTGTTAATTGGTAATGTCTGTCCCATTTGTTTTTAAATGAATACCAACAATTAAAATAGATATATTTGTGAGTATGAGTAACGAAAAATTGAACTCTAACTTAAGTAAAGAATTTCGGTTATAAATTATTATTACAAGGTAAAAAAGAATTATGTATGACTCAAGGTAAAATCTTATGACTGTATTATAAAATATATTTCGTATTTCTACATTAATTATACAAATGCATCTGCAGCCAATTGCATACAATTTTAATATGTTTTCCACTGGTTATGTTTCATTATGTTTGCACATTTAAAATGATTGCATTAGTTAATAGTAAATATGTTGACCTAACCAAAGAATGTACTTGTTCTAAACAACTGGCTGCGTATTTCGTTTCAACCATTGCTCTCTAAGTTGGCTTGTCCATTAAGTCTCCAACTACCCACGCATCTGCAACCGGCATAAATCCAGGGTCGCAATTATTGTGTTCTCACAACAGGATGTCAAGTCATCTTTCTTACCATTATCAATATAATAGAAGGTAATAAAATGTTGTAGATTGTTTTCACCATTATAGTGTCTTCACTCCGAGCACATGTGTATCTATATTGTGTATTATATTTCAACAATGGGAAAACCTCACAACGTCATTTGTAAATTAGAAACGTGTTTATAAAGATATAATTTGACGACATCTCACCTTACAGGAACATTTAAAGTAATTTAAAATGGGTTTAAATTAAATGTCATTGCCTTAATATCTTTTCAAAATATCTATGCAATACACACAACATTGCTTCAAGTGTCTTAGATGACTGAGGTGGTACTGTCTCTTGCAGCCTTTTGCATGGCGTCTTATATTTTTATATATTCATTCTCGACTCATTTTACGTTTTAAATTGATGCTAAAAGCATGTGAGGTCACCAGGTATCCAACATTCACATAAGTGTACCTCGGATACCTTTTATAAGAATATGACTAACTCTAGTCTTCTTATTGCGTGTTAATTTTATTAGTGTCCCCGTATATTTTGGTAGAAATAATGAAAAATGAGGAAATTCACTCTCGATTTCAGTCGAAATAAAGAACAAAAATGATTTAACAAACAATTTATATCCTAGGGGTATAGCAAAATAAAGAAGTTCGACCCCCATTTCAGTCAAAGGAACACAATTACAAACAGCAAACTGATCAAAGACTTTATTTTAAATTCCTTTTCTTTTTCTACTGGTAATCGGCAATAAATGTACTTTTAAATGGTAATAACATTATGTGACGTCACCAGGCATCCACATGTAACATGATTAGCATTGGCTTAATGATAAAACAAGCATATTTGTAGATCAAATGCATTCAGTGTTTTCAATTTTTGATAAGTCAATAAAAATATCTTTCAAAAATGTCGACTAGTTAATAATGCAACAAGTGAGATACTTTAAGGAAAGCTTAATAATGCAATGAAAACTACAGGGAGAATCCAAGCAGTCAAAAATTCAAAAATAAAAAACCTAGTATAACTCCATATTTGTTATGAGTATCAGCCCTGGCCCCAATTTCTCGAAACTTATTAAGTCACTTACAACAGTATTAAGACAAGCCCAATAACTTGGTTTATCTAATATATGTGTTATATTTACTTCCTTACGAATTTGTAGACGTTAAAATGGAAGTATCTGTGTAATAATCAAAATCGATTTGAAGAATGTTTTGGCTAATTGCAATAAGTCTTATGCCTCTTAGTCTTAAGATGTTTCGAGAAATTTGGGGCCAGCAGCTTATCCATTTCGCTCGTTATGGTTTATTTACGAAGATGAAGTGGTATCGTAGTCCGTTATACCGAAAACTGACGACCAGATCCAGACAACCCTCAGACCTATCACATGTAGGGACACACAAAGATAAACAAATACTGTATGTCTGATAGCCAATGTCTTTCTATTTTCGTAAGTAATGGGTTGTGTCAAAAAACAATTTAGCACGAAAGGAGATGTCCGTGATATGTGTGGGAAGCCTCTAAATATCGCAGCATTTGGTCCTTAAATTTAAAGAAGATAACGTATAAACGCTCCTGTATTGCGTGACTGTTTCACATTGGTTAATGTCATCTGAAAAATAGAAAACTTTCTTACACACAGATTTCTATAAAATGAATCATTTTGATTTGTCATCAGACGTGCGTTTTTTGTCAGCGCATGAAGTATTACATTTACTTAACTACATTGGAAAGAGATTTTATTGTTTTAACTTTCAAGAACAAGCAATACATAATGCAATAACTTTGATAGTGTGCTAAAAAGCATATAGTTCAAAACTGTTTTCGGGCTACTTTAATGCCAATAGTATAATGAATAGTGCAGGGACAAGCCCATTTCTCTAAAATTCAAATATAAGCCCTGTTCAGCGAAAGAAGCCAATTGTCAAAACCACAATGAACTAAGGTACACAAAGATACAAACACCACACACACAAAAAAATACCACAAATAGACCACACACGCATCAACATATCTTTACCAATAAATGATAGGAGTACCACCTTGAAACGGTCCGTGAAAGACGAGTTCACTGGAACATGGGGCTACTGGGGGCATATACTAGTTTAAAATATTGCCATAGTATCAAGAATGTCCAAACATTTGTCAATAACTGTAAACAGGAAATATAAGCCTCAACAGTTCCGCATCAACTTGAAAACAATAATAAATAAAGTAAAAATTGCATAATAATAAAGTTAGAAAGTAATTGCATGTACTGCACTGTTTTAGACATCATCTGCAAACAAATAGATCAAGCCAAAGTTATTATTCTTAAAGGGTATATTATAGTCATTGAACGACATAGCTCACCAGATCAAGGTTTGAAACTTTTATTTTATATTAATATAGACTAATAATGAAAGTTTTGCAGTTCAAACCACGTGAAAGAACACAACAAAAATAGGATAAAAAAATCATGTCGACTGTTCGACGAGGTGTAAAAACAATCATATTATATATTTTAACAATTGTCAGAACCCTTCATTAAATTGTTGTTGTCTGGTATAGTATTAATTGATTAGAAGTCATTTTGGAAGGACTGATTTTGTTCATAATATTGTATAAAAACATATTTAATAATTGTTCAGGACATATTACCACCAACCTCATCCTTTTTAATGATAACATAATATATGAGCTTCCTATCTGTATTATGACCTTCATTCGAACTGCTGCTATTTATATCCTTTCTTACCTTAGCTTCTACATATACGCGTCGCTTGTAATATATTACATCCAATGCTATTCAGAACCAGTGCAAATTTTCACTAGATTTGTAGATATCCAAGATCGAAGCCACAGATGTCAGTATGCCCATTAACGATCATATTGTCGTTAGTTTTCACTTGCTCATAATTGCATTTCACTCATTCCCGACAGAAAACCATCTACATATCAACAGTGATAAAGCATCTACAATTACTTCTTTGTGTATGGAATTTAGCAAAGCAAATAGCGTCTTTCCATGCCCATAAACACATCTAAACATGATGAATGGATAGTTGATTCTAATTTAATTCTGCTGGGATCATCGGCAATTCGGCACCGATATCGGCACGTAGAATGTTTGAACAGCTTCTGAGAGTGTATAATACTACCCTAAGGATATTTAAATGGTTGTCCACTGTTTACGTCCGCTCTGAACTTAACTTTGCTTAATGCATCAATTAACGTGCCCCGAATAAGGGTATTATGTTCCGAGTGCACTGAGTGACGTCTGTATTATTTACAACATTTTAAAATAACTGTTCCCCAAATTGCACTACAATGCAGAGTACAATGTACGGTGGTTGATTCCTGACCTTTCGTGTTAAGGCATTTTTTTCAACAAAAGGGCAAATATGCAAATAAAATCCGCCAAATTCGGAAATGCGCTACGTGGTCGCTGCGATGGACAAACACTATAACTGGCAGATTTCACCCACCTTATACCAGTGTCTTTTCATTTTAGAAGTAATAAATGTGATGTAAACCATTGAAACGCGACGAGCAAATGTTTTTATATACGGAGTGGCAATAGAAAGTTTAAACTAAACATAGTGGTTTGGGACGCTTCGATATGTTTCGCGAAAAAAATATTTCGTTAAAAAACGCAAACTCTGTCAAACCACTTAAAAGGCTGGATCGTATAAAACAAGGAATGTCTTGAGAACAGTCCCAGTAAACCTCCTTTGGCCGGCACATTTACATAACAAAAGAGAGGATGAGTTAATTTCTTGAAGTAAGGTCTTCAGATACCAGTTTATAGTAGACAACATATTTGATTTATCTTGACTGTAAATGCTCTGTCTTGGTCATTCTGGGCTGGTCATTTGATATAATTATCTAATGATATGTGAAATATTTCTATTTCATTGGTTTTGTTGAATATAGATACTTTTTTTATAATAAATCGCTTAAACTTATCGTTAAATTAGCCAATGAAAATGTTAAAAAAAACTTAGTATGTGTGTCTCTATTCTAAACTGACGAACGACCTGGATTTTAGCGCATTAAAAATTACAATATAGAAAATACAATCTTATTAAAGGAAATAGTTCGTCACTTAATGACATTTGCTTCTGGATCCTAATACTTACAGTCTTACAGAAAATAAATCTGCTACTTTCTATTTCTAGCTGATGCATGTGGTAATTGTTCCTAGGGGGACACGGGCTAATTGCATATTTCCGAAGGCAGCTAGAAACTAACTATACTCAGTTAATCAAACTCGGCAGATCCTACTCGATTTCGAGATGCGAAATTTCCACTCTTTTTCAAGATGAAAAGAATATAAAAAATTTAACAATATTAATTTTTAGCGAAATATGTTCAAACCAGGATATACAGAGTTTAAGCAGAATCATAGACAGGCGATATTGGCGCACACAATACGTTTATACACATATAAATTTAAACACATTTAAACGTCCTAAATTTGGTGTATGCGATAATCTAGGTGTCATCTACGCGATCGTCTTGAATCTCTTCAAGCTAAATAAACGTTATTTTTTACTTAAAATCTAACGTAGCTTTTTAAAGGGAATAATCAATTCCCGAAATGGTTCAACATTGGTCCTGATTATGCTATATATGCAAAATCTTTCTTATTGAAGTTGAATTAAGTCTTTGGTAAAAATGAGTTGATATAGGGTGACCCCCTTTTAATACATACAGAAACATATTGTTTGTAAATCACTAACATTGACTGTATAACGGAAATAATCTACACACATTATTAGTGTTTCTATATCATTACAGTGTTTCATGTGTTGTTTTTTTAATCCAATTTAACCTCGTTAATTCAGGATTTTTTATAACGATACTGCTAGTTTGTACTAGAAGGTTGATCACAACGGTTAACATATATCTTCATAACAAAACGTTTCGGAACAAATATGGCTTCAAAATAGACACCTGGCCCCAATATCATTAAAATACTTAGGTCAAATCACAATCTCAATCTCAACTCATTTTTCCACATAACAGTATGACATTTTTAAAAATTACTAATGTTTTACTGTTTTTAAAACACATTCTCACATGCATTATGTTGATAAACATGATTGCTTAATATTCTAAAAAAAAATCTACAGCATAAAATGTATTTGAGTAAAACTCAAAAATGATAAATTGGACTCAAGTACAATTTGTGCTCTCATTTTTTTTTATTTAAAATATTGACCAAATGTTTTATCAACATAATGAATGAGATTTTAAAATGGGTAAAACATTTACAATTTTGAAACATATGATGCTGTTATTTGATAAAAGGAGTTGAGACTGAGATTGAGATTTGACTTGAGTATTTTCGTGATATCGGGGTCTGAATTCAAACTGGAAAATGGATCTCACTTTTTGCAATATTATCTTACGGTGCTCCTTAAAAATGCACTCTTACTCCCAAAAATGATTTACCACAATAAATTGTTGTTTTATTATTCCAAAATGGTTAAATAAATGTCGAAACCAATGGTTCTTATGACGGATACCGAGTGTAGTTTGAAAGAAATGAGCATAAAACACAGTAGTTCTACCTTATGAGACTATAGTAGACCACAGTAAATCTTTTAGCATTCACCAATCATTTAATATTTTTGCGCTTTCTTCTATGAAATACACGGTTATAATCTTGTTATAAGTAATTTATATTTTCCATAAATGCATTATATAGTAAGCAGTTAAAGGATTATCAGTCAAAATTAATGTTTGTTATACATGTGTATGCATTGATTTTGAGTAAGAGAGTCACTTTAATTTATGCATCGCCAGTAATATATCTGTATATGCTGTGCAACTGAAGTCGATTTTCACAATCTTTCTAAATCCCAGATCGAAGCCACAGCTGTCAGTCTGCCCATTAACGTTCATACCATCGTAAGCTTTATCTTGCTCGTAATTGCATTTCATTCATTGCCGACAGAAAATCATTCAAAGATCATCAATGATAAAGCATCTGCAATTCATAATTCTGTATACGGAATTTAGCAAAGCAACTAGCGCTTTCAGACTGGTAAATAGATCTATAAATCATAAATTGTTATTGTAGTCTAGTCTGCAAATATGTTTTTGCCTTTGTCGTTCAAGGTAGCTGATACTCAATATGTGAATTATGTGAATTTTATGCAATTTGAAACGGGCTCTTTTGTGCATGGAACTGAATAATCAAAACATATCTCAAACGCACATAGCAAAATATTTGAATGTGTATTGAAAGTTGGTAATTTCTGACCCATTTGTGTAAAAATTAATACAAAAAAAAATCAAAAAGATATATTTTTGAGTATCAGTATCGACATAATTGAACCCTAACTAATTTCGTATTTGTTTGTACATTCGTCAGAATCGATCAACGTGAAATAAATGGACAGAAAATTTGCAAAATCCTCATTTGTCATTGGCCTGCTTGAAATGCTTATACCAAGTATATGCTACTGGTTATTACTAACACTCATTTAAAATGAAAGCCTTGGTGGACATATAGACTGACTGAAATATAATCCGTCTATGAAACTATTTTTGGTGTATTCGTCAGAATCGCTCAACTGAAAAGAAAATTATTTGATTGTCATTGGTCCACACAAAAAAGCATACACCAAGTGGTTCTAGAGAGTAAAAACGTCTGGCAGCCAACGGTGAGTAGATATTTATAAAAATGTAATGTAAACATTGCGTTATTTGCGAAATGCAAGGGGTAAAACAGAAATTACACACGTTTACGGTATGCTCACCTTATTGTGTTTTACATTTCTCTTACTGAGCAAACTATATATAGTCCTGACAAACCATGTGCACCAGTAAAATGTTCTTTGAGACACTGTCTTATAAACAGCCATGTTTATAACACGATGTCCTAGCATCTGAAGTAAAGTTGTCTGGTTATAGATTATTATTAAAGTGGGAAATATAATAATGTATGATTCAAGGTTAAAGCTGATGACTGTATAATACTTCGTATTACATATTTCTACACTAATTATACAAATGCATCTGCAGCAAATTTTGATCTGTTTTCCACTGGTTATTTTTCATTATGTTTGCACATTCAAATGATTGCATTGGTTATTAGTTAGTATTTTAAACATATTGAGCAATGAATAAACATTTCGACTAAATCAAAAAAATATTGGTTCTAAACACATTTCGTTTGAACCATTGATCGTGAAGTTGGCTTGTCCATTAAGTCTCGAACTACCCACGTATCTGCAAACATCCAGGGTCGAAATTATTGTGTTCTCACAACAGGATGTCAAGTCATCTTCCTTACCATTATCAACACGATAGAAGATAAAAAAAAATGTTGTAGAATGCTTTCACCATTTTAGTGTTTTTACACCACGTGTAGCTCTTTTGTGTATTCTATGTCCACAGTGGGAAAACCTGACAACGACATTCGTAAATAAGAAACGTGTTTATTCAGATTTAAGTTGACGGTATCTTACCTTGCGGGATCATGTCCATTACAAAAAGGGGTTTAAATGCAATGTTTTGCATGAAAGTTTAAACAGAAAAAGTGGACCTGTCAGTTGTAGCCTCTTGCATGGCGTCGTATTTTGTATATATTCATTCTCTTCTCATGTAACGTTTTGAATTGATGCCCAAAGCATATGGGTTCAGCAGACATCCAGCATTCACATAAGTGTACCTCGGATACCTTATATAAGAATATGACTAACACAAGACTACTTTTATTAGAGTGGTAATTTCATTGTTGACCACATATATGTTGGTATTATTTGAAAAGGCTAATGAGTAGTGAATAATTAAGATATTTACCAAAAATACTACAACATACAATTTATAGCCTAGAAATAACGCAAAATGAGGAAGTTCACTCTCGATTTCAGTCGAAATAATAAAGAACATAATAACAAACAGATAACTTACCAATGACTTTTTTTCAAAATCCTTTTCTTTTTCTAATGTTTATCGGCAAGAAATGCCCTTTCATATAATAATAACATTATATGACGTAACCAAGCATCCACATGTAACATAAAAACCATTGGCTTAATGGCAAAACAAGCATATTTGTACACTAACTACCTGCAATTTTTGTGTTTAATTTTGGATGAAGTCAATAAGAAAATGTATTTCAAAAAAATAATTTGGTTAAATCATAAGACCGCAGGTCGAGACGGATACATGTTTACTCACCGAACAAGACGTGATGCAGGTCACCAGAAAAGCGTCCTATCATAATATCCCCTTTGTACAATGCATTGAAACTAGCTAAATGAAGAACCACATAGTTTACAATTAAACTATTTTTACGCAGTGTTTTTCGTATTTTTCCATTAAAAAAGATTACTAGGTATGTATATCTAGTAGAATTCATTCTTATGCGAGATTGGCTAGTCGATGTTGTCACGTGATATTACCAAGTCTGTTATATAGCTTAAATAATTCAAACGGTAAACCTTCGTACCACACTTTTTACAATCATGATGTCAAAGTGTAAAACATTTTTTTTAAATAATTTTCCTGAGATTCGTTACAGAAAAAACTTTTTTTGGTGCCAATCTGGTGTATAGTCTCTATAAACCTGTTAATCTTTCGAAGTTTCGAGAAAGTGGGGCTAGCAGCTTATCTAATACGCTCGTCATGGTTTATATACGAAGATGAAGTGGTATCGTAGTCCGTTATACCGAAAACAGAAGATATATAAGTACTGCTTATTATTTTGTAGATGAACCCTAGATATTTCTATTCAAATAGGTAAGTTATTAACACTATAAGCAAGAAAGCTGTGTTAGCAAGTACAACAGCGATCCCGATTCATTTTACCTGACATGTTCCAATCTCGACACCAATCAGATTTAGTACATATAGTGCCACACATAGATAAACAAATACTGCATGTCTGATAGCCAATGCCTTTATTTTTCATAAGTAATGGGTTGTGTCAAAAACCAATCTAGCACGAAAGGAGATGTCCGCGATATGGGTGGGAAGCCTCTAAATATCGCATCATTCGGTCCTTTAATTTACAGTAGATGACGTTTAAACGTTCCTGTATTGCGTGACTGTTTCACGTTGGTTGATGTCTTCTGAGAAATAGAGAAACTTTTCTTACAGACAGATTGCAAATGGTATAAAATGAATCATTTTGATTTGTCATCAGACGTGAGTATTTTGTCAGCACAGGAAGTATTACATTTACTTTACAAGAACAAGCGATACATAATGCAATAACTTCGATAGTGTACCAAAAAGCATATAGTTCCAAACTAGGGCGAGGGTCGTAATGACAAAGAACTAGGTACACAAAGATACAGACACCACATTCATTAATACAAAACCTACAAACAGACCCAACACGCATCAACATATCTTTACCGATAAATGATGGGAGTACCACCTTGGAACAGTCAATGAAACAAGAGTTCACTGGAACATGAGGCTATTGGAGACTCATACTAGTTAATAACATTGCCATAGCCTCACAATTGTCCAAACAATGTCAATAATTGTAATAAGGATATATAAGTCTCATCAGTTCAAGCATCAACTTGAAAACAATGAAAAATAAAGTAAAATTTACACATAAACTTAGAAAGTAATTGCAGGTAATACACGAGTTGTTTCAGACTGTAAACAAATGAATCAAGCCAAAGCACAAGTTAGTATTCTTAAAGGGTATGTTATAGTCAGTCTAAGACACAGCTTACCCGAGCAGGGTTTAAATATATATATATAATTTAATATAGTCTAATAATAAAAGTTTTTTTCCTGTTCAAACCAGGTGAAAGAACACAATGAAAATATGATAACAAAACAATTCCTTTCGAATTTTCGACGAGATGTCAAACCAATCATGTTATATTTCAGAGTATTCTTTGAATAATTCACTGTATAAATATCAATAGTGTGATGAGTGTCGGAATCCTCCATAAACTTCTTGCTGACTGTTATAGAATTTATTGATAATAGATATTTTAAGAAAGGTCTCATTTCGTTCATAATAGTGTTAGCTCGATTGATATCGAACGTTGAAACACAAATTTAATAATCGTTTAGGACATATTACCACCAACCCCATCCCTCTTAATATTAGCATAATATATGAGCTTCCTATCGTTATTATGACTTTCATTCGAACTCGTCGCCTGTAATATATCACATCCAATGCATTTCAGAACTTGGGCAAATATTCACAAGATTTGTAGATCGATCCAAGGTCGAGGCCACAGCTGTCATTAACGATCATATTGTCGTTAGTTTTCACTTGCTCATAACTGCCTTTCATTCATTCCCGACAGCAAACCTATCTACATATCAACAGTGATAAAGCATCTACAATTACTTCTTTGTGTATGTAATTTAGTAAAGCCAATAGCGTCTTTTCAGGCCCATAAACACATCTATACATGATGAATGGTTATTTGATTCTGATTTAATTCTGCTGGGATCATCGGCAATTCGGCACCGATATCGGCACTAAGAAGGCACGAACAACCACTTAGAGTGAATAATACTCCCCTAAGGGTATTTAAATGGTACGTCCACCTTTCACGCCCGCTCTGAATTTAACTTAGCACATATGCTTACTGAATAAAGTATTCAAGAAATGTGTATGCATCGAATAAGGGTATTATGTTCCGACTGCACTGAGTGAGGTCAGTACTACTTACAGCATTTTGAAATAACTTGTCATTACTGTTGCCCAATATGCACTACAATGCATTATACTCGTACAATATATGGTGGTTGATTTCTGCCATTTCGTGTTAAGGAATTTTCGCAAAGAAAAGGGCCCAAATGCAAAAACAAACCGCAACATGGCAGAGTGAGAAATCGGGATTGTGCTACGTGGCCGCTGCAAAAAGGCAAACATACTACGAAATGGCCGAGTTCACCTATCATACATCAGTGTCTTGTTATTTTTAAAGTAATAAATGTGGTTAACCGTCGCGCCGCTATGAGAAACTGTTTTAAGATACTGAGTGGCAGTACAAAGTTTAAACTAAACATAGTGGTTTGGGATGTTCAGATATGAATGCTTAAGTTTTTTTGGCCCCAATATTTTCTTTCGTTAAAATCGCAAACTCTGTCAAACGACCTACAGGGCAAGATCGTATAAAACAAGAAATGTCTTGAGAACACTCGCAGTATATCTCCTTTGGCCGACACATTTACATAACAACAGAGAGGATGAATTAATTTTATTGCAATAATGTCTTCAGATCCCAGTCTCTAGTAAACAACATATTAAATTTATGCTTACTGTGAATGTTCTGTCTAAGGTAGCTCTTTGATTTCGTTCTGGGCTGGTTTTCAAAGACATCTCATTTTAACGTTTATTTTTTTACTGGTCATTTCATGTATTTACTTATTGATGTGTGAAATATTTATTTTGCATTGATTTTGGTGAAATATATAGTTTTATGTCAAAAACAAGTATAGTTTTCGTTTAATTAGCATATGAAAATGTTGGAAAACCGACTTATTAATAAGTAGACTCGGTTTCCAGAAAACTCGTGTTTTATTGACTATTCCAAGACGGTAGTCCCATTATTTATCAGTAAAGCTATTTTTATACGTGTATGGTCTGTTTGTGTTGTTTGTGTTTGTGTTTGGGCTTTGCAGAAGTTTTTTGTCTCTAATACATTGTCGTTTGGACATGTGTCATTTGTCTCTAAACAGGGTTGATTGTTTTAAATGTTCGACTATTGGGCTTGTCCTGTTGTTTTAATTGTGTCATTTAGGTTGCACTCTTATAGATGACCGTTTTGACTGCATTTTATTTTATTGTCTAAGAATGAGCCAATTTTGGCGTACATGTCTTGAAATCAGTCGTTAAAGTCTCCTGATAACGGTTAGATCGCAGTTTTTGATATTTATGTTCGAATAAGATGTTTTATGGCCAACTACCGCTTTAAGAGAAATGAAACTTTTGGCAGCCTCACCATTTCCAAATAATTGAGATCTGTTATATTGTGCATCTTATATGACTGAAGTGAAGACATTGATACAAAAATGAGCTAATTCTGAAAAAAAGAAATGTCAAAACTGTCAATCTTTGAAAGTGCAGTTTTAAAATAAGATATAATTTAAAAAGTAACATAAAAACCGGCCCTTGTATTCTTACCACGTATTTTCTGAAGTATGTAATTCATTGTATTTGAGTATTAAAACTTAATGTACAATATTACGTGGAAATTAGCAACACTTTTGTGATTTTTTTAGAAAACTTACCATAACTAGCGTATTCTTCAACAAAAATTAAGTCAGACTGAGAGCCATTCGGAAATCTTCGGTCATTTTCAATCGAAAACAACCTCGGATGTATATGGGACAATATCAAAAATATTTACATTTTAACTACGCTGCAAATTGATCGCGTATTATTTCAATTTAGCAGTTAAACTTATTATAATGACTTTACTCTTGGGATTCTTGATTATTTATGCAATAATTCACTTCATTGTCAATCAGTTTAAACTAAATTATACACCATGCATGTAAGAGCACTACAATTAATTAATTATGCTATTAAAAATACGAACTACATGCACTTAAATGGCACGAAAGGATATCTTGTAATATTTATAACATTTTTTTTCAACACAGGTATAACAAAATATCAACTTCAGTAAGAATATATTAGTTCACTGGTGTAGCAAAATATCAACTTCAGTACGAATATATTAGTTCACTGGTGTAACAAAATATCAACTTCAGTACGAATATATTAGTTCACTGGTGTAACAAAATATCAACTTCAGTACGAATATATTAGTTCACTGGTGTAACAAAATATCAACTTCAGTACGAATATATTAGTTCACTGGTGTAACAAAATATCAACTTCAGTACGAATATATTAGTTCACTGGTGTAACAAAATATCAACTTCAGTAAGAATATATTAGTTCACTGGTGTAACAAAATATCAACTTCAGTAAGAATATATTAGTTCACTGGTGTAACAAAATATCAACCAGTAAGAATATATTAGTTCACTGGTGTAACAAAGTATCAACCAGTAAGAATATATTAGTTCACTGGTGTAACAAAATATCAACTTCAGTAAGAATATATTAGTTCACTGGTGTAACAAAATATCAACTTCAGTAAGAATATATTAGTTCACTGGTGTAACAAAATATCAACTTCAGTAAGAATATATTAGTTCACTGGTGTAACAAAATATCAACCAGTAAGAATATATTAGTTCACTGGTGTAACAAAATATCAACTTCAGTAAGAATATATTAGTTCACTGGTGTAACAAAATATCAACTTCAGTAAGAATATATTAGTTCACTGGTGTAACAAAATATCAACTTCAGTAAGAATATATTAGTTCACTGGTGTAACAAAATATCAACTTCAGTAAGAATATATTAGTTCACTGGTGTAACAAAATATCAACTTCAGTAAGAATATATTAGTTCACTGGTGTAACAAAATATCAACTTCAGTAAGAATATATTAGTTCACTGGTGTAACAAAATATCAACTTCAGTAAGAATATATTAGTTCACTGGTGTAACAAAATATCAACTTCAGTAAGAATATATTAGTTCACAGGTATAACAAAATATCAACTTCAGTAAGAATATATTAGTTCACTGGTGTAACAAAATATCAACTTCAGTAAGAATATATTAGTTCACAGGTATAACAAAATATCAACTTCAGTAAGAATATATTAGTTCACTGGTGTAACAAAATATCAACTTCAGTAAGAATATATTAGTTCACTGGTGTAACAAAATATCAACTTCAGTAAGAATATATTAGTTCACTGGTGTAACAAAATATCAACTTCAGTACGAATATATTAGTTCACTGGTGTAACAAAATATCAACCAGTAAGAATATATTAGTTCACTGGTGTAACAAAATATCAACTTCAGTAAGAATATATTAGTTCACTGGTGTAACAAAATATCAACCAGTAAGAATATATTAGTTCACTGGTGTAACAAAATATCAACTTCAGTAAGAATATATTAGTTCACTGGTGTAACAAAATATCAACTTCAGTAAGAATATATTAGTTCACTGGTGTAACAAAATATCAACTTCAGTAAGAATATATTAGTTCACTGGTGTAACAAAATATCAACTTCAGTAAGAATATATTAGTTCACTGGTGTAACAAAATATCAACTTCAGTAAGAATATATTAGTTCACTGGTGTAACAAAATATCAACTTCAGTAAGAATATATTAGTTCACTGGTGTAACAAAATATCAACTTCAGTAAGAATATATTAGTTCACTGGTGTAACAAAATATCAACTTCAGTAAGAATATATTAGTTCACAGGTATAACAAAATATCAACTTCAGTAAGAATATATTAGTTCACTGGTGTAACAAAATATCAACTTCAGTAAGAATATATTAGTTCACAGGTATAACAAAATATCAACTTCAGTAAGAATATATTAGTTCACTGGTGTAACAAAATATCAACTTCAGTAAGAATATATTAGTTCACTGGTGTAACAAAATATCAACTTCAGTAAGAATATATTAGTTCACTGGTGTAACAAAATATCAACTTCAGTACGAATATATTAGTTCACTGGTGTAACAAAATATCAACCAGTAAGAATATATTAGTTCACTGGTGTAACAAAATATCAACTTCAGTAAGAATATATTAGTTCACTGGTGTAACAATGTATCAACTTCAGTAAGAATATATTAGTTCACTGGTGTAACAAAACATCAACTTCAGTAAGAATATATTAGTTCACTGGTGTAACAATGTATCAACTTCAGTAAGAATATATTAGTTCACTGGTGTAACAATGTATCAACTTCAGTAAGAATATATTAGTTCACTGGTGTAACAATGTATCAACTTCAGTAAGAATATATTAGTTCACTGGTGTAACAATGTATCAACATCAGTACAACATATTAGTGGGGCGTAAAGGGGCGTAAATGGGGCGTAAATGGGGCGTAAATGGGGTGCTGGGTTTCTTTCCAATACAATCGTTATTTAATAATATACGAACGGGAGGTATATCAAATTTGACATATATCAACATGATGACTTATTTTCTAATGAATAAACACACGACCCGGAAATAAAATGAATTTGAACGCATTCAAAAATCATGAATAGAAAATGCAATCTAATAAACGGAAATAGTTCATCACATTAATTTATTTCTTTCTGAATTTAATACTTTCAGTCTTGCTGAAAAAATATCTGCTTCTTTTTATTTCAAGCTGATCCGTTTGGTTATTGCTCCTGGGGGGACACGGGCTAATTGCATCTTTCCGAAGGCAGCTAGAAACTAACTAGACTCAGTTATTCAAACTCGGCAAATCTCACGAGTACGAGTCAGTTGGTAAAACAATATTAATGGTTGCAATGAAAGTAGTGATATGACAGTCCCTTAAAGTATTCGTTTATTCGCTTAATGCAGGATAGATGTAGCATATGTTCATCTATATTTAGCAGGTGGTCATTTTTTGTAATATGTGACCAGTCACGGGATTTTTGGCCCGAAACCACTTTTTGGGCGAAAATGAGATAGGAGTAATTTCTGACTGTACTATTCTTTAGGATTAAAAAACTGAAAAGAAAATTCAAAAATTCCTATTTTTAACGAAATAATGACAAAAACTAGAAGGGCACTTGGTTAAGAAACAGCTGGAATTTCGGTAAAGTTCAAGAATTTATTGAAACATTTGTATTCACAGATGCAATAAATATTCATCACCACAATATAAACAATTCCCACATTATAACGACAACAATATATTTTCAAAACCATTCTCAATTATTATTGAGAAAATAAATGAAAATTAATTGGTTACCATGGCAACCTTTAGTGAAAAAGGCGTTTTGGGGTCAAATTTGCATTTAAATATACAATAAATGCCATATGAAGCATTCAATAATAATTGATCTGTTTATTGATATCCTCAAACCTTACTGTAAATGGTGTATGTATTTGACATAAAAAAAATCCGAATAAATAAAAACTGTTCGCCAAGTACCGTAGTTTATTGGTAATTTTTCACAATAAATTGACATTAGGTTGGAACTTGCACCTAATACAAACCAATGCATATCTAGAAGTTAAAGTATGTTACCCCTGTAATTGACTATAATTTATCTTATTTGAATGGTATTTTAAGAGTTTGTTTTTTATCCTGGTTACCATGGCAACAGGACACAAATATGATTATAATCACACCAACTTTACCAATTTACCTCAAATGTGATTTTTTGTATAGTCATTCATTGCACATAAAACATGAAATGGTAGTATATATACTCTTAATTTAATAAACATAACAATCCTATACAATTTACACTATTGTTAAATTAGATCAGTTAATAAATGGGCACATTTACATTTTACAAAAATGAAAACAATTTATTTAACATACTAACTACTTAGCATGTACACGTCATTATGTAGTTTGAAGAGGTATGCAATTGGTCACATAGTACATGACAAATTATATTTTCGATGCTTATTCATAGGTAAAAATTAAAGCTGAAATGTTTATAGGGTTCAGGAAGGTTTTAAAAATAAAGATATTGAAGAAAAACTGAAAGGTTGCTAAGGTACATTTTATCAGGCTGTGAAGTAACTAATATTGACAAACAATACTATAAATGTCTTCAATTCAAGCATTTATAGGCTTCAACTGCCAGATTGTTTTAAGTGTGTATTAATAATAAACATATAGTGGTCTTCATTATGGCAGAGGGGCTCTACCAACAAAAGACAGGGTGTAGCACCCTTCTATCAATCATTTGCTAAAACCACAGTTTTTCACTCAAAATCACTGGTAGCTTCATTTCACATGAACATGTTTCTATTGAATTAATAATTGTCAATAAAAAATTGATGCACGTTTTCATCAGCTCAGTAACGGGCTCATTCTCAAATCTTACAGTTAGTTTATAAAGATCACATATCAGTATATTAGTGTTTTCACTTTTTTAAAGGATCAGAGCCTTTTTGCATTAAGTCCTTTTAATTGGATGCAGTCAGGGTACCCTCCATGGGAAAGCCATTGTTGTGGGCTTGTCAATTTTAACTTCAATCTCACTGTCCTTGGCATGCTCTCTCATGAATTCACTCACTGGGTTGTTAGCTGAAGTTCTGCAAAATAATGTTCATATATGTACATCACTTAGTGTTTGGAATAAATTATGCAAATTAACTTGAACATCAAAACTCACATCTAAATAAAATGGACAAAATATCTAAAATTGTTTTTGACTTATTTCATAGATATACATGCACAGGCAGTGATATAGTCTATAATACTTTTGTTATACCTGAAGTGATGATATTTCCTCAAGTTTGGAATGGACTTCAGGGGTCACTTGGTGTACTCCAACCAGTCAAAGAATATAACCAGTTTGCCAAGGTCATCAATCCACAAAGGATGTGTGCTGCCTCCATTTGGTCTAAATAAATAAACATGTTGTTTATATTATGATATAATACCTATTGTTTTAACACAAGCTTTCTTTTACATAATAAGGTATTATAACCAACTTCAGTGTTTAAATAAAGTACCAAATGTCAATATTTATATACACAAAATCCTTTAATTTGGCTTTAAATCAACATTTAAAGCACCAAAATTAAAAACAAAACAAAAACAACAAGATTCTTACAACTTACCTTCCACAGACTAAATCTCACACATGACTGAACTTTATGTCACCTGCTTCCATTTGAATAAATGCTGTGTCTCTCCCTTCAGAATACATCAGACCCTTGAACATAGAATTACATACAATTTATTGAACTGATTGCCTTCAATCCATGACATTTAGAGAATAAAGAGAACAGATTTAAGCCCAACTATTTTTATAAGACTAATGCATATTTTGAGATTTCTGATTACTTGTATTGAAAAAATAACAAATGTTACATTGTTATGTTATTCTAATGTTCTCATGTGTCAATATGCAGTGCACAAGTGATGTATTTCAACACTGCTTTTTTCAATCATACCCAATGACTGCATTGTTTTTATTCCACCAAACACAGTTGTCAATGTGCAGGTATGCAGAGTCTTCTCTATATGGATGATGTTGAAAATGAGGTACCACACCATTGGCCACATAACAGCTAAACCCTTATCACTGAGATATCTGTGAACCTGAAAACACACACTTTGAAATAGAAAAGATGTATATATATTTACACTTTCATTTTATGTTCAAGTAAGAACTTTGAATAAAGGTGATATAAAATATTTAAACAAGAGCGCCGCAGAGCAATTGTGAGCACTTTCAGTGAATTTACAAAATATAAAGGTTTTCCATTTCTCCTATAATAATTTAGTCAAATGGCAAAACTGTATTAACCACTCATTTAATAAATAAAATTTACCATATGATTTACAGAACACTTCAAAGCAGGGTACTCTTGCTGTGCCTTAGTATAGGTAGAAGACCTGCTCGGCATAGTCAAAGCTGTAATGGATTGTTGTTCTATGTACAGCAGGTGCTTCACCTGAAATTCACATTTGATCATAATGTTCTAAAAATATGTATTTACAGAAATACAAATCTTTAACTGTTTATAGTTGGAGTGATGCCCCGGCAGATCAACATGTACACAATATTGCATGCCAAAGAAATTTCCTGTTAGTCTGAATGTCATGCATACTCAAAAAGCAGCTTGCAGCTACAGTCATTAATATTGGTCCTGGCTTTTAGAGTATTGTGCTCTTATTCTATATAAACATTTCCCCCATCTGCATTAGTCTATTATTTTCCTAATCATCATGATCATCTTCATCATAACAGAAATTTATTTCAATGTACCTGAACCTCATGAGATTGTATGTTATGCACATAAATCAACATTGCAAAAAAAAAGTTCATCTACAACTTTAAATTCATCAACATAGCTAAAAACACAGTTAAACTGCAACTCAAAATTAATTCGTAAAATCCATCAATAATTGTATTGATAGTTGGCCGCGGTAAGATGATGAAAAATTGATTATGTCCTTTTTCAGTCATCATAAGTATGCAAAAAGAGATTATCTGCTGGATTTTGATCTGTTTACATTTTCAATGTCAGACTGTCAAATTTCACTTCCGCTTTCTTTTCCTGCGATTAATTTCCATTCATTTGACCGAATTTAGAATATATTGCATTACAATAAAGATATACACATTTGTAAAATTATATGCTTAAACAATGAAATTAATTCTACTTACCAACAAATTCCTAATTTGATGTAAATGCCTTTGGTTCAGCTTGATCTACATCCTCAAATTTGGGTCAAAAAATAGCTCATGACAACTACGGGAGATAACACCAAAAGTAATAAACAATACGAAAGAAAGTGGTTAAAAAACACTATTTCTATGAACATTACATTGTAAAGAATATATTTGACTGAACAATCTAGGGTGACAAATTGTTTAATGGTTGGATTTACGATAAAAACTTCATTACTTTCTTATTTTTTACGCTTCAACTTTGCGCACGTTTTTCTCGAAATCGAGGCTATCGGTTTCGGGCCAAAAGTCTCATGACGCGTCACATATAATGCCGTTAATGTTTACGGAAATGTCAGGTAAACATGTCTTTGTGCAAAGTATTAATGAAAGTTGGAAAAACGACATCGTATGCTTATGCCACCAAAAAGGGTAGTCTTTGGTAGCTAGTTTACACATTAAAACACTGCAATATGTTATGAAGCATGTTGCCTACAGGTTCATCTGCAAGATAAAGATTTATTTTGCAATAAACTGAAATGCGTTCGTGCTATGGTGCTATGCTTTTTGCACCTCTTATAAATGGTGGAGCTGGCGTTTAGTGGCCGTGTGCTAGGGCTATGAATTTGTTCTGTTTGCCATGATTCACCCCAAAATATTTAAAACATAATGCGTTTTCACACAAGCAGTCATTTCTCTAGATAATTTATTTTCCAGTAAGGATAGACGTTCGTCCCTTTCACAATTGTAATATATTACATTCGCATTTAAGACTAATTTCAATGAGTGTTCAAAATGATGAATACGTATATGATTACTTTTATCGACTGAAACTTCGTCTCTTTCAACAGTCAAATGCTAATGGCATGAGAATACTCTCAGTATCTGAGCAATTTACCGAACATCTTAATTTTGATTTTATTGTTTATTTGCTTTTAGCTGTAATAAGAAATAGCAATAAACTTTATAATCATTTTTGCTTGTGGAATTTTCATTGATTAGGTATAATGTATTGCGTATTTGTAAATGGTTTCTTAACTATATGCCTTACTGATTGTGAATACCTGATTTAAACTTCCGACTCATCGCAAACATGGCCGGGAAACTAACTCAAACCGACTCCCGTACCGGGAAGGCAAACACATGGTGATTGAAGCGATATTCTATATGGTTTAAACCAGAATATCTACATAGGTACAACATGAAAATGTTATAATTGGGCCGGAGAAAACCGTTTTGAAATGTATTTCTTAATTATATAGGAAATGGCACATGGCATTCCTTCCCTTTCAATCGTCTATTAATAACATCTAATTTAAACAACGGTGGCTTTATGTGCCCAATTTTGACGTCTGTTTCACCTTCTTAACGGTGTATTTAAGCACGACTTTCGTCATATTTAAGGCTACTGGGCTAATGCTTAAGTTTTAATAGTTTGTATTTGGTTTGCCGTTTGCCTGTCCATATTTTTATTAGTATTTAGTATTAGTTAAGAATACGAAACTACAAACAAATGACACGTACTTACATTTCTGCAATCTTGAACAACATTTAACATCAAGAATGAGAAAATGATGGAAAAAAACTTGTTAATGTTGTTATTTAAGAAAAAGATTAAATTGTTCTCTTGAATTAATAGAAAACACAACTCGTATGCTTTGTCTTTGTAATGTTTGTTTTCTTGTATTACTGGCCGGGGGACTTGATTTGACCACTGACTTAATTACCGTTAAACAATACGATAAGTACAATATGATTACGTTCCCTGAGGAGGAGAACGCATGGCTCACACATAAGCAAATGAGCTCTTAGCAGTCTGGAGCATTTGCAAATCAAATGTTATTACCCAAGGACACTTTGACATTATATTGGTGTTTATGTATGTAAGACAACGGTGTAAATTGTACAAATATTAATAAAAAGCTATCTGTTCTCTTATTGAAACGTTCAAATTCCCTTTAAAGCTGCACTCTCACAGATTGAACGTTTTGACAACTTTTTTATTTTTTGTCATGGAACTAGCCATTTTTGGCTAAAATCCATGGAAACAAGTGATAAAAGACTGCTGACAAAAATTAAATCACAGATTTATATATTGCAGTTCAAAAATAAATGTTTTATGCAGTTTTCTTAAACCGTTTTCGAACGGAAATCTGCAAATCTGCGATCTGATCTTTTGTCAGCAATCTTCTTTCATTGATTTGCAGATATTTACGCAAATATTTGCTCTTTCCAAGACAAAAAAATAAAAAAGTTGTAAAAACGGTAAATCTATGATAGTGCAGCTTTAAAATTACAGCTCTGACGCTGTTTTGTTTTTCCAAAAACGATACACGACAGAAAATCCTAAGCCGATGTCAGTGGTCTATGCGGTCACATTGCTCTTTTCACTTGCTCTTAACTGCATTTCCCAGATCTTTGTCAATGCATTTGTAGATTGCAAATGTGATATCAATGTATCAGGTTTTCTCTAATCCAATAACATGCAAGTGACAAATGACCTTTGTGTAACGGAGTTTTTACTACAAGCAATTGTATTATATCCTGAAAGCAAGTGAAATATATTTGTGTCGGGTTGTAGAATCTTAGTTTTTTAACAATTGATTTTTTCTTTGAAAATTAAACATTATTCCCCGTACATGTGTGCAGCTTAACGTCGTTCTGTTGGATTAAAGATCCCAAGATACCAATAGAGCGTATCCTTATTTGATAAAGAATGCTTGTATTGGACAGACACTCCGTTGCGAAAAGAAAAATAGTTAAAGTTTCAGCTGCTTCATGTAATTTGACTCCCTTAAGAACGAAGTGCTGCATTAACTGCAGACAAGAACGAAATGTGATTCCACTTAAAAAAACATTAAAAAGGCTGTCGCTCACAAGGAAAAAAAAACATTAAAAGTTGTCGCTCACAAGGGAGACGTACCGAAGTGCATATAGTGTTCCACCGATACAAATTATCTAGGTTCCTTTACACTCAATTGCGTCATGCGAACTTTCCACTCAATTTCAAGATGCGAAGTAGTCTAAATAATATGATGTCTACGTAGCATGGCATATTGAGTAAACGTATGATTCAAACAATATTTATTCCAATATAACATTTTCAAATCTAAATATACAAAGTTTGAGCACAATCAAAGACAGGTGATATTTGCGCACAACAAACGTTCATACACATGTAGTGTTTCTGAGGTCCTGGTACTTCACAAACCACATTCATACACATGTAGTGTTACTCAGATCCTGGGGCATCACATAATACATTCATACACATGTAGTGTTGCTCAGGTCCTGAGGCATCACACAATACAATTATACACATGTAGTGTTGCTCAGGTCCTGGGGCATCACTCAATACGTTTATACACATGTAGTGTTGCTCAGGTCCTGGGGCATCACTCAATACCTTTATACACATGTAGTGTTGCTCAGGTCATGGGGCATCACTCAATACGTTTATACACATGTAGTGTTGCTCAGGTCCTGGGGCATCACTCAATACGTCTATACACATGTAGTGTTGATCAGGTCATGGGGCATCACTCAATACGTCTATACACATGTAGTGTTGCTCAGGTCCTGGGGCATCACTCAATACGTCTATACACATGTAGTGTTGATCAGCTCCTTGGGGCATCACTCAATACGTCTATACACATGTAGTGTTGCTCAGGTCCTGGGGCATCACTCAATACGTTTGAACACATGTAGTCTTGCTCAGGTCCTGGGGCATCACTCAATACGTCTATACACATGTAGTGTTGCTCAGGTCCTTGGGCATCACTCAATACGTCTATACACATGTAGTGTTGCTCAGGTCCTGGGGCATCACTCAATACGTCTATACACATGTAGTGTTGCTCAAGTCCTGAGGCATCACTCAATACGTCTATACACATGTAGTGTTGCTCAGGTCCTAGGGCATCACTCAATATGTTTAAACACATGTAGTGTTGCTCAAGTTCTGGGGCATCAATCAATAAGTTTATACACATGTAGTGTTGCTCAGGTTCTGGGGCATCACTCAATATGTTTATACACATGTAGTGTTTCTCAGGTCCTGGGGCATCACTCAATACGTTTATATACATGTAGTGTTGCTCAGGTCCTGGGGCATCAATTAATACGTTTATAACTTTATACACATGTAGTGTTGCTCAGGTCCTAGGGCATCACTCAATACGTTTATACACATGTAGTGTTGCTCAGGTCCTGGGGCATCAATTAATACGTTTATAACTTTATACACATGTAGTCTTGCTCAGGTCCTAGGGCATCACTCAATACGTTTATATACATGTAGTGTTGCTCAGGTCCTGGGGCATCAATTAATACGTTTATAACTTTATACACATGTAGTCTTGCTCAGGTCCTAGGGCATCACTCAATACGTTTATACACATGTAGTCTTGCTCAGGTCCTAGGGCATCACTCAATACGTTTATACACATGTAGTCTTGCTCAGGTCCTGGGGCATCACTCAATACGTCTATACACATGTAGTGTTGCTCAGGTCCTGGGGCATCACTCAATACGTCTATACACATGTAGTCTTGCTCAGGTCCTGGGGCATCACTCAATACGTCTATACACATGTAGTGTTGCTCAGGTCCTAGGGCATCACTCAATACGTTTATACACATGTAGTCTTGCTCAGGTCCTGGGGCATCACTCAATACCTTTATACACATGTAGTGTTGCTCAGGGCCAATCAATCATCAATCATCGAAATCACAATATTGACCTCAATTCGATTAGTATAAGTGTGTCTTGAACTATACAAAATTCAATACATTTTCGCATATTTTCACTAAAAATCACTGATTGAATCACGTTTGAGTCCAATGTCTGTATAGAAAACAGTACTTATGTCCGTTTTGAGAGGCAATGAGAAAGTAGAAGGATCTCTAGGATGCATACTTAAGTTATCATTTACACGCAATCGATGTTCACTAAGGAATACACTATTAATTGTGGTGGGTTACCTAGTTTGACATGCCAGAATAACAATTTCTATTAAATATCAATTTATCAGTTTGGTATAAAAAACATAAAGGGGACAGAATTGTATCAAATTATTGTTCACCAAACATAACATTGCAGGCAAAAAGAAAATCAATTAAAATTTACACGATGACAGTAGTATACGTAAACTGCTATACCCTTTGTCATCCTTTTGTAAAAATTAATCTGAATTTCACAAAATAGATTTACAGACGATACTGTCTTTAATCATAAGTCGGATACGTTTTAAAACATTATGGAGGAAAGTTATTTAATCTTCAAGACGTGTTTCACTGTTGAATTATGTGTAAGCACCTTGTTTCCAAATGTATAGATAATTATGTATTAGCTATCAAGAACAAAACAAAATGAACATTTACGGCACAGTTCCAATGTCAAGTTTAGTTTATGTAAATAAGTAAAATCACTTTGAACCTTTTACAAATATAAATTATGCCTTTCGAGGAAAGCAGATTGTTTTCCAATATCGACTAGAAACGCCCATGTTACCTTGGTCCAGGCTTATTTTCAATTTCAGCTAATGAAATGGCTCTTGCTTATCCAATAATTGCAAAGTGGATTTACGTTTATGCATCGTGCCACATATATTAACAAATCACAAATCTTCAAGGAAGAATGTCAGTTATGTTTTTGAACACCATATTGCCATATTTTACTGCCCATAAAAATGCCACTTACTGGCTAAGGCAACGCAGAAGAGAGATTACGATAATCCGTCTGGATATAAATAGCATTCTATTCTGGGGTCAGTATTCATTTATATACCGCAGTTGTTAGAAAACTATGCATGAATATGTTCTTTGACAACAAAGGAGAAAAGCTTTGCAGACATTTTGCATGTCTTTGTAAGTGTATGACCATAATGTTCAGTTATTATTTAAACGTTATTTATACCTCACTCCTGTATTTCCTATAGAGTATAATTATAGTAAACTTTGGTGGGAAACGAAATGAACTGTTACCCGCTCTGTTAATTGTTAGCCCACTGTTACCCCCGGGCGTTATAGTGCGATGGGATTCGGGTTTACCTACTACCGTTTCGTCTGTGCAGTTAATGCGCTTTGTTTATATGTTGGTATAATTCAACACTTTTTGGTCTGTAACTTTAGAAAAATACTCAACATTAATTAAAAAAATAAACGTAAAATGTGTTCGGTATAAGCCAATTAATGTTGCCCCTCACCCCCTATGATGTGAACTGAGCATCTTGTCAACCGTCTGCAAACACTATCGGCCTCAAGTTACCACCACCACCACCAATACCACCACCACCAACAACAACAACAACAACCTTTAATACAGTGTCAATAACCTTCGCAACAGCAATTTACTACAACATATATACTCACAGTGTGCTATCACTATGTTTTATAATGTTCAGCTTCCTGATAGAAGGTCAATAAAATGAGTGAGAAATATATAAGTCTAAATTACGAAGTGCCGCAATATAAATTGACATTTATTGGCAACTGCTGATTATCATCACTGATATTCTCTGATGCTTTTTTATACTACAAGATCACTTTTTACATTTTGAACGTCTGTCAGTAATCAGATGTTAAAAATTGCAAAGCTGCACATGAAAGTTAATCAGCAGTTTTCTTTTACGTCTGCAAACAAAATACAGAATACCGCCAAATGATGCAAAAAGCTTGCAAAATAAATCATAGACTTTTGCGTGATCAACACTTGTACTTTCTCCCAACGAAAATGGCGAACATATTGTGACATCAACGTACCAAGTTAATGACATAAAAGCAACATTCTAAGTCATATGTTGACTTTTCGGGTCGGAATGAATACTTTTGCTACGTTATCGCACTCTACATGCATTGGTCACTCTACATGCATTGGTCACATTTTCGCCATGTAGGCCCACCAAGAACGCACTCTACATGCATTGGTCACATTTTCGCCATGTAGGCCCACCAAGAACGCACTCTACATGCATTGGTCACATTTTCGCCATGTAGGCCCACCAAGCCCGAAGGCAACAAAGAACATGTCGCATTCTGTCCGCCACATAAGTTTAATCAAAACTTAGCAACTTGTTACTTGTTCGAGCGTTCACGGAGCCTTCGCAGATACACGACTTCCTAGTAATTTGCCGCTCTTTTGATCGTTCGATTTGCTAAATGGTGGCCGAACACGCGAAAAATGTTTAACCGCTAATAAATTGATATCTTGTCTCTCGAAGCGGCAACTTTTGCATTCACGGGAATACGAAAAGGCGAAACCAGAAATGTCATTTAACTATTTTCCATGTTATGAATTAAAACCGGTCGTAACCCTACAAAATTATTCACTTATCAGATAGAGATATATTTGTGAAGAATTAAAATTTAAAACGAATAGTTCCATTTAATGTACCGGTGGCCTCACTAAAAAAACTTTACTGGAAGATTAATTGATCAATATTAAACGATTTTCAATGAAGGCGAAACGTTCTTTGCCAGTTTCCGGTAAAACAATGGTCGTATTTTAACAAGCGAACTAGGGCAACAAATGTAACATTGTTTAAATAACATCGGTTCACTGATTTCCATCCGTAATTGGTAATTATTATTTATCGGTACATTCCTATCTGATTTGCGGTTGAACTACTTTGAACAATTAAATGAGAAAGAAATCTACTGTAGTAGTAAATTTCTCCTTCCATATCTCTATTTTACGATCATTACGTGATAAAGATAGCGTATGTCTCCTATTCAATTGATTACAAATAAACAACTCTTTGAATAGTGATGGTTAAAGTGGGGCTGTTGCATTAAATCATAGCATATAACTATCAGATCGAGGGTGATAGCATAAATTGTTAACCCGAGAAAGTTAAAGTCAAACGAGGCATTGGTGTTTTTCTAATGAATTATAATACCGAACAATTATTGCTTAATTTTACAGGGAAAGTCAATAGAGATATAATTAAATAAACTGACCGTGAAAGAAACTATTAACAAGTTAAGTTAAAAAATACAAACAATATTTCAGAAGCATTAAAGTTAAAAATTTACCTTTTCCTTAAATTCAACAATTCCCTCAATTGTTTTATCTCGCTGGAAGAAATGCTCATGCTAAGTGCATTTTCTGCAATGAAAATATTGAAACTCAAGTTTTCAGAAATGAAAATCCCATTTTGAATAAATAGGTTTTTTTAAGATAAAAACTATTCTAAATTTTCCACCTGAGTTGAATGATGTTATACAATATTTAAGTTGCTTCTGTAATACCCTGTTTATAGAAACATGGGGTCACCAGAAATAAATAATAAACAGTACTGCTAAAATTATTAATATTAAAATGAAAAACTTGTTTGTGATTTGGATACCTTAAAGCTTATAATACAGCTATTTTATGTCTTATACAGACGACATAGTGCATTCCCCAATGCTCCTCAAAAATTGCAGGTATGACTTTTGCAATCTGCATCATCTTTAGATGCCATGTAATTACCTATGGACGCTTTGCAATGTCACGTTGCTTGTAATATAACCCATGTTTCCATATGTGCTTAGGCAACGATGTACAAGGTTATATGTTTACAAGACCCATGAAACGCATTTCATTCTATCTGGAAGATTAACGCGTTGCTTGTAATATAACCCATGTTTCCATATGTGCTTAGGCAACGATGTACAAGGTTATATGTTTACAAGACCCATGAAACGCATTTCGTTCTATTTGGAAGATAAACGCATTGCTTGTAATATAACCCATGTTTCCATATGTGTTCAGGCAACGATGTGCAATGTTGTATGTTTAAAGATTCCATGAAACGCATTTCGTTCTATTGGAAAGATGCACACGTTGCTTGTAATATAACCCATGTTTCCATATGTGTTCAGGCAACGATGTGGAATGTAATATGTTAAAAGAACCCATGAAACGCATTTCGTTCTATTTGGAAGATATGATATAAGTACTTGTCTGACATTACCATACTGCTAGTGAGGTCGCAGCAACAACACATATTTACTCACCGATAATTGAATTGAGTGCCACACATAGATAAATAGCTATTTTATTTTCGATTACCACTATGTTTTCTTCATTACCAACAGAGGTCTGTGTCAGGAAAACAAATCTAAACAGTATGGCTGTTATTAAATAAAAGGAAACGTCCGGGATATGTGTGGGAAGTCTCTCAATTAATATCATGTATTTTCTTTTAATTTAAAGCAGATCTCGCTTTAACATTCTCATTGGGAGACATTTATGTACGATACGGTGTTTCATTCTGGTTAAGATTTTGTTTCGGCTCATGTTATCAGAAATGTGTATTGATTGTCCAATATTAATCCGAAAATTACTTCTAACTAATCCAATCACTTAAATATGGAAACAAGCCAAAACATAAACTACCAACGCTTCATGCACTTTGCTGCAGGTTATTTAGACCGTAACCTTGCATTTCTACAGTTTCTGGTGGTTTTCTTATCTAATCTCATCATTGTCAGTTGTGTGTTTTTATGGTGTTAGATTAGAGGGATTCGAACGTGGAACAGCAGATTTTACGGTCGTTGTAGTCAATTGTTTGAGATAATTGTGCCACTAAAATGTGTATCTAAAATATATAATAACATACACGGGCTGGCCATTTAAGTAAGGACCTTAATACAATATAACTAATATGCAAATCGATGTTTTCTCCCGGGTTCCAAATCTTACCGAAGAAGAATAACTGTGTACTTGTTTTATGTAATATCACACATTTTGTGTGATTCAAAAGTT
Organism: Mya arenaria; assembly: GCF_026914265.1. NCBI lineage: Eukaryota > Metazoa > Mollusca > Bivalvia > Myida > Myidae > Mya > Mya arenaria. Next base: position 2,812,789 of record NC_069133.1, on the reverse strand, counting down.
AGTAAATGTTCACAGCATTTATAAATCCTATATGGAAGCCACAGCTGTCAGTTTGACTATAAACATTCATATTCACATTAGTGTTCACTTGCTCGTAATGACATTTCATTCATTTCCGACAAAAATCAATTCACTGATCAGCAGAGATATATAACAGTTTTATTACAGTTTACAAATACATAGTATGCATTATAATCGGTTATTTGATTGTAATCTTCTTCTGCCAGGACCATTGGTGTTGTGAAGAGAATCTGCGAAAAATTCATGGATTTAATTCAACTGTTGAACCCCTGTATGTGATTACTATATTCCACTGAGAGCGATCATATATTGATGACGCTTTGTCCGTCCGCGATGAAGAGTTCAGTGTAATTTGTCGCAAAACAAAATTTATTGTTTAGGTCAATTGTTTGCCGTACTTAAGTTTATAAGTTCATCTGTGTTTGAAAGATAAATGTTTAGGTATTGTGATAGCTTTGTTGTCGTTGGGGAGTTTGTCGGTGGAGACGACCTCGGCGTTGGATTGTGGGTAGCGGGGCGGCGTCGACGTAGTTCAAAAACTGTATCAAGGCCATATTCAAGGTATTCAAGTGAAACTTGCATTAAACTGGTTTACAGAGACAATACACACGTGTAGAGCAAAGGCCAACATTTCGTGCTTGAATAGATGTCGAGGTATCCCTAAACAACAGACGAGCGGCGTAGCACCTTTGTGTTGCTATAATGTTCAGCCGTACAAAGATTGAGTCTTGTAGTCGTTGATTGACATCGTTCTAAGTACCCGTTGGACATTTAACCGTGTGCCTCTTAATAAAATAATCCTTATGTATTTGTTTACTGCGATCGTCATTTTAGAATCTGTATCTGCAGTATTTCGTTATCTGTATTAAGTCAGTTAAAGGACTAATAAACTTATCGTTAGTTACATATTTGGTAACTGTGACTGCCCCAGTAGTCTCCATTGTATTATTTGTATTCTGCAGGCTTTGGTAACAGTACAAAATCAGTTGAACGATTTCCCTTTAAGGCAAAGTCTTGAATGATAAAAACAGTCTTGAGAGCACTCTGAGTTTATTTCCTCTGGAGACAGATTTACATTACAAAAGAGAGGATGAATTAATTTCATTGCAGTAATGTCTTAAGATCCCTGTCTGTGGTAGGAAACACCATATTGCGTTCATTCAACTAACACAGTTATGATCTGTATATAGCTCTTTTCGTGTCGTAATGGTCTGTTATGTGTTTTGTTCTACTTTTTAGATTAATTGTGCTATTGATTATGTCTGGCCCCAATTACTCGAAACTGCTTAAGTCCATAATAGGATAAAGCTAAGCTCACTATTTTTGTTTTGTATAATTCATGTAATGTTTACTTCTTTGAAGGCTTTCAGACTTAAATAAAGAACTTTCATTTTGATATTCGCAATATACCATTTTTCATTTATCAAAATCAATTTTTTGTATATATTTTGGCGAATTGAAGTAAGCTTCTTTAGATTATTAAGCAATAACAGTTTCGAGAAATTTGGACCTGAGTATTAACAAACTTGCACGTGTAAATCTGTAACAGTTGCATAACACTAAGAACACTTATTTTTAGGAGCATAAATCAGTAAATGAATACGCTTTAAGTTATAGGAGTACAGCCTAAAACAAATTACATTTATATAAGGCAATTTTTCGGGTTTGTATCACGATACCCTATTTGAAAGGTCCGCAAGACGGAACTTTTCCAGCCGCATCATTGCATTGCCCTTATCGTGTGCCCCAAAACTGTGTTTATATTAGATTCTTTTTTTAACCGATATAAGAAGCTAAAGTCCTCTTTCTTATCTGAAGAAATAAAGCACTGACAAATGACATATATGAGTCAGCTTTGAACGCGTTTATTACAGGTATGGTTTTCAATTCAATTGCATGAAACATTTTATCACGGCATTGAATTATATTCAGAATTGCAATACGTCCGATCTACCAAACAATAACACTATTATTTTCTATTTTCAGCTCATCCTAGTGGTAATTGTTCCATTGGGGTCTGAGGCAAATTGCAGATGTCCAAAAGTCCAAAAGCAGTTAGAAACTCAACATAATTGATCCAAATAGACAAATCTCACGGGTACGTTAACAATTTGATAACCGTTGAATAATACTAAAACATACCTGGCCTCAGTTTCTCGAAACGTCTATAGTCCCTTATAACAGAATAAGCTAATCTTACTATTTTTGTTTTGTTTTTAATTCGTGTAATATTAACTTCATTTAGAGTTATTGGACTTTAAATAGGAATTACTTTTATGGTTATCACAATCAACCATATTTTGTTTACCAAAATCACATTGAAGAATGTGTTTTGTCTAATTAAAATAAGCTACTTAAACCTGTAACGTTTAAGAAGTTTCGGTACAGATAAAAGGTGAATTTCGAGCTATTTGAAGTTCATGTAACAGACCAATGACTATATTGTTTCCGAAGTAACGTGTGTAATTAAAACGGTATGATTGTGTTTGTACCGCCGGATTAGCTTTGTAAAACCAGAATATTTTTAATTCAGGGCTTAAACTCTTTGAGAAAATCCACGTACGTCATTTTCTCAAATTATGACATAATGTCTCGCTTTAACCAAATAAAACACCCATCATCACAGTCATTGGAGTAAACTGGTTTCACAAAACACCAGTTGCCAATGGTATAAATCAAGATAAGCTATCCAAAAGTTTTCTTTTGGCAAGTTTGTAAATAAAACAATCTGATTGGCCAACAGTAATTATTGGATATATATTGACCAATCAGTTTGTATATCGGCTGACTTTAACTGAAACAAGAATAAACAGTGGCTGAATAAGTTATTAACATGATATAGTTTGGTAAGTGTGCACTTCAAAGCAATTTCATCGGTTAGTACTATTCGTTGGATAAATTTTATCGAATCAATAAACCTGTTGGCTACCTTTAACGTAACGAATGAAATTTATTAGTGTTATACACAATGGGTTGCCGTAGTAAACGCGAATTTATTTAGGAAATAAAATGTGCAATGGTCAATAATAACTTACAAAACAATACATTGTAACATATTATATCTGCAAGGAGATGTAAAGTTGCGTTTGTGCAGTTCGCTCTTCGAGCATGTCTTGATGGCGAGTTATTGATTTTAATGTTCGCGTAGACTTGGTATGTATTAGGAGTCTTCATTTGGGTTTCTATTCTGGGTAGTATGGGTGCTTGTTAAAATTTTGTTGCTGACCAGATTAGATAGGATGTTATACCCACAACACACAATATACTTACACACAGTATCGTCAGCTGAGTATTTATTAGACAAAATGTTATCCATCCTAAAGGCTGCATACTCAATACGTGTGGATAAAGTTGGTTTGAACAAGAGTTTCGCCCCTTGTCTATAATGTAATTATCGCCACGTGGTGATAGAAGCACGAATGATTTGTGTGCATTACCTTTGAAAAGCATCGCCTTGGGTAACCGAAACTTTAAAGTGACCCGCTCATGGTTTGTAAAATGCATATTTTTAATTACGAAATAGGGTGTGACAAATCATAAGGAGTGTTAAAACAAAATACCAAAAGCTGGAACCCTTCAGAAAATGTTGATATTTGCTCATATATCGTCTTTGAGGACCACAATTTTCATAACCGTTTTTAACGCGATTGAAAATTATTTACGGCTGTGGTTACGTGATTGGTTGATTGAGATTATCACGTGATGTCATCAATGTATCCTTAAAATGTCAACATATCCACAATTTTGTGAGAGTCCCGGTGGCCGTGTGGACCTGCCTGTTGTTAACTATTTATTTCTTGACTTTACCGGCGTTGGTTCGAATCCCACTAAAAGCAGAATACTTGTTTATGCTATAACTGTTTTTTTTTGTTTTGCAATTTCGATATCATAGAGTAAAATAATGATAAAATAAGTGTTTAATAATGCATTACCGAGAAAACCAACTTTTGGTCCTAAAACATGAGCGAGTCACTTTAACATCAATTAATTTCATGGTTGAATTTTACAAGAATAAGCTCTATATGGTAAAATTACTATTGTATTATTGTCTTACCCATTATCTATAGTTATTATCACCAAACGGTTGATGTAGTCATCTATGATTCTCTCGCAGAGGTTTTGACGATAATTCAGCATGGGAAAACGGCACCTTACCATCATTTTAATTAATTGTAAAATTTTAAAAGTGTGAGTTTTTTGTACAACCAGAATGGTATCCATGGTAAACGTATGCTCGACAACTAAGCAGATGGGAGTTTGCAGTCTGAGACATGTTTAAATGCAATTTCATTACTGAATGGCGCCTTTACCTTCAACGTTGTCTGTAATAAAACACATATTTCGTTGTCTGTTGTTGTTTGTGAGATAACAGACTGAAAATAAAACTAAAATGATGCCAGAACTGGCAAAATGTCCTTGTCGCTACGTCGCTTCACTTACCGGATATAAGATTATAAATATCTTCCATGGCCGAGAGTGAAAGATAGGTTCATTCCGACCCGAGCGAAGGGTGTTTTGCGAAAACGAGGTTTACCGAGTTTCCGCAAAACTCCTTCGCGAGGGTCGGGATGAACCTATCTTACACGAGCGGCTATGGTAGATGCTTTTTCTCCCACCTCAGTTAAAAGTAAAAGTGTATTTTTTGCTGGAACTCTTTTGTACTCAGTGAAAATAATTGTGTATCGATATGCGATAATTCGTGGTTGTCATGGATATGCGCGCAGTGATTCAGATTATGTCGTATGTTAATAGTCAAAACGGTCTGTAAATAGGTCAAGGGAGAGTGAAGCATTATTTCTTGAAGGGGGCTTGTAAACTGCTTTATGGTGACATTTGAAGCGTGAAATAATTAATTAGCGTTCTAAATATTGCCACAAGACAAGGTTTACATGATGCGCTACAGACGACAGTCTTCAACAAAAGAGGTAATTACAATGTGGTTACCATTAAAAAGGAGTTCCATACGGGCATTTTATCTTTGCCCGTGGGCAAAAAGAATTTCTAGCATGGTTAAATTATTGGATCTACTTATCTGAGGTTGGAGAAAACTTTTTATACCTCTGACAGTAGTGCTTTTGCAAATTGATAACAAATGTTTTGTTTTTATTCAACTTAATGAAATTCTGCCGAACAAATATCCATGACAGATAAGTTGTGTGCTATGGGATTATTTAGGAACAGTTCAATAATATTGAAATTGCTAAGCCTGAGTGTCGATTTGTCATTTTGTCGTTTACAATTCTGTAGATCACCTCTATCGTCTGTTGTACGAATCCTTTAAGTTACAGCTGAGCTCCCATAGCCGATTTGTTATAAATGTTAATACTGTTACATTAGTGTTACAGCAAATCAATTAAAGAATGTACCAGACAGTGAAAAGTCATTCGGTACACCTCGGCCAATTTGCCGTAATAGTCTTAATTAATTGTAGTGTTTTGATGTGTATTTTGTATATATCATTTTAAATTGATTGCCAATGAAGTGTATAATTGAATTAATAATTAAGATTCTCAAGAGTAAAGTCCTGATGCTTAACTGTTCAATATATATAACTTCGCGATCTACTTGCAACGTACGTTAATGTAAAGAGTTCTGACAGTGTAAACCATACATGTACACCAGAAATTGTTTTCGATGTAAAATGGACGAGGTATTCCGATTGAGTCAATTAAAGAAGGCACTACGGCAGAGCGAGAACTGTATTATATTCGGCTGCTACGTGTAAAATGATACCATTAAATATTGCCTGCTGCATTAACTGCAGACATGCAGGATTGTAAAATGGAAAGGTTATCGCTCATTCTGGAGACGCATCGGAGCGGATATAACGTCCCACTAATGTAACCCTAGGTTCGTTATGACACGCTATCAAGAATGAATATTTTTAAAGTATGTAATAATGATAATCATGAAGGAAGACGTCGGTTGCTTCATTTCTCCATAGCATGGAATATTGAGCATAATTGTATCCACCTCTTAACGACACATACTGCATAACTAAATGACCCAGGTCCTTTGACTTCTTACACAAAACAAATCTTGAAATAAAAGTTGACTTTACATGAATGGTTTTAGACTTAACACTTTAAGATATGACCGAAAAAAATTATAGTGTGTGTGTGTGTGTGTGTGTGTGTGTGTGTGTGTGTGTGTGTGTGTGTGTGTGTGTGTGTGTGTGTGTGTGTGTGTGTGTGTGTGTGTGCGCGTATATATGTATATAATATTACGATTAACATCCCTTCTACAACAATTGGAATTACAAGAAAAAACCCAGTAGCCTTTAATTTAACCAAGATCCCTTTTCAAGCCACCATTTAATCGTCAGTGGAATCCAACATAGAGCGGTCAGATAACCGCCATAGCGCGGTCGGTAATAATCGCCGTAGAGCGGTCAATAAAAACCGCCTTAGAACGCTTAATAATAACCGCCATTGCGCGGTCAGTGATAACCGCCATTGCGCAGTCAGTGATAACCGCCATAGCGCGGTCGGTGATAGCCCCCATTGAGCAATCTGTGGTAACCGCCATAGCGAGTCGGTGTTAACCGCCATTGCGCGGTCAGTGATAACCGCCATTTCGCGGACGGTGAGAGCCCCCATTGAGCAGATAGTGGAAACCGCCATAGCGAGTCGGTGTTAACCGCCATTAAGCGGTCAGTGAGATCCGCCATAGCGAGGTCGGTGAAAACTGCCATAGCGCGGACAGTGAGAACCGCCATTGCATGGTCAGTGATAACCGCCATAGCGCGGTCAGTGATAGGCGCCTATGAGCGGTCAGTGATAACCGCCAATGAGCGGTCGGTGATAGCCGCCATTGAGCGGTCAGTGATAACCGCTATAGCGCTTTCAGTGATTTTCGACTTTGCATGGTCAGTGATAACCGCCATAGCGCGGTCGGTGATTATCGCCATAGCGCGTTAAGTGATTACCGACATTGCATTGTCAGTGAAAAACCGCCATAGCGCGGTCGGTGATAACTGCCATAGCGCGGTAAGTGATAACCGCCATAGTGCGGTCGGTGATAGCCGCCATAGCGCGGTCGGTGATAGCCACCTTAGCGTGGTCGGTGATTACAGCCATAATACGGTCGGTGATAACCGCCATAGCGCGGTCGGTGATGGCCGCCATTACGCGGTCAGTGATAACCGCCATAGCGCGTTCAGTGATTACCGACATTGCATGGTCAGTGATAACCGCCATTGCGCGGCCAGTTTTAACCGCCATTGCACGGTCGGTGAACATTAATAAACAGTCTCTCTGTGGGTTTAAGCTCATGTATACAATGAAGCCAGTGGACGGTTTTATGTTCTCCTGAAATGTGTTCATCATTTAATATGATTAGCTAATTCCTGCAAACTTGACACCGCTAAAACTGGTGACAGGTGACGATGCATTCACCACTAATAAGCTAGTTTCTTTTGTTTCCTACGCTAACCATTCTTTTAAACTACTGTCACTTTTATTGTCAGATGCCTACTTAACTCCTTTATATACTGACTTCAACTATCAAATAATCGAAGTTCAACAACTTGAAAAAGTAAAAAGTTGCAATTAAGTCGGTTTTAAACGGTATTAATGCGAAGGTTCTGTGGGTTATTTTCCACAAGAGAGCCGTTTGTTTTACAATAATGACACTTTTTATTCATTATAGTAGCCATGAAGTTTGCAAATGTAGAGCGCCATGCTTCTACTTCTTTTGTAGTGTGAGAAAATGTTCCCTGAATCACGTGATGTGGCAATAATTCCAGGCGAATATTGGCGAAGAGTTCTTATCGCATACTGATATTCTTTGATGTATTATTTTCAAACGAGAAAGGTCAACGCGAATTTTTAAACAGTCAAAGTTTTGAAATATGTATTGGTATTCTTCGGGCGTTCTTTGTCCCATTGGTTGTATGGGTGTCATTGTGACTTTTATATTTTTTTGACAACAACAGGAACAAGTAGGAACACATCCTTCCTGACCCTGAATACAGTCTCAATGTCACAACCTCACTAACACTAGATGAAGGTAGAAATAAAACACACAATATAGTCATAACACACAATACATCATAGCCATACCACACAATACAACACAGTCATAACACACAATACATCATAGCCATACCACACAATACAACACAGTCATAACACACAATACATCATAGCCATACCACACAATACAACACAGGCATAACACACAATACATCATAGCCATAACAGATAGTAAAACACAGCCATAACAGATAATACAATACAGCCATAACACACAATACAACAAAGCCATAACACACAATACAACACAGCTATAACACATAGTAAAACACAGCCATAACACACAATAAAACACAGCCATTACACACAATACAACACAGCAATACCACACAGTAAAGCACAGGCATAACACACAGTACAACACAGCCATAACACACAATACAACACAGCTATAACACACAATACAACACAGCTATTACACACAATACAACATAGTTATAACACACAATACAACACAGCCATAACAAACAGTAAAACACAGACATACCACACAGTACAACACAGCTATAACACACAGTAAAACACAGCCATAACAAACAATACAACACAGCCATAACACAAAATACAACACAGCCATAACACACAATATAACACAGCCATAACATACAGTAAAACACAGCCATAACACAAAGTACAACACAGCCATTACACACAATACAACAAAGCCATTACACAATACAACACAGATATGACACAGTACAACACATCCATTACAATCAATACCACACAGCTATAACACACAGTACAACACAGTCATAACACACAATACAACACAGCCATAACACACAATACAACACAGTCATAACACAAAATACAACACAGCCATAACACACAGTACAACACAGCCATAACACACAATACAACACAGCCATAACACACAATAAAACACAGCCATAACACACAATACAACATAGCTGTAACACACAATACAACACAGCCATAACACACTGTACAACTCAGCCATTACACACAATACAACACGGCCATAACACACAATACAATACAGCAATATCACACAATAAACCATAACCATAACACACAATACACCACAGCCATAACACACAATACACCATAGCCATTACACACAATACAACACAGCCATAACACACAATACACCACACCCGTAACATACAATACACCACACCCATAACACACAGTACAACACAACCATAACACAAACTACAACACAACTATGACACACAATACAACACAGTCATAACACACAAAACAACACAGCCATAACACACAATACACCACAGCCATAACACACAATACACCACAGCCAAAACACACAATACACCACACCCATAACACACAGTACAACACAGCCATACCACACAATACAACAAACACAGCCATAACACACAATACAACACAGCCATAACACAAACTACAACACAACTATGACACACAATACAACACAGCTGTAACAGACTGCACAAATTGCTATGTGCACCTGTCGGGGTTCGAACCCACGACCTCTCGCTCTGCAGGCGGACACTACCGCGTCGCTATAAAAGATAGCTCTATAGCCAGACAGTATAAGTGCCGCTATATACATCGTATACCCAGTTACACAGCCGTTATACACAATACACCATAGCTATAACACACAATACAACAAAGCCATAACACACAATACAACACAGCCATAACACACTGTACAACTCAGCCATTACACACAATACAACACAGCCATAACACACAATACAACACAGCAATATCACACAATAAACCATAACCATAACACACAATACAACACAACCATAAGACACGATACACCACTACCATAACACACAATACAACACACCCATACCACACAATAAACCACAACCATAACACACAATACATCACAGCCATAACACACAATACAACACACCCATACCACACAATACACCACAACCATAACACACAATACATCACAGCCATTACACACAATACAACACACCCATAACACACATACATCACAACAATAACACATAATACAACACAGCCATAACACACAATACACCACAACCATAACACACAATACAACACAGCAATAACACACAATACACCACAACCATAACACACAATACAACACAGCAATATCACACAATAAACCATAACCATAACACACAATACAACACAACCATAACACACAATACAACACAGCAATAACACACAATACACCACAACCATAACACACAATACAACACAGCAATATCACACAATAAAACATAACCATAACACACAATACAACAGAGCCATAACACACAATACAACACAGCAATATCACACAATAAACCATAACCATAACACACAATACAACACAACCATAAGACACAATACACCACAACCATAACACACAATACAACACACCCTTACCACATAATACACCACAACCATAACACACAATACATCACAGCCATAACAAACAATACAAAACACCCATAACACACATACACCACAACAATAACACACAATACAACACAGCCATAACACACAATACACCACAACCATAACACACAATACAACACAGCAATAACACACAATACACCACAACCATAACACACAATACAATACATCCATAACACACAATACAACACATCCATAACACACAATACAACACAGCCATAACACACAATACAACCCAGCCATAACAAACAATACAACACAGCCATAACTAACAATACAACACACCCATCACAAACAATACAACACAGCGATAAAACACAATACAATACAGCCATAACACACAATACAACACAGCCATAACACACAATACAACACAGCCATAACACACAATACAACACTGCCATAACAAACAATACACCACAACCATAACACACAAAACAACACAACCATAACACACAAAACATCACAACCGGAACACACAATACACCACAGCCATAACACACAATACACCACAGCCATAACACCCAATACAACACAGCCATAGCACACAATACACCACACCCATAACACACAGTACAACACAGCCATAACACACAATACAACAAACACAGCCATAACACACAATACAACACAGCCATAACACAAACTACAATACAACTATGACACACAATACACCACAGCCATAACACACAATACAACTCAGCCATTACACACAATACACCATAGCCATAACACACAATACAACACAGCCATAACACACAATACAACATAGCTGTAACACACAATACAACACAACCATAACACACTGTACAACACAGCCATAACACACAATACAACACAGCCATAACACACAATACAACACAGCCATAACACACTGTACAACTCAGCCATTACACACAATACAACACAGTCATAACACACTATACAACACAGTCATAACACACAATACAACACAGTCATAACACACAATACACCACAACCATAACACACAATACACCACACCCATAACACACAATACACCACACCCATAAAACACAATACAACACACCCATAACACACAATACACCACAACCATAACACACAATAAAACATAGTCATAACACACAATACACCACACCCATAACACACAATACAACACACTCATAACACACAATACAACCCAGCCCTAACACACAATACAACACAGCCATAACACACAATACAACACAACCATAACACACAGTACAACACAACCATAACAAACAATACAACACAGCCATAACACACAATACACCACAACCATAACACACAATACATCACAGCCATAACATACAATACACCACAACCATAACACACAATACAACACAGCAATAACACACAATACACCACAACCATAACACACAATACAATAAATCCATAACACACAATACAACACATCCATAACACATAATACAACAGCCATAACAAACAATACAACACAGCCATAACACTCAATACAACCCAGCCATAACAAACAATACAACACAGCCATAACGAAGAATACAACACAGCCATAACTAACAATACAACCCAGCCATAACAAACAATACAACCCAGCCATAACAAACAATACAACACAGCCATAACTAACAATACAACAAATATTATGAGATGGAACCTGCCGTCATAATATCCTTCCTGACAAGGCCATTTTTACCATTATTTGTTAAATGACGTGTAAAAAATATAATCTGAGTGCAAACATACCTAGTGAGTTATACAAATACAAACATGGCATGAAAAGTAGAGCGATTGATGTTTAAAAACATAGACATAAAGAGACACATTGGCAACTTAGTAAGTGAGTTTCTGGGCAAGTATTCAATAAATATTTTTCTCAGCCAATGGAATTGTAGATATTCAGTCATTAAGTACTAGGCTTAATCAATAAGAATTTCAACTTTCGCGGGTGTTTGAAGGTCCGCGTACACTCATCCGTTGCACACTTTCCGCATCAGAGTTTGCGTTTTATTTATAAAGATTAAGAATTATAATCTCACTTTGTGTCATCTAACTATTACTTAGACATGCCTCAGTGATTCTATTTAGTCGATATGCCAATGAATTTTACACTCCAAACAAAAGACTGATAATTTGCTCTTAAATTTGAGTTAAATTTAAGTTGGCCGTTGAATACGGCACCAGAAGTGCCAAGGACAGTGTGCTACTTCGTAGGACATAATGAAGCCTCAGTCAATAAAAAGTAAAGGCTTTTTAATGGAATTTAATTATGGGGTTTTCATTGTCGAATCACACACTCAATGTTGAAAATATATATCTACAGTAATAAAACGTTAGTCTTAAAATAGCCAAGCGTAGTATTAATTTTTCAAAACCATCATTCTTTTTCGCTTCATGGCTTACATAAAGCATTTGAATTTGGGGAATTCCTGTGTGTGTTTGGTATACCTAACTCTGAGTTTAAACATAATTAAAAAAATGAAATAAGAAGACTGAAACTTCGCAAAATGAGGATTAAACTATGGTAAGTTTATAAACATTCCGCTTTTTCTTGGTCTGATAACAGTGCGCTGAAACACATGTGCTTTATGGTATAACTCTCCATATAGTGCATATTTTAGTTAATGTTTGTTTAGATCAATATGAAAGGTTAGGTATATTATACAATGCGCTCTAGATTTGGGTAGAATGTAAAAAACATAATGTATGTTAAAATGGTATTTTTTATTTGTAAGGTTTGTTTGTAAGTTCGATTTTGTGAATTTGTCACCAATTGGAACATAGTCGACCACATGGGTCTATGACCTTTTGGTTAATAAATATTGTGTTCCGTTCTATGTCTAATTCACCTGCCAGGGTAACATTCAGCGTTCGAGGTAAAAAGCCGCCAAAAGTTTGTCACGTATCATCTTATAAACCAGTGTACCAGTTGTTCTGCTCCGAGAGTGGTGTGGTATCAAGTCATGAACCGTTTTACGAGATATTTTACGAGATAGTAAAAAATCAATGATTTCACAATACACCCCGCACCTTACATAGCCTTACAAAGCCAAGAATGCCGTATATATAGATCTTGTTTCGTTCAATGGAATGCATATCATTAAATCACTTATAAAAATATAATATAGGAGTAAAAATAGAATTTTATTGCTAAAAACATGGTGACAGAGTCATTGATATCAAATATAAATAACAATTGTTTCCCTATAAAACAGTTTCCAAAATCAATGTATGAATTTATGATTACCAGTACATTATCAAATGCTTCATTGACAGCAGTCACATTTTGTTTCGATAACTAGTAATGGTTTACAGAGGACATTAATTATCAACTGTACCATCAAATAATAATGAATATACACGGAATAATACGTTGCCATAGGAAAGCTAAATCGATGGAAGCTTTGCAATACATATCACAATGAAAACTACAGGGAACAGCCCAGCAGTCAACAGTTCTTCATTGTTAAGAGGCACATGGCAATGCCCCAAACGACAATGAACTTGAACCACAAACGTTAAAACATCACAAACACAAATACAAACGCCACAAACATCATATACATAAATACAAACGCCACAAACATCACATACACAAATACAAACGCCACAAACATCATATACATAAATACAAACGCCACAAACATCACATACACAAATACAAACGCCACAAACATCACATACACAAATACAAACGCCACAAACAGACCACATACGCATCACAACAGATTTACCGATAAATGATGGTAAAAACGTATTGGAACGGACAGTGAAACACGAGTTCATTGGAACATGATTCTACTGGGATTGAACAACGGGTCTACTTGGGGCTTTAAGTAGTTTATATGGCCATAACCTCAAACTTGTTCATATCATTTTGCCGAGACGCAATGCTTTACACAAGGTGCCTCGCATTTTTATCATGACCTGTAACAAACTAATAATGAAAATTGGGCACGCTCAGTAGAAAAAAAAAGAAAAAAAATATGTTTATATTCAAAAAGCTGGCACCCAAAGATAGATTAAACAAGAGACACAAAAAGTATAAATAACAAAGACAGACAAGGATCAACAAAGCGTTGTTAATAATTGTCGGGGTTATCGCCTTGACGCTTGTATTCTTCTGGTTATTTGTTTACAAAAAGGGAAACATTGTACTGTATACTATCGGTCCTTTTGCCTTTGGTCATAAATGAAGAATATTCATTTTTGAAACAAAAACCTTTGCAGCTTGCAGATTTCTTTGATAAAAATATGAGGAATGTGTATGTGTAAAACAAAATTGACTTCATGAAAAAATATGTTGATGGCGTCATTCAGGAAACGTTTAGAAATATTTGGTTGGCTTGCCTTTGGTCGCAACTCAAATCAACTAAACTCAACCTGAAGTTTCTTCTTCATAAACACGCATATATATAAATTCGTGTAAATGCTCCAAGTGCAATATCCATTATGAAACTGTTCTGATGTTCTGAGATCAATTAAAGAAGTCGCTAATTGAACCAATGCTTCTGTGTGAGAACCATATTAGTTTCAGCTGTTAGGTGTAAATTGACGCCATTAAATCTCTCCTGCTGCATTATCTGCAGACAGGGACGAGGTGTAAACCCATTTAAAAAACGTAAGATATCGCTCTCTAGGGAAACGTACCGGAGTAGATAAATTGTTCTGCTTAAAAAAATCTGTCTAGGTTCCATTCTGAGCGATAGCAAAAATGGGTATGTTTTATGATCGTAGCAACGATTCAATAAATAAAACAATGGAAACTTCATTGAACAGCCTGAAATGTAACCAAGCTGTTTAAAAACAGGGATCAAGGTCAAACAACACCAAACAAAGGACACAACGCCACATGACAACAATTCAAGTATCGTAAATATTGTGGTAACCGCAATATCGAGGGTCGTCTAAGCAGTATATCAGTGTACAGAATATCGAAGGTCGTCTAAGTAGTATATCCGTGTAAAGAATATAGAGGTCGTCTAAACAGTATATCCGTGTAAAGAATATAGAGGTCGTCTAAGCAGTATATCCGTGTAAAGAATATAGAGGTCGTCTAAGCAGTATATCCGTGTAAAGAATATAGAGGTCGTCTAAGCAGTATATCCGTTTAAAGAATATCGAGGGTCGTCTAAGCAGTATATCCGTCTAAAAGATGTCGAGGGTCGTCTAAGCAGTATATCCGTTTAAAGAATATCGAGGGTCGTCTAAGCAGTATATCCGTGTAAAGATTATCGAGGGTCCGCTAAGCAGCATATCCGTCCTAAGAATATCGTGGATCGTCTAAGAATGATATTCGTGTTAAGTATATCGAGGAGTTTCTAGAAATGATATGCCATTTTGTGATTTTCTAAAATTATTAAGTTTGTGTTCAGCCTTTAATTCAGTTTGTTTGTTGATGTTGTTGCATGGAAATCATAACAAGAGCGCCGCGAAGGGAATGCAAAAGCTCGTCTTGTTTGAGGTTTAAGTTAAAAGGATGTCACTCAAAAACTATTCAATCATGAACTATGCCCCTTGCTATTCATGTTCATTTTGAACATGTGTCAAAAGTTTCATTTGAACATTTTGCACGGTGTTTTGAGCTATGACTCATGGGTAAAAATAAGCACGACGCCGACGACACAGACGCAAATGACGAGGATGCCAGTGGTATCACAAAAGCCCGACAGTTTTTTTTTTTAAAAAGACAAGCTAACATGATACATAATCAACAATCAGTTGGTAATTTTGTTTTGTTTGCATCCAATATATGACTTTACACAAAATAGTGGTTGGAGTACTTATCTTATTTGAGGAGTAAATACCGACATTTTCATTCTTAGAAAAGTATTTTATTTTCTATAAATATACAACCTGTATAAATGAGTTTGGATCTTTTCGTTTGGTATGTCAATACAGAGAAGGCGAAAACGGCTTGTGTTCATGTTCATTTCACTTAAATTATGTCACCAATATTTTGAAATGTTAATTTAATTTCTGTATTTACTCATTTTGCTGTGCAAGAAGTTGACATTCTAGATCATGAAATAACTTGATATTGTCAATTAAGGAGCTTTACACCGGCATTAATGTGATTGTTGTTATGCACTGTTCTTCGGAGAGTAGTTTGTTGTACACTAAGGACAAAATTATTCATTGAAGTTACCATGAAAATTGCAAATGTACGGCAGCATGCCATATACTTTACTCAAGTGTGAAGAAATAGACGTCAAACACGTTATGTTACAATATACATTGACAAATACTTTCTGTCATGCTCTTACCGTACTGTGTTATTCTTTAGTTCCTTCAGTTGGCATGACTTGTTATAGGGACTAAACAACAGATGATATCATTGCAGGAAAAATGAAATAGTCAAAAACTTACATGAAATTGATATCGTTATCTAGAATGCATTGACTCTTACTTACTCATGTATCACATCGCTTATGACACATGCGTCTTTCGCAGTTTTTGCGTATGTTTCCAATGCAAAATTTACTGGGTTAATTGTCTTCCACGTAAATCCCAGTACAATTTTAAAAAGCGTTGGTATGTGAATCTGTACTAATCACGGGACCTTTATAAACTAAATAAACCAACTATAAGCTGAGACAGCCAACACGCATATTTTGAAAGATTGCAGTATAAGTAAATCCGAATTCAGTAAAAAATAAAGAACAAAAAGACGAACTGCCATGACTCTAAATGTACTATATTTTCGGTCACTTACTTTCAACAACAATAATCAGTAACCAACGCCCTTTAAATAATATCAAAATTATATTGGATTACCAGATTTTAACATTTAACATTTTCACCAATAGCTCAAAAAACTTATTACTTGGATTATATGTACATTTTAGGATAGCTTAATATGATTGTTTTGCCGAGTTTACCCTTATTTCTCTCGATGCTGGCTCCGACCAGGCTTACATTTATTTTCGTTTTTATCAAATACTTTTTTGGACAAGAACGTTATTCTGACGAAAATGGTTTAAGCCCTTGGGATACTTTTTTATTCACTGAATGTATAAAGGCTGTCATCCAAACGGTTATAAAGAACAATGTTTTAATATTAATATTTTGTTGAATCCCATGTTGAGTTTTTTTGACGAACGGTTATGTTGCATGTAGAGGCAGTTTTAATTGTTTAATGGTATGGATGATATTTTCAGAATATGAAATGTTTAATACTGATTGATTAATTTGTGTCCCAGGGGCTAAGGAGCACCTTAAGTAAATTTCTAAAATATTGGTACGAAACGTCCACAGTTTATCTGGATACGAAGCTTTCATGGTACGAAATTTAACTTAAAAAAGTATACTTGAAACAATTTACATACATTTGGGGCGGAAAAGGTCTGTGAAATACTTCTTTTTAATACGCAATAACAAGCATACTAATACAATTGCAGAATGGTGCTTAAAGAAATGGATTTACTTTTGACACTACACCTTTAATCTGACTACAATTGTGCCCTCAACAATCGTTTGGTGTCGGAATAAATGTACAGAATTAGCATATTTCTAGAGATTCACCAGCGTTTTCCATTAAGAGTTTAGTTTAGAAGAAACCACTGTCAATATCAGACAAATTTCAAATTCAGTCTAAGAGAGCTGTTTTGTATCGACTTTTGCAAAGACGAATATTGTATTAAACAACATCAATGAACTTTGCCCGATTTAAAGCAGCAACTCCTTTTAATTATAATAAAGCTTTTATTCATTCGTGCACTGTTCAGTCACGCGTCTCCACCGTTTGACATCCTACATGTTGTTTAAAGTGACTCGCTCATGTGTTTGGACAAATAATTAGTTTTACCGGTAATGCATATAAAACACTTATTTTATCATCATTCTATGATATCGAAATTGCAGAAAAAAATACAGTTATAACATAAAAAGTATTTTGGTTTTAGTGGGGTTCGAACAAACGCTGGTAAAGTCAAGAAAAAAATAGTCAACAGCCGGCTTGTCCACACGGCCACCGGGACTTAAACAATGAAGGTATTATCTAAAGTTCTGTTAGCGAGATGTTTGGATGCTTGTCTCTTAAATTGTTCCATCATGCACCTATATGTCAGCTAACGGGTCCAGTATGTATTACTGTATACTAAGAACTTGTAGTTTTGTGTCTCTGAAGGGATGAAGCGCCAAATAGGATGGTAACATTTCCATAAATTACACCAAAATGGACATTTTAATACTAATATTACCATGAGAATGCTTAAGCAACCCTTACTATAATCCTTAAATAGTGTGGACCCGCCTCTGTATCTAGCATGACATCAAGTCTTAAATTAAAGTGTGCTAAATAACACCTATTAAATCACCCATTACTTTAATCCTTAAATAGTGTGGAGCAGCCCCTGTATCCAGCCAGACATTAAGTCTTAAATTAAAGTGTGCTAAATAACACATATTCAACCACCCTTACTATAATCCTTAAATAGTGTGGAGCCGCCCCTGTATCCAGCCAGACATCAAAATTTAAATTAAAGTGTGTGTGCTAAATAACACCTATTCAACCACCCTTACTATAATCCTTAAATAGTGTGGAGCCGCACCTGTATCCAGCCAGACATCAATTCTTAAATTAAAGTGTGCTAAATAACACACATTAAACCATCCTTATGTCGCGATACTCGGAGTACGAGGGTTCAAAACCCAGGCGTGCTGAAGAAATAGCCATGCAAAGTATAATTATAAGACATAAACAAAACACGTCTGTGATGTCCAAAATCTAATATACGAGTGCTTAAATACAAACACAGCATGTAAGACATAAAATGAATACAGAATGAAATATAAATGGAATTTACCTGAAGAAATAGCCACGCAAAGTATAATTATAAGAAACAAACAAAACACGTCTGTGATATCCAAAATCTAATATACGAGTGCGCGGATTCCTCGTGCACGAGTGAAAGGTTAAGATTAACGGATATAGAAAAATAAAGTGAAAATGAAAGTAAAGGAATAATGAAGACCAGACTGAAAGTGAAAGTGAGTGACAGGGGTTAAGTTCTACTATTACTATGATGAATAATATTAGACACATATAGACAAACAAACAATGACAAACACATAAACAAATGTTCTGTTCTGTTCACATAAACAAATGACCCTGCGACACTTACTATAATCCTTAAATAGTGTGGAGCCGCCCCTGTATCCAGCCAGACATCAAGTCTTAAATTAAAGTGTGCTAAATAACACCTATTCATATGCTCTGCAGGCCTCAATCCGTAATGCCTTTTCATGACCTCAATACAGAGCAGAATATAACGTTGTCATACAAGACTAAATATATCTGTTATAAGAGATCTTCATTGAATGAAGTGTTGACTGATGTTCTATTAATATTGAAATTCGTATGATTGAGAGTCTACAAATGATATTTTGAGTGAGTGGTTCGTACTTTGGTTTTAATACTATCATTATAAATCAAGCATCGTCCAAAAACTATTCTGTCTGTTTAATATGAATTGTCAATTATAGAGTATACGGTTATCTCATTTATTATATAGGACGTTTTTGTGAAACCGTGCTATATTTAAGTATTAAAGCACTAGCGGATTCAGGGAGGTGCTCACCCGGCGCGCCCAAAACAAAATCGTTCAATTTTACTTTTTATGCATATATAGGAGAAAATTATTAATAAAATACGCTCAATGCAACATTTCGGACAAGAAATTATTAAAACTGTATTTTAGGAATACCCCAAACACGTTCCCTCGCGAACATTTTAAACCATTTTAATTTCGGTTGTAATAATTTCAAAAGGTTGTGCCCCTAAGTTACACCCCTCTAGCGTCAATTTCTGGTGGATCCACCCCTGTAAAGCAATCAGTTATTTTCGGCTTATCATTTGTATGATTATTATATGTATAGTTCTGTATGCCCCTTACCCTCTTAGAAGGGTAAAATTTAAGTGTTTAATTTCTGCTTTTTGCGCTGACAAATTTTCACGAAAAGTAGAAATTCTAAAGTTTTGGAATCGATATTTATCGCACAAATGTCAAGTCATCGACCCGTCATATAGAATGAAAAAACAAAGTGGATAATTTCATCTTGTCGCGCTCAGAAATTACCGTGACATATTGACAAGTTCAAAAATTTGTTCGCATTGTCAATTGGTCGGCTTTGAGTGTAGGACGTATGACTTCATTATGATTGTTGTTTTCTCCTGTTACTCGACAAGTCGAAGTTATTGCTCTAAACGCCAAGCTGTCTCTCAACCGCAGTTTTGTCACGCATTAGTTCTAAGAAGTCGACGGCGGAGACAGGATTCCGTAGTTGCCAATACCGAATGTTTTTGTTAGGTTTTGCGATCTTCTATTAAAGTTATTTACCAATACCTATTCGATAATATGCAATATGTACAAATTAAATTGTAGGACTACTTGTGTTTCATTCTTAACCTAATAACGATTTTCTCTTTCGATACAAATCTTTTTTAATCATCAATGTGTTGAATCTTTAAAATAAATATAAAAACAACATATTTACAATTCCAAATTACATTTCAACGAAAAAACATATTGTTGA
The DNA here is from genome assembly GCF_026914265.1 of Mya arenaria. NCBI lineage: Eukaryota > Metazoa > Mollusca > Bivalvia > Myida > Myidae > Mya > Mya arenaria. The sequence continues at coordinate 2,791,820 of NC_069133.1, read as the reverse complement.
TGGATATTCTAGATTAATTTTCAGCCAAATTGTGGATTCATTGTTTAATCCATTTATATTTCTTTATCCGATGTTTATCTGAAAATCTCCACGATATTGAAAATTGAGCTGGAATTGCTTCCCGGCTATCTTTATATGGCTGGCATTTATCAATTGAGGTTACGAAATTCGTTCTATGTTTGTTCGATAGAATAGCTGCAGTTTGCATCTAATTTGTCTTAAATGCTTCTTGCAAATGCGATAAGACGATATATAAAGCAAAAATTTAATTACAAAATTGAATTTAAAATCAGCTTGAAATCCCGCTTTTAGATTTTTTCGGGCTTAGTTTAAAATGTCATCGATTTGCTGGAATCACAGGATGGATGATGGCACGTATGCTTGCACTTTAATGTGTTCGATATAAATGATAAGATGTGTGTGTGTGTTTGTAAGCTTGTTTATACTTGCACTCGGCCGTGCCCATCGGCGAGTGCTCCGTTAAGATTGTTAGTCATTTTAGGTTTTTGGACCATAGTGCACAGACAGAATGTAACCCTGGTTAGAGCTCTCCTCGTTCTTGAACTTGCACCAGTGTATAGCACTGTCACACGGGACCTCCATTTAATGTCCCTCCCGGAAGACGATAAGTATGTTTAGTGATGCGACGGGGAATCGTACCTGCGACCCCTGAATTGATAGTCAAATGTGTTACCACTAGACCATGGATCCGCCACTCTGTGGTAAGAGTGTATAAAAATATGTATTTATGCTCCGAATCGTCTCCTGTTGTGTGTGTGTGTTTGTTTTGTTTTGTTTTCAAATAAAAGGGCATTATATAATGGTATTGTCATAGCCTAATAATTGTTGGGTTAGGCCCTTCGACTGTTTGCAAAAACTGTTCTTTTCACTGAACCTCACCAGTAGTACACTTTTGTTCAAGGTATTGAAATGAAGCATCGTCATTATGTTACCGGTGACCAATTGATCATATGTGTGTACGAGTTGTGAGCAGTATGAATTAGAATAACCAACAAGTGAAACTTGTTGATAATATGTACACATCCGAGTGCATGGAGAGAGTCCGCCTGATTTCATATAACATTATCTTGAGAAATGGTTAATGTCGAGTTTCGTTTCTTAGGTAGAGCTCGCTGTATAACTTCAGCTTATCAGGATTATATCAATTAGCCAACAAACATAACAAATTAAATTGAAACAAAATAAAAATGGTTTATAAATGTCATAAACATGAAACTAATTTCTGTTTAAAGTTTAAAAACTCTTTAAGAAGTCAATATTACGTAAATTTTAGAAGAAGAGCATAAACAGTGAGCTTAGTTTAATCCTGCTATAATGAACATAAAACGTTTTGAGAAATAGGGGCCTGGATGTTTTGAACTCTTGCTATTTTCATGATTTTACCGTGCCTTTGAGTTCAAACTCTTCATGCCACGAGACGTGTTTAAAACTTGATATGCGTCATCTCAGTAAAACATGTATGGTTACATTTCTTTTCTTAATAACAGAAAGTCAGGGATTTAGTTTCATATTTTGGATATAAAACTTAAACTTGAATACCAGCTGTGTGATTTCAATAATGAATGGTCCTAGGCGTTCACGGTCGGCACTATCATATACTAGTTACCCACTTATACTAATTTATTCATAACCATCATTATAGGTATGTTTGTAGACACTGTATGATAACGTGAAATTCATAAGAGAAAGGCTAATATTTGTAAACCATGTTAAATCAGGTTATTGGCTTGTGATTAAACTTTCTTATCGATAACCACCATGTCTTCTTAGCGGAAACCGGGATCCAGTTCAGATATAAGAAAATCAAAATCCTGTTTAAATACGTAATGTCTATTTGCTTTCCTGGTCTCTGGTTTAATAATTTTCTTATCAGTTTAAACATAATTAATAAAACAAGAAGCGATAAAAATCTAATGAGCCATTTTACACTGGCATCTTATCGTCTGCTGCCGTAAATTTGTAATCAATTACGCTTTTAATTTAATACAAACGGAATTTATAGCGGAGATGCCGGCGAAGCTTAATTATCCTGGGGTGAATACCATAAGATTTCAACTTTAAAGTTTGATATTTTCTGGCATAACTATTTGCTGTATTTAATCTTAAAGGAACTCGCACATGTTTTTATACAAAAATGATTTTCCAGGTAAACCATCTGAAAGCTCTTTTTTATACATCAATTGTCTCTTTGATACCAAAATTGCAGACAAAAAATCAATTGAAGTAGAAAAGATATTCTGGCTGCATTAGGGAGTGAACTACCGCCGGTACAGACAAGAAAATAATTGGAATACTGACGTCTTCACCACTCAACCATAAGTAATTAAACAATAGCCGATGTATATTTTAACATTTATTCAATACATTGGAAACATTACGTCGTGACATCCATCAACCAATGACGCTATAATAATTTGCTAAACTTCGTTTCGTCTCTTCGTTATTCAAAAGTGTGGTCTTTGAAGAAAATAGTTAAGCAAATATCAACATTTATTGAAGGGCCCTTTGTGTTGACACTTCTAATGATTTGCCACACTTTATTTTTTAATATTATAATGTTTAAGAATGAATACTGATAGAAAACATGTATCTTATATTTGCCAATTGTGTTTTAAACAAGTCATTTTGATTCTTTTGATTCTTTAGAATATGTTAACCTAAACTTAATATAATAATAAACTGAATAATAAACTTCACAAGACATCGTCTGTTATTGTCCGTTCACAAGATGGACATATTAGCATCCATTCGTTTTGTCCTAGTAGATTTCAAAACATGGCTCATGTAATAGCCTGTTAAAAAATGGACAAAACTCTGGAAATAAAGCATATTAATCAATTGACGTTTTAAGTCTAATGAAACTGTTTGCTCTGATCATTTTGAAAAGAAATGAAAGAAAAACAACATTTAAGATACACGCGTTTTTCACTAAAGATTACGATTGCTTCGTTTACTTTACCCTATGGGTATCTAAATGCTTGTCCTTTTTATTTCTTGCTTATATATTTCACTAGAATGTAATTTTTTAGAAAAAAAATGTTTCCTGCCATTCCCACAGCAAAATACTATCGCTTGAGTGCCATTCCTTTTTTAAATGTCCTTCTTGTCGCATGTTAAAAAAACCCAGTAAGTATGTTTACAATTATCTAAACAATAAATACATGTTATGACAGGAATTGCTGGCAAATCTGTCAAAGAATGAAAGAAGAATTCACCATTCCTACAAATCGTGCGCCAAAGAGCTTTCCCCCGCTGTGACATCTTTTAAAACTATAAAATTAGATGGAATAATCCATTTAAGAACCAAAAGCCGGAAATTGCTTTTATTTGAAACTGTCAGAGGGTTCATGGCATTTTAACATGTTACGCAGATTTCTAGGACGGAATTTTATATTGGTTTTAACTTTAATACAAGACGGGCAGGCACGCTTTTTACAAAGCAATTACAACCGAACATTGTGTACTTTAAACTTTGTACGGCTCGTTTAACAAGATTTCAGTTGATAAAACAAATATATTGGAGATGAACCTTGAAGAAAAATTTAATCACGCTGTTCGAAAATAAATTGGTGTTTTTAATTTAGTTCTTAGGTCGTTGACTATCTTCCTTCAAACACTTCTACTTCCTCGGCAAATATGAGTTGGACGCAAGTGGTCCCCAGAATGGTTCATTTGCTTAAATGACGGAGAGACAATTAGAGAACAAAATTCGGCGATATCAAATTTTACGGGGAATTAGTTTTGTGAATCTTTCAAAAACCTGTCTTAATAAGTCGATGTATCGCCGCGTTTAATTTAATCAGAAATGTCAGATAGGGTAGAATATTAACTTGGGAATCAATTCAGTTTTGTTTTCAATCCCATATTTTTTTGCTTATAGTTATCTTCATTATAATCTTTAACATATAATTCGATTTCACGTGTTTATTGGATGGGTTGTTTTATTAATGTCAGGTGGATCTCTCGGGGTTTTGATTGTAGTTTATATTGTGGTATAATGAAAAATACAACTTTGATTTAAAACCCGTAGGTGGTATACGGATTTCCTGAAACGTTGCTATCAATACTTCTTTAAACAAAAGAAATGTATTTTTGTTTTTTCCACTTTTAAGATATGCGTTTTTGTAAATACGTGTGTACGTTGTGTATTTCTCGTTCCCCGTTTGGTAGGATTAAACCTTGTAGCTTTAAACATGGTACGTTACTTTAAACTAAGTATGTAGCTTTAAACATGGTATGTAACTTTAAACTTAGTGTGTAGCTTTAAACATGGTATGTAACTTTAAACTTAATGTGTAGCTTTAAACATGGTATGTAACTTAAAACTTAGTGTGTAGCTTTAAACATGGTACGTAACTTTAAACTAAGTATGTAGCTTTAAACATGGTACGTAACTTTAAACTTAGTGTGTAGCTTTAAACATGGTACGTAACTTTAAACTTAGTGTGTAGCTTTAAACATGGTCTGAAACTTTAAACTAAGTATGTAGCTTTAAACATGGTACGTAACTTTAAACTAAGTATATAGCTTTAAACATGGTATGTAACTTTAAACTAAGTATATAGCTTTAAACATGGTATGCAACTTTAAACTAAGTATGTAGCTTTAAACATGGTATGTAACTTTAAACTAAGTATGTAGCTTTAAACATGGTATGCAACTTTAAACTAAGTATGTATCTTTAAACATGGTATGCAACTTTAAACTTAGTATGTAGCTTTAAACATGGTATGTAACTTTAAGCTTAGTATGTAGCTTTAAACATGGTATGTAACTTTAAACTAAGTATGTAGCTTTAAACATGGTATGTAACTTTAAACTAAGTATGTAGCTTTAAACATGGTCTGCAACTTTAAATATAATATGCAGCTTTAAACATGGTATGTAACTTAAAACATAGTATGCAGTTTTCAACATGGTATGTAGCTTGAAACTTATTATGTAGCTTTAAGCATCGTCTGTAACTTTAAACATAGTATGTAGCTTTAAACATGGTCTGTAACTTTAAACATAGTATGTAGCGTTAAACATGGTATGTAACTTAAATATTCTTTGTTAGTCATTAACACAGCAGCACGACTTCAAACTATAAAGTCCATAACTACCAGACCGACTTCCATAATTATAGTCTAGTTCACAGAAATTTATTAACACCAGAATGACTTTAAACTTCAGAACTCATGTATATCGAAATGACCTCATTTTGATTTTTTTTCTTCGCTTGACAAAATCATTAGCATAAGCTAATGAATATCAGATAGTGCACAAGCATTTACACCGCATTAACAAAAGAAAACTTGACTGAGTTGTTGTAAATAAAATCGGTTGCAAAGTCGCTTTCACTGTTTAATGTTTTCAGCTTGATGTATGCGTGTAATGTGATACGAAATATTGATTTAAAGCACATTTTTTAAATGGAAGGGGAATATATTTGTGATTTTACCCTACATAATGTACCCCAACCATTAGATCAATTGCCTTCGTTTTTCATCAGCTCATAGAAGTGGCGAATCTTGGGTACAAAACATGCCAATACTGCTATTGCTGCAAAAATATGAAATTTCAACATGCGAACTCAATTTGCCATACAAAAAGTCCATTAAATTTCAATAAAACATAATCATGGCACATGAAAACTATAAGAAGGAGCAATATTTTTTTGGAGAAAGCCCATTCTTCTCCTGATTTAAAACCCAGTCCGCAATCTTACACAGAAAACTATATAAATTCTGATGAAAGCTATTCAATTTAACACTTAAATTCACTTTCTCAATCATAAAGAAGACGGGGTTTTTTAATCAATAGCCTTAAAAGAGTTTCAAATTTTGCAATTCTTTCCTCCATGCAAAACGATCTATCTTTTGTAACAAAGATATGAACAATATATGATATGAGATATTTATATAAATGAGTAAATTAGATATCGTTCTTAATAATTAAGTTCAATTATCCATTTTTTCATTATCTTTGGAATTTAATTCAAATATAATCACTTAGTCATAGTTCGTCAATATTAATGTCTCTCTGCAAAAACAATAGGCAAGCGCGCTGCATAGAAATTTTTTGCCCGTTTGCGTGCATTCAGCATAAATGCAAATCAAAATTCGATCAGTCCTTCAATGACAGGTGCTAGTTTACTTGCCGCGTATATAGGTCTAGAAGCTGGTAAATGGTTTAACATTTCGGCCAATTTGTTCTATTCATGTCAACGTTATACTACACAATGAATGTCTCGCGTAAAGGTTGGGTTGAATGACTGATTTTAAATTATTCACTTCAAAAAAATAACGAATATATACAAAGTTTAATATTTTTTGAATAGTCTAACAATCCTTATAAATCAAGTTGTCGTCGGAGGATAATAACTCTGACTGATGTAAGGCAATTAGAACATGAATTCACAGAGTATTACCTTGCAAAACACATAAAATCACTTTAAACCACATTAATAAGTCATTGGAATGTTTCTATTGTAGCGCCAATATGCATAGCATTTCAAATTTCACTGTTCTATTTGGGCGTTCGTGTTACCAGCTTTAATAAAATAGTATCAAATATAGGCCATAAATCAGTTGACTACCGCCCGTTTATTGTCTGTTAATTGTCTAAGGACTATCAAACGGTTAAAATTGGGAGCGAACTATTTTTGATGACACAGCAAATCATGCTAAAGGTTATCAAGTTGTAAATGCTGTGCAAGACTGAAATAAAACTCAAATTTAAAGGAAACATACACTCCATAAGTAAATTGAACCTGACTAAAGACAATGGAAATGATCTGCCATCGAACGAAAACAAATTAATCTCAGGGCATAAGTTTTCCCTGTGAAGCCAGTCCAGGCACAATTGTAAACTCTGCTTTATCCTAAGACAGCATTCAGTGTGTCATATATTAGTAACTGTTTCTAAGACAAAGTACCATAGCGTATTAATGCTGTTTTTAAAATTCACAATCCTTCTTATTTTAATGAAAAACTTACCACAAATTTGTGGAAAATGTGCATTTTGTGGCTGTGGAACTGGACGTACCTACTTTTTCGGTACGTTTCAGTCGTCTACAGTATTCCTACAGTAAAACAGTAGCGGTAACCAGCACCCTTGAAAAATTGGTCTGCATTAGGCGGCTACGGTAGCGCGTCGATGAACGGTAGCGGTATTCGAAAGGATATGTATGTTATAGTCCAATATAATATATCGTGCTCCTTGAACTACAGCCTTTGGTATGGCCTATCAAATGTGTATTGACAGACAGCAACTGGCACTAGCAAGACATTAACAGGTAAATCAATAATAAATTAAAAGTTAACATGTTAAACCAATATCTAGTAGCAGTTAAATATTATCAGTATGAATCTACTGAAATAAATTTGTCACTGCATACTAATAACATTTAACCTGCTTAGTATTTGAGACAATTGTTTGTCTATACAGCCAGCCACTGTTTATATCTATCGATTCACATGATTCAATCAATAACGGCTGCCGGACTGCAGACTTACCAAACAAATCAAAGGCAGAGTTGAAGAATAATGCCATTCCATTGGACAACATATCATTTCGAACAGATCAAAACAGTGTACAAACCGAATGTAATGAGTATTATGTGGCTTATCTTGTTTTGAGGACTTCTCTGGCACCAATTAATCGAAACTTTTAAAGTCCCTTATAACAGGATTAAGCTAAACTCACTATTTTTGTTGTTCTATAATATGTGTTATATTTATTTCTTTAAGAGTTTTTAGAAATTATATCAGAAAAATCTGTGTGCTTATTAGAAGAAACCATTTTTTATTTAACAAAATCCATTATTACTATGTATTTTGGCTAATTGAAATAAGCGACTTAAGCATGTTAAGCTTAAGAAGTTTCGAGAAATTGGGGCCAGGAAGTTAAATAGGAATGCTTGAGATCTGCTGTAATTCTAACAATATTTGAGACTACTTTCTCAGCTGCACTTGTTTATATTTAAATATAAGTTTTAAGTTTATTCAGTAAACTCATGTCATCACGCATGACAAAATGAGCATTACGAACATATTATACAGTAACACATAAAGAGGCTTTGAAAACATGTACTTTAACCATAATATAATAATTAACATCATGGCATATGAGCACAGCATCAAACAGTTTTCTATTAAAGTTACCAAGACTGTCGTTAATCACGTTGTTAACTATTACAAAGTTTTGGACAATCGGCCCATTGTTAAACAAGAACCGTAATTCTGTTCGATTTGACCTGAAAATAAGAGTCAATAGTTTCAATCCATCATCTATATCAGGGGTCTTTGTCCGCGCGTTGAAGACTTTTGTTATTACTTGATGTTTGCGATTATAATTGTATTAATCAGGAAGCGGTCCTGCCTTGTAATTATGGAACAAACAGTTAAATGATTTTGAATTAAGATTAATGACCGCAATGTCTGCTGGTATTTTCTGCAGTTTCAATATCATATTCTTCCTTATCAATTTATAAGTGTTCCAATAAATTCTTTATCGAGACAAATATCTAGACAATTTTGTGATTTAAATTCGTAATTTTGGAGATGAGCATATGAAAACAGACGTTTTTTGTTCTGAATTAGGCAGGAACAATAATTAGATTTTAAATCTCAATCATATTGCATCTTGCCGGAATTGTATACGAAATTAGCGGTTTAGTGCAGAAAAACCATTCTGTCTTACACTTTTATAAGCAAGTGGTACGATTTCTTTTCCATTTCCACTCTGCAGCAAAAGTTAACGTACGCCTCATTCATTTTACATGATTGTTCTAATGTCATTATCTCGCACAAGTGCTAAAAAGTTCATTGTCAATTTTAAGGTCACATTAGCAATTCAATCCCTTGTACAATTAGACCATCTTATTAATGAAAGGGACACCGGCCTTTATCTTTACTGACTACCAACACGTAATTATATGCCAACTAAGATCGTGTCCGATATATCCACGGGTTCAGCGCAAGTTTACCACCACGCGATCATAAATCAGTTATGTTCACACACGAACAGCGACAGACTACGGAATCCCATTAGGACAATCGCAATCCCGCCCTTCGCCTTTTGAAAAATGTCCAAAAAAAAAAGGAATTTTTGTTTTTGATAAAATATTGCACTTCTGATACAATTCGTCCAGTTCTTAATATAATGAATGCTTTAGGGCGTCCAAGAAAAATAGATGCACAGATTTATAAATAATAAATAAAGCGTCTCCAGATGCACCGAAGTAAATGTCAAATTTATTTTTACTTAATTTGTTCAGTACTTAAAATAGTAGAATACTCTAGGTAGTGAATAAAAACGATGCGCCATTACAACAATAAATATGTTTTTCTCCAGACAGACTTATTAAAATGGTGCATCGAAGTTATTGTCATACATTGTATTACCTTTTTTATCGTTTCCAATGAAAACACAACAGTTTTTCTATACAAAGTACAAAACATCTGAGGAAAAAGATGCGAAAATGTAACAAACAAATGTCGTGTTGTTGATGTTGTTGTTGTTGTTGTTGTTGTTGTTGTTGTTGTTGTTGTTGTTGTTGTTGTTTTATGTGGCAATTTATGAGGCGAGTTGTGGGATCGCGATGACCCTAATATGTTCTGTTACAACAGCGCCCAACGGTTATATCGATACGTAACCGTATATTTGTTTATTTGTTAAGCTTTTCCAATGATGACATGATAGTACATCGAACAAAAGTGTTTATGTATTGTGAATCTCCTATTGTCATCGCCGTCAGCATTACCTTCCAAAACAAAACATCTGCCGTTTTTACCACTTGAAATATAAACTCCATATTAAGCACTTCAAACATCTAACATATTTCATCAAGTTATTTTCAGACTCAGCATACCTCATATTCAGAATTAGATCATAAGTGCAAGAAAATGTTTTTTTTTACGTGTTCAATACTGCGGGAAATAAATTAAACAACTATTACTATGTAAAATTAAGCGCTTTGTCTGGCTACAAAAATAATAGCTAGGGTAAACGAGAAAGCCAATGACTTGATCGATGATACACGACCCTAGTATTCACGAATATAATGTGGTTGGTGAGTTGAAATAAGAGAAGAAAACTGCAAATTTAAAAGAAGTACATCAAATGTCTTAACAGATATGCTGTGCACCGAATTCGCATTATTCAAGCTTTCAAATTGGTATCTTTTTTGTTGGTGTGAATTGTGTCATGTGGTCCTGAAAGTCGAAGGTTTCTGTCAGTTCATGAATGATACTCCTTCAATTTGTCAATGTTAAGGCACATCTTTCAAATTTAATGACATAACGACGCCATTCTCAGCAACCCAAAATTGAAACTGATTACCGATTGTGAGCATCATGTCTTTAAGAGAAAATCATATTATTTATTATGCACTTGTTATTTCCTCGAAATTGAGCGCACCTGCTTCGTTATGTTCGTGAAAACTGAAGAACCATTCTCCATCTTGATATCATTCGGAACTCCTCGACCATTTTTCATCGAAAACAAGCTCGGATGTATATGGACAGTTTACAATGTCAGAAATCTATATAGTTTGACTACGATGCAAGTAGATCGCGTAGTAATTTCAACTTAGCAGTTAAACATTATGACCTTACTCTCGCGTGTTTTAATTATTTTAATTATTAATGCAATTTAAAACCTAACTGGCAATCAGTTTAAACTTAGTAATACAATATACACGTAAAACACTACTATTAATTAATACCGTTATTTAAAATGTTACAAATTACTTCTACTGATGTACCGGCATACATCCGAGGTTGTTTTCGAAGTGTTCCGAACGTCGTGTTAGAGTACTTCTCACCATATACAGCATTGCCACTTCCGCCAACAGCATTCTTATGGTGTTACATAATATGCTGGCAAATTAGCAATATACAGAACCTTGAGTGGAATTAACTTTAGTTTGCAACCCTGTCCTAACAAAGAGGCTTTTTATTACCATTCAAACAACATTAAATGAATTGTGTTTCTCTTTTATTCTTGATGTTTCCCAACTGATGTGTATATATTGTTTTTGTTTCCAATTCCCATGTAATAATTAATATTGAACCGAGTAAATTAACTTATTGTAACCTTTTTCTGGATAGAATGTTGGTCAAACAGCCTGTGTTGATCTAGCAAGCCGAGGCTGAGGCAGCTCTCAAACTGTGCAAATAGCCAATGTAAATAGACAAACACGGGGCTGGAAATGTCTTTTGACAGCCAGTCGATGTCGGCTGGAAAATATGCTGCCGTTCAACGGCTTGCAATAAAGCCTTTATATGGACTGGTCTGTCTATTTGCCAACAAACAAAGAAGTATACACATGTGCTTGTTGCTTGCTACAAATGCGGTCGCGTGTCGATCGATCATGACATTGTTATTTACAAATAAAGAATGAAGATAATTAATGCCAATAAAAACATTTACATTCACAAAGTTACATTTTTAAATAAGATGAGAAAAAGAATACATCCGAAATCTAACAATGGCCCAGTTGTTAAGAACTTTGTTAGAGTTAACAACGTTGTTAACGTCATCGTTGTTAACTTTTAAACAAATATTGCTATGTAATGTTTACATATACACTTATGATCAGCAGTATTCCTAACAAGAGTTCAGACACTAATTCAGCTGTCCTTGTTTTATTCAAATATATGAATACATCGTCAAATATTTTACCTTTGAAAGGTAACAACGATGTCGTTAATTCTTACTTTTTAAATGTAAGTGGAAGTCTGGGGGCCTTTTTAAATAACGATCTTAGTTTATTTGAGTCTTTAATGTTAGATCCATTTTTATTTTTTTGCTACATACTTGAAACACATTCAAGACACCCCTTCAATGTAACAATTGTCTGGCTTTCTTGTATATGGATTTTTTCTCATCCAATATTGATACATCATATTGTAGTTCAATATTTTCTAAAAAATATCCCGCGCCTTCTTTTACAATGCTGTCAAACCCAACATCATGTGTTTTATTCCAAACTGGTTGGATCGAAGGCATCGCATATTTTTCTCTTAGAGGAATTTTGAAGATGGGTTTTGTATTCAATCGCGATCGATTGTCTAGGACTTCAGACAGATCCTTCTGTTTTGGGGTAATACAAATTAGTTGACGCTTTTACGGAAAGTCATTATTGTAAACAATGTGGATGTAATCCAGTCCAGAATCATGCACAAAGACAGTGCCCCTTTGGGACTGAATGTAAGCCAAGTCGGGAAAATATATTTCATAATTTGCAGGGTAATTTCCATAATTAAGCAATGTTAGGCACACTTACATAAGTACACGTTACCTGTTCTTTTATCTATTTTAAAAAGTAAATTTTTAATTTCTGCAGCCTTTTTCCGTTGTACAAGTATTTCAAATACAAGTTGTTTCAACGTTTGCAAAGACACTCGAAGAGAGCTTATAAACTGATTCGAGAAAACGTGTATATAACATTGCGAAAGTTTAAGGTTTTCAATTAGACTCAAACTTAGAAATCCATGTACCAGGAATGTTCTTGTATTTGTAAAACATTTGCACGCATGTTTTGCCAGCATATGTCATTTTAAATATATAAGGATGTCCATCAATGCTCTGTGTTTATTTGGTCTGTTAAAATTGATTTTTGAATTCTGATAAGTATTCTATATTGAGTTTTGTTGTTGTTTGCCCTTCCCCTGCTGTTGTTTACACCCTTGGTATCATTGTGATCCCTCTTATTGACGTCGATACCCGTCTTATCGCCGTTGTTACCCCATCGGTCAGCGTTATTACTCACCCCTCCCATCGCTGTTGATACCCCACCAATTGCCGTTGATTACACATCTGTCATCGTTATCATCTTTACTATCGCAGTTTACCCCCTCAAATCGCCGTTGATTACAATACTATCATCGTTGTCATCCCTATTATCGCCGTTGATTCCCCTTGCATCGCCGTTAGTTCCATTACAATCGTCCCTCTCATCGCTATGAGTTTTCCTTCCTGCGCTGTTGATTACACTCGTGTCATCGTTGTCACCCCTCTCATCGCTGTGATTTCCCCTTCCTGCGCTGTTCATTACACTTCTGTCATCGTTGTCACCCCTCTCATCGCTGTGATTTCCCCTTCCTGCGCTGTTCATTACACTTCTGTCATCGTTGTCACCCCTCTCATCGCTGTGATTTCCCCTTCCTGCGCTGTTGATTACACTTCTGTCATCGTTGTCACCCCTCTCATCGCTGTGAGTTTTCCTTCCTGCGCTGTTGATTACACTCGTGTCATCGTTGTCACCCCTCTCATCGCTGTGATTTCCCCTTCCTGCGCTGTTCATTACACTTCTGTCATCGTTGTCACCCCTCTCATCGCTGTGATTTCCCCTTCCTGCGCTGTTGATTACACTCGTGTCATATTTGCCTACCCTCCCACCGCTGTGATTTCCCCTTCCTGCGCTGTTGATTTCACTTTTGTCAGCGTCGTTAATATAACCCATCAATTTGGAAATGACTGCATATGAATTGCATTGGTAATGACAATATTCCCTAAAAGCAAAAGTCTTAATGCATTTATCTCTTTATTGAAATGCGATATGTGTACCATTAAGACGATTAGTGGGCTATTTTAATATTTTTGTTTAAGTAAATGCAGGCATTAACTTGTTAAAAATTTGTTATTAGATATCTAAATAGGCATTATGAAAGATAGGAGAGTAATTAAAACCTCCTTCTACTGCGACTTTATGGACACATTCGTTTTTAACCGTACTGGTTCGCTATTTATGAATTACAGCTATTAACACTTCTCTTTAGAGGTCTATGAAAATGTTATGCAAATGGAAGCAAAATAATACATCAAATAAAGAATAAAATAATTATAAGAATGCAATTTTAGACCTGACGTAGTGTCACTGTACTGTCGTACGTCAAGATCAACATAATATTTGCGCTTTTTCATGACTTTAACAAATAATTGTATTTGACATAAACGTACAAAAAATAAGGAAGGGTCGGTGTTTTTCTTTACGATCTTGAGTAAACCAATATTAATGATTGGATTGACCGCTTCGAGATTAAAATTCCAAATCTCCTTACGAAATCCAACTGACACCAGTGCGATGGCACATGTTTGAATATAATAAAAGCTAATATTTACATTTGAAGCTTATTTGAAATAGACTTTGATGGGATTGTTTTAACAACTTTAATCGGTGAACTCTTACCAACTTCAAGTACGACTGTACTTTAAACAGATTCTAATATGTTTTAAAAATGCACAACAAATCACTTCTCTTAACCGACTTATTAATTATTTGTTCGTTGACATTAGAGACGTTATACAAACACTATGTGTACGTGTACGCGTAGCTACAATACGTGTAGTAGGTGCAGTTGAGTTTGAACGCCGTTTGCAAAATTTCACTTAAGCTTTAGTCTTGAAGGCTCCCCTATACTCGCTAAAATTACTTTCGTCCTGCTTTTATTCATGTCATTTTAAACATGTACAATGTACACATACATGGATGACGTAGTACACAAAAAGTAGTCCACACGTACATGTACCCGTATAAGTAGGGTTTCGCAACATCTCTCATATTAGTTTTATAATTTTAAGAGGTCTGATTATTCGCCAAATATATTTTACAACGATTGTGAAACGAGTATTAACATGACGTCTTATCACTTGTGTTGTATCAATGGCACACGTCATTTTTGTATACTGACGTTTGACCTACGTAGCCACCCACCTGCCTAGCTTGGCCATCGACAAGATTTCAACTTCAGCGCCTTGCCATTTTCTATGTTGGGAACTTGTGATTGGTGACCATCGGTCTGGAATAAAACCCGCATGTGTTTATTTCCATGAATATTCTGCTTATGTGTTGCCATTCCGTGCTCTTTTGTAGGAAGAATCCTCAAACCTAAACTGCTAAAAAATGTCTATATAATGACAAACTAATGTGCTTCCTAATGTCGTATTTGTTTCCCCAAGATCTTATTCTGTAGTGGGTGGGCAGTAAATATCCATGTAATTGGTTCTCGTAGGTAATTTGCCTGGATCTCGTGACTAAACTTAATAGTACTTCACGACTTAATTTAATTACTGGAAACCTTATATCCTACCAGGTATGTTCGCTCCTTTCTCTTCTGTTTCTAATTGTTTTGCGGACATTCATTGGCCTGCATCTATTATTAACGTGAAACAATCAGTCCAAACACAGTTTTACAATGACAATTGGAAATTCTCATTCATCGTTGTGTCTGTGCTAGTAGTTTTATGTGATCCAGATTTACATTGGATTTGGGCTGTGGGATGATATCAGTAAAATGTGCTTCGAAAATAATCTTGTAAATTGATTTCTAAACCACGCAGATGAAATCGTATAATGCACTCGCATTAAGATTGATCGGTTTATTTGGATTGTGTAAAAGATTTCGATTTGTTTGTGGATTCACACTTTTGTGAACGAGTCTTTCATTGGATATCTGAAGTCTGGCTTGTGAGGTAACATAGCCGTTCACTATTACAGCGCTATTTCCGATTTAGTGTTTGCCTTACTTCTCAGCCAATCAGGGGCGCTATTTGTTAAATGTTTAGTTGCTCATTTGTGAAGAACCGTTAATTATTGCCGAAGACGACGCATTATGATAAATAAACTGGATTTAACTGTGCATGCGTTATTAGCCACGCCTACCTTTGCATTTGCTGAGGCGCAAGTGTCAGCGATGACTTAAATGACGTCACAATATCTTGGGAGAGGGAGGGGGGGGGGGGGGTCATGCCGTCAATGACTGGCCTTGACAGGTGCACGGCAAAATTTTAAAGCTGATACAAATTTGACGGAGCTAACACTAAGTCGGTTAGAATTTATTAAGTATTTTCTTCGTGAATAAGAAACCAAGGTCGCTCCGCTGCGCCCCACCCCCGTAGGTTACTTATTGACGAACACAAATACTTAATAAATTTCTAACCTGTGCATAATACCGTTTCCTCATTATAATGATGTTCTATCTGACATGTATATACTTCCGCGAAAATTGATCCTTAATTTCCATTTTCTTATAGACAGACAGACAGACTTTTTTATTAAGACTTGTATAATGTATATCGTCTTCATATACATACATATTTTCATATAACTGAGAGAACATTATGTAACTGGAGTTTTCAAAACTGTTTTAAGGGCATTCTGGTAACACCGAGAGGTAGGGCTTTATCCTACGAGTACAGTTATATAACAAAACTTGCTGATGAAACATTGTAGGAATAATGCGACTTTAAGTTTAGCTATCAAAGAAAGAAAATTCTCGGAACAACATTAATATTGTTTGAAATAGGTCCTGGGCTGGAATTAATAACATATATCAAGTCTTTTCCCGAACTTTACTCGTTTTTTAAGTAAGTAGCTCAATGGACATATGGCTTATTATCATAATAGTATTGAAATTGCATATTTTTTATTGATGTTATTGCAACATATAATAATGCAATAATTAATTTTATGTTAAAACTCTTTTGTTTTTGTTTAACTATGAATATTTAAGGAAATCGACTGAAGTTGAGAACTGAGGTTAAAATGTTTATGATTACGGACCCAGCACAGTCTTTTCAATTGCTTCCTTTGTGATCTTTATGGGCGAAATGAAGAAAACCACACTGCCTGTTAGTAAACCTGATATTTTAACATCAATGCAAACAAAGGTTATAGCATGTTAATGTTTATACCTGATGCTTATACAACTATAATAAACCTTCATCTATGAGACTGTATAAAAAGTAATAAATTTTAGGTCTAGGTTACGCATTGTATTTGTTACAATTATTATTTGATTACTAAGTAATAAGAAATGTAAACTATGAAATAAGATATTTTATAACGAAAAGTGTGCTATTTTAATCTCTCAGGATCTATTCTCATACATTAGCATCTATAACATCATCATCATCATCAGCAGCAGCAGCAGCAGCAGCAGTAGCAGCAGCAGCAGCAGAAGCAGCAACAAAACGTCATCATCATCATCATAATCATCATCATCATCATAACAACATCATCACCTTAAACGGCATCACCTTCACCACCATCATCGTCATCATTGTTGTCGTTTTTACACTCATCGCTATCATCATCGGCATCATCATCATTAAAAAATGCTCAAAACCAACTGATTTACAGGGATATTTATAATCTAGGTTTAATCTTCACACCCGTCATGTTTGTACTTTTCGCGGGATTTAATTTCAATTTGTACCATCCGCGTTTATGTACAGGTACAAAGCCTTTTATTTTCCGTTATTCAGCGATCACATGGTGTTTATGGCTCATTTCAAATATAACGAAATAAATCAAATCTGACATTATTGAAATCGAGCGGTTTTTAAATTTATCATATCTAAAGATCACAATGTATTGGAGTGCTATTTCAATACGTTTAATTATGATTCCCTTTCATTATTTGTATATGTATACGCCATGGCACAAACTAATTCATTCACGCAAAATGTAACAAGTAAACAGTAAAATACTACATAAAAAGAATTCATTAAACTGTATAGCGGTCAGCCTGATATTTTGCCGGAATGTGTTTAATCTGCTGTCAATGTTTATGTTTCCAATTATATGAGGAAAAATATTGTACTGTCGGTAAACATTTGAGGAAATATCAGCTTTTGTTACCTGTAATGTAGTTCATACATGTGACTTGAAATTTCCGCTTTATGTATTTTCAGAGTGAGAGGACAGGTCTCATTGCGTTCATTTAAACACTTCAAACTGCCACGCCATTGTGCAGAACAGGAACGGATTTTTTGATCGTGAATAAAGTGCCGTCACAGGAGAATTGGATTAAAATAGAAAAGTAAATATTGTGGATCGAAAATCAATATGAACGAATGCAATAATTTTGGGGCAGAATTTTATTAAGAAAATGCCACCTCTTTGAGAAAAAGCACGGAATCGTGAGAATCCATTCTGCGTGCGGGACACCGTGTGAAAAATTGAATATACTTAGGTATAGACTCCAATTTGATAGCATACCGAATAATTGCTGTGATTTAAGGGCATGTGAAAGAAGGTCATGTGTGACACAGTGACCACTTTGACATGAGATGGACCTTGGCTATACTCGCTGTATTTACATATCGGCCTAGCCGGCGGTTAAACTAAATACCGTATAGTGTATTGTAAAGATAACAAATCACTATAAAGAAAACAGATTTTCATTGATTAATTGCATGAAATTGAAGGCGATTTCGTGAGTGCAAAAACTGAAGTAGTGGAAATGGATCCATTTCTTTGGATAAATGTATATGTTGAACTGAAAGCCTTGTATTAATGAATGAATTAGTAAATTACAGTGCGATATCTAAACCGGCATCTGTTCTCTGTGGGATAACTAGTTTGAATGAATAAGTTCAATTTTGCATAATTAAATGGCACTGGAGGTTAAGTGAGGTGACAAAACATTTAAACGGAAAGTTGACAAGTGTCATAGCACACGGATATTTGATACGGACTAAGGGCAGGCATTATAAACATAGGTGAAGCATCAAATTTTATTTGCAGTGAGATACATTACAATTAGTAAACGTTTCCATCGGATTATCGCGGACTTTCTCAACTATCTGTAAATACGTGCTAAGTGAAGAAGGGAGAGTGGCTACTTGGATAATTCTCGGAGGAACTATACACCCTCCCAGCTTGCATGTCGCAATGTCGTTTTCCGTTCAAAACACCGACCGAAGCTAATGAATATCTCACCTCGTTCATTGCAAAGAGAACCCATTTTGCGTGTCTTGAGGCGATGGTAAAAGAAATCCAGCAGCACATGTACGTATTTCTTATGTTCAAAAAAATAATAATCATTGTCACTGCGGGATATTGGAGTTAGTCGGTGCGGGCTCAGCCGCGATCCAAGAACTCTACTATACTCGCTGCAGGCTTGCAGTTTATTGGACAATAATAGTTGCCTTACGACCAGAGTGGTAGTAAAACAAGATATTTGTGTGTGTTTTTAGCTTCTTACAAAATTGTAAAAACATGTTACATAAAGACATTTTGTAGTTAAAGTGATGTTCACTGATAACACTCGGATATATATAATTTTCTTCTGAGAGCTATTCAAAAAGAACTCTACGAAGGCTATTTATGGTGTCTATGCTACAAAGCTGAATTGGAAAATAAATTGAAGATGATAAAATACATAAAAAGCAATAACAGTTTAACGAGAAATTATGAATATTGATTGCATTGAGTTCAAGTTGATGTTAGAACTTTTACTCTAAAACGAGGGAATAATATTACAGTGTGGATATCTTTGTGAAGGAGGAAGCAAATGTCGCGTTTAGTTAAACTGCCTCCAAGGTCAATGTAATACAGCCTAAATGTGTGTTTACGTATCCTTTGTCGCCTTCTCAATGAATGAAAGATAGGTTAACATGAATGCAAATGCATTTTCCTAAAATCAGTTTTCAATTTACATCGAGATTACAAGGAAGTGTTTAATTGAAATGTTATTAACCATTTAATTCCTCTACTTGTAGGTTATCTTGTACCAGTGGAATTATAATAATTCAGACCAGCGGAAAAAGGCCGAAATTTTGAAGCCGGGAAGTTAGATCAACCGTGACGGAAAAAAAGAACAACTAATATAATACTGCAGGCGAACTGATAAAATGTTCCCCTTGTGAATTAAACTAATTGGATTTTGTTTCTCGGCGAATTTAACTAGCTCAGCGGAGTTCTAGAAAAGACATAATATAGTAGTTTCCGAGGAAGTTTGTAATTGGATGCTGATCACTTAGGCTGAGTGTGAATCTACATTAACTTTCAATTCTAAATCACGTTACCCGTGATTAATTCATTTGAGAGTTTAGCTGCACAAAACGGCTCATTTGTCATACAAGTTTTTGAATAATTATGACATTTATTAAAAAGCTATTGACAAGTTTAACACCCGCGGTGTTCACATCTTTAAAAAGACATTGAATTTCTCGAAGCAAGTACTGACATAGATTTTTCTACCATTTATCAAATATTTGTTAAGTATTATAATGAGCAAAAATATTCTTAAAAGTGATCTGAAATCATTAAACAAATCGTATTGACAATTCTTCTCGTGAAAATCATTAAAATCAAAAGAGCCGAAGAGCGATCATTCGACAGTTGAATAGCAGCATAACTGGACTGCAAGAAAGTAAATAAAATATGCCACGGGTTTCAACAGAAACTAAGAATAAAGGAGAGGAAGGTATTGAAAGGCAATACATAGGTATTGAAGGTCTACGATCAATGTATTGACATTAGATCAACCAGCAAAGGAAAAACATATTCTTCATCCTTACAAAAGATATTTTATGGGCAATTTTCTTTAACATGGTGGATTCATATGGACTTATTTAATGTTAGACGCGGACGTTATTCAAGGATGGATTTATTCATTATCTGCCTGACTTGATCGTTAGAAGGAATATGAATTAAAAATACATATATTGGTACATCCTATGGAGATAAACTAAATGTGTTTTATCATTTAAGCTGACAGTTCGATTGCTTGAAAGACGGAATATAATATCATTTGTTCCCAATATGTAACTCTGTTCAAAGAGTTGGAATCAAAAAGCCAAGTTCACGCTATAACATATTCGGGCATGTGGAATGTAATAGGATTTTAGACAACCATAAAAGTGAACTACGAAAAGCCTTACTAGATGGGAGTGTGCTCCTAATATGGTTGTATGGACTGAGATACTTGTATGATTGATCGCGAACGGCGGGAGAGGAAGATGCTTACTAATTACACGGTCGTAGGCGCAACTGGAAACGTCGCCGTTACGTCGGTGCTTGTTAGTGTCTCTACAATGATTTCGACGACAACGTCACTTACGCCTTTCAATGAATCGGACGGTAAAAACGTCACCGATGACAGTGGGACATCGGAAACAAGTAACGCATATAAAGCAGTAATTGGAACATTCTTGTGTTTGACTATTTTCCTGTCCTTAGCAGGAAATACACTTGTATGCATAGCTGTGTTTACGGACCGCCGTTTGAAACGTCTTAATAACATGTTTATAGTGTCTCTAGCTGTTGCAGATTTATGGGTATCGCTTATGGTGATGACGTTTGCTACTGTCAATGACATCACGGGGAAATGGATGCTCGGTCCTATTTATTGCAAAATTTGGATCTCCTCGGATATAATGGGTTCCACCGCTTCCATTTTGAACCTTTGTGTGATTTCCTTGGACAGATACATCCATATCCGAGATCCGTTGAAATATACTCGTTTAATGAACTGGAAAAAAGTGGTGATCGCCATAACCTTAGTGTGGACAATCTCAATCATTCTCTCATTTATTCCTATACACATGGACTGGCATAGGACCGCCAACATGAAAGACTCCATTATGCCGCCTGAGCAGTGTTACTTGGAAATCAGTGGAACTTACGCTGTGGTGTCTTCTACCATTAGTTTTTATATCCCTTGTATCGTGATGTTAGCCCTTTATTGCAAACTATACATGTACGCACGTGAGCAGGTGAGGTGTATAAATAGCACGCTCGTGCACAATCAGATTGGTGACAGTCGTAATTCCGGTCAAGCGTCACGCCTGAGTGATCACAAGGCGGCAGTGACTCTTGGGGTAATTATGGGTGTATTCCTGTTTTGTTGGTTGCCATTTTTCATTTTAAACCTCTATGAGGCCTATGCCAAAAATACACCAATTATAGTTTTCCAAATATTAACCTGGTTGGGCTACTTCAATTCGTGTCTAAATCCAATCATATACAGTATTTTCAATTCTGAATTCCGCAATGCCTTTAAACGGATTTTATTCCCGAGAACGTGTCCGTGTTTGGACCGTGACTCACGGGATTACCGGTGGCGGGGCAGCCCCAAGAAGACGAAGAACGGGACATCGACCCACACTGACTATCTGTCCACCAGACAGGAGAACGGCTCAAAGGCCTCTCAAGACTCCAAACACTTGTTAGTGGATACGGAAAAAATCACCGCGCTATAGGATTACCAAATGCTTAGTAAACCTGGTAAATAAATACATTTATAATCAACCACTGGCCATTCAACTCTAGATAAAGCTTTATTGTAAAGAATGTTTTATTTTCTACCATCATCATTCGTCATGTCTTTCCTAAGCAATTACATGTGTACACAACCTCTATGTTGACCTTTGTGTTTGTGTGATTATGTATATCCCCAAAATGCAATATTTTCGGTAAATAGCAGCTCGATTATATACTTAAAATTATAACTCATTTTATTTTGGAATAAGCGTTATCAACTGTTCTTTTTCATAATGTCTTATTTTCGTTAACTGGTAAACCAATTTATAAAACACTGGACAATGGTATACTTATATTAATATTTCAAGATTGAATGTCTTCTACGCAAAGTTTTCAATAATGATTTATGTGGTTATACGTTTTTGTGGTTTAAAGGCAATTAATAGGGTATAACGTTCTTTAAATCTTGCTTTGTATTTTAACAAAGTAAATATTATACTTCCAATAGACTATTCCGTTTGTATAAAGTTTAGTTTTTTATCGATAAATTTCCTTTTATTCTGTTCCACAAGTTTTAGTTTTATAAATGATATTACCTACTTTCATTCATATATAGTCAAATCTTAAGAAATTGTGCTGAAAATACATGTATTAGTGTTTGCGTATTTAAAATCTCGACGAACATCTCATTTGTTTTGTGAAAAAGAATTGCTGATTTTGCAAATGCTATAATTTATTGGACTTTTGAAATGCTTGACCATTGGTATTGGTATCATATATTGACCTCTTAAGAAATAGTCCTGTCATTATTATGTTAAGTTATCAACAATTATAAATCGAAATATAAGTATAGATTATGAGTGGTTGATTGATATATTTTGAGTCTTTGATTGTTGCAAGGATTTAAGTGCATTAGATTCTGTTGATTTTAGATGATATCCAAAGCATATGCATAACAAATAAAACATGGCATTTAGGGACATACGCACATTCACGGACTGAGGTTGCTTTAGTACACGGACCGAAGCAAGTTGAGTGCCATACAGCATTATCAGTACGACTGCCCAGTCTGTAAACTATAAATGGCCCGCGCTGTTATTTTTTATTTGTTTTATTGCGCTCGATTGTTCATGTCAACCAAGCCTAATGCTCATTTTACACTGATAGTAATTTTACAACATTTAAACTTGATACCATTACATTATTCCTTATTTTAATGAAACAAATGTTACTCCTAGCAATTAAATTTTGAAATGTTATGGTATTATACTCCGGCATCTACTATGGACATTTTGTTTGCAAGTCATTCGCTTGAATTTACCTTATTGGAAGTTAATCCCCACAGTTTATGATGTAAAACAGGATCCCATCGTTAACAAATGCAATGCCCGAGAAAACTGATCGCCTTTGTGCAGTTGGAATGTTGTGGAACTATTGTTGTACAGCTCACACAAACTTGTCATCTAAACACTGGTTGGCTTTTTCTTTATGCCTTTTTAATCGCATCTCCATCTTTTACCATTTTTATCGCCTTAACGAATTGTTGAATGGTTGCTATTTTAATTAAATTTTACGATAGTTATTCCCTTCAAATAGAAAATACCCATTAGTTTTACATTCCTGCCAAACTGTTTCACGTTGCATTGATTTCTCAGTCGCAAACCCTGTTTGTAAACTTTGTTTTGACTATCAGTTTTGGTGTTAGATTGTCAAGGGAAGTAACTTATCATTAATTCTATGATGAATAGGAATTACACTGAACAGTACTGTTTTCATGTCTATGTGCCGCTAAATGTTAATGTCAACTTATTTCAAATTCAAAAAACATAACCGATTGCTTAGTGTATATTATCTACCATTTTATAACATATACACCACGCAACGTGACATTCGTTTTTAACGTTGACGCGGTATCACCCCCCCCCCCCCCGGTCCAAAGAATACAGGCTAACTCTCTGATTATTGGTCCCATACCGCGGACAATTCTCAAAAATAGATACCGGTCACATTTTATATGAAAGGAAATATGTATAATGGATTTAATAGTTTCTTAGAAACTGTTGTAACCAACAGATACAAGGCCAGTAGTCAAGTATATAACGGTGAGCTTGTGGTTCCAGGCATAACAGACACTTTACAGTAGCCACACAGCGTCACACAATGGCTACCTGGGGGTCGTTTCAAAACCGATCTTAGTCATGTTTTGTCGTTAATAGAAAATATATTTATTCTCATTGCTCCATTGTTTTGCTATATTATTGAGTGAATTGAACTTTAGCCAGAATTAATAATGAACATAAAGTTGAGGAAATAAAAATAAAAATATGTTGCCATTTGTGAGGTTTATATAGATGTAACGTAACTGAAGTAACGGCTAAAATCATTTTGAAACTCGCCCCAGGTGACTACGACATGCCACTTGGCGATTGAATGCATAGTAACTAGTAAAACCTAGTATTTTGTAAATTGGTCATTTTTTGCCATTCTGAAATAATACATCAACAATTTACAGAGTTGATAGTACAGTATATTCAATTGTTGCCAACTTCTTTTGTTAATATCATATGTTATGTAGAATGACACATGTCATTCTAAGCTTTTTATGTACGTTTAAATCCATGAACAGCTAATATTTAAATACTCATAGAATGCTCTAACCAGAAAAAAAATATTGTAATGTCTTGGTTCTCGTCCAATTCCAGGATGAATCGATGTAATTGATTGAAGTTCTTGTAGTTGAACTGCTTTGTATTCAATTTTTAGCCTATATTAATTAAAAAATAGCTTCGCAATGTTCGCATTTTATAACCAAACGCCAATGTTCATGTTCATAATTTGAAATTGTTTTCACCTGTCAGAATGCGATTAACTCTGTTATTTTGACACCTTTGTTTTTAGAGCTACATCTTCTCTTCTGTAATCATAAAATCTAAATCATGTCCCCCGCGTCTGTGAATTATTATGTTATTTCAGTTGTGGAAATATACTGAGGAATTATGATAGAGGTTATCATGGGATCTGTAAAAAGCTTCTCAGCTTTCTTCTGCAAAAACATATCGATTCAAATTACTCGTATATCAATGGACATAAAGAAAATTATAACAAACATTCATTGAATTTTCGTCTGAAAATAACTTATATATGCCTATTTTAGTAACACTTTGTTCGAATTGAGAACATTAATTAAAGAAAAACGCATCCGGTATGAATCTTTTGAATAGAATAACAGATTAAACATGTTTATGATATGGTAATGCCTTATTTTGATGCAAATATAAATTAAATTTGAAGATTATCGGCTGTCATAACAATAGATAAACGATTGTTTGTGAATCTTCCATCGTTTTCTATATCATTAAAATGTCTGTATTACAATTAATTATCCTGAATGGAATGGCATATTCAAGTGGTATCTATTTACAAACACTGTTTAGTGGTCAAAATATTTTTTGTCCCTTGAAAAAACAGTATTTTTCAAAATTGCCAACACTTATTTCAGTAAACCATCATTCAGCCGTTATTGATTTTAATTAAGTGGGTAACTTAGTGGGTAATGAACACACCAGTATGTAGACCAGATCAAGGGAGTAAAAGGTTGTAAGTATGTTCGTACTCAAAATAAATTGTAATATGACAGCGTCAAACAGACCATTCATTTTTAAAGTGCATACTAACAGCCTTTTACCATTACTGCAAGCAACAAGAAAGGACACACACACTTTAATGTGCTGATTTAAGACGCAATTACAAGCTTGTTTCTGCATTTTAAAAAAAGTAACAAGCCCTTAAGAGCATATCACACAGAAGCTATATTTGTACTTCCATAGAATTTTGTCGTGTTTTTTAGGAAAGTTGTTGAAAGCAATAGTAAATGTTAACAAGCAACGCATGATATACTGTACTGTAAGGTGAAGTGTTTACTACTTGTGGCCCGTGTTTACAGATTATTACCGTCGTAGAATATACGAAGATACAATGATAAAGAATTATATCAGAATACCGTATATATTATAATCTATTGGAATAGTTTACAGTATTAATGTGCATTAATATTTCCTAAACGTTCCTTGTAAATACACATTTTTGTTCGATTTTACATAAGTAATAGACCGTCAAATCTATTTTGATCATATGGCGTAACTTTTCAAGTTGGAAGTTTGGTTTTCGAGTGTTTGTTTAATTTTATAGAAATCCAAACATGGCTTGTGTTTGATATTCTCTTAAGCGTTTGTTAGCTTTTCATAAATGTGAAAACAAGTATGTAATGATGATTTAAATCAGGAATAAATAATTTACAATAAAAATAACATCTGTTCTATTTTGTTGAAGGAAAAATGGTGTGTATTGTATAAATTTTAAACAGCCTTTTTGCATCTAATTGAAAATTTTAGAACCTATGAGAAGATCATTATTTAAATCAATGTCAGTTTTCAAAATATCCATTAGTTTCGTAGTTCCGTGTTGTTTTATAAGTGCTTCTATTTCTTTATAAATGCCACACTTTTGAATACGTGTCATAATGATTAAACGAACTGCATAAAGCCCTTCACAGCAGCTAAAGATATATATACAGACAAAACTCGTTATGTCGAAGTCGTCGTGACCACATTAAATACTTTGAGATAACGAATATTCGATAAAAACAAAAACACAATGTGTAAAACAAAACCGGAAAAAACGCAAAAAGTTCGATATAACCAGAACATCGAGATAAAAGAGTTCGACATAGCGAGTGTCGACTGTTATACTAAGATACCTGTTACATGTAGAGACTATGTTGCTTAACTTCTTCTTTGTCAAAGTGAAGTATAAAAACGTACTTATTAAGAGAAAAATAAGAAATGACGTCCGTTGCTAATGAATACATACAACCTTATTCTAACTTTTATAGGCTGTCATCTTTCTTCGAAATTGTCACAACGTTTAAACTCATGTTATACAGATGGGTCCGTGTTTGTCCTTGCAGTTCATCACGGTAAACGTTTTGACATGTACGTGTATCTGAGAACACATGTTTCTCTCTACCAAAAACTATTTCTAATTACATTACATAATCATGTCTATAATGATCTTACAAGCACTTTTTCATCAAGCTCTTTATGGCCCCTTAAACCAGTATATTTCTGATTTTGAGACCAGGATATTTCTGATTTTGAGAACAGGATAATTCTGATTTTGAGACCAGGATATTTCTGATTTTGAGAACAGGATAATTCTGATTTTGAGACCAGGATAATTCTGATTTTGAGACCAGGATATTTCTGATTTTGAGACCAGGATATTTCTGATTTTGAGACCAGTACATTTCTGATTTTGAGAACAGGATAATTCTGATTTTGAGACCAGGATATTTCTATTTTTGAGACCAGGATATTTCTGATTTTGAGACCAGGATGTTTCTGATTTTGAAACTAGAATATTTCTGATTTTGAAACCAGAATATTTCTAAGAATATTTCTAAATCCGAAATTCCACTTTGTCATTAAGCGCTTTATAGCCCCGTAGAACAGGATAGTTCTAAATTGCAATCAATTTTAGCAATAGCTTTATTACGCAACAATTTGTGTATATGTCTTAATGCATACATATATACTTTGATACGCATGTGTTACCGGTTTGAATTATTTTGTACATATTGAACATGTAAATAATTTGAAATGACTGTGTTACTTTTATTTTAATATTTATTACTTTATTGTTTGTTCTTATGAAACTGTTTTGCATACATGCCTAAGCTGTAAGAAGAATTAAATGAAATATTATGCATCTGAATTTGTTGTTTTATTCCATTGAATTATTTTAAATACGGGATATTATGATACAACACTTTTCTGAAATCTTATATCACGTCTGGTTCGGTTGTATAAGCTCGTATTCAGAGTGAAAATAAACTTCATAAAGGTCTAAAGTTGGTTACCCGAAACATCGGATAACTCGAGGTTTAAGGTCGGGTCATGCGTCCTCGAGTTTTCGCAGTTTAACTGTAGTATAGACCGCGTACAGAATTCATGGCGGTTAGCCAACGAAACAGCACTTAATTTTTACATGATAAATTCCGGTATTTCCATTTAAGAAATTACGTCATAATTCGACCGAACCTGGTTTATCGAAATTCATAAATATAAACATAAATCAGCAGTTGAATTATTTCGAAATAGTTTCTTCAGGAAATACAGAACAATTATGGTATTGATTCATAGATAAATAATAAACATTAGTACGAATAAGGCAGCAATCAACACACGGCACAAGTAACAACGACAATGTTTTTTTTAATGCGGCGTAGTAACAATTTACATCGCCACCGGCTGGTATGAATAAACACCGTTCCCGGACATTTACCTGACCGATACCTTAACACAGACCCCAGTTAAACATTTAATTACAGTGAATGAAATTTAAGAGGTGGCGGAAAAAAGAGGGGGAGAGCGGGGATGAAAATCTAGCAATAAATCTATGGTCGCCTTATAACTGAAACGACTCTACAATTAACTGTATACAGTGTTTTAGCAAAAGCCTGAGTACAACTTCAACGGTGACACTTTTGATAATAATACACTAAAAATAACATTTACGATCACATGAACTCAAAGGAAAACTCGGAAAAAAGAAAGTCCAGTGTCGAGTATGTTCAACTCCATTGTCAGTGGTGATAATGCAGCAAACTGTGCAGTTTATTTCAATATATTTTGCACTCAATGAACTCAAACGAGTAGAAAATAAATACAGTTCTACATTGATAGTTAGCAAGGTAGCAACAACACGTACATCATATCTGAATAAATTTCAAATATGATCTTGCTGTAAATTTAGAGGGAAAAACACAACACGTTTGTAACGGACTACTTGGCCGTGCATCCCGTGTTTCTGAAATAGATAACGCGGCTACATCACTCGTAAAACAATCTCTGGGGGCTACTGCTGTATGTCAAATATGATTCGTTCGATGTGGTCAATTACTCAATTAAGATGGTAAAACGGAAGTCTTGGAGTGCTTCAATGCATAAATCCAATGGGGTTGTCGTAATCGCTTGGATGTCAGTTGAATGTTCTACATCAACTTAGAAAGCAGTTTTTCATCTCCTTCCCTATTCAATTTATTTATAAAGTTACTCATCGAATATTGCTACAACGAATGTGAATACGGCACAATAAAATGTGACTCAGTGTCTGGGTATTTCGAATAAGTATCTATTAAATTGTTTTAAACACTTATTTGTATATTTATTTATTGTACAGTCCCGTGATCCAATAATGCCATCGCCATCCGTAAATCATTTATTATAAAGGGATAGATCAGCGCGTTGTTGCTTACTATTGTTAAGTTGTGTCATTTGCATTCTTGATCTTAATAACTATAGTACAATTAGCATAACTAATTATTTCAATTTTGTTTAACTTATATACTTAAGTGTTTGTATGAAATGGTGGGGCTCAGTATTTAAGCATGAAAAACAAGCACAAAACAACATGTATTCAAACACCAGAACAAATCAATCAACCGGACAATAACGAAAGCCGATATAATCACTTTGGGTATATTAACCACCATAAAAGGCAAAGCAGAAATAATTATTAACCACCAAAGTGTATTCGGGCATGGTAAGCTTGCATCGCGTAAAATCTATGACGGTTTTAAAATGACAATTATGAAAATAAAAAATGAAAGTGATTTTCGAAACGGGTTTGAAAATCCCCTCATTGTTTCGGCTGCTAAAACCGAAGTCTTCGGGTGTGGTCAAAATCACGGTAATGCGTATGCCATGAAGTTTGTCTTTCAATTGATGAAACAATGCTAATGTACGAGAACACAATGTCGTCCTATTTCCCTAAAAAAGTATTTACGTTGATTGATAAACAAATGCGTTTTACCATGCATATCTAATAAATAAAATGTTCTATCTCTACTCTATGGAAACTAAGACGACCTAGTTTTTGCTCTTTTCCGAAGTAACATGGAATACGACGGTTCTGTCCATACCCCACGTAACTAGGACGACCTTTTTTCTGTCCCTATTCAACGCAACTAGGACGACCATGACTCCGTCCCTACTGCACGTGACTAGGATGGCCACTTTTATGTCCTGACCCAACGTAACTAGGACGACCACGCTTCTGTCCCTACCGAATCTTAATGATACGATCACAGTTCTGTCCCTACCCCGCATAACCAGGATGTCCAAGGTTCTGTCCCTACCCCACTTAAATAGGACGAACACGGTAATGTCACTTCGCCACGTAAATAGGAAGAACAAGGTTCTGTCTCTACCTAACGTAACTAGGAAAGCACGGTTCTTGCTTAATCCCAAGTAAATAGGACGGCCAAGGAATTCTCCCTATCAAAGGTAAAAAGGCAGACAACGGTTCGGTTAATACCAAAGGTACATAGGTAGGACGATTACGGTCTGTCCCTATCCTAAATAAAACATTTAATGTCCTACCCTATGATACTAGAATGTTTCTACTATGACGACCACGGTTCGTTCTGTCCCTTACTCAGGTAACTGGGTAAACCACAAAGGTTATTTTTCCAACTTTAGTTACCAGGACAAACACGGTCCTGTCCATACGTCAAATCAAGATGATTTCCACAGTTTTGTCCTTCTAACGTAACTACAAGGAACCCGGTTCTGTACTTACCCGTACTATTATTGAAGATCTAAATTCTGTCCTTACCAGTAATGACATGGACAACCTCAACTTTATCTTTACCAGAAATAACATGGACAAGCTCGGTTCTGTTCCAACCTCACGTAACTTTGACGATCATGGTTCCCTACTTACTTCAGAAAACTATGAAGACCACGGATCTGTACAAACCCAAGGTAACTGTAACGACAACGGTTTGGTCTCTGACCTACGTAACTAAGACGACAACGGGTTTGCACTAACCAACGTTACTAGGACGACCACGGTTCTGTTCACACCAAAGGTAACTAGCATTACCACAAATCTGTCATAACCCCACTTATCTAGGACGGCCAAGGTTCTGTGCATGTAATATGTAATTATGATGGCTTCGGTTCTGACCCTATACATGCAGCTAGCACGAACACGGTTTCATCACTTTCCCACGTAACTAGGACGGTTTCATGGTTCTGTCCCTACACACGTAATTGGGACGATCACAAGTCTGTGCCCTCCCAATGTAACTCAAACGACCGCGGTTCTGTGTCTTTCACACATACATAGGACGCCAAGGGATCTGTCTACCTACCTTGCTTATCAGCAACCCCAGGGTTGTGTACCTTCCTAACATATCAAGAACTATAAATTTTCTGTCGTAATCAAACATAACTACAACGGCCTGTGTTCTCCTTCTATCCTAGGTAACCAGGACGGACATGGCTATGTTACCCCATGCATAACTATAAAGAAACGGTTGTGACGCTACCCGAACTACCTAGGACTTCCACGGTTCTAACTATGCCGATATCGGTTCTGTTCCAAACCCACATAGCTAAAACGACTAATGTTCTGTCCCTACTCTATGTAACTAAGATGACCAATGTTCTGTCCTTACCCGTAGAAACATGGACGACAACAGTTCTATCCCGATTCCACTTTAATATGATAATCAACATGTCCCTACAACATGTAACTAGGTCGACCACTGCTCTGAACCTACCCTACGTGACTAGGACGATCAAGGTTTTGTCCCTACAAAACGTAAAAAGGACGACCAGGGTTTTGTCCCTACCCCATGTGATTAGGACAGATTCTGTCTCTACCCAACGTTACTAGGACGAGCACGGTTCTGGCCTTACACAAAGTTAAAAGGACGGCCACGTTTCGTTCCCTATCATATGTTACTAGGCAGACAACGATTCGGTCCCTAGCAAGGATAACTAGGACGGCTGCGGTTCTGTTCATATCCCAGTTAAATAAGACGACCACAGTTTAGTTAATACCCTACGTAGTTATGACGACAACGTTTCTATCAACACTCCACGTAACACGGATAGCCACGATTCTGTCCCTTCTCCACGTAACTAGGACGACCACGGTTCTGTTCTTACAAGTAGGTACAAGGACTACCATTGTTCTGTCCATACCCAAGATTACCTGGTCGACAACGGTTCTGTGTCTATCCTAGGTAACAATGACGGCCACGGTTCTATCTGTACATCACGTAACTTGGACTTCCAAGGTTCTGTCCCGAGTAACATTTGGTAGGCACAGACTTGTGATCGTCCTAGATATGTGGGATAGGCATGGAACCGTGACCATCTCAGTTACATTAAGTAAGGACAGATTCGTGATTGTCTCTGTTACGTCAGGTAGGTAGGCAGAACCGTAATCGTATAAGTAACGCTTGGTCCGTGAGGGGTATGGAAAGAACCATGATCGTCTTAGTAACGTGGAAAAGTGACTGAACCGTGGTCGTCCTACTGTGGAATCATTTATATTCGTTGGCATAAA
Source organism: Mya arenaria (assembly GCF_026914265.1). Taxonomy (NCBI): domain Eukaryota; kingdom Metazoa; phylum Mollusca; class Bivalvia; order Myida; family Myidae; genus Mya; species Mya arenaria. The sequence continues at coordinate 2,759,395 of NC_069133.1, read as the reverse complement.
ATTTCGTGGTTTGCCGAAAATTTACCATTTCGTGGGTACTTGAATTAGTAGTTTTTCATTTTTGAAACTGCGGTCGTCTGCATTATCTCCACGCGCTGGCCCGTGATTTCCGTCTTATACGTCACACGTTTTATGACACTCGCTAAAGTGGTACGACATGCCAATTTGTGCATATACCCATGTCAATTATCGATTTAATTGGAAATTAAGGCCATAAAAGAAGATGTCCCCTGATCATAAATACGGATAGGCGAAGCCATTGAATGCTAGATATATATTATTCTTGGAATCATTCAGTCTTAGACTTTGTTAGATACTTGATATTTACGCTCTGCGTTTTTTTTTCTTATATCTGTGTGTTTTGTGATCGTGTTAAAAGTGAGTGGATCATCAATAGTAGCAGTTTTCCTTGTCTCCAGAAAAAGCTAAGTCAATAAAAGTGATCCCACTTACACTAACAACCAAAACTTACAAAAAACCTGCTAAATTAAAAAAAATGGATATAAAAATTTATAGCTTAACAATTCATTAGATTATTTATTGCTAAAAAGAATCATACCAAGGCTAACATAACATAACATAACATAACATATAACAACTGGTTTGGTACATTTATCATACCATAATACTTTGTTACAAATTGTTTGAAATTAAACTAGTTCCTTAATTCAGCTTTTTCTAATACGATTTAAGGAGAAAGGGAAAAAAACTGACAAAAACACTAATTGCCTCTAATTGGTACACAATAACACAAATTGGCATTAAACAAACTCGGTTACACCTACAATCAACTAACAAAAGGCTGACAGGAAATCCTTGATTGACAATTAACAGGTTTTTAATTGACTTGAGCAGTTTGCCTGCCGGACCAATTTGGATCAAAAAGAGGAGTGCTAATGTGTGGCAATATGTGTTAATTACAATTATTTAGTGTCAATTTGTCAAACTTTAATCCAAATAAACATAAACGATGGATAACTGTGAATTAAACAAAATAATAACAAGGTGTATTTTTTCCCTCTAGTAGGAAATTTAAGTATTTTTAATTAGTTTTAACACAGGCTCTAATATCTTTATTTTCATTCGAATTTCATCTTATCATATATCAAAGTAAAATGGCAACTGTCCTTGAAACACCAAATAGAAAGAGAGTCCATGAGGACGTGTCTATCGATTCCTCTGTTGATTCGCCGGCTCCAAAGCACATCTGTGCAGAGGAGACGGCGAACTCCACAGAGGGGAATGGTGATACATCGAAGACATGGGCCGAATTATTTACAACGCCCAACAACAAAAAAGGGGCTATGATGACGTGTCCCCTGACTCGTCCTCGGAGTCACCATTCCGCAAGCTGCACATCGCGCTTGAGGAGTCCGTTGACTCGTTGGATGGTTCAGTGGAGACCTCTCACTTAGGGTCACCGAAAAAGACCTCTACCCCGGTTCAGGTCCACACCAAGACCTTTACCCCGGCAGAGGTCTCTCCAAGACCAGCTCCGGCGGCTTGTTTGGTTTGGGTGACAATCACCCTAATGACGGTGGGGGCTGCCTTCCCAGTAGGTAAAGCGGCCTAAATAACAAAGAAATTTGTAACCTTCATAGGACATGGCTTGTGTCGGCCCGTAAATAAAAGTAAAAATGGAATCACTCTTAAAATCAGACAAGATCTCATAAGTTAAGCAAAAAACTTCTCTTTTCAGTCATTTGACTTTAAGGTATCCGAAGACCAAACAAAAGTTAAAGGTATCATAGAAATCCCTGCCAACAAAACGTTCAATGAAATTAAGGCCTCACTTGAAAAAAGAAATAATGTCGCCAACATTCAGTTAACTAAAAATAAACAAGCAATCGCAGTAACTTTCGCAAGCAAAGACCTGCCTCTCAGTGTCAATGGCAATCCAGTTAAACCAACATTGAAAAAAGAAACTAGGTGCCTTAATTGCCAAGAATTCGGTCATTTCATAGGAATTTGTACAAAAAACACAAAATTCCCTCATTGTGCTGGTAATCACACACACAGCCAATGTGAAACAAAGAACTTAAAGAAATGTGCAAACTGTCAAGGAAAACACAGTGCTGCATATAAAGGGTGCCCAGCCTACCGTGAATACACCGAAAAATTAGAAAAACACAATGCAATAATAACAAATGAATACCTAAACAAATATAAGATAGATGGCATTAAACCGGACATGCCGAAAACACTTCGAGTTACAGAAAACCAGATAAAGTCTCTTGCTTCACTTCTCGTAGGCAAAAAAGAAGCTGAAATTGAACAAATTCTAACTGAAAAACTTATGGTAGAATCCAATTTAAATCAACATAAAATCACCCAGAAAAATGTGGAAAAGAAAAAAGCAATCCCTAACGCAAACCACAACTAAAACTAATGTACAGTCAAACTCTGCACAACCAAGAAAGAGTGGGCAACATATCGAACAGTTTAAAAAAGGTCCCCTCTCAGGCAAGGCCACTAATCACCAGGCCCATCCAAACAAATTTCAGGCCCTTAATGGCGTCGCCGCCCAGTTATTGGCCATTGCAGAGGACCAGGCCACCATTCCGAAGGCGCCCCCAGTTTCACATGGCGGGCCCCTTCGGAATGTGTGCACCTCCTCCCTTCCCTTGGTATGGCCCTCCAAGGGCTTTCAATGGAGGTCCGGCGTCCCACCCCTTTCGACATGTTTAGGATCATGAAAAGAGATAAAATTAATCATTAAGATAAAATAAAAAAATCAATATGGCGGCGACACTAAATAATACTTACAATATTGATACAAACAATGGTCTCGCCGTCTTATCATTCGTTCGGGGTATGAAAGCAGACAACTCACATAAAATTAACGAACTACAACATTATCTTAATAATTCAAAAAAACAAATAGATGTTATTTGTTTACAGGAAACGCATTATACAGAAAATGACAAAACGTTTAAACTAAGGGGTTATCAACAAGTCTGATAAATGTAGTAAAGGAGGCGGAGTGTGCATTAATGTAAGATTAGGTCTCCCCTTTACAGAGAACATAATTACTCACAAATCAGACATAGAAGTCTGCTCTGTCCAGATATACGGTATAAAAGACTACATCACAATATATAATGTATATGTTCCTAAAACTAAATTTAATAGCATAAATACATATATATACATATTCAAAGGAGACTTCCGGTATGACGGCGAGGCCGATGACTTGCTCACATTCATAAATGACAATAATATAAATTTCTTAAATGATGGACAAATAACGAGAGTATCCGAAAAACAAAACGAAGCAGACACTGCTATTGACTTGTCACTCATTTCATCACATCTTCACTCCTCTAGTGAATTTTATGTAATAAATAACACTTTTGGTAGTGACCATCTACCATTGATAACATCAATTAAATATTCAACAAATAAAACAACAGTAAAAATTACCAAAAAATGGAAAACAGAAAAAGCCTCAACTGAATCATGGAGTAAATATCAACAACTTTGTCATACCGAACTTAACTATGATATAACTGAAAAAGATATACAACATAACTTCAATCATTTTTATGAGAAACTAACGAAAATTCTCGATAAAACCATACCAAAATCCAAATCTAAAATGAAAAAAGTAAAAAAAAATAATGCCATGGTGGAACAGTACATGTGACAATGTTATAAGATTAGGAGAAAAATGTTGGAAAATTTATAAAAAAGATCCAACTTCTATTAAACACGAAAACTGGCAATTGGCCAGGCTAAAGGCAAAAGAAACAATACAAAATGCAAAAAAGCAAGGATGGCAAAATTTCTGCTCAAAAATAACTCACAAAACAAACTCTAAAGAACTTTGGGACTTTGTAAGAAAAGTAAAAGGAACTCCATTGCCCGATGAACCACCATTCAAATTAGGCGACAAGGTAATACATGATCCAAAAGATAAGGCAGACATCTCAGTGAAACATTACGAAAAAATCAGTAGCGATAATTAATGTACCCAACACTTCATTGATATAAAAAATAGGACCAATAATATTATAAATGAGGTAATCAACGCAGAATCCCTCAGGGAAGATATCGTGTATAATGCAGATTTCAGTATGATTGAACTCAACAGGGCACTAGCTAATTGTAAAAGTGGCGCACCTGGTGAAGATGGGATACATTATGAAATTCTAAAAAAACTACCAACACCGGCAAAACAAACACTTCTATGCCTCTTTAACCAATCCTGGAAATCAGGTTCAACACCAGAGTCATGGAGTGAGGCCGTAATCATCCCTATCCTGAAACCAAATAAACCTAAATATGATCCCGCATCATACCGGCCAATCTCACCAACATCAACTTTCACTAAATTAATGCAAAAAAAATGATTAAACCTAGGTTATGTAACTTCCTTGAAACAAACAAACTGATATCAAAATTTCAATCAGGTTGCAGAGCCAATCATTCGCGTGAAGACAATCTAGTCAGGCTAGAACATGATTGTAAAAGAGCACAACTTGACAACAAATACCTAGTAGCAGTATTTTTGGACCTAAGCTCAGCATTTGACAAACTATGGGGTCAAGGAGCTCTAACTTACCTACATAATATAGAAATAAGAGGCAAAATGCTCACTTGGATAAATGCATTTCTTAAATCCAGGAAAATAAAAGTATTACTAAAAGGGGAGTACTCAGAAACCATAGAAACAGTAAATGGCTGTCCACAGGGCAGTGTCTTATCACCAATCATATTCTTACTCTTCATGAATACATTGAGAGACACAATTGAAAAAAGCAACTCAGAAATTCAAAACCCTGCCTACCAAAGTGACCTATCTCAGTTTGTAGATGATGGGGCGATATGGACAGTTTCTAAAAAACCTGAAATAGCAGTTAAAAGCATCCAACATACTCTTAATAATATTGAGACATGGAGTGAAAACCTCGGATTTAAAATAAACCCCAGTAAAACGCAGGTTCTCTTAGTACACAAACAGAGAGTAAAACCACCAGAATGCTCACCAAGCTTCCCACAGCTAAAACTATGTAACCAAACACTAACTTACAACGAAAAGGCTACATTCTTAGGACTTACCTTCGATAAATACCTAAAATGGGATTTCCACATAAACTCACTCATTGCCCGATGTGAAAAGGACCTTAACCTTCTAAGAACTATAAAAGGAAAGGAATGGGGAACAGACAAAAAGTGCATTCATACAATTTATCAATCGCTTATCAAATCAAAACTAGACTATGGAAGTATAGCTTATAACTTCGCTTCTGATGACAAATTAAAAAAAACTACAAATTATACAAAATAAAGCTTTAAGAATAGTAACAGGCGCTTATCGAAGTACACGTACAATAGCACTGCAAGCAGAATGTGGTGAACTTCCTCTGAACTACCAAAGAGAAATAAATATGTTAAAATATTGGGTTAGATCATCACGTCAAGGAGATGACCTACCAATCAATAAGAAATGTAGCATTGACCCTATCTTTGAACACAAAGGCAACAAACTAAAACACTTTAAGATGCCATACAGTCAGAAAGTACAACCATTAGTGGAAGCATGCTCTCTCACAAAAGATAAAATAGCCCAACCTCATTTCTTAAAGCTAATCAATAAACGAAAACTCAATATAGAGTTATCCTTAACAAAAGTTATAGACAAGAAAGAGGACCCTAACATTAACCGTAAAATAGTAAATGATCATATAAATAGCAAATATAGCAACACATGGCAGGTTTTCACGGATGGAAGCAAAGACCCCACTCTCCATCTAGCTGGGGCCGGGGTAATAGGCTTTTCTCAAAATAGCAACTCCCTTTTTGAATGTGGGTTAAAATTTGACTTTAGGCTATCCATCTACTCTTGTGAACTTGTGGCAATGGACTGTGCACTTAAAATGCTCATCCAGCAAGCGGAAGCAAACAATATACACACCAATGTAACAATATTATCAGACTCGTTAAGTGCCCTCATGTCAATGAAAGAAAGCTTTTCCAGGTCACGGCCAGAAATTTTACAGCAAATACTTAATAATACCACAGATCTTCATAATCTAGGAGTGTCAATAACATTTGTCTGGATTCCTAGCCACATAGGCATACTAGGAAATGAAATGGCTGATAAAATTGCAAAGACAAGGTTCACGAACAAATATCAAATTAAGCGTCCCTGAAGCATACAGCTGGATTAAGAAACTAACAAAAAACAAATTTGTAAGAGACTTTGAAATATATAAATTGGAGCACAATTTTGAGTATGGGGAAATCAACACTAAAATCAAAACATACAGTACAAATACACTAAAAGATAAAGTCTACACACGACTTCGATTAGAAACTAGCATGCTAGCTGCTGAAAACTATGCAAATACTGACTGCTGTAACCAATGCGGTGACAAAGAAACATTCCATCACATTTTCTTCAAATGTCCATCATATAAGGAACAACGGGAAAACCTCAAAACAGAACTACTAAAACTAAATATGCCAGTAATTGATAGATATCACCTGCTGTTTCCAGAACCTGATCATTCAGAGACGGTAAGAAGAGCAGTACTTGCATACTTATCGGCAATAAAATACCTAAATAAGATCTAATACCACACAAAATATGATGGCATGCAAGGAACAGGGATCTAATTAAAATCTATAACACTAAACAATCAACAAATCCAAACAAAATTTAACATTCTTGAGCGATACTCAAGTTATAAATTTAAAATAAAAACGAGGAGAGTAGATCCGGGTGTGTCACACGATATTGCCCGATGCATATCATTACCCCGTAGGGTACGCATTCCGGGTCGAAATCCTGCTTCCTTGAAGTAAACAACAACACACAAAAACACTAATCAATCAACAACTGCAAACAAAATTTATCCTTTTTAAGCGACACGTGCCCATTACGAACGCACGTAATGTCAAACTTGCGGCGATACTCAAATTATATATTTAAAAACTAAAAACGAGGAGAGTAGGCCCGGGTGTGTTACACGATATTGCCCGATGCGTATCATTACCCCGTAGGGTACGCATTCCAGGTCGAAATCCTGCTTCCTTAAAGTAAATAAGAACAACAAAACATCGCGCAAATACATGCTTGAACTTTAAAAACAACCTGCTTTCTTACAGTATAAAACAACACCAATTCAAAACAATTCTCAATAATGAAAGGAATAAAGTCCATAACAATCCAACAATAAAACGAAACAAAATTTAAGCTTTGTAAGTTACCCGTGCCCAGTACGGACGCAAATAATGTCAAATTTGCAGCGATACACAAATAATAAAATTAAAATAAAAACGAGGAGAGTAGGCCCGGGTGTGTCACACGATATTGCCCGATGCATATCATTACCCCGTAGGGTACGCATTCCGGGTCGAAATCCTACTTCCTAACAGTAAATAACAATAACAACACATTGCGTAAATACATCTTCAAACTTGCCCCCTTATAGTATAAAACAACAACAACAGAGGCCAAGCTGGGAGCAGGTTCGGTCAATGTAAAACAATACTCAAGAAATGGACTTTTCAACATTACCGAACCCGGTATACAAACACTTCTGGAGGTATGAGATGAACGCGTATTACTTGGGTTTCTAATACTTTTAGAAGTTATAAATTATTTCAATGATGTATATTCTACGTTGAGGTGACAAAACATTTCTTTTCCTTTCTTCTTTCGTTTTCACATGAAGGGACGAGGTATAACAGAGTATGATGTTACACATCGAACTAAGCATAAATTAGTAAATGCAGGTCACCTCAACAAAATAACGCCAAACGAAACCAAATTATATTGTGCCCGGAAGGGGATAAAATCAAAATTATAAAGGCTCAACAAATTCTTCTAAATTAAATTAGTACCAGTAGAAGTTCATGATGATGCATGTTATATGCTATGCAAGGTGGCGGTGTTGTTTTAATAACGACTCAGGTCCAGGTGCATTGTATGAAAAACGCTTTTGACCCACGCCTAATTGATTAAAAAAAAAGATATTCAAATTTAGTAAATAAATATTAATATACGCAAATAAAGCATTCACTGGACCGGGGGCTACATGCTGTGTTTTAAAATTTGTGTATATATATATAATTGTACATTTAGAAAACAATCAGGTTAAAAAAATTATATTAACGCATTCTTTGGTCTTGAATAAGTTTTAGAATTTAAATAATGAGGCAACTCGGAATTCGACAACAATAAGGGCAGTTCACATAATTATATATGTATATGCATACTGGACGAAACGTCCTGTTCTCAGAACACTTTTTTAACAATGAACTGTCCGCAACTCTTGCTCATCCTTCCACATTTAGAGTAGTTAAATATTTTTAAGGCAAGCGTGCTATCCAATTCCTATACTACATTATAAGACCAAATAATAAAATCAAATCAAAGAGTCAGAGCTGTGGGACCATTCTAGGTGTCATTCATTGAAGGGCCCGCGGCATTTTGGGATCAAAATTACTCGTTTGGCGAATATCCCACAAACTGGTGGGAATAAAACTCCTCCTTTGGCCTCAAAAATATGTTTCAGTCACACTAGGGGATGTGACGGGCTCAAACCATAATGCAGCCATAGTGCGCAGGCAAACCTTTATAACCCCAACAATAACAACATTCAGTAGTGTAGAGCTGTGGGACCACTCAAGATGTCATTCATCGCCGGTTTCGCGGCACTTTGGATACAAAATGACTCCTTTGGCGAATATCCCATCAACCGATGGGAGTAAAACTCCCCCTTTGGCTTCAAAATTCTGTTTTAGTCACCCATGGGGATGTGACGGGATCAAACCATACTGCAGCCATTATAGGGCGCGGGCAGACCTTTATAAACTCAACAACAACAACAACAACATTGAATGCCAATTAAGAATTTTGCAAACCTTGAAAACACCATCTTATTTCATATCAATATTTAATATTTATTCAAACGTTTTTGTTAAACATATAATGAACACGTTGTTTTGTACATTGTCACGTTGAGTGCTCAGTAGCCTCCAATGTAATCGATTAATTATTTCATTAAAGAAAAAATTCGAAAACCGACACTCATCATTCACATCTTGTAAACCTGAAGATTTTCATGAACAGCACACGTTCAGGCACGTGCTTCTGCCATTTGGTTCATAAAAACACATTTAAATGATTTGGTTTATAATTAATTAAAGGCAGATATAATATATTAACAAAACAATTATAGTAAGATATACAGTCAGACGGACGTTTACGCTGTATACTGCGGTACGGATACACTCGAGTATCTACATTACATGACAATTGAAAAAGTGAATAAGGAGTTTATATTTCGTGGGATCTTGATTTCGTGGATCACCCAACCCAAGAAAACCACGCACATTAATGCCCCACGAACATAAATGATTTTACAGTATTTATGTGGGTCAGGGACAGTACAATGACCATCCTAGTAACGTCGAGTAGGCACAGTTCCATGACAGCCCTAGTTACTTGGGGTAGGCAAAGAACCATATCCAACCTAAATTCCTTGAAATAGGGACGGAACCTTGGCCGTCCTAGTTATGTGGGGTAGGGACAGAACCGTGGTCGTCCTAGATATGTGGGGTAGGGACAGAACCGTGGCCGTCCTAGTTGCGTCGGGTATGGACAGAACTGTTCCATCCTAGTTTCGTGGGGTAGGGCCATAACCGTGGTTGTCCTAGTTATGTAGGATAGGGACAGAACCGTGACCGTCCTAGCTACGTGGGGTAGGGACAGATCCATGACCGTCCTAGCTACGTGGCATAGGGACAAAACCGTGGCAGTCCCAGCTACTTGGGGTAGGGACAGAACCGTGACCGTCCTAGGTAATTGGGGTAGGGACAGAACCGTGGCCGTTATAGTTACGTGGGTTAGGGACAACACCGTGACCGTCCTAGTTATGTAGGGTAGTGACAGAACCGTGACCGTCCTAATAATATGGGGTGGGGACAGAACCGTGGCCGTCCTAGGTACGTTAGTAGGATTAGAACTGTGGACATCCTATTTAAGTGACGTATGGACAGGGCCGTGTTTGCCCTCGTAACAAAAGTTGAGAAAAGAACCTTGCTAGTCTACATAGTTACCTGGGTAAGAGTTAGAACCGTGGACGTCCTAGTTTTGTTTGCTAGTGACAGAACCGTGGACTTCCTAGTTATATGGGGATGGGAAAGAACAGAGATCTTAGTTATTTAGAAGAGGAGCTTAACCATGGTCGTTATAGTTACGTTGAGTAGGGAAAGAACCTAGTTACGTGGGGAAGTGACAGAAACGTTGTTGTCCTGGTCACATGGGGAATTAACAGAATCATGGTCGTCCTTTTAACCTGGAATCGAGATCATTAGCTGTCCTTTGGCAGCCCATGTTTCGCGCGGTATGGACAGAACCTTGTTCTTCTTAGCTACCTAGGGACAGAACCGTGTAAGTCCTAGTAAGATGGGGTAGGAACAAAACATTGGTCGTCCTATTTCCGTTTGGTACGGACAGAACCGTGGTATACCAAGTTTTCTTTGTAATGACAAAACCATGGTAGTCCATGTACTTACTGGTAAGAACGGTACCATGGTCGCCCTAGTTGCCTCTGGTAGGTACAGAAACGTGGTTTCCTACTGATCTGGGAATGGTTTAGAATTGTGGTCGTCCTTGTATCGGGGAAAGCTGAAGAACCATGATCATCCTAGTCAGAACCGTGGTCGTCCTTGTTTCATAGCATAAGGGCAGAAAAGTGGTCGTCATAGTTACGTGGTGAAGTGACAGACTCGTGATCGCTCTAGTTACCAAGATCAATAATAGGACAGTGGTCAATTAGTTACGTGGGGGTAATGACATAGCTGTAATAGTCATAGTTACGTGGGGTACGAACATAACCGTGGTAGTCTTATTTACTAGAGGTAAGCATAATGTAGTGTGTAGTAAGTAGTCATGGCAACGAAGGGAAATGATAACAGCTTAAGTATTATTAGTAGTATTAGTTACTTGGGTTAAGGTAAGAACCATGGTCATACTAGTTACGTGGGGTCAGGGAAAATACTTTTGTCGTGCTTGGTAGCTGGGGTAGGGTCAGTACCTTGTGTGTCATTAATTCCTGGTGTAGGAGGTCATAGGGATAGAACCGTACGTGTTGGCTATGGAAAGGACAGATGATGAAGGGACAGTACCGTGGTCGGCTAAGTAACCTGGAATATAAACAGTACCATGAACATCCTAGTTACCTGTATAAGAGACAGAACTGTGGTTACTTGGAGTTATGATAGAACTGTGGTCATCCTAGTTATGTTGGGTAGGGACAAAACCGTGGTCATCCAAGTTATGTTGGGTTAAAACAGAACAGTGGTCGTCCAAGTTATGTTGGGTGAGTACATAACAGTGGTCGTCATAGTTATGTTGGCTAAGTACAGAACCATGGTCGTCCTAGTTGTGTTGGGAAAGGACAGAACCGTGGTCGACCTAGTTATGTCGGGTAAGAACAGAACCGTGGACGTCCTAGTTATGTTGGGTAACAACTGAACCGTGGTCGTCCATGTTATGTTGGGTAAGAACAGAACCGTGGTCGTCCAAGTTGTGTTGGGAAAGAACAGAACCATGGACGTCCAAGTTATGTTTGGTAAGAACAGATCCGTGGTCGTCCAAGTTATGTTGAGCAAGAACGGAACCGTGGTCGTCAATTCTATGTTGGGTAAGAACAGAACCGTGGTCGTCCATGTCATGTTGGTTAAGAACAGAACCGTGGTCGTCCAAGTTGTGTTGGGTAAGAACAGAACCATGGTCGTCCAAGTTATGTTGGGTAAGAACAGAACCGTGGTCGTCCAAGTTATGTTGGTTAAGAACAGAACCGTGGTCATCCAAGTTGTGTTGGGTAAGGACATAACTGGGGTAGTCCAATTTACGTGAGGTAAGCATGTGGTAGTATAAGCTATTTGGGTAAAGACAGAATCGTGGTCGTCTTAGTTACGTTGGAAAGGGACAGAAATGTGGTAGTCCTAGTAACATGGGGAAAGAATAAAACCTTGGTAGAGTTAGATACATGGGGAAAGGATAGATCCAAGTAAATTTGGTTAAGAGCAGAACCGTGGTCATCCTAGTTACGTGGGATATGGACAGAGCCGTGGTTGTCCTAGTTACGGGGATAAAGGACAAAACCGTGGTCATTCTTGTTACTTAAGGTCAGGACAGATCCGTGGTTGTCATAGTTATGTTTGTAAAGGAGAGAACAGTGGTCGACCTAGATACGTTTAGTAAGAACAGAACCGTGGTCATCCTGTATACGTGGGGTAATGACATAACCGGGGTCATCTTTGTTACTTTTGGGACAGAACCGCGGTCGCCCTAGTTACATAGGGTAAGGACAGAACCGTGCTTGTCCTAGTTACGTGGTGTAAGGACAGAACCGTGGTATTCCCAGTAAATTTGGGAAGGACATAACCGTGGTCGTCCCAGTAAAGTGGGGTAAGGAAGGAACCGTGGTTGTTCTAGTTGCGAGGTGTAAGGAAAGAACCGTGATAGTCCTAGTTACGTGGGGTAGGAGCATAACCGCGGTCGTCCTAGTTCAGTGGGGTAAGGAAAAAACCGTGGTTGTCCTAGTTAAGTGGGATAGGGACAGAATGCTTGCTGTCCTGGTAACGTTGGATAGGGATAAAATCTAGTTATTCTAGATACTTGTGAAAACATGTTAATAGGACAGCCACGGTTCTGTCCCTACCCAAATTTACTAGGACGACCACGGTTCTGTCGCTTACAAAACTAGAACGACAATGGTTCTTTCCCTTCCCAAAGTAACAAGGACGACAACAGTTCTGTCGCAACACAAAGTCACTAGAACGACAACGGTTCTTTCTCTACCTCAAAGTAAAAAGGACGACCACGATTTTCTCTTGACCCCACGTAACTAAGACAACCACGGTTACGTTCCTAACCTACATAACTAGGACGAACACGGTTCTGTCATTACCGAAAGTCACTAGGACGACCACGTTTCTGTCTCTACCCAAAAGTCAAAAGGACGACCACGGTTCTCTCCTTATCCCACGTAACTAAGACAACCACGGTTATGCTCCTACCCCACATAACTAGGACAACAACGCTTCTATCCCTACACAAAGTGAGTATGCCGACAACGGTTCTATCCCTACCCCACGTTACTATGATAGCCACGGTTCTGTCCTTACCCTGTGTTACTAGGATGAATATTGTTCAAAACTACGATGACCAAGGTACTGTATTTACCCCACTAAGACAACTAAGGATCTGTCCTTACCAAAAATAATTAAGACAACCACGGTTCTGTCCTTATACCCCACGTTACTATGATAGCCACGGTTCTGTCCTTACCCTGTGTTACTAGGACGAATATTGTTCAAAACTACGATGAACAAGGTACTGTATTTACCCAACTAAGACAACTAAGGATCTGTCCTTACCAAAAATAATTAAGACAACCACGGTTTTGTCCTTATACCTAGCAACTAGGACGACCACAGCTCTGTCCATACCCAACATAACTAAGACGGCCACAGTTCTGTCCTTATCCCACGCTACTAGGACGACCACGGCTCTGTTTTTACCCCACACAACTAGGACAACGACGGGTTTGTCCTTACACAAATAACTAGGACGGCTACGGTTCCGTCCTTATCCCACGCAACTAGGTCGACCACGGATCTGCCCTTAACCCACGCAACTAGGACAACCACGGATATGTCCCTACCCAACATAACTAGGACGGCCACGATTCTGTCCTAATTCCACGCAACAAGGGCGACCACGGTTTTGTCCTTAACCAACATAACTCGGACGACCGCGGTTTGGTTTTTATCCCACGCAACTAGGACGACCACGGTTCTGTCCTTACCCCACCCAACTAGGACAAACACGGTTCTGTCCTTACCCCACGCTACAAGGACAACCACGGTTCTGTCCTTTCCCCACGCAACTAGGATTTCCACTGTTCAGTCCCCAACAAACATAATTGGATGGCCACGGTTCTGTCCTTATAACACGCAACTTGGACAACCACGAATCTGTCCTCCCCATTCATAACTAGGACAGCCACGGTTCTGTCCTTACCCCACGCAACTAGGACAACCACGGTTCTGTCCTTATCTCACGCAACTAGGACAACCACGGTTCTGTCCTTACCCCACGCAACAAGGACAGCCACGGTTCTGTCCTTACCCCACGCAACTAGGATTTCCAAGGTTCAGTCCCAACTAAACATAATTGGATGGCCACGGTTCTGTCCTTATCCCACGCAACTAGGACGACCACGGTTCTGCTCTTGTCCGTCGCAACTAGGACAACCTCGAATCTCTCATTACGCAAATTAACTAGGACGGCAACAGTTCTGTCCTTACCCAAGCTACTTGCCCGACAACGGTTCTGTCCTCATCCCCACGCAACAAGGACTACAACGGATCTGTTTTTAACCCAAATAACTACGACGGCCACGGTTCTGTCCTTATCCCCCGCAACTAGGACGACCACAGATCTGTCCTTACCCCACGTACTAGGACGGCCACGATTCTGTCCTTATCCCACGAAACTTGGACGACCAAGGTTCTGTCAATAACCCCAGGCAACTAGGACAACCACGGATCTGTCCTTACCCAACATAACTAGGTCGGCCACGGTTCTGTCCTTTTCTCACGCAACTAGAACGACCACGGATCTGTCCTTACCCCACGAAACTAGGTCAACTACGGATCTGTTCTTACCCAACATTACTAGGACGATCGCAGTTTTGTCCTTATCCCACGCAACTTGGACGACCACGGTTCTTCCTTACTCCATGCAACTAGGACAACAAGGGATCTGTCCTTAACCAACATGACTAGGACTGCCATGGTTCTGTCCTCACCTCAATCAACAAGGATGTGCACGGTTGTGTCCATTCCACACATAACTATGATAGCCACGGTTCTGTCCGTTTCCCACGCATTAGGAAAACCATGATTCTGTCCCTACCCCACGCAACTAGAATGACCACGGTTCTGTCCGAACCCCACGTAACTAGGACGACCACGGCTCTGTTTTTACCCCACGCAACTTTGACAACCACGGGTCTGTCCTTACAAAACATGACTAGGACGGCCACGGTTCTATCGTTATCCCTAGCAACTAGTACAACCACATATCTGTCCTTACCCAATATAACTAGGACGGCCACGGTTCTGTCCTTATACCACGTAACTAGGACGACCACGGCTCTGTTCTTAGCCCACGCAACTAGGACAACCACGGATCTCTCCTTACAAAGAATAACTAGGACTGCCGTGGTTCTGTCCTAATTCCAAGCAACTTGGCCGACCACGGCAGTGTCCTAACCCCACGCAACAAGGATTACCACGGTTCTGTTTTAAACCCAAATAACTACGACGGCCACGGTTCTGTCCTCATACCACGTAACTAGATCGACCACGGATCTGTCCTTATCCCACGCCACTAGATCGACCACGGTTCTGTCCTTATCCCACGCAACTAGATCGACCACAGATCTGTCCTTAACCCACGCAACTAGATCGACCACGGATCTGTCCTTACCCCACGTACTAGGACGGCCAAGGTTATGTCCCAACCCAACATAACTAGGACGGCCACGATTCTGTCCTTATTACACGCAACTCGAACGCACGTGATTTGGTCTTTGTCCCACGCAACTAGGACGACCACTGTTCTGTCCTTACCCCACGTACTAGGACGGCCACGGTTATGTCCCAACCCAACATAACTAGGACGGCCATGATTCTGTCCTTATTCCACGCAACTAGATCGACCACGGATCTGTCTTTAACCCACGCAACTAGGCCGACCACTGTTCTGTCCTTACCCCACGTACTAGGACGGCCACGGTTATGTCCCAACCCAACATAACTAGGACGGCCATGATTCTGTCCTTATCCCACGCAACTAGGTCGACCACGGATCTGTCTTTACCCCACGCAACTAGGACGACCACTGTTCTGTCCTTACCCCACGTACTAGGACGGCCACGGTTATGTCCCAACCCAACATAACTAGGACGGCCACGATTCTGTCCTTATCCCACGCAACTTGATCGACCACGGATCTGTCTTTACCCCACGCAACTAGGACGACCACTGTTCTGTCCTTACCCCACGCAACTAGGACAACCACGGTTCTGTCCTTAACCCACGCAACTAGTACAACCACGGTTCTGTCCTAATCCCACGCATCTAGGACGACCATGGTCATTGCCTTACCCGACGCAACTAGGACAATCGCGGATCTGTAGCAACCCAACGCAACTAGGACTACCACGGTCTTTACCAATTGCAACTAAGACAACCATGAATCTGTCCATACTCATCATGACTAGGACGGCCACGGTTCTTTTTCTTTCCCACGCAACCAGTACGACCATGGTTCTGTCCTTACCTCACGCAACTAGGAAGGCCACGGTTATGTCCTTAATCGAAATGACTAGGACGGCCACGGTTCTGTCCCTACCCAATATAACTAGGATTACCATGGCTCTATCCCAACTCTAAGTTACCACAGTTCTGTCTCTAATACAGGTAACTATGATGTTCACGGTACTGTGCATATACCAGATTACTTTGCCGACCACGGTGCTGACCCATCCTCGGGAAACTTCCATCCTGTTATTTTCCCAGCCAACAAGTACGGTTATATCCCTATGACCTCGTTTATTTTTCTCTACACCAGGAATCAGGGATAAACAAGGTACTGACCCGACCCCAAGTACCAAGGACGACAACACTTTTGTTCCTATTCCAGTAAACTAGGACGACAATAGATACTTTCTATGTCCGAGGTTACTCCTCTGTTTTCATCGGCCGTTCCAATTAAGGCGATGACCGCTGTATTTGTTTAACTGTTTTGGTTTTTTATTTCAGTGCCGTGTTGTTTGTTGTACTCTGATCGGTGGTCATTATGTAATTAAACTAAACTGCAATGGAATCGGATTGCTGATTGTGGATCTCTTACGAAACATAAACTGAATGAATGTTAACACTCATCTCGTTCAGAGGCAAAAGGTGTAAGGCCCAGCAGACACTTAACAAATAAACACAAATCCGAACGAATTTCTATGATAAAATATTACTATAAAAAAGAGCATGTGTATGTTCCTCAGTTAAAATATGGGGTGTTCGATGTCTGTCCTGTGGTGCGTCGACCAGACCCACCTTAATCTCAGTAATAAAATGGAAAGTTCAGTGTATGCCATGTTGTGCGACGACTGGATATACTTAATGCTCAGTCAATAAATGGAGTGATTGATGTGTCTCATGCCGCTCCACGACCAGATATCCTTATGCTTGGTAACAATGCTAAGCTTTGCAATATGCAATAATCTACCAAATTCATGAATAAAATTATTGTCTTTCAAATAAAACAAAAGATAAAAAAAACTGACACTGGTTTTCGGTATGCCATTTCAGTATCTCCCGAAACCCAGAATGTATCAGACGGCATTAGATAATTGGCATAGAAATCAGGAAGAAATTAATACATTTTGTCATATGATTGATGTGCCTGTATACTGGGTTTTAATTATTGTTCCAATCAATTCTGTGTTTTTCCCCCCGTTGTCATCTTTGAGTTGTGGAGATAGGCGGCCCGAGTAATGTTTTGGTCCTATGTATTAGTGTTATTATGTAAAGCTAGCTTCTTGCCAAGGAAAGCAAATGTCACCATGTTTTCTGAATGGGAAGTTAAACCATTGTCCATCTGGGCTTGAGGTTGGTATTATTCATGTTCACCGGAAAGTATGCTATGATATATGTGAGTGTTAACACGTTTTCATTTCGGCTGACAGTATGTCCTGATGAAAGTACTACAGGCGACTAAAAATTAATTGTTAGACCGCCCACCCCCTCTGTATTTCGCCGCCCCTAAAATGTTATTGACTTAAATAAAAACGTTGAACTAGGGTCTAAATTTGCGTATCTGTCCGGTACTTCCCGGGAACGGCGTTAATTCATACCTACAGAGTCAATATGTGACGATCGTGTTCGTAGCTCGTCTAAAACACATATATACAGTCCCTAATGCAATAAGAAAGAGAATGAACACATATTCAACGGAGAAACAGTCATCTAACAAAAATAATGTATAAACATAAAATGTCACCCCAGTCCCAATTTAAAATAAAAACGACTGAAACTCTAGCAATTAATTTATATTGGCCTTATGAATTTTTTCAAATTATTGGTCCCTTGTTTGTGTGTTTCATTCGTTATTTTTATGTATTTTTTACATTTTTTGTTGTTACTAAATAGTTAAATATTCGTGACGGCAAATAACTAAAATAGTGTTAAACTTTATATTTCTGTGAAAAAGACTAGACACCAGATAATACATTTGCAAGAAAAAATGTTCAGCGCATTGATTCTTACTTACTGACAAATGCATCTTTCGCAATTTCTGCATAATTTATGTTTCCAAAGCGAAATTAACTGAGTCTACCTACCACGTAAATCCCATTAAATATACAGATAGTATATGTATCTGTAATAAACACGCGACCTTCATATGCTAAGTATACAAACTATAAACTTGGAGATAAGTTTGCGCTTTTTTAAACAGGTAATCTCAGATAAGAAAGCGAAACAATATTACTTAAATCATATAAAAATGTATTATCGTTCTCATACTCGCTCATATTGATACTTCAAGGCTTGATTCTAGGATATACTGTATTTGCCGAGTTTGGGCCAATCTTGTGTCTAGTCCCTTAAAGGTCGTTGCTTTGTCATAAAAAAACTGTTATAATCTCATAATTGAATTAACATTGTATGCTTCATTACGCTGATGTTATCAACTGTTTTTGTTATGGCCACTAGGATGGTCCCGATCCCATGGTAACCCAAACAGACGTCCCAAGGCATCAACAACCATTAAAAATAGTTATAATGAAAGATGCGTGATGTTTTATGTCTGAATATCTTAATATTGGAATTACAAGTGTTTATTCACCTGCATGAGTTCGAAATAAGGTAAAATTGTCGCCACAATTCTTGCCATACTAATGTAATAAGCAATACTGGAGCCAGCAGCATACCGGTAGCGATATGTCAGTTGCATGAACACAAGCCTCATCGTAGCATATCAACTCAAGGATAGACTTGTAAGAATCAGTAATAAAAAAGACGTCGACAGCAATATATGGGGCGTATAAAGGTGTTTACCTTAGGGCTGGCGTGATTTTGAGATGCAACTCCGCGTGTATCCCCTTCCTCCAGAAACCGAAAGATTAAGGCCTTACATTTAATTTGTTGGGATGGGCTAATAAATCGCGTAATTTGGTGTATTTTATGCATATTTTATCTACCCTATTGTTTACAATATATAGATGGACAATTCCATTGGTCATGCGCTAGTAGCTCCAAAACGGATTCGTTATTGATTAGTCAAGTCGGGCAACATATGTAAATTATACACTCGTTATTATATGATGGCCATTTCAACACTGGACAAATAAGAAAAACTAAATCTAACAGTATTGAACAAACATATAGTGATAATCTATCGTGTTTCATGTCAAACATCAACATGTCAATATTGTTATATTTTTTTCCTTTCGGATGAACCTTAGCCGGTTTCCAATACGAACTGTGGAAATGCTCCTGGTTGGATTCCAAACCAACGACACTTCAGATGAGAGTTTCAGGCTTATAACACCAACCCAATTCTACGACATGTTTGATAAGGGGTAGGACTTTCACCCTTATATCACCATCCAAGACCCACGACATAGAAGTGGTATGTTAAGGCTTATACCGCCACCAGAAAGCCAAGCAATCTTTGGTGAGAGGTTAACGCGTATATCACCAATGTAATCCAACACAGCTCGAGTGACACATATATTGCAACCTTAAACCCACGACATATTGGATGGGAGGTTCACGCGTACACATCTACCTCGAACCAACGACATTTTGGATGGGAGGTTCACGCGTACACCTCTATCTCTAATCAACGACATTTTGAATGGGAGGTTCACGCGTACACCTCTACCTCGAACCAATGACATTTTGAATGGGAGGTTCACGCTTATACCTCTACCTCGAACCAACGACATCTTGGGTGAGAGGTTCACACTTAAACATATACCTCGAACAAACGACATCTTGGGTGAGAGGTTCACGCCTATACATATACCTCGAACAAACGAAATCTTGGGGGAGAGGTTCACGCCTATACATATACCTCGAACAAACGACATCTTGGGTGAGAGGTTCACGCCTATACATATACCTCGAACAAACGAAATCTTGGGTGAGAAGTTCACGCCTATACATATACCTCGAACAAACGACTTCTTGGATGAGAGGTTCACGCCTATACATATACCTCGAATAAACGACATCTTGGGTGAGAGGTTCAAGCCTATACATATACCTCGAACAAATGACATCTTGGGTGAGAGGTTCACGCTTATACCTCTACCTCGAACAAACGACATCTTGGGTGAGAGGTTCACACTTAAACATATACCTCGAACAAACGACATCTTGGATGGGAGGTTCACGTGTATATCACCAACATAATCCCACGACACTGTGGGTGAGAGATTCACGCTTATACCATCAACCCGATCCCAAAACATATTAGGAAATGCATTCAAGCTTATACCGCCACTCTAAACCAATGACATTTTGGGAGAGACGTTCATGCATATACCTCTACCACAAACCAACAAAATTTGACTGAGACGTTCACATTATTTTATACCTCTACCACAAACCAACACAATCTTGACTGAGACTTTCACACTTATATCGCCAACCCAGTCGCACGACATCTTGAGTGAGACACTATTACAACTACCACAAATCAACGACAAAGTGAGTGAGAAGCTCACGCTTTTACCACCACCCCAAACCAATGACAACTGGGATGAGAGGATAACACGTTTGCCGCAGGAAATCTATATCACGATGACTTTGTCAGGAGGTTTACGCTTATTCCGCCATCCCAATCCTGGATGAAAGGTTAACACCTACATGTATACCGTAATCCCAACTCATGGCAAGGCTCAAACTAACGACCTATTGTGTAGGAGGATAACGCTTATACCTCAACCAAATCTCTTGTGGGACTCTTAGCCCATGACATCTTGTAAGAGAGGCTATTGCTTATACCCAACCCAATTTCTTGTTGGACTCATAGTCCACGACATACTGGGTGATAAGCAAACGCTATATCATTGCATCGACTAACCATTTTGTAGCTTGCTAAATCCCTTGTTAGAAATGATTTAAAACCAACACAGGAAACAATTGGAAGTTACGTCTCCTTACCACGGCCCTAACCCTTATTTTGATGGTAGCACGGTGGGTTGTTGTGTTAATCATTCAACGTTATAATGGTGATATCTAAGCAGTCGCCATTCTCACCACAAAGGGAAAGTGCAAACGACATCGTCACCACAAAGGGAAAAATACAGACGACATCTTCGTTACCAATTGAACAAGTCAGGCGACATCTTTACTACAAAGGGAATAGTGCACGTGACAATATATTACAAAGGGAACAAACGACATATTGACTACAAAGAGAATAAGGCAGACGACATCGTCACAACAAAGGGAAAAAGGCAGACGTCAACTTCACTAGAAAGGAAACAGGACAGACGACATCTTCGCTGCAAAGGGAATTAATCAAACGACATAATCCATACAAAGAAAACAAGGCAGAATACATATTCACTACAAAGGGAATATGGCAGACGACATCTTCACTACTAAGGGAATAAGGCAGTCGATATGTTCACTACAAAGAGAATAAGACAGTCGACAACGTCACAACAAAGGGAATTAGGTTGACGGTATCTTAAAACACCAACATATATGAATATCTTTCTTATGTTTATTTCTGTACCTATCTATATTAATTGTTTGCGCCTTCTCTGTATTCGTAACCGTACAGTAATAGTTCTATGCACTATTTATTGTTTTTGTCTTTGCCAATGTAGGGAATTTCAGTATTTATTCGCTATGATAACGTTTCTTTTATTATCATTTCGGAATATAAGGCAAATATCGCTCTGATGTAACACTCACTATGTACATAATAGAATCAAACAACAATTTATGATTCCGATGGAAACCCTAACCTTCTTACCTCAATTTCATATTTTCTTATTATTTATTAACTTACATAAGTCTAAAACATTGTTTCCTTGTTAGAGGAATAGGCAATAAACAAATTATAACTTGTTGTTTACTTGCTATGTTTTCAGTTATGAGAAACGCTTGGCAAACAATCACACTGAACGCCAATCTCATTAAAATCATATCGTGACGTTCACTTCGTTTCATTACGTTATGTACGATCTGAGAACATGACGTTAGAGGTTACCTCAAGTTAACCTTTATAACTTGCATATTTGTAAGCAGGTGCACTAAATCATGACCAATGATAACGTTGGTAACGTAGCAGGTTTGGTTGAAACTTTAAATGGCGTCGTTGGTGACGATGCTGACCCGGGATCTCCCTGCCCGCTTTAACAATTTCTTTCCGAAAATCAGTAACTGTTAGCCTTTGATAAATTAATGAAGCGTGAAATAAATAACAAGGTCAAGGATGATAGTTCAATTGAATCGGAAAACGAAAATATAAACTTAACTGGATTAAAGAAAGTTATATATTAATAATGCTTTTAAACTAGAGCATATCGTGTAAATGGGTAAATAACATTATTAATTAGACCCATAGATGATACAGCACTACAAACCTGATGTGATGTTTTGAATTTGACAATGTAATACAAATTCGCGAGCACGGGCAAGATCATTGTCTAGATTCCTAGACCTGAACTTCGTTCTCAGACGTTAATCACGGTGATTGACCAGTAAAGATGCTGAAAGATAGTCATTATTTGCACATATCTATGCTTACAAGTGTTCATATTGATACATTGTTAATGTTATATGTAAACACCTAAGTATACCATGTGTAAACTATCATCTATGCTAATCATGTTGCACAGTAAATGTTACTGTAAGCCAGGTAAGTTTTAACTTGACTTGTATTTAATTGTGTAAAGCTCAGTCGGTTTTTTTCGTTATTTTTTACGAGGGAAACCCCTGTGGTATAAACTGTTTTACTGCATTGCAGCTGCACTATTTTGGAACTTAATAGAGTGATGTTCATTTAATAAATAATAAGATTGTTTTTATTAGGAGAAGGATGTATCATCAAACAGGTTTTAAGATAATATGAAAAACCCAGGAGGCTGGGACCCTCTGCAATGGAGTAAAAAAATATGCCCCAAAAATATTTTGATTCAAGAGTCAAGACTGAATCAGGTGAATAATATGAATATTTTATGGGGTATTTCAATTAAGTTATACTTAGAAATGTGAATTAGGGTGTTATTGTTTATGATTATCATTCTAAATTTTAATAATTACATTGGACATAATTGGTTTCGCCTTTGCCAACCCGACATCAGGTTTTGATATTTGGGAAGTGTTTCGGCTGATAAAATGGAAGATTTTAAAATCATCTTATTTACTAATTCAGTAATCACATCATTCGAGCGGAGTATTCTCGCGATATTGATAAAATACTGAGCGCACATAGCAGTCGGAAAAGCTTTTTACGAAAAAACAAAAACAAAAAACCTTCTTTTGTTACAAAAAACAACAACCTTCTTTTGTACACATCTGATAAACTGGTTAAAAGCAGTCAACAGTTGGGTGTTTAGATGCTTTCAACACCTAAACTTTTTGTACTAAATTAATTGAGGCATTATATTTCACTTCAGAGAAATTTCTATCATATTTCGATTTCTTTTATAGTTTATACATGTAATGGAACAATCTGTAAAGAAAACATAGATTCTCTTTCAGCCAAAATAGAGGGAGGGTGAAGTGACTTGATTATTCTCAAACGTCTGTATCTAACTCGGTGATTTGATTAATTATACTTCAAATATACAGGAAAAATGAATGAGATCATCGTATTCTGGAAGCAGTTTATTAGATAAAATAGATACCCGATATATGTAGCCTTAGTGTTCAAAACTATATTTTGTCCATTGGGATGGCAGTACTTTTCAAATCTGGTTTACATTTATTAAGGTAAATCAGCATTCAGTAGTTATTGATTTAATGAAATGAATCAGTGGGTTTGAACAGAAGCTGGGTCACTTGACAAAATATCATATCAAACACTAAGCTGCTAAATGGTGTGTCTGTCACATTAAGACATTTTATTTTGGTAAATTTAAACTAATAAACTTTAACCATAACATAAACATAACATAAAGAGACACATTTAATACAATAATTAACAAATAAAATAGTTAATGATTGGTGACAAATTGTATTCATGTGCAGTATATATAGCTAATGAAGTGAATGTCACTGTTCTGTGTAAATGATCATATTCATCATGATAGCTGATCATGTTTAATGTGAACTTCAAATATCTTGACTCCTGTTTTCTTTTTTCTTTACATATTGGTTTACATAATGGTTGCTGTTATGAGGCAGCCAGAGTACCAGTTATTCTGCACTTCCATATTGTACCTTAAAAATGAATTGAAAGAATAGTTGAATAAATAAATTCTTGATAAATGCTTAGCTACAACAATGTTGTGTTTTGGATTCTAAGTAATAAAAAATGTTAAGTCATCATATATGATTTACTTTAAATTTCTTCACTGATTTCCCTCTTTGACAGAGTGAAAGAATAATACTTAACAAGTATATTTCCAGACTTGAAATGTAATCTCATTCAAATTTTTACAAAAAAGCTTTTTTATCTTTATACAAATATTGCAAACACATGGAATCCAAAGATGCTTAAATCATTAACTTCAAGTAGTATTATATCTACCTATTTTCTATTCCTAAAATAAAATAAAAAAAGTTTGATGAAAATTTTAATTGAATATGTATTCACCTGTTCTGTGTGTGTCTAAGGATTACCATATGGATATGGTAAATACAGGAACACGTTCTTCTCAGACTTTCAGACAGCTGGACTTCCTGAATTGTTCAACTAAAAGCAATAAGTTTTCAAAAAAAACACACATTCATTTCACTTCATGTCAATGTAACATTAGTTAGTAACTTATTCTGCACACAAGAACATGTACATAAAAATGTACTCTTTAAATAAGCAGTGAAATTATAATTACTTGTTTTATTATTAGTGTAGGTCTACTTTTTTAAGAATGTATTATTGTGGACAAGTACATCACTAACATTCATCAATGGGACAAGATTAAATACACTTGGAGAGTACTGTATTGCATTTATTAAAGTACAAATACAATGAGTAGTTACACACAGGTTAAGCAGCACTTACCATCAATGATACCTGATACAGTAACTGCTAAGATATACGTCTGCTCTGTCTGGTTCTGTATGTTGTAACCCACTATTTTTCTCTAGCCAGCCAATAAGGGCACTGCTTGCAGCGCCCTCTCATTTTGTGATCACGCGGTAGTCATGTGATCACAACAACTGTTAAAATAATCTAAACATTATAAAAATATTCAAATGTTAACTCAACCAGGGAAGATAGCTCAGATCATATTTGTTTCAAACTCTATGAAATGACAGTGTACAAGCTTCGATCTAAGGAATTTTTAAATTAATCTAGAACTGCTAGTACAGTGTGTGTATACCACGTGATAAATTACGTCATATATGCTACGTCGGAAGGCAACATTTTGCTTAAAATAAAGACTTAAATCAAAGATAACTTTCCTTTTACTACACCATTTTAAATAAAACAAAGGGCAGTCTATGTCGCTTAAAGAGCCCCGCATTCCTTTAATAACCGAAGTTTCATATGGTGATTAGTTTTATCTAACACTTCGACAAACCTGTTTCCAAAATAATGTTTTGACAGTGCTCCGTCCGACGGCCGTATTGTGAAAAGGTTTTTCGAAGTGTTTTAAGAAAATAAACTCTCAGTCAAACTCTGGTAAGCGACTGAAGGCAGGGCTCTGTTAGCGGCGTAGACAGCACTATGATTCATTTAAAATGGTGAAAAAATAGTAAAGTTATCTTTGTTTAAAGTCTTCATTCGAAGCAAAATATTGCCTTCCGACGTAGCATTTATGACGCAATTAATCACGTGGTATACACACACTGTAGTACATACCAATAAACTCTGCTTGTATCCTGGATTGGGGTCATCTGGTTTCAAATCCTTTATGATATCTGTATTGTAGGATATCCGGTTGGGGAAGAGAACTCAAAGACTCATATTTAAACTGTAAAAAAAAAAAACATGGTTATTAATAAAATTCAGCTCATTTATTCAATAGTATTCATCTATGACTGTCATAAATTATTATCTTTTACATTATTATTACAATATATTGGCGAATAACACTTGGTCTCCGCCAGGGCCTGGTTCACACATCAATTATGATGATCTACAATAATTTACAATATTAAAGTAACCTGCGAGGTTGAGTATGCCAGGGTGAGGCTCCAACCCACGACCGCCGGAACGCTAGCACGACGCTCTACACAACTGAGCTAACCGGGCGGCTGGTTCTTACCCACACACAATACGATTTTGTATTTACGTTTCATAATCCGGTGTTTTTATCAAACTGTTCATTCCAATAATTCTTTCCAAGAAGGCCTTACAGAGTATCTAATGCTGCAGCAGAGTCATAACATTTGTACATACGAAATGAATAAATAATGTAATATTTTTGGTGAAAATGAAAGTATCAGTCAACTGGACAAACAGCAAGTTCATAACGTTTCATGGACATCAGAATAACCCATTAATATTATGGTATTAAACTATTTATATGTAATATTTTACTCACGCTTATGTATCCGCATCGTTTATAATAGGTCAATAGTTCGTAATATTATGATCATATTGGAATTGTTTTACTAACAAACAAGTTCAATTTTCTGAGACGCCATTTTGTTTTTTGGTAATGTTAATTACGGGAATACTTCAGTAATTAATGACACGTAAAAAAAAACAGTTAAAAGAAAATACAGGATGGAAAGGAATATTTATTATAAACTTAATCCAGTGGCAATCGGTTTACATCTACAAGTGACGGTTGCCGGTGTTTACCTCGTAAATAAACGGCTATTGCAGCATCTTAAAATGGTGTCCTTTTAATGGCATTTGGTATACAGAGAGAAAAGTAGTTTCGGAAGAAACACTGAAAGTTTCATCAAAACGACACTATTCTGAGCATACGAATTTGCTATATTTTGTAAAATTGCCATATACTCACAGCTTAATTCGGCCATGACGTTTGGAAAAAACGTCAGCTTCGTGTCAGCTTTCAACGTAACGAGCAATTTCATTGGCTAGTGGAGAGGTCAATCTGAGTTGACCCCTTACGCGAATTCCTCAGATCCACATAGCTTAACGTCGTGAAGCGTGTATTGGGGATCTGATTTTAGTGAGATTGACCGAACGCCTAATTGTTATTTTCACGTTTACAGATAACGAATGACTCGGAGAAACCATAAAAAAATGCTGCAACAGAAATAATGCATCTCATATTGCTGTCTGAGTAAGACTGTAGATTGACAAATATGACATTTAATTGCGCTTTTATTTCTTTCGATAAAGAACAGACATGGCAACTCCATTTCAGGCAGAGTTTTAACTGTTTATAACTACTCTCATCAATAATCTACCATGTGGAACTATTTTATGTCAATACGCATCAACACCGACCATGGACAAACCCTTATTGTTTTCTAACGTTTATATTAACTTTTCTGAAATAATTACACTATGAACGTAGCTAAGCTATCACAGAATAACACTTACATTTGTGTTTGAACACTCTCATTTTTGGTAGTTTCCATTGCTTTGGGTGTATTCTTTTTAAAGACAAGGCTTTTTGTACATTTTAGATAAAATGTTGAATTCCACTTTCATATGAATTTCTTATGTTTTAAACTTGCGTTTACATTCTTTCCAATAGTAGTCTGTCGACCGAATGGTATATCCGGTCAGTATACAATAACAAAGGGGCATACACATATTTAAGCCATAATACTTGCTCTACTATCGACTACCTGGTATGTAGAGAAATTGATTTTACATTGTTAAATCAGTTCGATATAAACCCGTTTAATATATTTAGTGACCATGCACCGATCGCGTTTGATATTAAAGTACATACACGGACGGTCAATGATGATACGCGTGATGGGACCGATGAAAAGCGGACATACTTTAAATGGTGCGAGGAGCACAAAAAATATTTAGACGGGATCTCATAGCGAGCCTAAATAATATTAATAATATATTCCATGACGCGGATTTTACTCAGCACCGCGACGTAGATAAATTAGTTGATGATTTCTCATCTACAATACTTAAAAGCGCGGAGCCATACTTTAAAAAAGAATATACGCAGAGCAATGGTAATAAAAGTCGCCACATGCAAAGTAAATGGTTCGACCATGATTGTTATATTGCCAAACAAGTATATACGGACGCATTAAAGAATTTTAATCTTAATAAGTCGGAGTATAATAGAGCATCGTTAAACGAGCATAAACGCGCTTATAAAACGCTTATCAAAAAGAAAAAGCGAGCGTATAAAACCCGTAAGGCGAAGGAATTGTATGACTTGAGAAATAAACGGCCGAAAGATTTCTGGAATCATTTTAAATCTAGGAATAATAACAGTACTGGCAATATCGATACGGATAGGTTCAAGGAATATTTTTCCGGTTTGTTTAATGACATACACGCAACACAGATTGACGAAATAGATGAACTTGTTAATAATTCCGATTTTAATATTGGCGATCCCAAATTTGAAGAATTAAACTCTCCTTTAACGGCAGAAGAAGTGAGATCGGCAGTTAAGGGTCTTAAGCGGAATAAATCGGCATGCCCTATCGACAATCTATTAAACGAGTTTTTTTTATTGAAACTATAGATATATTGGTTGGTCATTTAACCGATTTGTTTAATGTCGTACTAGATAGTGGTCACTTTCCGTTGTCTTGGTCATATGGCTATATTGTCCAAATATATAAGAAAGGGGATATGAATGACACCAATAATTACAGGGGCATAACTCTTGTCAGTAACCTGGGCAAAATATTTACTAGTATTTTAACCAAACGAGCTGAAACTTGGTTCGAAGACAATAATCTGTTATCAGACGCACAATTTGGGTTTAGAAAAGGGTCCAGCACAGAAGATGCAATATTTGTCCTTCATAATCTTATTGAAGACACACTTTGTTCGAAGATGAGGTTACCTTGGGCGTTTATTGACCTTAAAAAGGCATTCGATTCTGTTTATAGGAATGCTCTTTGGTATAAGCTTTTTAATATGGGACTTGACGGGAAAATACTTCGGATATTCAGAGCAATGTACTCTGTGGTCAAATCATGTGTAAAACATTGCAATTCCTTCTCTGACTTTTTCGACATTTCAATCGGCCTAAAACAGGGCCTAAATAATTCACCGATATTATTTGCGTTGTTCTTAGAAGACCTGGAATTATATTTACAATCCGATATTGGGAGTGGATTGTCCCTATATGATTTATGTATTATAATATTGCTATTTGCTGATGATATGGTCATATTTGGTAACTCTCCAGAGGACCTACAAACTAGTTTAAACAAATTATATGAATACTGTCACACTTGGGGTTTACAAGTTAATACTGTCAAAACTAAAGTGGTAATATTTTGAAAGAGAGGCCCAACAAGACCCAACGAAACTTGGTACTATAATAATGAACCCCTGGAGATAGTCGACGATTTTAATTATTTGGGTGTTGTTTTTAACTATACGGGATCATTTGTTTAAACAACCAGTATGTAGTGGGTAAAGCACTAAAGGCGATGAACGTATTAACCAGAAATATAAGTAAATACGATGTCCCACCTAAAATAGCGTTACAACTATTTGATTCCTTTGTCGGGTCTATTCTTAATTATGTATGTCCGATATGGGGGTTTACGAAGTCCAAGGACCTGGAAAGAATACACCTTAAATATTGCAAATTTCTACTTGGTGTCAAGCAAACAACTTGCACAGCAGCAGTCTATGGCGAATTAGGACGCTATCCATTATATGTTACCCGATATTTAAAAATAATTAAGTACTGGTTCAAGGCACAAGATTCCAATAATATATTGCTTACATCCCTTTATCGTAAATCCCTTCAGTCGTGTGAACTTGGACGCAAAAACTGGGCATATAATGTTAAAACATTACTAGAGGGATATGGATTTTATGATGTCTGGTGCAACCCATGGAATTATAATGCTAAAACATTTGTTCCGCTTTTTAAACAGCGCCTTACTGATACTTTTTTACAGAAGTGGCGCGCGGATATTACTAACAGTACAAAACTTAATACGGTATTTTTACACCTCCATGATAAGTTTGAAATTGCCAGTTATTTAAATTTACTATATAATAAGACATATAGAAAATATCTTACCAAATTACGTGTGTCAGCCCATTGTTTACGTATTGAAACCGGAAGATATTGGGCAAATAGACTTCAAAGAAACGAGAGAATATGTTTATTGTGTGATGCACAGGACATTGAAAACGAATTTCATTTTGTTTTAAGTTGTAGTCGTTATAACGATCTAAGGATACAGTACATTAAACGATATTTTAGAATTAGACCAAATATGTATAAGTTTATTGAATTACTCAACTGTTCTTGTAAACAACTATTGTTCATCTTTGTAAATTATTTGCTAACGATAGACGTAATACAATCATAATGATATAAATGAGTAACCACCTTTATCACCATTTACATTTCCACTATTTAGCTATTATTTTGTGGAATCAATTACTTTATATTACTATAATTTAGCTTATTGATACATTGTTGACATTCTCCATATAACAATATGATATCTACAGTTTATTGTTTACTCTATTATCTAAAAGTACCATCTTATACACGTTGATCACATATTATGACATTTGTCTTTTCTTCGTACGAATACTGTAACGAGATGCTTTATGCATAAGTTGAAATAAAATCTGTTCTGTTCTGTTCTATAATAAGGATATTCAAGAGGCAACCTTGACCTTTAGTGAGTAGTTTAGATGCCGTGACCATCAAAGTGTCACGTGCGTGGCCATGTCACTCATTAACAGCTTACAGAGACAACTATTCTGTTCATGCATCTATGTAATGACTATTTACGAGTACACAGTTGAAGCATTTAATTAATTAAATAGAAAGATATTACAACAAGTCTGATCTTCATTACGCGACTTGCGTGACGATTGTGACAGCTTTAACTAGCTCTAAGAAACAAAACAAAAATGACAACACAATGAGATACGACGTTGTTCCTGCGCATCCTGAGTAATATGCAACATGCTGGTCGGTGTAATTGTTTAATGGTTGTTTTGTTTAAACGTTAATTAATCTATAAAAAAACTAAAGTAATTTTACGAACAAACCCATTCTTATGCGAAAAGTCTACGTGTGTTTTGAATGTACATCGAGGTTTTCGATTAAGTCATTAAGCTATTTCAGTTAATTTATTTTCTGGTGTACAATACGGTCATATCATGCATGCAACGCTTAATCAATACATTATGCGAACTTACCTGAATTGATCAATTTAAACAAAGATTGGCATTTGAATTGAATCTCATAAACAATATTCGGTCGAAATTTAAAAATATAAAAAGCATTGTTCTTTATATTGTTTTGGCATGAATAGCTTGCATTCAACGCTTTAATGAAAATGTCCAAAAACGCATTGATAATAATCTGAGAGAAGAACTGTGCCACTTTATTGTTTGATAGTTGAAATTTACACAAAAAGAATGTAATTTCGTATATAATGGCTAATTACAGTATATGTACCTTCCTAAATAGTAATTAAACCGTTAATATTTCCTTAATTGCTGGCCTTCCCGCTGCATTATTACCTATATAATTAGTTTTTAATGATACATTCACTCAGTTTGAAAATGGCTTTTATGCAATATAGATGTCACGACTTATAAAAAGGGTAGGTAAAACTACATTTGTTTTGTTGACTCGTCACAATTTGTGTATTGCTATCGCATTGACATTCAATCGTACCGCTCTGTTATACATGTATGACTCAGATCTAGTGCCACCCACCGCAACTGTGGCGAATCGTACAACCGTGGTCAAGAGTGCATTCCTTACCATAATTCCTTTTAACTTAATATACCGATAAAGTCATTGATGTTCTTTGTTGTTTTTGAATAACCATGTGTCATGTTTTTGTTTCTAGTTTATTTCATTTTTTTTTAAGATTCAGAATCTAATTAGAATAAGCAAGGAAAACAGCCCAATTATTGAAAACTTGAAATATAGCTGATAATTCAATAGTTAAGTTTATTAAAAAATACTGATTATTAGATGTCATTAAATAAATTAAAGCTCATTTTAGCAACGGTTGTAGGGTCATTTCAGAGAACAGCCACGGTTGTGGAATAAATTGGCCACGTTTGAGGGATCGTGTTTAACATATTAGAATTACCATACTATAATTTGTGAACGGTAACGATCTTTATTAAGAACATAGTTTCATTCACGGGGTAAAATACAGTGTACAAACTACACATGTTCGTTTCCTGTATTTTTTTTATTTCCATGTTTATCTCCTTGTTACATTCGATTTAGTTCATGATTGTCGACCACTGCCTGTGCATTGCACACCTTGACATGTTTTCATTTATATAGGACTGGCCCTAAAATGTCCATTGTCATTATTACGCTGCTCTTTATGATACGATGATGTTTTCTTGTCACAAATATTCCGCCGAAATTTAATCGTCGTTCTATGGACACAATGACCGGAAACCGTTTGTGATAACGATATTGCAGCATAAACTTCAGGGACGAATCTGTCGCTGCTAAGGTACGGTTTAACAGTGCCTTTATTGACCTGGCTAATTAACAGTTAGCATTGCCAGCTTGCCCTTGGCATCGCAGAATTTGCTTGTAAGATATGGTCTGTAATATAGAGTGATGTTGTGCACACAAAGTAATTTAAACCCCCAGTAAATTTACATTTTACTGACCGTTCCAAGGCGGTACCTAACAATCCTTGATAAACATGTTCTATGTCTTTGGCGTTTACCCTGTACAATTAAACCGGCTTTATGTTTTTCAACCTTTTTGCTACTGAGCTTGTTTCTGTAGTTTTTTTGAAGCAAATTCATTATATGTTATAGTAGTTCACGTATAAATTATACTTTTCAAAAAATACCTACGGCTGATAATTTAAGCGTTCATTGAAAGTTTAAAACACCAATATATATATATATATATATATATATATATATATATATATATATATATATATATATATATATATATATAACTAACTGTTATTGTTAATTGCCGTACTTCTATACGTTAAATTTAGGCGCAATTTCTGAAATTGCAAACAAAATACAATAACAAAGTCATGTGCACTTTCATTTGTTTTGCTCTTTGTTATTATAGGTAATTCTAGTATTTATTCGCCATGATTATGTTCGTTTCATTACTGTTTCGGAATAAAAGGCAAATATTGATGTGATATAACATGCACTATACATTTAATAGAATCAAACTACATTTTATGTTGTTGATGGATATATTGTCTAGAACTTACATAAACTATTTTCTCTTTGTTAGAGGAATTAGCAATAAAAAACCCATAATTTCTTGTTTACGAACTGTGTTTTCGGTTTTGGGAAACGCTTGGAAAACAATCACACCGACGGCCTAATTGTCATTTTCACATTTACAGATAACGAAAGACTCGGAGGAACTATAAAAATAGGAATTGCAGCAAAAAAAATAATGCATCTCATATCGCTCTCAGTGAAAGGCTTTAGATTAACATGAAAGGCATTTAATTGCACTTTAATTTCTTTCGATAAAGAACAGACATGACGTTTCCATTTCAGAGAGAGTTTTGAGTCCTTATTGCTATTTTTCATCACTAAGCTTCTAATGAAACTTTTTTATTTCAATGCGCAGCAACACCTTCCATCGAGATCAAACCGTTTCGTGTGTATACCTTAACTATTAACTTTTCTAAAACTTGTACACTGTGGACGCAGCGAAGCTCTGATAGAATTACACTTATGAATGTTGTTTGAGCACTCTAATTTTTGGTAATTTCCTTATTGTTGGATGTATTATTTTCTAAGGACAAGGATTGTGGTATTATTTTTATATAAAATGTAGACTTTCACTTTAACATGAATGTCTGCAAAATCTGAACTTGAAATCATTAACATTGTATCGTCATTTTTCGAATCATATGTCATTTTTGTTAACTCCGGCAAGGCAGTTACAAGAGTGCGTACATAATCATGTCCATATTATTTTGTTATCATTTAATTATGATTGAGGGCTTGCATGTCTTCCCAAAAGATATCGCTAACTCACATACTATACAAAAACAATGTATATTACTAAATTATATGCGTACGTTCTACTGTATTGTCATAAAACGGTTACTTGGACAATGTTTATGGTCCTCAGCAGCGAATAATATAAAACAACGGTTAAGTTGTCAATAGGCAATCGTTCGGTTAGATTACACATTAAGATGATTTGATTTGTAAATTGCATTTGTTTGGAAAAATATGGACCAATAAATGCACCTTCCAGTTCATGTTGACCAAACCAAAGAATTAAACAGTTTTATTTAAATGGTTGCTGGATAATTATGATTTTCTACAGTATAGGATAAGGACCCTTACAAATCAACACAACAATAACAGGGTTAAATTTATATGTTCTTTATTATTTAAATTATTAAAAAACGCCTTGATAAAATATATCCTATTTTCTTTCTTTGAGTTCTTAGTCTGTCGACCGAATGGTAAATCTTGTTAAAATAATTAGGATATTCAAGAGGCAATCTTGACCTTTAATGAGTAATTTATATGCCGTGACCAACATAGCGTCAAGTGCGTGGCCATGTCACGCATGAATAGCTTACAGAGACATATACATACCGGCTATTTACACATTCGTGAATGATAAGATAAACAAAGTTGTGCTATTAACCGTACATTAACCAGTATACTGCTATCGTATTGACATTTCATCATACCGCTGTGTTATACATGTACGACTAAAATATGGCCACCCACCACAACTGGTGTGTGTTTTTTAGATTCAGATTCTTAATAAACTTTGAACAGCCCAAGTATTCCTTAATTGTAAATAAGTTGACTCAACGCCTACTTTTTATCAGATGGCGTCATATAAAAGTGACGTCATCTTTATTTACACTTTCAGAGAACATGTTCCTGCAATTTGTTTATTTCAATATTGATGTTATCTCCTTGTAACATTCAATGTAGTTCATGATTGTCGACAACTTCATGTGCAACGCCTAACCTTGACCTGTCTTAATTATCTGGTTGGCTAATACTCACAGGTCTGTTATCTTTTAAAATTTCATTTGACCTTTTGTTCTGATAACATTTTTTGTACATGAATCAGCATGATTCGGGACAAGAGTAAAGGTGTCAGTTATTTGAAATAGAAAAATATTATACCTATGGTCCACATGAACTGTGGCGAGTCTTAAGGACACTAATTACCGTCTTACTAAATATGTTTGTTTTTTTAAACTGAGTTTAATTAATCGTCTTTTGGATTACTTTTAAAGTTAATTTCGAGACAAATGACGTAGTTGAAAATATGTGCATTTTGATCTTTAATAACGAGGCATTTATTGCAACACAGATGGTAAAATGAATAGAATCGTGAAAAATGATTATAATTGTCCGGAAAATTTATCATAAATTGAATACTGAAAAATGTAGTATCTAATAAGAGCGTGGAAGAGTTCTGATTAAGCTATCTTTAAAGCGGAAAACAGTTTCTGCAGGGCATTTCTAAGGCAAGAATTTATCATCTTCTATCACAACTTGTCCCAAAAGTATTTTCCTAAACAAAGAGTTGTTGTTCTTACATCGATTGAAAAACAGATGCAGCGTTTTTTGTTTGATAAACAAAGCTTCAAAACAAAAATCCCCATTTGATTCAATAGTGGGTAATTGCTTTCTGAATTTAGTGCTGCTCTGCCCAATATAGAAACATAATGGAACAACAGCTTTTAACGTATTTTTCCTACAAAGTATTCCCATGATAAAATACCAAGAAATGAACTTAAAAAATCGTTGAGTGATTCGGGAATGACAAAATCAGTTAATACAGCGTATATGTGTTTACATATTTCTATTTCGCAACGTTGTTCCGATGTGTGGTATTATTGTTCAAATAGATTTGTTGTTATTGCTTGACTTCTTATCGTGCTATTATCAAACCAGTTTATGTAGTCCACCCTAAAATTAATTCTCTGCTTGTTCCATTAACTATATTTTACCATAATGGTGTCCGGTGGCTCCATATATAGTAATGAACTCATTTAAAAAGGTGTTTTTTGCTTAATTGGAAAATAATTACTTAATGTTAAAAGATTAACGGAAGAGGCATATTATTTAGTTTTTGAAGGCTGAAAAGGTTAGGATGTAAAGTTATCTCTATAAAATACTTTGCATTTCTCATATTTTGCATTAAACTTTTTTAAATGAAACCAACGTATTATAGAGTTAACAGGCATACACGGTTATTGGATAGAAATATTACAATGTTTGCATTATGTCAGCAAATCTGGTAATAACCAGGTAAGAACATATAGGAATTTTAAGTTAAGTTTTGAATACAGATCAAGAATGTCTTGGAGGAACCATAAAAATAAGGAATTGCTGCAACAAAAATAATGTATCTCATATTCTTCACGGCGAAAGGCTTTAAATTAACAAGAATGACCTTTAACTGCACTTTTATTTCTTTATTGAAGCACAGACAAGACATTTCCATTTCACACACAGTTTTAAATCTTTATTGCTATTCTTCCTCACGAATGTACCATAACAAACGATTTAATTCCGATGCAAACAAACACCGACCATTCAGGACAAACCGTTACTTTTGTTTACCCTTACTATTAACTTTACTAAAACATTTACATTGCGGACGCAGCGAGGCAATGGTAGAAAGACACTGAAATCTGTAGTTTGAGCACCCTCATTGCTGGTAGATTCCTTTCTTTTGTGTGTATTCTTTTTAAGGACAAGGATTGTGGTATTATTTTATATAAAATGTTGAATTTCACTTTAACAAGAATTTTTTAAAATCTGAACTTACAGTCATCAATATTGTATCGTCATTTTACGAAACAGTTTCAACTCAGGCAGGCAGTTACAAGAGTACGTACCTAATCATAACTATATCGTTTGTCATTATGTAATAATGCGTGGGGGCTTGCATGTCTTCCCCAAATAAATCATTGACTCACATACACTTAAATTATGTATTTTACTATATTTTATGCGTACTTTCTACTTAATTGTCATAGAATATTTACTTGGGCTATGCTTTTAATTTCAGCAGCCAATATTATAAAAAAGTGGTTAAGTTGTCAACAGGTTATATTTCGGTTAGATTACACATTTAAACTATTTGATTGGTTATTAGTTCTTTTTGTAAAATATTGACCAATAAATATTTTTTTTCTGTAGACTTTGACCAAACCAAATAAATAACCAGTTCTTATTAAATGGCTGCTGGGGAACACATCTTCAGGATATTTATTAACTTCTTAAGTGACTAAAGGATAAAGACCCAAACAAATCAACAAAACAACAATAGGGTTTAATTTTTTGTATGTTTTGTATTGTTTTGAATATTAAAGACGCCTTTAAAAAAAATTCAGTTTACATTCTTTGAAACCGTAGTCTGTCGACCGAATGGTAAGTCCGGTTAGTATCATTATGATATTCAAGAGGCAACCTTAACTGTTTTTGAGTAGTTTAGATGCCGTGACCAACATAGTGTCAAGTTCGTGGCCCTGTCACTCATTAACAGCTTACAGAGACAATGAAATGTCTATTTACGAGTACAGAATTGAAGCATAGAATTAATTAAATAGAAATATATTACCACAAGTCTGATCTTCATTACGCGATGTGCGTGACGATAATGACAAATTTGATGAGCTCTTAGAAACATACACGTATATCAATATCATGTATTTGTTTAACACTAAAGTATGAAGGCAGCCATCAACATTTCTGCTTGTTTGTATCAATAAAAATTACACCATCAACTGCAAATGACAATCCATGAGATACGACGTTGTTTTTCGTATCCCGAGTAACATGCAAACACGCTACTCTTAAAATAATGGATGTGTATGATTGGTGGAATTGTTTAATGGTTGTTTTGTTTAAATATTTATTTAATTATTAAACAAACATCAATTATTTGAAATGATATTAGAATTTGAATTTTATCGAATAAAAATAGTCGGTCTATTTTACAAGTTTCAAAATGTAAAAAGCAAAAAGCATGGTTCTCTATTTTGCAATGGTTATAAAGAGCTTGCACTCAACACTGTAATTAAATAGAATCGTACAGAATAAGTACCTTTCTTAAAAAAAGTTAACCGTAACTACTTTCAAAATCGCTAACCTGTTCACTTCATTATTACGCGTATATTTAGTTTCTATGATATATTTATTCAGTTTAAAAATGACTATTATGCAATACAGATATCACGACTTAGACTCAGATTTATTGCCACCCACCAAAACCATGGCTAATCGTACAACCATGGCCTAAAGTGCAGCTCATAATTCGATTCCTTTTAACTATTACCGATCTAAACATTGTTGTTTGCTGTTGTCTTTCGTTTAATTTTGTGTTATTTTTTTGTTTGTAGTTTATTTCAGTTGCTGTTTTTAAAACATCAGATTATATAAAGAAAAAGGAAGAAACACTGCAAAACTAATCATAACTTACGATAGAGCTGTATATTCAATAGTTTAGTTTAATCAACGCCTACTGTTTATCGGATGGTGTCATATAAATGATAGCTACGGTTGCGTGGTCATTTCAGAGAACAGACACGGTTGTGAAACTTATTGGCTACGTTCAATGGGCTATGTCTTATTCAATATAATAATAATTCCATAATTTGTGAACGGTAACGAACACCATTAAGAACATGTGTCATAACCGGGGTATAATACTGTGAGCAAATTAGGCATGTTCTTTTCTTACAATTGTTTCTATATTGATATTATCTCCTAGCATCTTACATTCATGATCGTCGACAAGTGCGTGTGCTACGCACACCTTGACATGTCTTAATTTAGAATATATCTTTGGCTAACGTCCGGGCTGGTTAACAATAGGTCAGTGATTTTTAGAGATTTCATCAGACATGTTTTGCCTTTGTCATGATAGCTTTCTGTTGGTACATTGATTAGCATGATTTGGGACCACAGCAAAGTGCCGGTTAATTGAAATAGAGAAGCATTATACCTATGGTCTACACAAAGTGTAACGAACTTTTTAATAATTTTTAACGAAGATTTTTTAATAAATATGTTGTTTTTTTAAACTGAGTTTAATTGATCGCCTTCTTGTATTTTTGAATTTTCGTTTCAAGAAAAATGACGAAGTTGAAACTTTGTGCATTTCGTTATTTAAAAACTAGGCATTTATTGCAATATAAATGGTAAAATGTAAATGATTGTAAGACAATGATGATAAGTGTACACTTTATTCGAAAGAATTGCATTTTTAAAAATGAATTATCCAATGACAGCATAGAATATTTCTTCTTCTATCACAACATGTCCCTAATGTATTTTCTAGAACAAAAAATTGTTGAATATACATTTATTGGAAAACAGATGCGGTTCTTTTGTTAAATAAACAAAGCTTCAAAACGAACTTGCACATTTGTTTCAATTGTGTGTAATTGTTTTTTGAATTTATTGAAGCTCCGCCAAATATAGAAACTTTATGGAACAACAACTTTTAACGTCTTTTTCCTACAAGGTAAATAGAGTCGGAAATGAAAATGGCAGCTTCACATTTATACTCTGTTTTTTTTTTTAAATAAATAAAATTAAACAAAACAGTCTGTTTGAATTCGTTTTTGATATGGCAACATGTTGTATGTTTTTAAATGATCAATTTTCTTTTACCTGTACATGTGGATGTGATTTAATAAACTATAAAATATTATTGTTAAAGAAACTCCTTAGTCCTATGAGCTAAATATCTGATTTCACTAATCATACCCTACAGTGGTAATGCCTGGTTGCTCCATATATATTATTGGCATCATTTGAAACCAGTTTGCTTGCTAAATACGAACTTATTTGTTAGATGCCCCCCCCCCAAAATATATATATATATATATATATATATATATATATATATATATATATATATATATATATATATATATATATATATATATATATATATATATATATATATAAAAATAAAAATAAAAAAATAAATTAAATCAATAAATAACGTTGTGTATTTAGATTTGAAATCGAAGGCAAAAATTATTATCATGTTAATGTTACAAAGAATGTATGTTTGACTCTTAAAAAGATTATTCTCAAAACCGTAATAATTCATGAACTTTTCAGATGCCTTCTTTTACCACCTTTTCCCTGCGAATATCCCTTAAGGGTGGTAAGTAAATACGGCAAAGGACATAATTGTTTTTAACCTCTATATTAAACCTTTCATAGAATCCCTAGGGCTGATATAAACGTTCACGGAAAGGTTAAAACACCGATATATATATATATATATATATATATATATATATATATATATATATATATATATATATATATAACTAAGTTTTATATAAGAACGTTTATTCATCGAAATAGTATATACCAACGATGTTCCAGTATTGGATATTTCAGTGAAATTTAAAACATAAGTCAAATTTAAAGAGAGACGACTCATGATATGACAGTGCACACTGATAAATACTCAGATAAGTGGGAATATTTCAATCCTATAATCATAAACTGTTAATTGATACCAACCAGATTAAGATTATATGTCATTTTCCGTACCACTATACGTTAAATTTAGGCGCAATTTCTGAAATTGTAACAATGCAATAACAAATTCATATGCACTTTAAATTGTTTTGCTCTTTGTTGTTATGGGTCATTTTAGTATTTATTCGCTATGATTATGTTCTTATCATTATTGTTTCGGAAAAGGCAAATATCGCTTGTATAACATGCACTAAACATTAAATAGAATCAAGCTAAATTTTATGTTTTTGATGGATATATTTTACATAAATCTTAAATATTTTCTCTTTGTTAGAGATAATAGCAATAAACAAACCATAATTTCTTGTTTACTAACTGTGTTTTCAGTTTAAAGAAACGCTTGGCAAACAATCACATCAACGGCCTAATTGTTATTTTAACATTTACAGATAACGAATGACTCGGAGGAACCATAGCAAATAGGAATTGCTGCAACAAAAATAATGCATCTCATATTCTTCACGGTGAAAGGCTTGAAATTAACAAGAATGACCTTTAATTGCACTTTTATTTCTTTCATTAAAGCACAGACAAGACACTTCCATTTCAGACACAGTTTTAAATCTATATTGCTATTCTTCCTCACGAATGTACCATATCAAACGATTTAATTCCGATGCAAACAAACACCGACCATTCAGGACAAACCGTTACTTTTGTTTACCCTTAATATTCACTTTTCTGGAACATTAACTCTGCGGACGCAGCGAAGTTATGATAGAGAGACACTTATATCTGTAGTTTGAGCACCCTCATTTCTGGTAGTGTCCTTTCTTTTGTGTGTATTCTTTTTAAGGACAAGGGTTGTGGTATTATTTTATATAAAATGTTGAATTTCACTTTAACAAGAATTTTTTAAAATCTGAACTTGCAGTCATCAATATCGTATCGTCATTTTACGAAACAATTTCAACTCAGGCAGGCAGTTACAAGAGTACGTACCTAATCATAACTATATCGTTTGTCATTATGTAAATATGCTCGGAGGCTTGCATGTCTTTCCAACATATATCATTGACTCACATACACTTAAATTATGTATCCTACTATATTCTAGGCGTACATTCTACTTTATTGTCATAAAATATTTACTTGGGCAATGCTTTTAATTTCAGCAGCCAATATTATAAAAAAAGTGGCTAAGTTGTCAACAGGTTATATTCCGGTTACATTGCACATTTAAATGATTTGATTAAATATTGATCAATATTTTTTTTTCTGTAGACTTTGACCAAACCAAATAAATAACCAGTTCTTATTGAATGGCTGCTGGGGAACACATCTTCAGGATATACATCAACTTCTCAAGTGACCATAGGATAAAGACCCTAACAAATAAAAAAAAAAAACAAGAACAGAGTTTAATGTATATGTTTTGTATTGTTTTAAATATATAAGACTCCTTTTAAAAAATATTCAGTTTACATTCTTTGAAATCGTAGTCTGTCGACCGAATGGTCAGTCCGGTTAGTATCATTAGAATATTCAAGAGGCAACCTTGACCTTTAGTGAGTAGTTTAGACGCTGTGACCAACATAGTGTCAAGTTCGTGGCCATGCCACTCATTATTAGCTTACAGAGACAATTTCTTTGTGCATGCATCTATGTAATGACT
Organism: Mya arenaria; assembly: GCF_026914265.1. Taxonomy (NCBI): domain Eukaryota; kingdom Metazoa; phylum Mollusca; class Bivalvia; order Myida; family Myidae; genus Mya; species Mya arenaria. The sequence goes on along the minus strand of NC_069133.1, from coordinate 2,716,889 downwards.
GTTTACGAGACCACAATTGAAGCATTTGATTAATTAAATAGAAAGATATAACCACATGTCTGATCTTCATTAGGCGATTTGCGTGACGAGAGTGATACATTTAATGAGCTTTGTGAAAAATCCAACTTTATCTATAACAAGTACTCATTTGTTTATATTTGATGGGCAGCCTTCAATATTTCTGCTTGCTTGTATCAATAAAATGAGACCATCAACTGCAAATGACAACACCATGAATTATAAATGTTGTTTCTGCGCGTCTTGGGTAAAATACAAGCATGCTTCTCTTCAAATAATGAATCTGTATCATTGATGCAATTGGTAAATGGTTGTGTTGTTGAAACATTAATTTTGTTATCGAACAAACCTTAAGTAATTTACGAGCAAACGTAAACTGATGCGAGGAGTGTACGTGTGTTTGAAAGTGTCAATTTAGGAGTTTGTTTCAAATCAAGTTGTTTCCAATCAATTTATTTTCTTGTTTGCATTACCGTCAAATCATGCATACAACGACTAATAAATGATTTGCATTTGTATTGAATCAAATAAAAGTATTCGGTGCAAATGTGATTATGCAAAAAGTATAGTTCTTTGTTTTGTTTGGGTATGCATATCTTGAATACAACACTTTAATAAAAAGATACAAACAGGCATTGGTAATAATCGGAGATAAGACTTATGCCACTTTATTGTCTGATAGTTGTAATATACACAAAATCAGCGTTGTCATATAATTAAGCATGGTGTCCTACATTATAAATACCTTCTTAAATAGTATGTAAACCGTAAATATTTCCATAATCGATGGCCTTAGCTTCCCTCTACATTTTTACATATACTTAGTTTTTATGATATATTCACTTCGTTTAAAAATGATTATTATGCAATATAGATGTCACGACTTATATAAAGGGTAGATGAAATCACACATCATTTGCTGTTTCTGCATAACAAGTATACTGTTCTCGTATTGATATTCGATCAAACTGCTCTGTTCAACATGTAAGAATCAGATCTATTGCCACCTACCACAACCGTGGCCAATCGCCAAAACGTGGCAAATAGCGCATATCTTACCATTTGACAGATCAGTGGGTTGTGGAGAAAGCAGCCCATTATTCAATTCCTTGAAACTAATACCGATTAAAACATTTGTGTTTGCTGTTGTTTTTCGTTTAAGCGTGTGTTATGTTTTTGTTTGTAGTTATTTCAGTTGAGTATTTTTAGATTCAGAGTCTGATCAGAATAAGCAATAGCAACAACCGAATTATACAAAAATTGTGATTGTATACAGTTGTTGCATGGGCATTTGTGTAACAGTCACATCCCTGAGGTGGAGGGGGTGACTTCTGAACTGATGTCCCGATGACGAAAAGCCGAGGACAACAGTTCAGAATGTCATCCCCGACAACGCGGAACAACAGTTTTGACTGTTACACAAATGCCCATGCAACAACTTTTTTATTACCCGATATTATATTTTTGTTCAAACACGAAAAAAGACAATTACTTTCTTGAGGCCAATCTCGAAACATCTTCAAATCGCTACATTGTTTGTTTACATCTGATATTGATTTCTTTACGCCCGGTAATGATATTGAACATATAGACGATTGTGCGCTTGAATACTACGGTATTCTCTGTGAACCAATTAATAATACAAAACCAATACCGGAAATTCACGAGTTTAAACGATATGAAGTGCATTTTCAGAATCTCAGTAAAACCCATAAAGGTACATATGACGTAGTCTTACGCATTGGTAACAGTTCATACTGTTTACCGGTCAACAGTTCAAAATATTGTAATGCTGAATACTATCTGTAAAACATTCGAAAATAGTGAATTACATTTATATTGGACATCCAGTAATAAAGCTGACTGTTGAATAGTTTAGTGAATTCAACATATACTGTTTATCAAATGGCATCAGATAAATAAAAAAATACGTAATATTTAGCTACGGTTGTGGGTACATTTCAGAGAAAGCCATGGTTTTGAAATAGGATGGCAACGTTCGAGGGGTTGTGACTTACATAATATAATAATACTAATAGTACAATTTGTGTACGGTGACGAGCTCCATAGTGTCAAAATACGTGGTATAATACAGTGTTCATAATACACATGTTCCTTTTTGGCATTTTTTTATTTCCATTTTGATATTATCTCCTTGTTACATTCGAAGTAGTCTATGATCGTCGTGCAACTCACACCTTGACAAACTCTTTATCGTCCGGGCTGATTAATATTAGGTCAGTGATTTTTAGAAATTTTACCAGACAGTTTTTGCTTTTGTCCTGATATAATTTTGTTGGTACATTAATCATCATGATTTGGGACCACAGCAAAGTATCGGTTATTTGAAATAGAGAAACAATTTATCTATGGTCTATAAACATTGTAACGATACTTAATTGGACTAGTAACCGTTTTATTAAATGTTATATGTTGTTTTTACTGAGTTTAATTGATCGTCTTTTTGAGAATTTAAAAGGTTTTTGTTTTAAGAAGAGACTTTGTGCATTTTGTTCTTAAATAACTAGGCAATTATAACAGCATTGATGGTACAATGAATATAATTATGAGACAATGATCATAATTGAACACTTTATTAAAAAGAATTGCATTCCGATAAGTGTATTATCTAATGATAGCATGACGATTTCTGTAAAAGCTAAGTTTAAAGCGGGTGACTGCTTTTACAGCGAATTTAAAGGCATGATTTTATCTTCTTCTATTACAACATGTCCCAAATGTACTTTCCCGAACAAAAAGTTGTTGTCTTTACATTGAATGAATGGAAAACAGACGCGGTGTCTATGATAAATAAACAAAGCTTATTTAAAAACGAACTTGCCTTTTTTGTTTCAATTGTGTGTAATTGCTTTCTGAATTAAGTGCAGCTCTGCCAAATATGGAAACATAATTTAACAACAGCTATTAACGTCTTTTTCCTACAATTCCCATGATAAATGTTCCAGAAATGAATTAAAAAAATCGTTGAGTAATTCGAGAATGATAAAATCAGCGACGTTGTTCCGATGTGTGGTATTATTATACAAATGAATTTGTTGTTATTGTTTGACTTCTCATCGTGCTATTATCAGACAAAGTGATGTAGTCCACCCTCAAATTAATTATCTGTTTGATCCATTCACTATACTGTACCATTATGGTGTCTGATGGCTCCATATATAGTTATGAACTCATTTAAAAAGGGTTTTTTGCTTAATTGGAAAAAAAATACTAAATGTAAAAAGATCAACGGAAAAAGAATATGACTTAGTTTTTAAAGGCTTACAAAGTAAGTATGTAAACTTATTTTTATAAAATATTTTGCATTTCTTATATTTTGCTTTAATATTTATGCGAAAAGCTACAGAAACAAGCTCAGTAGCAAAAAGTTTAAACATAAACCCGGTTTATTGGCACTGGGTTAACGCAAATCACAAACAAGAAACATGGAAGAACTACTACATACTATAGAGTTAATGGGCTTACACGTTTCACTTGGTTTAGGTTAAATACTTAATTGTGACGTGCATTGTTTCCATAACGTTATGAAAAGCACGACCCCACGTTGATTTCTCTGTGTTCTGGTTTTTTTTATTGACTCTGATCATTGTGAAGCAAAAGGCGATCACGGTACATGTAAGTTTTGTAGTAATGGGACTGCAATGTCCATTGCATTATTATATGACCTAAATCGTACCTTATAATGCTGTTTCTTTGGTGGAGACGGGTTTTCTTAGTCACCAGTACTCCGCCGAATTCTTCCGGTCAGTGTGTCCATTACACGACGATCAAATTTCAGCGGTTATTAGTGACAAGGAAAACCGGTCTCAACCATTTGGAACGTAGTTACATTAACTAGGTATATTGATGAATGATGATAACATGTTTGCACTAAACACGAGTAAATAAAAAGACATATAAAAACACTCTTTAAGAACTATAAGAAACAGAAATAGCAGCTACGTCATAAGCTGATTAAACTTTGCGTGAGGGGTGTCCCACGGGTAGCGGCGTAGCCAACACTCTTTTCAAGATTTTTTTAGATAAAATGAATTTGTATACCAGTTTAACTTCGAATAATTAAGAGACACAGAGTTTACTATCATATTTTATTTCACTTCTGATAGGAAAACAATGTTTTATGATATTGTATACAAACTATACTTAAGGTTAAATAATCAGTTTATTAAAATATTGCATCAATTAAATATTTGGTTTATTTTTGCTATCCAGTATTGACATATGTATTTTCACCGAAGACTACAGATGAATTTATACCCTGCACATTTCTTAGATGAATGATATCAAAAGGTAACACTGTTTGAATTCGTTTTAGAATGACAACATATTGTATGTGTTTTTAAATGATATTTTTTCATGTATTTGTACGAGTGGACGTAATTCAATCAACTATAATATATTATTGCTAAAGAACCTCCTTAGTCTAATGTCTTAATAATCTGATAGTTTCATTAATCACACCCTTCAGTTGTGATGCCTGGGTGCTATTATAGGCATCATTTGGAAACTGTTTGATTGCTGAATAAAAACTTGTTTGAAGGATGCCCCCGAAAAACATTTTGGAAAATGTTTTGTAGTATTTAGTTTTGTAATCGACGGCCAATAATGCTTTCATGTTGCTGTTAAAGTGACACTCTTCTGCAAAATCAATACTGACATATGTATAACAAACATCAATTATGACTGATAAACCTTTAACTATTTACTAAAAATGCATTTATGAAAAATACATAGTACTGATAACAAGATTGTAACCGTATATCGATTAGCAGAAAGCACAAAAATATTAAATGATTGGTGAAAGCTAAAGTATTTACTGTTGTCTACTATAGTCTATTTTAGGCGCATAAGGTCTTAATACCGTGTTATATGTTCATTTCTTTCGAATTAAACTTGGTATCCTTCATAAGAACCATTGTTTTCGACATTCATTAATCCTTTTTGAAATATTAAAACAAAAGTAAGTTAATCAAAGGCCTTCCCCACCCACGTTTGCATTGCGAATGTCCCTCAAGGATAGTAATTTTATATGGCAATGGACAAAATTGCACTTTTAATTATTTTGCTCTTTCTGTTTGTTCGGTATGATTATGTTCCTTATCGAAATTGTTTCGGAATAAAGGGCATATCTTGCTGTTAAATATCATGCACTATTTATTTTATAGAATCGAGCTTTATTTTATGTTTCTGATGGAAACCCTAAAATTCTTATCTCCATTATATATTGTCTTTAACGTACACTAGTTTAAATATTTTCTCTTTATTAGAGGAATTAACAATAACCCCCCCCCCCATAATTTCTTGTTTACTAATTATGTTTTCAGTTTTGAGAATCGCTTGGCAAACAATAACACTGACAGCTTAATTGTCATTTTCACATTTTACAGATAACAAATGACTTACGGAAACCATAAAAATAGAAATTGCAGCATTAAAAATAATGCTTCTAATACTGCGATCAGCTAAAGGCTCTAGATTAACAAATATGACACCAAATTGCGTTTTTTTCTTTCAATAAAGAACAGATGGTATCTATTTCAGACAGCGTTTTTAATTTATATTGCTACTGTTTATCATGAAGCCATGCACAACTCTTTATGTTAATGCACATAAAAAACGACCATTTAGGCCAAACCGTTAGTGTTGTCCACCATTACTATTAAGCTTTCGAAAACATTTGTTGTTTGAGCCCTCTCAGTGTTGGTAACGTCCATTTTTTGGATGTATCTTTATTTAAGGACAAAGATTTTTGTACATTTTTAGAATTTCTTATAATCTTAACATCGGTCATAAGTATTGTAATTTTTCAGAACATATGACAGTTTCTGCTCAGGCAAGGAAGTTCCAATCGTACGTTCCAAATCTTGACTATAATATTTATAATAATTGTGCTTGGGGTTTGCAGGTCTTAACAAAAGAAATCACTGACTCAAATCAACTAAAAGTATAATTAACCAGTTTTATTCATATGGCTGCTGGGGAACATATCTTCATGATCATTAGGATCTTTTACAGTAAGAACACTAACATATTAATACAACAATAAAAGGGTTTAATTGAAATGTTTTTTATTGTTTTAAATATTATAAACGCCTTGGAAACAATATCCAGTTTACATTCTTTGAAATCGTAGTCTGTCGACCGAACGGTAAATCTGGTCAGTTAATAAGGATATTCAGGAGGCAATCGTAGTGTTTAATGAGTAGTTTAGATGCCGTGATGCCGTAGCCAAATAAGTGTCATGTTATCTGAAGTTCGTGGCCATGTCGTGCCTAAATAACGTACAGAGACAAATAAACACCGACAATTTACACATGTATAAATGAAAAGATGAACATTGTTTTTTTCTTTAAGTTGTGCATATATAATTAGTTTATGCTACATTCACTCCGTTTAAAAATGATTTTTTGCATTACAAACGTCATAACTTATATAAAGAGTTGGTCTATACCTGGCAGCACATGGAGATAACTGTACGTTTCAAACATAATTTAAAACCAAACAATGTATTTGGGATTAAGGCTATCTTCTACATTATTGACGTCATCAGTTCAAATTCTACCAGATTAAAGCATTTTTTAGCAAAACAGACTCTAAACAATAGTAAATTTCTTAGAGAGCCGGCAGCTTATATTTTTTATAATCTCTTTACAATAATATGGTTGGCTTTTTAAAGAGCCGCTGCCCTTTGAAACCTTTCTTCGATTTGCGTATATGCGAAAAACCAACTTTTTAGAAATAAAAAAAAATTGCTAATCGGATTAAATCATCCTGTTTGAAATGATTTACACCAATGCTCAATCGAATTCCTAAAATTTCTCCAAGGATCGTTAACTTGCCTTATCAAAGCAACACTATGAAAAATGTAAAGGGAAGTCACTGCGTCGGAACATTTTATTCAACTAGTTGCATCTTTAAAAAACGTTAATTACCACAATTAAACCGATTCTCGGGATTGAAATTTAGGTGCGGTCGCACAAAATATATATGCTTAAAAAAGATGCGATGAAACCGTAGAACGAAACATCAATTTGGAGTTACCTTGGCAATTCAATTGTTTACTTATAATGATAATACTTGTTAGCAAATGTTGCTATCATATAACATGCAATATATTTAATGGAATCAATCTACATCTCATGTTTCTGATGGAAAATTTTCTCTTCTTATCTACATGATTTACTGCCCTGAACTGACATTAGTCCAAACCCTTGTCTGTTTGTCAAGGGAATAAGCAATAAACAAGTCATAACTTGTTGTTTACTGAACATCATTTCAGTTTTGAGAAACGTTGGCAAACAATCACACCGACGGCCTAATTGTCATTTTCACATTTGTTTATATCACCAATGACTAGGATAAACCATAGAAATGAGAATTGTAACAATAAAGGTAATTATTTTCCTTTCGGCGAAAGACTTTATATTAACAAATTTGACATTTAAGTGTGCTTTAATTCTTTAGAGAAAGCACAGACATAACATTTCCATTTCAGAAAGGGCTCTGTTTTACCATGAAGCGACAATGTGAAAACTATTCAAATGCAGTCAGCATAAACACGCATCGTCTAAGAAAACTGTGACACTACTCTTTCATTTTTCTGTTCGATCACTTTGAAATTTGTTTATTTCCTTTGTGTAAGATTTTGTTTTTCAAAGATATAAACGCATATTTTTTGTGTGTTTTTTTCCCATTTAGTCTCTATATAATTAGTTGAAAAAGGTTAAGTATTGTACATTTGATACATGTATGAACATGATCCAAGAGCCTATAACTTTAATTTAATTTAAGATGTTCTGCCTGTTACAACGTCGTTTACTTCCGTAAAACGTCGGACTTCAGGCGGCCTGCTGCGGGGATCACAAACATAATTTCATCTCATTTTCCTGTGATATACTGTTTTAAACTTGAGATCTTGATACCGAAGGCATTTGCTTTCAAATGAAGTGTTAAACGAGCAAGTTATGTTTTTTAACATTTCATTACTATTTCAAACAAAGATATAACGTTAACTGAATAGATGCAAAGCAGAGGAGGTTCCATAAAAGTCGTTTTACCCCAGTTGTACCGTCGTTAAACACTAATTATGTTCAACTTTATTTTCGTTATACATGCATTAAAGTTATTAAGTTAAGATTATTTTAGCGCCCAATAATTTGAAACATTATAAAGAGTTAAGAATTTTATGTATTTTAATTTTACGAACAGAAATTTCAACTTTCGTATGCTTATTAAAGGATCGCCCACTGCCACTCATTCGATATACAATCCTTGCTACTGATTGTTCGTTGACAATGTGTTGGCAAATGATGTTGTACTCTAAGTCAGTAAGATCACCATAGTTGAACTCTTCATGATTAAGAAGGGTTCGGTCGCTCCGCTCACTTCTTAATCATGAAGTGTTGAATTCATGTCACCTAACTGAAACATAAAGTAGTTTACATCCCCATTTATTGGTAAAAAAATTTGATGCGTGTGTGGTCTTTTTCGTGCGTCCCTGCAAGGATAAGGCTGGTTAAGCAAGTTGGCGAGGTTTATTAGACGAGTCCATTTAATGTTTACAATTGTGCTATTTTTATTTTTATAACATGATACCAATTTCGATTAATTTTGACCCCCTCCAGGAGCAATGACTATCGTCGTTTGACAAAAATAGTTTATTTAGCAAGTAGACATATTCTATTTAATATATCGTTTTCCCGCATTAATGCAATTATTTAATTACGGGTACATAATTGAAATACTTTGTAAATTTAAATCAAAGACAATTGCGCGTACTGATCTTCATTACGTGATTTGCGTGATAACTTATTGTAAATTTGTTATTTATTATTAATAATTAATCAACGTTGGAAGAAGGTTGGGTTGATGCGAACACAAACTGGTTAAAATCCCTTGAGATCCAGTGTTTCGGTTAACCCGTGTATGAATGACCGTTTTCTGATGTTTTTCCTTCGTGCATTGCTATGGCCTGTTTGATGTTTGTGTTTGTTTTTGTTTATTTGCCTTTATCAAGGTCTGCCCGCGCCTATTGGTTTCTCGTATAACACCTATACACGAGATACAACCGCCTTGGGTCTAACCGGAACTGAGCAATTCATTTCCCTGTATTACCTTTAAATAATGAGCGCTAGTCACGGGAGCTACTGACACCTTTCATTAAACGTCCTTCGTTTTTGACGCGACCGGGGTTTGGACCTCTACTTTCCACACCTGAAGCGAACGCTCTACCGCTGGGCTATCGGGACGGCTTCATTACGTGCGTGATTTGTGTTTTGTACGTGTGATTGTGATTATTCGTGCGATTGTAGTATTTGAGTGTGTGTACGTGTGGTTGTGATGTTGTACGGGTGTTTGTAGTGTTATTGCGTGTAAACATGATATTAAACTTGTGTTTGTGGTGTTTGTATGCGTTATGTGGTGTTTGTTCTTTTAAATTTGGTGTTTGTACGTTTGTATAAGGTGTTTTAACGTGTGTATGTAGGGTTTGTACGAGTGTTTGGATTGGTTGTACGTGTGTATATGGTGTTTGTGTGTTGTCTGTTAGTATGAATGTGGTGTTTCTATACTAGTTTCTTTTGTTTAGTTTCCTTACCTCGTGCCTCCACAAAGGGTTTATAATGTTCAGATTGCATGCTATTATTGTAAATATCTTCTTGTGAATATCAATAAAATATACCTCATCAACTGACAAAGTGACGAACCTTGAAACGTGACGTTGTTTTTGTGCGTTTTGAGTAATATGCACACAAGCTACCCGTGAAATAATAATCTGTACGATTGGTGTAACTGTAAAATGTAAATGCTATCTAAACTGAAACTTAATAAGATGTTTGTGCTGTTGATTCATGTTTCTAGTTTGTGATTTTTTTTGTTTTTGTGTTCTTAGTACTGGGCGTTTACCCTGTGCATTAAAACGAGGTTTATGATTAAACTTTTGGCTACTGGGTTTGTTTCTTAGTTTTTCATATATTGACATTTGTTCCCGCCAGTTTTACACATAAATAACATTAGTTAAGCAATGTACATAAATAAAAAGTGCACTTTAACGGAAGGGATTTTTCAAACTTTAATTAAATAATTCAACAATAATAAAGCGTTTTTGTTATATTTTACAAATTGATCACTGATATCAAATCTAAAGCAAGGTGAGATATTGAAATAGTGTCTAGTTTGCACTCAATACTTTAACAAAACAAAATATTTCAAGGGCCATAACTGAAAGATACGGTAATGTAAATTTATTATCTGCTAGTGCTTACATACAGGAATACATAAAACTTACTCGTAATTGAACAGAACATATATTAATCTAAATGTCATTTCACTACCATGTGCGCAAACATCCGGTATGGATCATTTCTTGACGGAACATTAAAACAAGCATTTGTGAACATTCTTGTCAATGTTATCAAATTAGTCTGGTCGTTTAAATGGGGCATACCGAGAGTGAAATAGCAGCCCTATCTCACTACATATTAAAATCATTTGAACTAAAAGTATTAGATGATTCGATCGTTTGGCCATATCATTAAGACAATCAATCACCCTCCTTCCAGATTTCGTTTCTTGGATAACCTTATTGCAGTTTGCATTCAAATCTCACTAGAATATATAGCTAATACTAATTCATTTCCTATCGAACAAAAGCTTTTGCCTTATTTGAAAAATTGTAGTGCTATTGCTAATAGCCGGTTTGTTATGAGTTTGAGCCAATAGCAGTGTTATTTTACTGTCGTTCTCTTTATGTAATAAATAAGGCTTTCAGAAAGGCGCATGCTAAGCGCATGCATTAATGACATGCGGGGTTTGACCGAGTCATTCCTACACAGACTCATTGTCCTCAGTTTGATTTCTATACTTAAATACAAATCATCACATACATTCATCCATATTCAAATAACTCACAACGTCATGTGCTCAGTGGTATACAGTCTGCTTCTGTGTTCCCCGACCGCGTCAAACCAAAGACGGTGTAGCTATATAAATGGTAATCGGTTCTTTATTTTTCAATTGGTATAATGCATAGCTTGTAAATTTATTTATATGAAAAACTTAAGAAACAAGTCAAGCTGTCGAACATTTCAATATTAACCCCGTTTAGTGGCACATCATTAACGCGAATGACACAGAATAGAAACACAGAATCTGGTCAAATTTTAATGTAGCTCTGTCCAAAAAAGAAAATTGGCACAACGACTTTAATGTATTTTTCAGACAAGTCTGCAGTCCCTTGGTACATTTTAAAGATATTAATTGCACTTAATACGTTGAGTGGTTTGAAAAGGATAAAACCAGTAAATACACCTTATGTGCTTCCATATTGATGTTTCTACATCGTTTCGTAAATACTATTGTTTTAAAATGGTTTAAATGAATACTAGTTTTGGTTTATAAATGCACGCGCTCCTATTACACCAGTCAATGTATTCCGCTGTCAGATTAATTATCTGATTGTTCCATTAACCATACCGCTCAAAGAAGACGTTTGTTGTCTCCATATATAGTTTTGTTTTTTTTGTATTTTTTTTTAGTTGTTGTTTTTAAATTAAGATTCCTTTTCCAATAGTTTAGTTAAATCAACGCCTGTTGTTTATCAGATGCTGTCATATATTGAAAAAAATCATTTGAACGTCATTTTAAGCTACGGCTGAGGGGTCATTTCAGAGAACAGCAACGGGTTGTGTATAGAATAATACAAATAGCATAGTAAAATTTGTGAACGGTTACGAACTCCATCCAGCGTAAAGCGTGCAATTGTGCGTCCTTGTTACATTCCATGTTGTTCATGATTGTCGAAACTTCGTGTGTAACGCACACCTGAACATGTCTTAATTTAGAATATCTCTTTGGCTAAAGTCGGGGCTGATAACTAATAGGTCAGTGATTTTAAGAATTTTCAGGAGACATTTTTGCCTATATCCTGATAGCATTTTGCATGTACATTGATTTGAATGATTTGAGGCCACAGCAAAAGTAACGATTTCGGAAAATAGAGAAACATTATTTCTATAGTCTGTATAAAATATAACCATACTTTAATGGAGTAGTTACCGCCTTATTAAATGGTTTATGTTTTTTGAACTGTGTTTATTGATCGTTTTGGAGAATATGAAAAAAATAGTTTCGAGAGAAATAAAGTTTAGACTTTTAGCATCCTTCTTTTATCACAACATGTCCAAAATATATTTCCTGAACAAAATTGGTTGTTTTACATTGATCTGATAACAGATGCCGTTTTTTTGTTAAATAAACAAACTTATTTGAAAAAAAGAAACTGCCTGTTTGTTTCTATTGTGTGAAACACCTTTCTGAATTTAATACCTCTCTGCCCAATATAGAAACTGAATGGAACAACAACTTTGAACATCTTTTTTTTCCTACTAATCGTTTTACCCATGATTATTCTCCAAAAAATGAATTGAAAACCTCGTTGAGTGATTCACAAAATCATCAATGATAAAATGAGTTAATGCTGCGTGCTTCCATATTAATACTTTCACTTCGTTTCGTCAGGATAATTGTTCCGATTTGTCATATAATCTTTATTAATTCATGTGTGTTTTTATTGTTTATTGATTATTACACCAGTTAAGGTATTTCACCCTAAATCAAATTATCTGATATTTCCATTGACTAAACTGTTCAATAATTGTGTCTGGTGGCTCCATATATAGTATTGACATCATTTTAAAAGGTTTTGTTTGCTGAATTAAAGTATCGTTATCTCATGCCCAATGATTCATTTCATATGATGTATTGAGCTAAATATTTCAAATAAACAGGAACGGGGCAAAGATATTTTAAAGATGAAAAATGAATTAAGTACTAAGATATTTTGCATTTCCTATGCCATTATTTTAAACGTTTAGGAATAAAACCAACGTATTTTAGGTTTAACATGAAAACACATTTTACCTGTTTTTGTTGCGTTATTTATTTTTACATGCATTTTTTCCGTATGCAAAGACAACAACTATTTTAGGTAACTGTTCTGTCTTCTGTTTTGATTGGCTGTCGGGGTTATATATTTTGCAGTCAAAAAAGATTATGGTACCGTTTAGTTATGTGACTTTCCCTAAAATTTCCATGCCATTATTATTCGATTAAAACATACATTGTTACGTTTATAACAAAAGTTTTCTTCGGCAGGGATAATATTTGAAATCACCTATTAAGCGTTTTGAATATAACTGTAAAGGCAGTTATATGTACTGACCAAAACCAAACAATATGATCAAAATTATATTATTGCCAGGGAGTTGTATTATCCCTCTTATATTATGTTGTAAAAGAAAACAGATTTCAAAGCAGCCTTTATTAGTGTTTTTTTAAACCAAAAGAAGTGCTCCTTTCTACACTGATGGTATGTGTGACCTGCTATGTGTCCGATTTTTGTTTTGTTTTGGACATTACATTAAGATAATTGTACATTTCAAACAGCATTTTTACACCAAATAATGACTCATATTCATGCTGTGTTCAGGCTACATCATCAATTCATCAGGTCAAATTATGGTCGTGATAATCGTCACTGTAATCAGATTATAGCATTTGCAGCAATGAAGACTATACAATAGTAAATTTCTTGGACCTACGGCAACGTATATTTTTATAATCTTGAAAAACATTTTCACAACAATATGGTCGGCTTTTTTAAAAGAGCTGTTGCCTTTTGAAACCTTTCTTCGATTTGCATATGAGCGGGAAACCAACATTTTATTTTAAAAATAAAAACATGGCTTATCGGATTCCATCATTTTGTTTGAAATGATTTACACCAATGCTCAACCGAATTCCTATATAAACCTCGGATCATTTACTTTCCTTATCAAAGAAAGACTTAAAAAATGTAAAGGAAAGTCACTGCATCGAATAATTATATTCAACTGAATTGCAGCTTTTAAAAATGCTTATTACCACTAAATATTTGATTCTCGGGATTGAAATGTTGGTGCGATCGCACAAAATACAAAATGCTTAAAAAAGGTGCGATAAAACCATAGAACGAAACATCAATTTGGAGTGGCCTTGGCAATTCAACTGTTTACTTGTGATAATACTTGATATCATTGTTATTTTGGAATATAAGGCAAATGTTGCTATCATATAACATGCAATATATTTAATGGAATCAATCTACATCTCATGTTTCTGATGGAACAATTCCTCTTATCTACATGATTTATTGCCCTGAACTGACATTAGTACAAACCCTTGTCTGTTTGTAAAGGGAATAAGCAATAAACAAATCATAACTTGTTGTTTACTGACCATCATTTCAGTTTTGCAAAAGGTTGGCAAACAATCACACCGACGGCCTAATTGTCATTTTCGCATTTGTTTAGATCACAATGACTCCAGAAACCGTAAAAATTAGAATTGTAACAACAAAGATAATTACTTTCACATTTCTGTCGGCGAAAGACTCTACATTAACAAATTTGACATTTAAGTGCGCTTTTATTTCTTTAGAGAAAGCGCAGATAATACATCTGCATTTCTGAAAGGGCTCTTTTTTTCACCATGACGTGACAATGTGAACATTATTTATTTTCAATCCGCATCAACACCGATCAACTAAAAAAAGCTGCTACACATTCACTCTTCTCTTCGATCACTGTAAAATGGGGTACTTCTCTTTGTATAAGGTATATTTTTCCAAAATGAAAACAGGGTAGTTGATTGTTATTGTTTTTACTCCATTTAATCTCTTATGAATATATAATTAGTGAAAATTGGTTAAGCATTGTTCATTTGATGAACGATGCACGAGTCTATAACTTATAATTTTTCTGTCTACCTTTATATATTTTGCCCGTTAAAACGTCGTTTATTTCCGTAAAACGTCGGATTACAGGCAGCTCCCTTTTCTTTATTACAGATCACGACAAAATCTTCCCTCATTTTCCTGTGAAATAAATTTTTAATACTCTGATCTTGATACATATCGAAAGCATTTGCTTAGAAATTAAAGGTTTAACGATCAGCTTATATCCTTTTTACATTTCATTACTGTTTTAAAGAAAGATAAAACGCCAAATGCAATGACGCCAAGCAGAGAAGATTTCATAATTTCAAGCGTGAATTTATTTCCTTTTAAACGTCGTTTTACCCCCGTTTAACTATAATTATGTATAACTATTTTCTAGTTGTACATGCATATATGTTTTAAGGTAAGATCATTTTAGTGCCCCATAATTTTAAACCTTATAAAAATTTATGATTTTAATATATTTTGAATTGACGAGTACCGCAAGCATATGTACATTGTATGTAATGTAAACACTTTACTTAATGTGTAAAACGTCATCAGACTTTCATCCGACGTGTGTTCTTTTTCTTATTGTTTAAAATATATAATTGCCGATATGAAAAACATGCAATGCGTATTTTGAAACTTATTTTGAGACTAACAAGTGTGACGTTATAAGGAAGTTTAAACTCCTTGTTACCCTCTGTTCCGGCGAGCTCGTGTTTCGCTGAGTGTTTCAAAGCGATATTCCAATCAATTATTGGTAAAGCTATTTTGCTGCGTGTGGTCTTTTTTGTGCCTCTCTGCAAGGATTAGGTAGGTTCAACATGTCAGCAAGGTATATTAGAAGAGAGCATTTAATGTTTATAATTGTACTTTTATTATTTTTTATGACATGATACCAATTTTGATCAATTGAACTCCCTCCAGGAGCAATGATTTTCGTCGTTGGATTTGTTTTTCTTCTTTTTATTTAGCAAATATACACATTTGTCTTAATAAATCATTGTCACGCATCAATGCAATAATGATTTACAGGAACACGATTGAAATATTTTGATAATTTAAATGAAAGCCAATTGTGCGATTCTGATCTTCATTACGTGTTTTGCGTGATAATTTATTGTAAATTTGTTTAATCATTTATTATTTTTCAACGTTGTTAGAAGGGTGGGTTTATGCGCATACAAACTGGTTTAAACCCTCAGTGATCCAGCATATCGGTTCACACGTGTTTGAATGACAGTTCCCTGGTGTATTTCCTTCATGCATTGATAAGGTTTTGTGATGTGTATGGTTTATTTTTGTTCATTTGCGTTTATCAAGGTCTGCTCGCGCCTATTGGCTACATTATGGCTTGACCCCGCCTTGACGCAATCACGACTCATGAGACATCTTGTCGCTTAACGTGCTAGATGTGTAGCATCGATACAAGGGATAAAACTTTTATGGGTTTAACCGGAACTGAGCACTTCATTTCACTGTATTACCATCTAAATTCCGAGCGCTAGTCAAGGGATACCTTATTTAAACGTCTTTCGTTTCTGACGCGGCGGCCGGGTTTAGAACCCCGACCTTCTGTTTGTTTGAAGTGTTTGTTTGGGTGTTTGATTTGTTTGTACGTGTGGATATGGTGTTTGTGTGGTGTCTGTAAGCATGTATGTGGTGTTTCTATACTTGTTTCTTTCGTTTAGTTTCTTTACCTCGTGGCTCCAAACAGGGTTGATAATGTTCAGATAGATTGCATACTATTATTGTAAATATCTCCTGTTAATATCAATAAAATAGACATCATCAACTGTAAGTGACAAAACCTTGAAACGTAACGTTGTTTCCGCCCCTTTAAGTAATATGCAGACATGCTACCCTTGAAATAATGATATGTGTGATTGGTTTAATTGTAAAATGTAAATGCTATTTAAACTTAAACTTTAATAAAATAATAATGATAATCAAAACTTGAATGAACATTTAAGACAACTTCCCATATTTATTTAATGTGTTTGTGTGCAATGATAAAACCAACGTATTTTGACGTCATTTGGATGCCTTGTTCCACCCAGCAGAACACATAAAAAACATAAACGTTATTTCAGCAATGTTCATAAATAAAAAATATGCGCTTTGTCAGAAGGGATTCTTCAAAATTTAATGAATTTACAAATGGTTCACTGATATCAAATCAAAAGTAAGGTGAGTTATTGAGTATTTGTCTAGTTTGCACTCAAATATTCAACGAAACAAAATATTTTGAAGGCCATAACTAAATATTATGGTTATGTAAATTTGATATCTGCTAGTGCAAACATACGAGTACACATACAACTAACTGGTAACATGGTTTGTGCACAAGTTACTTCCTCAATACGAACAGTACGTGAAATCTGAATATGTTTATAATCGTTAGTTTTGTACTCCATTACTATTCTATTATTTAGTTTTTTAGTGCACACTCAGTTTCAAAATTACTATTATGCAATATAGATGTCTTACAACACTTATTCTACGCGGATTATTCTTCAAATGATAGCTCTAAACTGTGTTTTACTTATGCACACTTGTACAGGTGAGCCATAAACAACGTACTCAGACCATAGAAGATCATAGCTTCTCTTAATGTAGCAAGTGGTTCCACTTAAAAAGCAATACCGCCCAGGAGTTAAGTATATGTCTGTGTTTGAATTACACAGTATCGAAATCTACCTATGTAACTCGTATTCTCTCAACACTTATACAAACATGAACAGAACAGAACATTTATTAATCTAAACCTCATTTTACTAGCCTGTGCGCAAACATCTGGTATGGATCATTTCTTAACGGAACGTTAAACAAAGCATCTGTGAATAATGTTCAATGATGTTGTTAATAGCCATTATGTTATGAGTTTGATCCAGTGTCAGTATATTTTACTGTCATTATCTATATATTTGATAAATATCGCTTTTTTAGAATATCTTATGCTAAGCTCATGCTTTTACGGCATGCGAGGCTTGACCCAGTCATTCCTACACAGGAACATTGTCTCCTCAGCGAGGCTTGACCCAGTCATTCCTACACAGGCACATTGTCTCCTATTTCTATACTTCAATGCAATTCATAACATTCATTCATCCATATCAAAATATCCTACAACACCATTTACTCAGTAATAGACAGTCTGCTTCTGTGGCGGGAGTTGCTCTGTTAAATCCCCGACCGCATCAAATCAAAAACGATCTAACTACATAAATGGAAATCGGTTCTTTTTTTGTAATAGTATGCATAGCTTGCAAAACAAATTTATAGGAAAAAATGAAGAACCAAGTTGTCGAAAATTTCAACATAAACCTCGTTCGGTGGCACAGGATCAACGCCAAGGACACAGAACAGAAATACAGACATTCGCAAACCATAAACTATGAAGACCACCACCAAACACACACAAGAAACAATAAAAGTGCTTTTCTAAAAAAAAAATATTTCCACAACCACAAGCCTCCCCACTACATTAATAATTATATATTTGGTTTATATGTCATATTGTGAAATTCCTATCTGATTTCATTGGGGCTTTGTCCAAAATAGAAAATTGGCACAACGACTTTAACGTGTGTTTCAGACAAGTCTGCAGTCCTTTGGTAAATTTTAACGATATGAATTAAACTTTATACACTGAGTGATTCAAAAAGGTTAAAACCAATAAATACAGCTTAGTATTGTGTTTCCGTATTGATTATTTATACATCGTTTAGTAAATAATACTGTTTTGAAATTGTTTAAATTGATTTTATTTTTGGCCTATTACCGTGCGCGCTTCTAGTAGACCAGTCAATGTATTCCACCCTCATATTAATAATTTTATTGTTCCATTTACCATACCACTCAAATAAGGTATTTGGTTGTTCCATAAAATATTGACATCATTTGAATAGTTTGAATAGTGATTGTTTGCTGAATAAGAACAGGAGTATAAGATTTCAAATGCTGCAAATCAGTAAAACAAAACATCACTGTGGAAAGGCTTTGGTATGTGCAGTTCCATTGTTTGCTCGATATGATTATACTCCATATCATCGTTTTTCGGAATTAAAGGTCAATTATGTTATCATATAGCATGCCATGCAGTTAATGGAATCAATCTACAGCTCATGTTTCTGATCGAAATAAAACATCTTATCTCCATGATATATTGTTCTGAACTTACATTATTCCAAACCATTTTCTCTTTGTTAGAGGAGTTAGCAATAAACAATCATTTTGTGTTGTTTTACTGACCATGTTTTCAGTTTTCAGAAACAAACATTCAAACTGACGTTCTTATTGTCATTTTCACAAATTACTGATTACGGATGACTCTGAGAAACCATTGGGCATTGAAGCAAGAAATAAATTTAGTCTACATTTCAGTCTCTGAAAGGCTCTAGATTCATTTCTTCAATTGCAACATAGATATGATGTTTCGATTTCTTACAATGTTTAATATGTATTGCTATTAATCATTATAAAACCACTATGTAAAATATGTAATACCAATGCGCATACATAAGAATAATCAATTAATAAAAAACGAGAATCTTCACATTCCATTTTGATCGGTGTGACATTTGGTCCTTCCCTTTGTATTTGACGTACTTTTCCGAAATATATACCCTGTCTATAATTGCTTCTTTCCATTTAATATCTTGTGAATACAAAATTAATAAAAATGTTGAGCATTGTGTAGTTGCTGCATTTATGATCATGTTTCTAATGTCTATATCGTTTCAATATTTTTTCCGTACAACATCAAATTTATGGAAGCTGGCTACGATGAATAATTGACAACGAAAAAGTGTGCGGTCATTTTCTTGTGATAAAATTCTTTATAAATCTTAAAACCAATAGCATGTTCAATTACCACACGTAACGATTGCGATCTTGATATTGGCGGCATTGTCTTTCCTATGAATAGTTTACCAGACCGCTGAACGTTTTATTTTACATTTCACAACAAAGTTACGAAAAATGAAATGATGCAAGGCAGCTTAGCTTATTAGTGTTAGACGTGACACACTATTTTCTTTCTTGTAAAATAATCTGGTCAAATGACCCCGGTTTAATATTATTTACGTACATGTATTTACTTCTTTATATTCATATTGTTATTTTTGATAGAAAGTGATTTGATGTCATTCGGTTGATAACAATATTGAAGAACACAATTAGATCTATATATTTTTAGAACAATAAAGCGCCCTATATATTCAGAAATCGAACTATATTACCTTCAATATTTAAATATTTACATTTGTTACAATCAAATTTATTAAGAACCAAGCTTATTCAGCTATGTATGTGTATTAATGATTCTCTTAAAGTAAGATCCTCTTTAAAAAAGGTTCGAACTCAAAAAAGTTAAATATGTTCCTCCTCCGATTTAGATGGATTATAACAATAACAATAGATACCCAATTTGATATTGTATATACTCGTTTACCCTACAGTTTTTGTAATTATACAAACAGGTCGACATTGATCATTATAAACATGTGTGTTGTTGACGATCCAATTTGTACAAGTCGATCTGAACAGCACGTCTGTCTACTGTCGGTCTGTTCTATAAATCTGAAGAATCCCTTCTCGTAGAATGCACATATTCAATTGTGTACATTGCTTAAATGACCGTTATGCTTTATCAAACTAGGTAAAACAAGCCATTCCAATGTTTTCAGGGGCCGTATTCACGTACATTTTTATAGACTCAAACTCAGACTCAGTCTCAGGTCAGACTATTTTTATTTTCGTATTCACTTACGATTTTAGACTCAGACTCAGCTGAGAATACTTTATGTCGATGATACAAGCGGTATTTTTTGTTCTTTACGTCAGGTGCTCGCACGCGCCATTACCTCATAGACAGACGGAAATTGAGCCGACAGGTATTGTTTACATGTTTTCCATTAAATTGAGAACTCTTGTTTACGTAGATACCTTAGCAATGGACTGGAAATTTCAGTTATTATAACGTTTTTAATCTTTAAGGGTTTATAAACAAAAAAGTCCCCCTTGGACCGAGGCAGCAGAGGTAAGACTATGCTGTCTCGTCCGTGATAATTGGGAGCACAAAATCGGCGAGGTGAAAGGGTGTGGGGTGGAAAAGATTTCCACCAAACGTAGGGTCAAGTGGCAAGAAATTGCCACTGTTGTCAGCCACGTTTGATAGTTGAAACAAACATTACCTTATTTGTACACGTATTGTTGTTGTTGTTTCTTGCTGAGACAGCATGACATCAAGGAAAAAATGTTCATAATGTTTCTATTTTGCATGCGGTATTAAACACAGATTTTAACAATTGCATTAAAATTAACTGTTAACAGGGCCACATTGTGTGTATTATTGGCTCATTGTTGTTCAACTGAAACATACTGTACTAATTTAGAAGATACATGTATATATCAACATTGTAGTGATATGATACACTGGTTATTGAATGTGCAAATGAATGAAAATCATTCATAAATGTTGTTTACTTAAACATTAAAAAGTATGTTAATGAAATTCCTTGAAACAGTTAACAGTAAGATGTCAAATTAGTTAAGAATTACTATATTTACTAATTGGTTAAGTTTAACACCTCATGTATAACATATATATATTGCAGCGAATTTACTGAGCCTAGATCAGCTGAACCGTGCCGGAAAAAAATCCAAAATGTGAAGTACCTATGATAAAATACCTTGCTACTAGTTCACAGAGTCATAAAATATCGTAAAAATGTAAAACAAATTTGCTCACAAGTAACATGAATATATGCATCTCATTATCTCAAGTAAATTATTAGCTAAAAAATATTTTCATACGCAATTCAAACAGTGTGAATTCCCACTGAAGTACTCAGTTATCTTCTGGAAGTTTGGTTAACTTAATTGTAATGCACCAGTCAATTGTAACCGCGCCCCCCACCTCCCCCCAGGTCCAAGGAATAGCGGGGACTTTGACTTTCGGTCCAGCCAAGCCCGGGTATGCTGGTAACTGCCGCCAAATGCCCCCGCACCCCATGGACCATAGGTAAGGCCCATTCCACGCTATTTTTGGCTTGAACACAAAACCACTGCATCCACCCGGCACTGTTGGGCCACCTGGAAGGTAAAATCACGGCCCATTTCCCCGGCTATCCCTGGTATACCTTCGGACCTGGAGGTGGAGACGGTGGTTACAATTGACATAAATACAGTCATATGTGAAAATACAATATTAAGTAACATTTCCTTGCATATTATCTTTGTTTTGTTTAGGTATCAGCAAAGTCAGTCGTTTGCGGCATCCGCCTACAGGAAGGGGCCCGTGCGCTGTAATGTCCGTTACAGAGTCATGTGTGGCAGACCATCTTGCCACACATGAAGTTGTCACGGGCATTGCTGGTGGATTTGATTCAGATTGTATTTATACTTTATTCACATATGCTTTATAAAAGCTATAACAGTCTGTTGTTTGATATGCACTGTACAGCCATGTTGAAATGATCTTAACAGTAAACATATTTTTATATTAAAAGAGTTCATATTTCGGGTGACTTTGACTAAGAAGTATAAAAAATAATGTTATATATACTGGTAGAAGTTATACAAGCTTTCATATGATGTGATAATTTTTCCAGTGTGGTATGCCAAATGTATGAACTTAACTTCATTGTTGCAGTCTTTGAACAACTATTTTTAGAATCTGAAACGGTTCCTGCCTCAGCATTCCTGTACACTGCTGCAGAGGGATCTGGGGAGAAGATTCCCTAGGTCACTGTCGGATCGTCACCAGGTGAAATATTTAATTGCTGTTTTTTTTTTGTTTCAATCCTGACATGAACTCAAGAGAAGCCATTTCGTTACGTACAACATTTCGTTCTCGTTAATGTGTTATGTCTTGCAGATAATGCGTATGTGTGCGTGCAAAGCTGATTGTTAGTCTGGTATAAAGAAAAATATAATGTCAACAAACACTATAGCATGAGCTACTTTGATAAAATCATGCAATGTTGTCTGGTGGCATTCATTTTTTTTTACTATAACACTTAGACTGTTTGTGAAATGCTGTGTGTTACTTCACTAAAATTGTTTTTGACCTTGACAAAACATTTTCAGTATCCAATTGTTGGGATTGAACCTTCTACATCAGCTGTCAGATTTCAACTTCTTGTAGATGTGTTGTTGTATTTATAATGGACAAGGACATATATGTTTTTTTTGGTTTAAATCATGTAGCAGTTATTTATATCATGAAGTACAAATACTCTTAAAAGTAAACTGCATGTTTGAATGAAGAATGTCATTTTCAACTTTGCTTTAAATTTCCCTCACCGTGATATAATGGAGAACTGTAACATTACTAATAAAACCTGTACCAAACTCCGAACACACATGTTGATAGTATAAGATAAAAACAACTTTCCCATCAAGACCAAATTTAGCTGTGGTCCCATTATGGCCATATATACTATTTACATCCTTTGAAAACGATATGTTTGCTGAAAGAGTTCTTCTTTGTTTTCATTATCTTCAATATTTTTACATAATTTAATATTGAATTTTCAATAAAGTAATAAACTACAATTTTACTCATAAATATTAGCTTCTGTAAAGACTTAATAACTTGCATTTTGATTTTTTAACATTATGTTCCCAAAAGAGTATCGATACTTATTAATAAAGAACAGGTCATGAGTATTTCTAGAACTTGCTGTTTTTGCTTTTAAACGTCGATGTTCCAATTTTATGCGGTCAAAACAGTATGCTAAAATTGAAATACCAAATGGCTATTTCAGTACAGTATGATTGTATTTATTGGTGATGTGATAAATAATGTATTATTACTGAAATCAAATAAACTTCTTGTTATTTTGATACCAAATTATAACCAAAACGTTGAAAAATAAATGAAATAAAGATGTGTTCTTGTCTCTTAGGTGATGTCGTTTTTATCGACAATTCTGAAATGGGGGTAGGGTAATTCAAATTTAAATACAATTGTTATTTGACGGTAAATTTCTTTTAAATTTTGTTTTTGAATGATACACATTAAGAAATTATCAAGCTGATCATAGTTTGAAATGGTGCCCATTAGGGATGTGCTACCTTAAAGCGATATTACAGAAGGTTTTGATCTGATAATGTTTGTCCCTATAGTTTTCACTGTATTATAATTGGATCCAAAATGGGCCTGTTATGATCTGGTTAAATGACATTTAGCATTTACAGTTTTTCCTGGTCGTAGCTGATTTTTTTTTCGAAAAACATAGTCAGTAGTAGTTGATTTGTTTTTTTGTATCATTTTCCTTGACCTTTCCTTATCGAAAAAGTAAGTGTTTCAGTTTCGTATTGCAAATAACGTTTAATTGTTTTATTGGATCGCAGAAGCTATCATTTTTAAATTGTAAGATTACAATTACTACTGATAATGGAAAATGCCACAACAAAGATTGTTCGGCTCGTATTTCTGTCTGCGATAGGTTCTCAATTAACAAATATGACACTTTATTTAATCACGCTTTTATTTTAAATATTTCGATAATGCCAAGAACTAAAATCTCAAATTCAGTCACAGATTCTTAATGATTGTACATCCATTTTACAAAATCAAAATACAATGTCAAAATATGCGCACAATCCACGATTGTCCTAGGCAAAAAGTGAATGATGATGCAGCTGCAACAAGAAAATTGTGGAGGCTTTTAATCAATGATAAACTGTCCAGACTAAGCAGCCTCAGCTTGTTTCCAATTCCGTTCATATTGCATTCGTAGTTTAGTGGTCTAACGGTAAGACACTTGACCTCCAACCCAGGAGTCGTAGAATCTATCTCCATGCTCACCAATAAAAATAACCCACTTGTCACGGAAGTGAGTATGTCCAGTTTTAGAAAGTACACTTTTTTTGGCTTAATAGTTACTCGCAGTCAAAAAGACGGGTATATTATGCGTAACTCCGTGACCATGGAATACACTGTTTTGCATTGGTATTACAGCGAAAAATAAATAAGTTAATATGTCATTTAAAAGCTTAAAATTCAAAATATGAAGATGATGATTTAAGAACCTTAAAAATTCCGAATAGCTATTTCACGAAGTTTTCGCAATTGCATAAAATATTCATCCAAATTCATAACTACGTGAATGCCAAACCTTCCATCATTCGTTTTTTGGATGCCTTCTTGACAGTTTGCATTCAAAACTCACGGGAATATTTCGCTAGCATTTCATATCGAACAAGAATCGGTGCCTTTATGGTAAAGATTTTTTTATTTTATTTTTATAAGCATGTGTGTTAGGAGTTTGGTTCATGATATATTCCAGTCGTTATCCCTAAATAGAATAAATAAACTAAAAATCACTTTTCCAAAATGACGTTTGCTAAGCTCATGCTGTTACGACACCCAGTCATTCGTACGCAAAGACACAATGTGTTTGTATGCTAGTGGTAAGAGGTTGGTGAAGGCCAAAAATTAAATATTTCAAAATTACATGTTTTATTAAGATTTCAGGAACAATCTCATGAGTAAAAATACATCATTTGCAGCATTCTTTCAAGTTACAAAGAGTTGAACAAATTTTACGCAAAAAGATTTTTAATAAAAAGCCAATGGTAAAGGGGCTGCTTAATCCATTTCGGTATATCATGAACATCAATATGCATCAGACGAAATCAGAAAATCATCAAAGGTATCAGATTTGAATAATACATATAAGCATATAATTGAGAGTAACCACATTTTGTCCTCGACTGACAAGGTCTTCTGACCATTTTGCTGCATGGTAATATTCAAATGTGGTAGAGCGTCTGATTCTTAGGCGGGAGGTCGTGAGTTAAATCCTCGACCGCGTCATACCAAAGACGACGTATGAAATAGTAGTTGGTTCCTTGTTTTGCAACGACTATAAATAGCACGCATTCAGCACTTAAAGAAACAAAGTCCAAAAAGGCATTTAAAATAAACTGGATGAGGTGTTATATCACCTTATTGTATGTTAGTTGTAACATACACAGAAAACAAATATGTATCCATCCGAATTGTTTCTAATAATATTAATAAAGTATAATTTACTTCGTAAAAAGAATTCAAACCGTAAATATTTTCTTGATCGCTAGCCCTTTCTTTATAAAATGTTTTAGAGTTTTCTTCTATAATGGGTAATGAGTGAGGCCATTGATTAGAAAATGTTCCGGCAAAAAGTTTATTCCGAAGAATTCTTCCAACCAGTCATGGTTTGATACCGATTGTCGTACGAAAAGGAATAAGTTTAATGATTATCTGAAAAATTGCAAACGTAATAAAAATGATGTAAATCGAATTCGATTATCGGAGTCGCGATCAGAACACAAAAAGTTGATAAAGAAAAAGAAGTATGCAAGTAGGAAAACTGTTACCAAAACATTAGTAGACGCGCGTCTAACGAACGCTTAGCAATATTGAAAAATGTTAAAGGATTCTTCAGTTAAGAGATCAAGTCCAAACTTAACTGCAGACAATTTTGCGGCGTATTTCAAGGCTATTAATGATCCAGAAAATCATTTCTATCAAACCGACGAAGACATTTTAAATTTTAATGACAGATATTTGGATGGGGAACTCCAGATTATGTTTGCAGAGTTAGACAAAGAAATTACATTAGAAGAAATAGATAAATCTATTAAACAATTACGAAAAAACTAGCGGCGGGGTAGATTTATATTTCAATGAGATGTTTTCATATGGTGAAAAGTATTTAATACATTATGTTCATGCTTTATTTAATGTGTGTTTAAAATGAGGACATTTCCCAGAAATCTGGTCTGAGGGTTTAATTGTCCCGATACTCAAAAATGGTGATGAAAATGATCCGAGCAATTATAGAGGAATAACATTACTTAGTACATTAGGAAAATTATTCACACCAATTCTAAATAAGAGGTTAAATTAATGCAGAAAAATACTCAGTTTATTTAGAAGCTCAAGCAGGTTTCCGTAAAGGCATGAGCACAGTGGACAACATATTCATACTGCACTGTTTAATTAGTAATTGTTTAAGTAACAACAACAGGCTGTTCTGCACATTTGTTGATTTCCAATATTTTTGATTTTGTGGTAAGAGATGTGTTATGTTTTAAATTACTTAAATATGGGGTGAGGGGTAACATACTGAATGTAATCAAATCTATATATAAAAATGTTAAGTCAAAAGTCAAAATGTGCGATAACCTAAGTTATTCTTTCACATGTGATTTAGGGGTACGTCAAGGTGAAAGACGTTCACCCTTTTTTTTTTAGTAATGACATAGAAGAGACATTTATTCTACAAGGAGTGCAAGGTATCGAACTAGGAGATTTGAAATTAGTTGTGTTATTGTATGCAGACGATATTATATTGTTTGCAAAAAGCGCTCAGGAACTACAGAATTCATTAAATGATTTATCTGATTATTGTGATAGATGGAAGCTGTCTGTAAATATTAAAAAAAATAAAGTTAAGGTTTAAGGTTTTTCAAAAAGGCGGTAGACTACCACAAAATTTGTCTTTCAAATATAAGAATGAAGAAATAGAAATTGTAAGTAAATTCAAATACCTTGGGATTTTATTCACCACAGGAGGTTCATTCGAAGAAACTGATAAAATGCTAGGAGGCCAAGCACAAAAGGCTATTTTAAAAATGAATAAGTACTTATATAAGTTCACCGATATTTCAACAAAAACATTCTTGATCTTTTTGATAAACATATAACTCCAATTTTCAACTATTCAGGTGAAGTATGGGGATTGAATACTGGATCTCAGGTTGAGCGCACTCATTTAGCATTTTGCAAAAGGTTGCTTGGCGTTAAAATATCAACGCAAACTGACTTTATTTATGGTGAAACAGGAAGATTAAACCTAATTAATGGAAGATAATATACTATTATTAAGTATTGGTTAAAACTGTGCATCTGCGAAGATAACAAATACATTAAATACTCGTATAATATGTTGAAAAAATCACTTGATGTAAATCCTAACAAAATAAATTGGGCTTCGAAAATGCAAGTTTTACTTTCCCAGTTAGGGTTTTACGAAGCTTGGTTAAATCAAGGAGTAGGGAGTACTAAATTATTTTTACTGCTAGTTATACGAAGATTGCAAGACAATTTCGTCCAAAATCTAAATGCAACTATACATGAATCATCTAAGTCAATGTTTTACAGAACCATTTTCAGTTTTAAGTTTAGCGAGTACCTCAACCTAGTAAACATACCAAAATACAGAAAAGCTCTATCTAGATTACGCTTGTCGTCACACAGGTTAGCTGTGGAAACTGGGAGGTGGCGTAGACCAGAAAGTTTACCATATCACAAACGCAAATGTATGAAATGCGGGGTATTGGAAGATGAATTTCATTTTGTTCTGCAATGCGATAGTTATAAAGTTATCAGAAAAAAATATATAAACAACTACTTTTGGCGTTATCCAAGTTACTTCAAGTTTATGCAATTGATAAATAGTGAAAGTATAGTCAAATTAAAAAATCTTGCCACATTTACTCTTAAGGCTTTTGAAAGAAGACGCCATTTAGTATATGACTGACGTGCTTTTACCTAATTTAAATTGAATCGAACACATGTTGTCTCTCCCAAAATGATTTTTTTTCCTTCAAGTATATAAGTTTGAAGCTTTATGTACTTATTCGTCACAGAAAGCATACTGTTGTCATATTGTAAATCCATTACATATTTGTGCTACTGCTTTCTGAGTAAAGAACACATTTGTCCAAAATAGAAACTTAATAACATGATAACTTTTAACGTTAAATCTAGCACGTCATTTTCCCCTGGTAAATTGCAAAAATATTCGAAAAGGATAAAATGAATAAATACAGTTTATGATTTCAATATTGATGTTTTAACATCATTTCGTTTAGGAAATAGTTTCGAATGGGTTAATTTCCATGTGGATCTTCAGCGTGTGCCCATGCAATTGTCACAAGTCAAAGATGCGAATTGGATTTAATTCATTGAGGTGATTCCTAATGGATTAAATCAGTAAAGACAGATAATGTTCGCTTCGATGTTGATGTTGCAACATTTTTCGTTAAGAAAGTTGTTCCGAAATTATTAAATTCGATGCGGATCTGCGAGTGTTTGTCCACGCCTTTAACACATCTCAAAGACATTAATTGAACTTAATACGTTAAATGCCGAAAGATACTTTTCATAAACAACGATCGCAGAACATGTACGTTTTTTAAGATAACACTGACTTTATTGATAGTATTAAAAATGTTGAATGTCATGTTGTTTATTCATTATGATTATTCTCCTTAAGTTCGTTTTCTGCTCAGGATAATTTCAAGTATTGCTATCATATAGCATGCAATATATCTAATGGAATCAATCTACACCTCATGTTTCCGATGGAGCAATTCCTTTTATCTCTATGATGTATTGTCTTGAACTTACATTTTTCCAAAACCTTGTATGTTTGTTAGAAAAATATAAAACTAAACAAATTATAAACTTTTGTTTACTGAACATATTTTCAGTTTTGAGAAACGCTTGGCAACTAATCACACCGGAGCCTAATTGTCATTTTCACATTTTAAGGATGACTCAAACTTTAAAAGTAGGAATTGCTGCAACAAGAATAATGCTTCTCATTTTGCAGTCTGCGCAAGGCTTTATATTAACAATTATGTCATTTAAGTGGCATTTCCATTTCCAAGAGTTTTAAATCTTTATTGCTGTTTTTCATAATGTAGCTTTGATTGGAAATATTTTAATTTCAATGCGCAATAGCAGTTATCGTCTAGTAAATTACCACATGGCTATTTACTTTCGTGTTTGATTGATCTGCAATGTGAGCATTCCTTTTGTATAAGATGTATTTTTTCATAATACAAAACACGGTATGTCATTACACCCCGTTTAATGGCACAGGGTAAACGCCAAAGGCATAGAACACAAAACAAACAAAACTCACAAACAAGATACATGGAACAACAGCACAAAACTCCACAAACAACACGGTACATATTTATTATATAAAAAAAAATAAAACAGTTTATCAACTATTGTAACGCCTTGGAATGAAACGAGTACATATGTTCAAAGGCGTTGTTTTTTCACTCCATATTTATCTACTTAAATATTTTAATGTACACGCTGATTGAAATTGTCTCGACCTCTTACAGCACGTTTAATATGCGGATAATTCTTCAAACGATAGTTCTTAACTGTGTGGTATGTGTTCATAAGTGTACAGGTGAACCATTGACAACGTACTGAGACCAAAGAAGATCATAATTCCTTGTTATATAGCAAGACGTTCCACTTAAAAAGCAATAAAGCCCAAGGTTTAAGTATGTTTCTGTGTATGCATAACAACGTATAGAAATATTCCTTTGTCACTTACATGCATAGACAAACGTTAGTGTGGGTTAGTAGTATATGTGTCCACCCTTCACAAAAAGGGGTTGTGGGCTCGATCCCCATCAGCGGTATTTTCTTATGGCCTCTCAAAAACGAAAAAGTAATGCTTGCTGCCAAGGAAACGAACTCGGGAGTTATGTTAAAAAACTCTCAGCATTCGTTACAATCCAGCTAAAATAAATAAATACAAATAAGCATAGAAATAACGGAACAGAAAATTAATTAGCCAAAAAGACATTTTACAGGACTGTGGGGAAAGAATAGGCACAGTAACTAATAGCTAGATGACTAACTAGGAGTTATACCACTAGCAGACTTTCACGGGGCGCGACCGGCACGAACTCCATTTTTTTATGTCAATATTTAAGACTGAATAGGAAAATTATTCCCTTAAATGCATTGGTTTAGACTGAAATGGCTAAATCCTGGGGAATGAACATTAACTTAAAGTAACATTAATTTAGATTTTTTTCGGAAAGGGGCGTACTTTCTTCGTTGTGCACTCGAATTTGTGCCCCCTCTAACGCCATATTCTGAGTTTGTTTTTCTTTGATTATTGTTGTGTTTAGCAAAATTAACTTAATATTATGAACATATTAACAGACTACTTTAAGTTCAAAAAAGTGATCTGACTTTTAACGATTTGGGAGAGAAATTCTGACAACCGCCTAAGCGCAGGAAAAACTAGACTTGCTGTTTCCTCACAATACATGTAATAAATATCTAGGTATTTGTATAGAAGTTTATATTTCTTATGTTTGCCAAAAAAGAAAAATATGTTGTTTTCGTATTTACATTTGATCGTACACCTATTATATACTTTTTAAATGGTAAAGAACACATTCATGAGCATTGTGTCTTCAAGGGTGTATGACTTCTACTACACTTACTACATTTATAACTTAATTTTAAGCCATCAGTCAATAATTGTTTGCCAATTGACCTGATAATAGTTCGCTACACAGGGTAAAGAAGCAAACTTGTCCCTGTTGTTCGGTAGGAAGCCACCATAACCTAATTTATTGAGGTTTAAATACTATATTGTGGTTTTATCGTATACGAGCTTACTTATTTGTATTTAAATACTTTTAATTTAAATGTATGATCCTAATACAAACCAGATCATGTATCAGTTTACTTAAATTGAAATGTCACTTTTAAATCGAACAGTGCTTTAGAGTTACGCTGTTTTTTTTTTGCTTAATGTTATAAAACAATTGTCTATAAACATCTTGCCTACTAGCAAGGGAAATATTTATTTCCATTGTGTGTAATGGCTGCTTTTTGGATATATTATAGCTTTGCCCAAAATAAAACAAATACAATGGAACAAAACTTTGCATCTCTTAATTTGATATAGTATTTTCTACAACCCTTTTTTGCCATGGTAAATGACGGAAAATGCAGTGGACAACATTCGGTGAGGGGGTCGTATAGGATAAAACAGTTTATTTACCAAAGGGTTGGCTCCGTATTTATGTTTCAGCATCGTTTCCTTAAAATACTTGTTCCGAAAAGAGTAAATGGGATAGGTTGTGTGTTTTTGTTTCTTTTCTTCTGTGCTGATAAATCATACTGTTCAATGGTGATGTCTGGTGGCATTATACTGCCCATATATATTTTCTATTCAAAAACGCCGTGTTTGTTGATTAATATTTTGCTTACTTATTGCTGAATTTTAGGTAAAACATAATAATTTATGTTTTTTATTTTAAATAGAAACTTAAAGAAACACCAATCTTTAAAATATCAATGTCAATACCATCTATGTTGTAAATTCACTTTGGTTAACATGTTATGATTCATCTGTAGACTATGTCAAATGATACCACAACCTATGAACAATTGTAAACTGACGATCATAGTTTTACTTGATTTTCTGTTTCGTCGCAAGTATTTTGTTATCGTATCAACATTTGATCAGTCAGATGTGTAATTGCTTTGTGATTATAGTGCAGCTCTGACCAAAAAAGAAACTTTTTGGCAATACGAGTTTTAAATCGCATCTCCATGTTTATTGTCCTCAACTTTCACTATTCCAAAACGTTGTCTCTTTATAAGAAAAAATGAAAATTCTTCTCACATTTCGGTCTCCGAAAGGCTTCAAAATTATTTCATCCATTACTAGACCGAAATTGTATTTCAATTTCAGACCACGTCTTAAATCTGTATCGCTGTTTATCTTTTTCAAGCTACTTTGTTTAAGCATGTAATGCCAGTGCGTATTATTGCCAATCATTTACAAAAAAGGAGACATTTCACTTTCCTGTTTAATCAATGTGAAGTTTGGTCATTCCCATTGTATTCAAAACGACTCACTGGAATATTTAGCTAATGCTTATCCATTTCACATCGAACAGGATCTGTTCTCTTTAAGTGTTAAACATTGATTTATTGTTTATAGCCGGTGAGTTTTATAGAGTGTATATTACTGTTATCATCTATAAATGTAATAAATATTACTTTTTTAGACTGGCGTATGGTGAGCACGTGCCTTAAGGACATGCGTGGCTTGACCCAGTCATTTCTATACAGAAACAATGTGCTCGGCTTATAAAATATACTTAAATACAGTTTATCACTTAAATTCATACATATTCAAATGTCTCACACCAACAATTGCTGAGTGGTAGACACTCTGCTTCTGGAGCGGGAGCTCCTCTGCTAATTGCCCGACCGCGTCATACAAAATACGATTTAAACATAAGTAAAAATTGGTTCTTTATATTGCAATGTGTATGCAAAGCTTGAACAGAATATTTATATGAAAAACTACAGAAAAAAGTCAAGTTGTCGAAATCTTTCACATAAACCCCGATCAGTGACATAGGATCAACGCCAATGGCACAGAACAGAAACACAGACATTTACAAACCATAAACACGGAACAACAACACAAAACTTCACACGTAACAGTTGTGAAATTTGGTAATTCGCTTTGTACTAGAAGTATATTTTCGAAATATAAACACTGTCTATAACAGATCATGTATCCATTTAGTCCTTTGCGAATATATGATTTGTAAAAATGTTGTACAATGTACATTTGATGCATTTATGGTCGTGTTTCAAAAGTTTATAACTTTATCATTTTTCTTGCAATTTTAAGGATTTTTTTACGATAACGATGTCGTTAACTTCTTATTTCCCCTACAACGCCGTATTTCAGGAGGATTGCGTCGGTGTTTTATTGATTACAAATAAATAGCCGTCGTTTTTCTCCAATATAAAATTGAAATGTGTATTGGATTAAATAAAATTTACAATCGCTACACAGACCCATTGTCATCTTTTTATTGGCGGCCTTGTCGGAATTGTTAACGAGGACGCTGAACGTTTAATGTTACATTCAAACAAAATTCCGCGAAATAAAATCAAATGAAATGACGCCAGGCAGCCTAGCTTTAATAGTGTAAGCGTGACACACTATTTTCTTTCTTTTCAAACATTCTTTGATCCAAGTTTCATATTAATTACTAACATTTTTTTCCAACTATGCATGCTTGGTAGAAGGTGATTTGATGTTATATAGTTGCAACCTATTGCTTTATTTTTTTCTTTAGATAGAAAATATAAACGAGCGTATTTAAAGTTATATTAATTCATATGTTTCTACACATAGTAACACATTTGCATAGGGAATCCGCGATTATTTGCATTACTCAGCGATTATCAGTTTTTTGGTTCGGGCCGATTATCGATTATCTTTTTGTGGCCTGTAGAACCCGCGCACGTGAATTCAATGTTTGTCTCAAAATCAAATTTGGCGACTGTGAAATTATTTCTTGAATAAATTATCAAAATTTACTGATCTGCTTGAACAGATAAATTATTAAAATCATAAAGGGACGAAAACGCGAGCGCAGTAAGGAAACTATGTTCTTGTTTTATAACCAGTGTGGGCTATTTGGGCGGCGTTTTTTTCAGCGTAGACATTCATAAAACAAAACAAAGGAAGCGGAAAACAACCACTGTACGTTTATGACGTTTATTTAAGTACAAAACGTCGTTCTACATGCTACGTGTTCATGTTTATTGAATATTGTGACATTCAAGACATCAAACGACAGATGTCAGTGATTCGTACAGAAACAATCGGAGACGTGTTGAGGAATTTTCAAGGTGAACAATTGAAATTGATGGGAACACGAAATGACAACACAATGGCGTTTACCTGTTTGGCTTACTCTCAAAAACTAAACT
Source organism: Mya arenaria (assembly GCF_026914265.1). Classification (NCBI taxonomy): domain Eukaryota; kingdom Metazoa; phylum Mollusca; class Bivalvia; order Myida; family Myidae; genus Mya; species Mya arenaria. The sequence goes on along the minus strand of NC_069133.1, from coordinate 2,682,507 downwards.
TAATTTGAGTTTACTCAGCGTAGTCAAGCCAGAAGCAAATAAGAATGCACAACTGGATTTCAGGTAAACTTTAAAAACAAGACTTCAAACTTACGGAATAAGAAAGAAACAAACATATGTACGTCTCGGGTCATTTTTAGTCACTCGGGCCAATTATCACTCAAAGGCCCGGCTACGCCGTGCATTAACCTCTAATTACTTCACAAACGAAAATAAAACCTTTCCATGTATGAATATTACTTTAAATTGAAATTTCCATCAAACTGTGCTTAAAGTTACTCTGTTTGTTTTACTTTTTATCATGAAACAGATGTGTGTTTACATTTTGCTTCATAACAAGGGAAGTCACTCGGACATATACAGTGTAAAACTGATTGACGTTGCGCGGTATACTATTAGCTGAACCGTTGTTCTGTTAACTTCGAATCTCTTTGAGAATACTTTCAAAACTTTTAATAATGTCATGTAATAAAACTGTTTAAATGGTTCATAAAACAATATTCAAGGTCGGGGAAAGGCCAAGTATATTGATGCACTCGGCCATAACACAGATGCCTTATTATTTCCATTTTATATTTATTAATTGCGTTTTTAATGTAATGTAGGTGAGTTCACAGAAGAAGAACACGTCTTATTTCCTATGGTTAATGACTGAAATTCCATTGGCTAAAATCGATGAGGGATATAAATGAATCAAAAAGGTTTAATCGGATATATATTTTGCCATTGTTTCATTTCTTCAAGGACTAATTTTACACCAGGCAAGGTAATCGACACACAAATAAGCTTATCGTTCAGGATTCAAACGGTATAGTGGTGATGCAAGATGACCACATAGTTGCCATATAAAGTAATGACATCCTTTAATATCGATATATTTATTACACGAGAATTCGCTTGTTAAATTGTTTAACTATTTGTTTCATTACACACAATGTTTTATTTCTATATTTCAAATAAAAACATATGGAACTGTTTCAAAGGAAATAAAAGCTGTTGAAAATTGCACTTAGTGAAACATTTTATGCTTATATCCATGAAATTTTTCAAATGGTACAATATTAATAAAGGGTTGGAAACCGTAATGCGCCATCCACTGTTTCCATCCTGCAATAGGAAGTTCGACGACGGCAACGGTCCGATTTGACTACTTCCCCAAGAGCATTCCTCCGTTTTGTTTGGCTCTATGCGATGGTGCGTGTGCCATAAATCGATATTACAGAAGGTTTTGATTGGGTAGGTTTGTCCCTGTAATTTCTATCGTATAAGGATCCTAGGATCCGAAACGTGCCTGTAAGGATCTGGTTTAATTACAATTGGCATTGACAGATTGGCTTAGCTGTTTTTTCCCCGTAAGACATTGTCAGTTGTAATTTTAATCACTTATCTAGTCAGTTTCATATCGACATATTAAGTGTATGAAGTTTGTATAGCAAATAATGTTTTATTAGGCCTCAGGAACTATCATTTTTAAATTGTAAGATTACGAGCGACTTCTGATAATGGGATCTGCCACAACTTAGATATTTCGTCTCATATTTGTGTCTGCTGTAGGTTCTAAATTAGCAAGTACTACACTTTTATTAAGCACGCTTTTATTCATTTCGATAACGCTAAGACATAAAAGATCCAATTCAGTCACAGATTCTTATTTTTGTACATCTATATCGTATAATCAAAATACAATGTCAAAATATGCGCATAAACCTTGATTGTCTAAGGCAATACGTAAATATGACGCTGCTGCAGTAAGAAAATTGCAGAGGCTGTGAAGCTATGATTAACTGACTAGACTCTGGCTGTTTCCAATTTTTAAGATGTATTGCATCCGCTGTTTAGTGATCTAATATTAAGACACTTGACACCTAACCAAGGATTTACAGGATCTGTCTCCCGTCACACCACTGAAAATATACCACTTCCGGAATTGACGTTTATCGGTTTAACGTTAAGTTAATTCTTTGGGGGAGAGCTATACAATGGCACACTTTAACAATAAGATGTAGGTTACTAGGTTTACCCTCTTCTTCCCGTAACCATGGTATACTGTACACTGAATTGCATGCGTATTACAGCAACAATCCGTTGTGTACTTACAAGAAGATTATGATTTAAGAAATTGAGACTCAGACCATTTGAGTCCGAATAGCATTATGCCAAAAGCAAGTAATATTTATTATCAAAATTGCATTGTATGCATAACATAACCATCAATTAATCAAATTTATTACTACGTGAATCTCAAACCTTCTATAATTCTTTTTTTTTGGATCTCCTCTTGACAGTTTGCATTCAAAACTCACTGGAATATTTCGCTAGCATTTCATATCGAAAATTATGGTTTCCTTTAGTGGAAAGTTAATTATATATTTATAAGCATGTGTGTTAAATAGATTAATAGAATAAATAACACTGTTCTAGAATGGCGTTTGCTTATCGCATGTTGTTAGGACACCCAGTCATTCGTACGCAAATACACTTTTTGTTATGTTTGTATGCCATACTTAAGGGCTTTTAGAAAGAGAATTGGAAAGGCTAAAACTTCAAATTTTAAAAAGGTGTATGTTTTATTTTGTTTTAGGAACAATCTTCAAAGTTACTTAATATAGTAAGAATTGATTGCATTTGGGATAGGAATCGAGGTGAAGATGTTCACGAATGTAGGTGTCTCATAAGCCCAACGGGCTGGCCCTTTACTAAGAGGAGTGACACTATAATAAACAAACACTTTACTTTACTTTTTATAGTATAACATAATCCTTTGCAGCATATTCCGATTGATAAGAAGTTAACCAAATTTAACGTAAAAAGATTACGTACCATTTATTACGAAATAGGATTTTATCAGATTTTAAAAAAAGGGCAAATGATAGAGAGGTTTGTTGAATCCGTTTCGATATATCATAAAAAATCAAATGTATCAGACGGAATCAGAGAATCATCATAGGAATCAGGTCGGAAAAATACATTCAAGCATATGATTGACGTTTGTTGTATACTGTGTTTTAATTATTGGTCGAGTTTTTTTATGTAATCATTGATGACTGCTGGAAGTTCAAAAAAAAGTCAACATTTGTCCCTAGAGTGTTAAACTTGCACTTGAGAATGTGACTTTTTAATTTAGGTCGAGTTATATTAAAGCTGCACTCTCACAGATTGAACGTTTTAACAACTATTTTATTTTTTGTCTTGGAACGAGCCATTTTTTGAGAAAATCCATAGAAACCAGTTATGAAAGACTGCTGACAAAAATAAGATCGCAGATTATTATATATAAGTTTTAAGACATGTCAATAATGGTTACTGGAGTTCAAGATCTAGCCAGATATTTAATTTGATGTTACATTTCTAATAGTCAATACTGGTAACTGGATTTCAAGACCTAGCCAACTATTTAATTTGATGTTACATTTTTACAAGTCAATACTGGTAACTTATTTCATGACCTAGCCAACTATTTAATTTGATGCTACTTTTTTACAAGTCAATACTAGTAACTGGATTTCAAGACCTCAAAACTATTTAATTTGATGCTACTTTTTTACAAATCAATACTGGTAACTGAATTTCAAGACCTAGCCATCTATTTGATTTGATGTTACATTTCGACAAATCAATAATGATTACTGGATTTCAAGACCTAGCCAGATATTTGAATTGATGTTACATTTTTACATGAAAATAGTGGTAACTGAATTTCAAGACCTAGCCATCTATTTAATTTGATGTTACAAGTCAATACTGGTAACTGGATTTCAAGACCTAACCATCTATTTAATTTGATGTTTCATTTTTACAAGTCAATACTGGTAACTGGATTTCAAGAGGTGGCCATCTATTTAATTTAATGTTACATTTTTACAAGTCAATACTGACAATTGGATTTCAAGACCTAGCCATCTATTTAATTTGATGTTACATTTTAACATGTAAATACTGGTCACTTAATTTCAAGACCTAGGCAACTATTTAATTTGATGTTACTTTTCGACAAATCAGTTATGGTAACTAGATTTCAAGACCTAGCCGACTGTTTAATTTGATGTAACATTTTTAGAAGTAAATACTGGTAATTTTAGTTTTTGATAAGTCATGTAATTTAAGACCTAGCCTAATTTTTGACCGCGCTTTATTTCGTTAACAGAAGTTTAGAAATTGCATACACGACTTTACAAACATGTATGTTTAGCAGAGTTTATTCTGTATAGTCCATTGTACAAAATATCCATATAGTACCATACCACTAGGTAACTGAGTCACCGTTGTTTCTCGTTTCCCTTCATACTTTCCTAGTTCTAACCCAAACATTTAAAATAAAAACCTTGATGTTTTGTCTGTTAATGTGGTTGTTTGACGTTGTGTGTATCACGTCAAGTATGAGTACAGCATTCACCATTTGTCTCTTTACGGACACTTCGTTTAAATTATGATTATTATTTGCTCGTCCCTGTAGTTTTGAATTTAATATAACTAATACAAACTTAATTTTATCTATAATTGAATGCCCCAAAAATAAAAAGAGCTCTTTAATATTTCGTCGAAAAACTTGTTGTTCAATAGTTTTACCCGTTCCCCTTTTCGGTCAATGCTTTTAAGTGGTTATCGGCTTTAAACAAAATCACATATAATTGCAAAGGTAAATATGCTGGTTCACTGAACCAGACAGGTTAACAGTTTCATCCTTTAGTGTCATTTACATTTAATAGTTGTAAATGCCTAAGTAACGTTTTTGCTATATGGCTGCATGGCTTCAGTTGACTTGTAGTCCTGTGAACTCGTGCTTCACTAACCGTTCTGATGCGGTAATCCCATCATCTATCGGTATAGCTATTTTGATGCGTGTGTAGTCATTCAGTTGGTGTTTGTATTGGTTTATGGGGTGTTTTTACGATCGTTTCACTAGTTTGTTGTCGTTTGGGTCATTGCTTTTCGCCTCTAAATATTGTTGTTTTTTTTCAATGTTAAAACTCATCATTAATTTGTAAGGATATTTGTATGCATGTGTGGTCTGTTTGTGGTGTTCGTATTTGTGTACGGGCTGTTTAAACGTTTGCATTGTCTTTCGTTTTAATTTTGGAAAAGCGTTAAAAGTTCAAGAATATTTGAATTAAAGACATGGGCAAAAAATAATTTAAAATTCCTTTTTAAAGGTCAATCGTGGTAACATGTATTTGAAACCTCGCAATCTTTATTTAACAGAAAATGTTGAATAAACGATTTTACATGCATGTATATTTAACAGCGTTCATACATGGTCAATTGTACAAAATATCCAATACGTATTTGATATTTTTCTAACCCGACAACAGTTCACGTTTTTGTTTGTGTTTTTTGGGGGGGGGTGGAGACGTAAATTGATATTTCAACGCAACCGGGAAATTTAGTTCGGGTCGGCCCAAGTGAGAGTGTTAGTCTTGTCAGATTATTAGTCAAAGTGAACATCCATGATGAAACTCTAGTTAAAGCTTATCTGATCTGTAAACGTGTATAATTGTAAATTATATACATCAACGACTTTTTGAGGTCAGAAACCGGTGACCAAGTCTCGTCTCAGGTCCGCCGACGACTGAGTATTCTCGAGACACCGGTCGGGGTTACCCCAGATGCGAAAAGATCTGCGACATTTACTCCCATTGTAAAACATCGGTGACCCAATCAATTTCATAACTAGATGAATACAAGGACATAATTTGAAAAGTTGTTAGATGATATTTGGCAGATTATTTTTGTTTGACTAACCAAACGTCATCAGTGTATTTGCTAATTTGTTTTTTACTTTTTTTCTATATTGTTAACAACTTGATGCTGGCTCCGATCAGGCTTATAATTTTAATTTTGAAATTATTGATACATTTTGGGAAAATGTGAGGTTATTGTTTAATCCCCTGGTGAAGTCTTCAGCGTTTTGATTGACGGTTATAAGGCAATACCCAAATATGTGTCAAAAGACTGATTGATTCTTTTGTATTGAATTTGTACTTCTGTCTCCTGTTCGTTGTTTGTGGCCATTAACTGGTATTGTAAATATTGTGTTGATTAATGTTGGGACATATCTGAGGTGATGGGCATATACGCTAGCTAAAGCCCCCAGTAGACTCTTGTTCTAGCGAACTCGAGTTTCAATGACCGTACCAAGGTAGTTGTCCCATCATTTATTGGTACAACTATTTTGATGCGTGTGTGGTCTGTTCGTGGTGTTTGTATTCATGTTTTTGTTGTGTTTACGTTTGTGTCCATTGTTCATTGTCGCTTTGTCTCAAATAACTCATACGAACTCCTTGAGTTGCGTTATAAAAACAGTGTGTCTCTCAAATTATATCAGAAATTAAAAAAAAACTCTATGAGTTCATAGGAGTTATAGATTAAACAATTGTCATGAATAACACTGCGTCGTCTACTGGAAACCCGATTCACAACTTTACTGCCATTTTGTTTTCTAACACAGACGACAATTGTAAATTTTATATGCCACAACTTATACGGGTTAAACTGTATTCGGTAAATATTGCCAATGATTATGCCAAGCTTAGTTCTGCGATTGTTTTCAACTGGGAGGCTCTTCCGGAGTATCGGATCAAAATGGCCAAGTTATCAGAAAGACACAGTTAATAGAACTTTTGTTGTTTACGTTTAAAAAAAATAGCTTCTCAATTTTCTGCTGCTTTCTTCCTTTCTTTTTCCATCTTTTTGAGGCCTCGAGAGCCCCTTTTATTTGCCCAGTAACAGGAACCATGGAGTCGGGAAAACATTCATAAACAGTAATATTAAATAAAGTATATATGCAATTTTTAAGTAACAGAATAACAATTATATTAAAAAGTTTTTAATATTTATTGTAGCAGGACATGTTAAATAGTTTAAAAAGTAACGTCTTGTATATATCGTACACGTGTACAAAATCTTAGATAAAAATAGTTTTACATTCGAGATATGGCCCCAATTTCTCGAAACTTCTTAAACTTAACACGCTTAAGTAGCTTAGTTCAATAAGTCAAAATACATACTGAAATTGAATTTTTATGAATGAAAAATGGTGAATTGTGATTATCATAAACATAACTCCTATTTTAAGTATAAAAACTCTTAAGGATGTAAATATAACGCGAAATATTGGAAAACAAAAGTAGTGAGCTTAGCTTAATCCTGTTATAAGGGACTTAAGAAGTTTCGAGAAATCGGGGCATGACGTACTTAATCGAGTTTGTTGGTAATGAATGAGAATGTGCCCGTATATATGTTTTATCCGAAAGAAAATATTATTTCACTCTCGAAAGCAAATTGAGTAATATATATAAAGAAATGATAGCATGTGTTATATCAGCAAAGTAGGTACAAACAATTTGCTTTAAATAGTATTGCACTTATTAAATTCATTCATACCGCATATAGCCACGTATTCATATCTTCAATTGTTATCTTACATTTACAATTGACTGTCATGTATCTTCTGATATCAACATGTTTTGAAATGAAATAGTTCGTACATTTAATCAGATGATAGTACTCGTTATGATATTTCAATAGTTGGAGAGACAACTTACGAAAGCGATATTTTACATTGCTTAAATAATATTCTTAGCCAATAATTTTAAGTGGGATAAAAGAGGGGTTACGAAACAATTTTATACGTGTATGTGTATATACATGTGGGCTTCCATTTGTGAAATTAGTGATCCAGGTAAGTGAACATTGCACTAGTTTAGAACGACGTGACATTATGTGAAATCACGATGAAAGTGAGTAGTAGTAGTAGTAGTAGTAGTAGTAGTGGTGGTGGTGGTGGTGGTGGTGGTGGTGGTGGTGGTGGTGGTGGTGGTGGTGGTAGTGGTAGTAGTAGTAGTAGTAGTAGTAGTAGTAGTAGTAGTAGTAGTAGTAGTAGTAGTAGTAGTAGTAGTAGTAGTAGTAGTAGAAGTAGAAGTAGCAGCAGTTATAGAAATTCATAATCCCATAGGTTTCAGTAAAGTTTTTGCCATGCAGGTGTAATCATTGAACGGATAATCTCCACACTCACCGATATAAACACTTCTTTTCAGCACCAAAAATGTTCACTCAATGTTCCTTGAACGCGGGCAGGATTTATTGGAAGAGTGAACACGTATTGGATACTACACTTCAGAAATACGTGGTTAAATAATCATAATGAATTTGAAGGATACTTTTAGTCCAAATTACACAGCCAAAAACCATATATATGGGGTATTTCCATCTTTAGAAACAGAAGTACTAATATAACTCGTTGTTGTTGTTTTTTGCACACTCAGGGAGCCAAGTAATCTGATGAATAAATCCAAAGATAAATACTCGGCTCCTTTCCGAATGTCTCACTTAGCTTTCTGAAAAAAACGAGAGTAAGATATAAACTAATTCACTTTGATACGGTATCATGTTTTGTCTATTGTATTGGTCAACCCTACAGATATACGTTATATGAATACATGTATCTGTTTTGAAATATATTTTCGACAAAATTTGATTGTTTAACTATTTTGTTGTTGATCACGGATGCATATATTCATTATCATCATAGGAAATATTGTATCATTATACTTGATATGAACTCTATGTAGTTATGAGGCCTAAATACGTTCGCAAATTTATTTTAAATAGCTGATATAAAAATTATACGTAAATGTCTGGTACGATAAGTCAGTTTCTTAGCTTTGCATTTTGGACATGTTCGTCAGATATGTGTGAATGATCTTTTTTTGTAAGTGTGACCTTTGCCCCAACGTATAATATAAATATTTTTCTTTGGAGGTCCAATGGATGTAAGCCAAACTACTTAAAGTAATATTAAAGCTGTATTCTTTTTATTGAAATCATGTTTATTATGATTTATTATCTCAACAGAAGTAATTGTTGTAAGCTTTAAATCAAAACATTACAGTAAGTTTAAAATCTTAAAACTTAGATCTTATTCTCAGGTGCGTGTTGTATTGGCTACGTATATTTTACGTCGACAACCTATTTGCAGTGATTAAGACGCCATCACTGTCTGTGAAATCTTGTCATTCATTCATCAGAATAACAAAGATGCCATTTTGGTAGGATATAAAGATTAGTGATCCAATATTGACAAATTTGGAATCAACGCGTGACTATCCCTGGACCAATTGCGTTGCATTATTCATTCTGAAAGCATTATGAATTTATATATTTATGATCTTTAGTACAAATATTTATGAAACGGGTTCATACATATAAGTTTTTCGTAACACGTTTAATAATACTTCATACGAGTTATATCGTAAATGACGAAATTTTAAAACAACGTCATTGATATAATTAGTGCAATACGGACTTGACGTCGTAAATGATTACTGTTTGAAATGTGCGTATAAACCACGTTTCATGTAGAAAGTATAAAGATAATAATTGTTTGTTTCGGTGTATACTCGCAATAAAACCAAAAGCTTTAGCTGTAGCCACTCCGGAAATGTTTAGTTTTGATGTTAACGAGCTGAAATATGTTACGTTCTAACACTTAAACTCACATTTTTTATTTAATTATATGCCTTATATACAAAGGATATGAAATGAAACTTTGTTTAAGCCATTTAGAAATGCGCACAAAATTATATGCAAATGTATCCTTTCTTTAGAAATGATGTCGTTGAACTTGTGTCCCCGCCCTGTGCGTGCTTAGTAAGAAACGACGTGAGATCCGTTTGAAAAAGTGACATATTAATTAATGTTAAAAATATGGATTTTGGGCGTCAGTTTTCTGTAAACTGTTATTAATAAAACAATGCGTTTCAACAAACACTTTTTATACGAAATCGTATGCGTGACCAACCATCTCTGCAATCCAAAGCAAATTATCTTGTCAGAAAGTGAAAAAGATCGTTTTGACATCTGTTATTCAACTGTTTCGACTAGCTATGTAGACAGTATCTGCAATTTAAGATGTGTTGTCCAACTCTGGAACTTGTTGTGTATGTAAAAAGCTTACAAATGAGGATCAAATTCAAGGTCATTGCAAATAAATAAAAGTATTTTAAATGCATTTGTATATAATTGATGACTAATGATGACACCTGTTGTGCATGAAGTGCAAGAGCATGGAGAGCTTTTGGGTTTGTTAGAAAAAGATCAAGAAAGATGCAAATAAATAAGGAAATGGCTTCTGCTCTGGGTAGCAACACAGCCCTGTTTGATTACCAAATGTTGAGGGAGTCTAAGAATGTATAATGCGTATTAGGAAACCAAACTAAAACTGCTTGAAAAGTTCAATTTTCATTAAATAACTCCGTATTAGCGCAAAATATGTTGCAAAGGATGTATGTTTTACACCAATTAAAAACTAAATTCTTCAAAACTAAATAAAACATTAAGGTGACGATCTTTTTCAAAATGAATACAAACACATGTATAACAAAAATAATTGTGAAAAAAGTGATAAACCTTAAACTACTTACTAAACAATACATTTATGGAAAATATTAATTACTGATAACAGGATTGTAACCGTGTTTTAATAGCTGAAAACGCAAAAAATATTAAACTATTGGTATATGCTAAAAGAATCACTGTGGCCTATTATAGTCTTTTGATGGAAATTCTGTGTTTTATGCAAATTTTCTTTCAAATTCAACTCAGTATCCAATATAAGAACCATTGTTTTCGACATGTATTCTTGTATAACTTGTGGTACATCTTATTGGGGAGTAAGATTGTACAAGTCCATCTTTAACTTTGTAAACGTTTTAATTTCTGAGTTACCCACCCACTTTTGCGCTGTGAAGGCCCTTAATTGTATTAAATGACCTGATTGCACACTCTAAACCAAGATTCTACCGAATTCTGGCGTTTCAAGTTTTTTTATTTATTAATGTTGTCCAGAGACTTGACACATCTATCCTTACTTTATTTCTCTTTTGTTTTGTTTACCCTTGAAATAAAGGAAATATTTACGAAACGATGGAGCGTTTCGAAACTATAACAAAGGGCATGTACGTGGTATGAATGTTAAAACTATACATGTTTATACATACATGGGGTTACTGTTTAATTCACAGTTGTCTTGGACGCAGACTAATTCTAACATGGCAGCTTCAACTACAGCTATCTTTGCCATCAAACATTAGCATACACCTTTTGGTTATCTTTAAACGATTAAATTGTTAAAATAGTTCACTCTATGATTAAATCTATGTTACGTTAAACGTCCTAAATCTTTGGTTTTGAATTTAGACTTGATTTTGAAATATAATTAAAAAATAAAACAGGAAGCATTTGTTTGTAAATAAAATTACTCAAACTTATATGATTCTTGTAGAGTGTAGAAGATTGCCAACGTGTGTATCTTCAAATTGTATAAGGTATATTTACTAATTGTTGCGACTGCCAAATAGTGCTTAAACGTTTAGATGAAATTGGACGCTCGAGTTTGGTTGCATGTGTTTACAATATGCCATTTACATACGTCCTTTGTCATAAGGGGATATTTCAAGACTTTGGAGAAAAAATGTGTTTCTCAAAATATCTCAAACGAAAAATATTGATTGATTATCATTTTTAGACCACGCTCATATCATATATTATTTAAAACGTTTTAAATGATGAACGGTATTTTTTAGATAGCTAGAGATAGCTTTTCAATATAAGTTGGTATTTTGTAAATTTCTATGTGAGTATGTGCGCGTGCGTGCGTGCGTGTGTGTGTGTGTGCCGGTGTGACTTCAAACAACGACACAATGTAATAAATAAATAAAAGGATTTTCAGTATATTTAAGGATTGATCGCATTTTTTTCTTGCCTTTATGCTGCATAAACCCAGTAGGGCACGCGAGCAGATTCCATGAAGTGCGTTATTGCTTCTTGCTCGTTTGCTCGCTTGCTTTACTGCTGTCATACAGCATACACGCAAGAAAAATGCGATCAATTCTTATATTTACATTTTAAACAAGTATTCACTACGACTTAAATTTAGTATCTTCTGTAATTTAGTACTTGTTCTTAAAGAAATGCAACCGACAACATACGTTTGTATAAAAGAATAGTTTATATTTGTAATGTCGTATATCATTCGTTTGACGTCGCACTAATCCATAGAAGCGCAATGTTGAAATAAACAGTGACGTCATAACCCCTTTCTTGTTATACAAGTAAACGCCAAGCTTTAACTATACAAATCACTTGGTGAATATAAATATATGTAATTGAACATCTCTTTAGACAACTTTTTTAATTTAGACATGTCATAGAGATAGAAAATAAAATGTAGAAGGAATACATCTTGGTACAGTATCTCAGAATATGAAATTGAAAAAAAAGCACTTAGAATATTTATACTCTTACCTCTGACTTCAACGTGCACTCAACATAAAGAAATCGACAACAGATAACAAAGAAATCCTATCCGATAAACAAATTATAAAATCTCTTTTTATTGAATATGCTCAATGGGACCGATTATGGAGGTGTGTTAATAGTTTTACACACAGTTACACTGAAAACGCCTGTTAATACGCTGGATCGAACGCATGCCTTAACGTATTCCCATCGCTGGTTGACCGAATCAAATATTTTGAAAGAGGCCAATCCTATAATAAGCTCCGAATCCGACATACATTAAAAGTAATGTTATAAAGACATTTACATTGCTGGCCAACAGAAACGTCTAGTGAATCATTCGGGCGCTTGGTAGCGCTTATGTTAACAAAAAGCCTATCGTTAACAGCAAGTGGCTTTCATGAAAATCATTCTGCCATAAACGCCCGGTTTTTGCCCGTTAGCACACCTCCATAAACGGCCATACCTTTATCTTTAATATGCACTTAGCTTTAAACTGATTGTTAAATTCTTATCGCTCGTGTTGATCTCCTTACACATGTTTAACTCAGGGAATTCTATTTCTGACAGGAATGAGCAATGACTTCAGATTTTTCGTAGCGCATACACAACAAGCGGGGTACGAGCCACAAATACCTATATTGAACTCGGTGAATGATGGCAGATACTCCCCAGCCCACAGAAAAGGAGAGGGTACGTTATTTTATAACATGTCAATTAAATGTTGCGTTAACGTTGTAAGTGTTTTATACTAACACAAACAAACGTTATTAGTCAAACATTATACCTCCTGGAGCCATGTTGTCACGAATATTAGGATGATTGAATAAAAACACGAAATGACAGCAGCATTGTCAGTTTACATTTGGTTCCCTCGAAACATTTTAACATTATAATCAATGTTCATTTAAGGATTAAGGATAGAAGCTACATTTCTTCATCACGTTCAGAAGATGACTGCTATTTTGCAGATCAACATGCAAACCCCGTTGTAGCAGGGAAAAAGTACATATATTTGAATTTGAATGGGCAATATACCAAGGCGGTACCTAACAATTCTTGATAAACATACCTATTGTTTATATATATAGTACGTATGCACTGTGCTGTTTGTGGAGGTTTGTGCTGTTCTTCTATGTTTTTTGTTTGTGATTTTGTGTTCCATGTCTTTGGCGTTTGTACAGTGCCACTAACCCGGGTTTATGTTTCAATGTTTTACTACTGAGCTTGTTTCTATAGTTATTTGCATACATAATATAAAAAAACATATTAGTTATGTGATAATTGTCTCCGTTTTGAAAAATTTAAGCAAAATAAAAAATAAAAATATGTAAGTACATGATATCTACATATTAAAAACAAAATTGTCCTGGAGAATGACCAAGACTGTTCAGCTGATAATTACTTATATATGCATTGAAACTAATATCAAACGTGATGACCCCAAAATCATCTACTAATCACAACCAACCACCATGTCTAAATTTGGGACCATATATTTAGGCATTGTCTAGTATAACTCAGACAAGCGTTTTGCGTATCAGTTTCCTTTGACATTGACCATTTATCTAATGTCCTTAAGAAAACATAAGTGTTATATACTAGTCGCAACCATGTCAAAGTTGATGGTCATTGGTGCAGGCATTGTCAGGTTATCACTCAAACAAGCTTTTCGCGTTCAATGTCACTGAAATTTTGACGTTTGATCTGATGTCCTCAAAATAAATAGGGTTATCGCTGGTCAGGCCAGGCCCCTATGTCAAGTCTGAGCACAAAAATGTTCAAGTATCGCTGAAAAAATCACTCGCACCGGCTTTTCGAGATCAAGGTCATTTGTGAACTTCCATCCGCTGACCTCAAAATCATTAGGGATCATCTTCTGATCAGGCTGCGTCTCTAACTCTAAGTTTGAGGTCATAGGTCTAGGCACTGGCGAGTTTTCATTCGGACATTTCACGTTTAAGGTGACTGTAATATTTGACCAGATGATCTTGAAATCAATAGGGGTCACGTATTGTACACGCCCAACATGCAAGTAAAGTTTTGGGACCATATCTCCAGGCATTATCGAGTTACTCCTCCCTGCCGACCGACCTATATGGGCTATACAATATACCCATTATATGAATGGGAGGAATATTTTTCTGGAATTAGTTTTAGGCAAAAGTTAACAGAGCTGATTAATATCAATAGTTAATGTTGAGATATTAGTACGTTAGTTATGTTCATTGGATTGTCTTTCTATAACTTAAGATATACTGTAATAGAAACAATGGAACAAATTGACTGAATTCGGGTATTTAAAATGTCTTTTTACTTTTTCAGGGGTCAGGCAAATGCAGTCCCGTACATTCAAAACGATTAGCTGTCATTATTTGTTTACTAGCAAACATGATCCTTTCATTGACACTTCTAGTTATATTTATAGTCTCGGCGGTTTTAAGACCATCTTTAACAATGTCTCATGAAAGCTTAGCATGCATTTCTTGCGACAAAATGAAGTCAAGTGCTTACACATACCGAGGCACAGAAGCTGTTGTTCTTTCTGCTATTAACCACAGAGACGACGGGATGTGTTGCGGACCCACCGGAAGCATTACTGAGATGTTGTTTCAAATGGTAAACCATTAGGTGCATCGTTCAGTAAAGCAGATTAAATATGTTCGACCAAAGAACATGGCTTGATCAGATGTTGATATGCTGGAAATAAAGTTTTGTTTTCTTCAAACTTTTAAGAAATAATGCACTTAAAACCAACATATTTGATGTGAAGCATATCGCAGAATTTTTTGTCGAGGGCGACTGTTAACTCAAACTCAATGCGTTTTTCTATTTGCATCATCTCTAGTAAAAAAAATATATGAAAATCGAATATGCTTCAATATTTACAAAGGGAGTGCTTTGGCTTACATTTTGACCTTTATAATAACATTATGTTTCAATACTAATATAGTATAACACTATGGCTTTGTTCAAATTACAATAAGCAGGAATTTTACTAGGGATGAATATAACTTTGATTTACTTTAACCATTATATATTTTACAACGATTGTGGAGGAAGCTATAATAGCTTATACTAAGTCACTCTCGTTGGCACGATGTTGCGCGAGAGTGTGGTCTTGTGTTGAGGGGGAAACCGGAGTACCCGGAGAAAACCCACTTTTCCGCCTTGGTGACCTCTAACCAAACTCACATGCGCCCAGGCCAGGAATCGAACCCGGGTCACCTTGGTGGGAAGCGAGTGCCCTTACCACTGCGCTAACCGGACAGCCACTTTAATTTGACCAGACTAGTCTGTAATCTCAAACTCATAAATGTATATATTAATTTGTTGATATAGGTGTATTTTGTTTGTCCCTTTAGGAAATGGCAGATCAGTATTACTACAGCATGTCAGGTCAAAGTAAGTAATAGTAAAGATGTCTGTTTTTGTCAGAGATGAAAACGCGGATCTATAAAAAGTGAATTCATCTGATATTTAGTACGTAATTAGTGTGTAAACAGTATCTTCTCATGTCCACTACACCTTTTTAATGAGCTTTGTTGCATTACACAGGTCTTATTGGCTTCGCAGAAGAGTATGCTACCTGTGATAGAGAAACAAACGACAAGCAGCCCATTGCTAAAGTAGTTGGAATTGTGGAGTTCAAACCTAGCGACATAGTCAATGGTAAGAACAGTCGTTAAATGACGAGTTTAATAAATGTCATACAATATAAACACAGATTTAATATTATATTTATAGCATAACCCATTTATGGTCGAAATCTAGGTCAAAGTTTCTTCCAAACACTTCTCTTGTCATAGTGCGAAGTATTTACATTGTGTTATATTAGGATGCTTCATCCGCAGGAAAGAAAATAGCCCGACTTAAAACCTTTTTATTAACAGTAAAAAACATAAATCGTTTTGAAACATCGTTTCTAATGTGTGTTTACATTTTTTGACAGTGCGTATAAAAACATTTTTCTGTGATGCGGTTACCTTATTTGCATAGTTATTACACTAGTTATATATGAAAATTATTGCATGGCGTTATATCACTCCTGTGCCGTAAGTTATGTTATAAATATATATCATATCGTTTTCTATGTGTTACTATATCTGATCTTATTTTTAATCTTATTCTGATTGAAGGTCATCACAAAGTCCTGTGGAACAAAAACGGTCGAACTTTTTTCGCAAATAACTGCGTCCACTTGGAACTGGAAGGCGAAATATTTGTCAGACAGCCTGGTTACTACATCGTTTCTTCGATGCTAAATATACGGCGACAAAAGGAGACACGCAAGCCTATGAATGAAACCCGAGCAGCGACTTTCATTCATCATGTTGATCTCCTCTCCCACAAATATGGAACGACTGGTGTCCTGATGCAAACCAAAAAATCAATTGAACGAAATGGTGGTTATTTGACAAGTTTTCTGTCAGCGGTTTTCAAGCTGAACCGACATGACAGGCTCTCTGTATCTGTATCTAATCCAGAATTGTTAGACATTGACAATTTCAATGATCATTTCCTGGTTTATTACACTTATGATCTGCCATCATAGAAATAATAATAATAATAATAATAATAATAATAATAATAATAATAATAATAATAATAATAATTTAAATAATAATAAATTAAATAATACTAAGTATAATAATAATCATAATATAAATAATGATAGAAATAATAATAATAACAATAATTCATTTTTTGTTTCATTTCAATGTTTTTCTTATGTTAGGTTGGTATTTAAATTGTCTTTAACTTTAATACGTTTATCAAGCGATTCCATTTTTCTTGATTGTTTTTCTGTGTCAGTATCTATTTTAAACTGTTGGCTAATTTCTCAATGCGTAGGAAAACTGACCCAAGAAGACTGTCTTTCATGTCGCTGAATACTTCTTTCATTATATCTTTAATATTCAGTCCTTCAATTAGTTATCTACAGTTATTTCCTTTCTTTTCGAACTTGTTTTTATCTCTTACCAGTTGGCTGCATGAACATAAATTATTTGTATTATAATTCTTGTATATATGGTTTGTGTGATATTTCTTACATAAAAGATTTGTGTGATATTTTTTATATAAATGACTTGTGCGAAATATATAATGTTCTGCTTTATGGCATATTTGCGCGATAAAATGTGTAAAAATGTTTTGTGAGGTATTTCTTTTATGTATGAGTTGTGCTACATTTTTCATATAAATGGGATGTACGACAGTTTTATATATTTCATGATTTATGTGATATTTAACAGAGAAAGGATTGTTGTAATATTTCTTATATGAATGCTTTGGGTATTATTTCTAAAAAATCGACAATCTTTGTTGTTTCAGTGAAAGATCGTACTTTATTTCAGTGTCGTAAACATAAACAAATGTAGTTACACTTCTTACATTTAAATCAACAAATTGTCTGTTTCATCTAATATGTTCTATTAGTTACTTGTTTTTCTTATTACCCCCTTTTTAAAACAGTATTTGCAAGTCCGCTTCATTGAACAGGGCATGATAACATGACCAAATTACTACGCCGCCATTTATTGAATGAACATTTGAAAACTCGAACGTGTTAGCAAAACAATCTCGGTTAAATTATCTGTGTAATATTTCCTGTACATACAGGTATCATATTTCTTCAATAAATGATTTGAGTGATATTCTTGCATAAATGAGTTTTTTATCGTTAAAAGTTGTGATATTTCTTATTTTAATGGTTTGTTTAAGATGTCTTGTATACAATTTGTGTGAACTTCCTTACGTTAATGATGCGTTTGATATGTATGGAAAACATATAATTTGTGTTATATTTATTTTACAATTAATGATGTGTTTGATGCATCTTGTATAACTGTCTGTTATGATCGATGAAAAGTCGAGAGTAAAGTACCGATTTCATCATGTCTAGTCACCTTACGCCTTGATTAGCAAACAACGTGACGCGGGCGTGAATCCTATCCCTTGCAGATGAACTCACTACTTGCATGCTTATCAACATACTTCTAGATTGAGCCAATAGTATTGGCAGTCCGACAAGATCTGTAAAAAAACAAAACATGTTGGTTGTCTGAGTTTCTGAAGGAGTAAACAAATATTCCCCGCTTGGTGTGTTATGTGAGTTCAAACGTTGTATTAACTGACGATGTGGCGATAGTCTTCCCCAACTGAAAATCTAAGTAAAGAAAGATAATTTAGACTAAGAAAAGTATATGGACTTTACTACGTCGGAATTAACAATCAGTTGAGTTATTATACTGTAAAAAACAATTACGACAGGAATTGTTAAAAATTATATGAATTACGTATCCTTTGCTTTTCCCTAGATAACGTTAATTCTTTACCACAAACGGATAGTTAGTATGTTCAACATAAAGTTCCGTTTATCGATATAATTGTAAATAAAAACAACTAGACGAAAAATGTATATATCGTAAACAGTGTATGTAAACTATTTAAGGCTTAAACATTTGTGATTTATAAAATCTTCCATCATTCCCTTCTATATAACGCGGAAAACAATTAATATTCCATTTTTCTTCTGTAGGGAAAATGTAATAGATATGTCAGAGTGCGTCGTGAACCAAATGAAATACACGGCAAAAGGTGGTCAAAACAAATCTGAGGCAAAACTAATAGGGACTACTAAAACCAAGCTAAAGTACTACATTTTCTCTGCAATCTTTATACCCTCGATCGTCGGAATAAAAATATTTTTATTGAAAAAGTGATATTACAAACAGTTTTTTTTCGTCCAAATTTCGACAATATTAAAAATAAAATCTGGAGTTATTAATCAGAACAACTCTTAAGGTGTAACATTTAAATTCGTTCTGTTGACAATAAACATGTTTGCAGTGATAAATAATTGTTTTCAGGATTAGCATTCATGATAACCTACGGGTACTCTCTTTATACGGTGTGTTATACATATGTAATGGAATCGATCTACATCTCATGTTTTTGATGGAACAAGTCCTCTTATCTACATGATATATTGTCCTGAACTTACATTATTCAAATCTCTTTGTTACAAAAATGCAAAAAGACAAATCATAACTTGTTGTTAACTGGTCATGTTTTCAGTTTTGAGAAACTTTTGGCAAATACGAATGACTCGGAGAAACCATGAAAAATGAAATTGATGTAACAAAGATAAGTGTTGGTTGTCCGGTTAGCCCAGTTGTTAGCCCACTCGCTTCTCACCAAGGCGACCCGATTCCAAGCCTGGGCGCATGTGGTTACGGACAAGTGGGTTTTCCACGGGCACTCCGTTTTCCCACACAACACAAGACCTCATTCTCGCGCAACATCGTACCAAAGAGAGTGACTTAGTATAGGCTATCATAGCTTCCTTCACAATCGTTGTAAAATATATAATATTTAAAGTAGAACAGAACAGAACAGGTTTCATTTAGCTAGAATGTCATTTTATCCCCCTGTGCACAAATAATATGCAATGTAGAAACTATTTACATGGAGTAATATCACTAATGGTATTAGACGGAGGCGCAGCCGGAACGACCATATCCCCCTCTTAAATTGGCCGGTCAATAGCTCGGTGGGAAGCCACCAGTCCGAATTGATTGTAGGTAAAAAACATATGAGTGGTTTTATTGCAAAGTCATGCTTTGTTGAGGTATATTTATGAATGGCTTGTGAAGTTCCCAAACCTTTATTTCACACAATAAGTTATCTCTTTATTTAAAGTACAAACTTACGTAAATGTTTGAAAGGAAACACAATCTATGTTGGCAATATAATTTAGTGAACATTTTAGTTTTCTACAAATGACTATTTCAAATGATACAAGTTTAATTTAGAGGCGAACATCATAATATGTCATGTACTGTTTCCATCCTGTAATAGGAAGTTCGTTGACGGCCACGATCCAATATGACCCCTGACCCAAGAGCAATACTCTGTTTTGGTTTCTGTTAGGTCTAAGCGGTTGTGCGTTTGCCATAAAGCGACATTAAAGAAGGTTTTGATTGGGTAGGTTTGTCCCTGTAATTTCTATTGTATAAGGATCCTAGGATCCGAAACGTGCCTGTAATTATCTGGTTAAATGACATTTGGCAAAGAAAGATGGTCGTAGCTGGGGGTTTTCCCATAAGACATTGCTGTTGTAGCTTTTAATCACTTATCTATTAAGTTTCATATATAAATATTAAGTGTAAGACGTTCGTATTGCAAATAACATATTTCTCTTTTATTTGACCACAGGAAATATCATTTTTAAATTGTAAGATTACGAGCGACTTCTGATAATAGGAAATGTCACAACTTAGATAATTCGTATCATATTTGTGGCTGCTGTAGGTTCTAAATTAGCTAGTATGACACTTTTATTAAGCTCGCTTTTATTTATTTCGATAATGCAAAGACATAAAAGATCCAATTTAGTTACAGATTCTTATTTTGTACATCTATATTACATAATCAAAATACAATGTCAAAATATGCGCATAATCCTCGATCGCCCAAGGCAAAACATGAATGTTGACGCTGATGCAGCAAGAAAATTGCAAAGGCTGTGAAGCTATGATAAACTGACTAGACTTTACGGCCTCTGATTGTTTCCAATTTATTAAGATGTATAACATCCCGAGTTTAGTGATTTTATATTAAGACACTTGACCTCTAACCCAGGAGTTGCAGGATCTATCTCCAGTCACACCACTGTAAAAAACACTTCCGGAATTGACGTTTAGCTGGGATTCCTTGGGTGAGTGCTATACAATGGCCCACTTAAACAAAATGTAAGTAACTAGGTTTACCCTCTTCTACCCGTGACCATGGTATTATGGAATGAATTGCATGAGTTTTACCGCAACAGTCCATAAATATTGCGCTTTAAGGTAGTTGTGTACTTACAAGAAGATAATGACTTGAGAATCTGAGACTCAGACCATTTGAAAATCCAAATAGCATTCTGTCAAAAACAAAAAAAGTTATTGTCAAATTTGCATCATATGCATAAAATAACCATCAATTAATCAGATGTATAACTACGTGAATACGAAGGCTTCCATAATTCTTTTTTGGATGTCTTCTTGACAGTTTGCATTCAAAACTCACCTGAATATTTTGCTAGCATTTCATATCGAAAATAATTGCTGCCTTTATTGGGAAGCTTATTATATATTCATAAGCATGTGTGTTGAATGTTGAGAAGGATTAAACATCAATCTATCAACTGAAAGGGTACGATACAAGTCTGAACTGCAATATTGAACTATTAATTAATTGGGGGAAATTATATTGTTTATGCATCATGATTTTTATCATCGTTTGTTCGTAATAAAATCAAATATTACTATCATATACCATGCAATATATCTAATGGAATAAATCTACATCTCATGTTTCTGATTGAGTAGATTCTCTGCCCTGAACATACATTATTCCAAACCCTTGTCTCTTTGTTACAAACATATGTAATAAACTAATTATAACTTCTTGTTTACTGACATGATTTCAGTTTTGAGAAACGGAAGACAAACATTCACACCTACGGCCTAGTTGTCATTTTCATGTTTTAAAGATGACTCGAAGAAACCATAAAAGGTAAAATTCCATGGAACAAAGATAATTCTTTTTACATTTATGTTTGCGAAAGACGACTAGATTAACAAACAAGACATTTAAGGGCAATTTCATTTATTTCGATAACACAGAAACATGGCATCTCCAGTTCCGACAGAGTTTGAAATCTCGATTGCTTTTTGTCTGATCATGAAGCCACAATTTGAAGCATTTTAATTTCAATGCGTATTACCACCTATCGATAATTATTAATGACAGCGACAGTTCACCCTTCTGTTTGATTGCTGTGAAATGTAACCATTCGTTTTATGTTGGATGTATTCTTCCAATATAAACACGGTCTATGATTGGCTTTTTCGCATTGAGTCTTTAGTGGATATACAATAAGATATATACGTTGTGCATTGTACGTTTGGTGTAAGTTTTAATGGCCAATAACTTTAATATTATTTAATATAATTATGATAATTATGATAATTATTTCAAATTTAAGGTATTCTGCTCTTAAGGAAGTCGTTCAAGGTCGTTTGATGTAAATGTAATTTGGTGAAACATTTTATGTTTTTATCAATAAAATATTCTAAATAATACAACATACCACATACCATAAACAAGGATTAATAGGCAACACAATTTCAATAGTGCCCTTCATTGCGCGGATGGCCATTGTAAGGTTTTACCCTGCACCCAAGAAAGTTCCTCTGATATGCTATGAGCGATGGTCAATGTGCCATAAAGCAATATAACAGAGGGTTTTGATTGGCTAAGTTTGTCCCTGTCGTTTCCATTGAACTATTTTTGGATCCGAAAGGTGCCTGTAATGATCTGGATTAACGACCATTGGCATTGACAGGTTTTTCCTGGTCGTTGATGATTTTTCCAGTTATACATTGTAGTTATTTGTATCACTTATCTAGTTATTTTATTATCGAAACTTCAGTGTATGAGTTCGTATTGCAAAATTAAGTAACAATACGTTTGATAGTTATAGTGATCAAGAACTATTCTGTTCAATAAAGCAGTAATAAGTAAATAAAAATACCCTGAAATAAAAAAATGAAAAAATTAACACTGTTTAGGGGTCCAAACCAAGGGCCCAAACGACAACGAACTATAGACACAAACATACCAACACAAAATAGATACACAAAAAACACCACAGTCAAATTACTTTGATGAAGATAACTCTACCATGCAAGAATTGGGCCAACCTATTACTTTTAATGAAGAGCAGAATGCAGTTAGGAATTTAAAACGTAATTAGTCGGCTGGTAGAGACTTTACTTTGAAATTAAATAATTTTATTGAATGGGTTGATATATTATCTAGCTATTTATATGATATTTTTAACAGTGTTCTTGATTCTGGTTTCTCTTAGAAACACTGAACTGATTGTGTTATTATCCCTCTGCATAAAAAAAGTTATGTTAAAGATGTTTTTAGCACAGAGTCATTTTGTCAAGATGGCGATGTTATTTTGGATATCGTAAAGGTTGTTCTATTGTGCATTCTATTTATATTTTAGTGTATATCGTGCAAAAATATATCAATAAAAAATAAAAGTGTATATACATGTATTATTCACGTAGATGTGCTGAAATGTGTTATAACATTTTTTAATAAAGATCACAATGCATTGTAGCTAAAGATGTAAAGATCAAGTATCAAGGAAAATTACGTATATGGAAATGTTAGATCTTGTGTGAAATCATGTACGTAATACTCTGAATGCTTAATAGTTATTCTGTCGGCTTGAGAAAGGGGAAGTTATGTCACCGGTATTGTTTTCCATTTTCGTAGAGGATTTAGAATTATATTTGCAGGATGACATTAACTCTGGTCTATATATTGGTGATATTGTATTAATTATGTTGTTATTTGCAGATGATCTGGCCACATTAGGAACTTCACATGAAGATGTTTAAAATCCTTTAAACAAATTTATATTGCAATGAATGGGGTCTTAAGGTGAAATCATTTAAGCCTGAAATAATGGTTATTGTTACATTTGACATTAATTATTGAGGCTAATATATGGAAGTAATCGATAATTCTAACAATTTAGGCATTGTAATTAATTATACTGGAAGTTATACATTTAACCAAGAGCATTTGGTTGGAAAGGCCCTTAAGGCCATGAACATTTTGTTTTATAAATGTAAAGCATATGACTCAAAGCCTTAGATGTCAATTGTTTGATGCCTTTGTCGGTTGAATATTAAGTTATGCATGTGAAATATGGGGCTTTACTAAATCCAAAGAAGTAGAACGTATACATTTAAAATTTTGCAAACGATTGGTACATGTTAAAAGAAACACATGTACATTGAGAAGGAAGATATCTTTAAAATTACAATTTAAATTCCACACATACTCCTTTTAAAAGACTCAAAGGCATTTTATAAAACAATATGGCATGACAATCGAAAGCCAAGAAAGTTTGGGACTGTATACTTTCATGATTCTCATTTAGCTATTGGTATTAAGTTGTGTCTATGACAACAAAATACATAATTTACATGTAGAACTGTGTCAAAAACTAATAAAAAACACATATGCACAATATTTTAAATGTGAAAAAGGCAGTTTCATAAAAGAAACTTTTTAAAATATATTATTATAAATTGAAAATGGTTATGTAAATCTTTAAGAAATCCAATAATATTTATATGTGGTTGTAAATCTGAATAAGAAAAATATTCGCCATAATTAGAAGTATACAAATATTCTAAATTGACAGTATTAAAGAGTCTGGTTGCATTGTCAAAATGTTATTATCAAATTCATCAGATTTATAATACAGCTGAAAGTTCCCTAGCATAGAAATGCATGTTAAAATATCACAGGTAAATAATAAAAAAAACACAGAACAAGATATTAAGAAGAAGCAAAAATGATTTTTGGCAAGCAAACATACATGGCATTTTGACCAATAATGATGACGTGTAACGTGTCAACATTTTTTATTTAAAGCTAATAATTGATTAACTCGTTAACACGTATGGAATGGGGCCATTGAGACCAAACCTTACACAAAACAATCAACTATCATAAATCATATTAATACATTTATACTTTGTAAACACAATAATTATTTTACATACCAGCAAGAACTCAATAACTATACCTAATTGCCATATCTTAAATACGAATGGAATTTTAAAAAATTAAGACGTGAATTAGATGTTAACTATGTTAAAAAGTGAGATATAATATAACTATTGTTTCTTTACTTACAAAACCGCATGTAAAGTAAATAAAACAAGACGGTAAGGTGTACATGAAGTTTTGTTAATGTTTTAAAAGGCAAGGTGGTTCTTTAATACACTCACTATTACTTTTTCATTGATATTTAACTAGATGTATATACATATATGTATGTACTGTATTTTTAATGTTTGGTTAACTACATACAATTCTCTAATAATGAACGTTTGTTTAAAGTTAGCATAACCAGATTATGGCTGAGAAAACATCTGACTGACAGACACACTCATTTACATCAATCTCGAGCGACATTGTGACTACTATGTTGAACTGCAAGCATGTTTCTGTAGCTTTTTGCATGAATATTGACAACTATTTGTTATAATAGAAATAGGAAATCCATCAATTATACTACTTGTTGTGATATTTGCTTGTTTGAATATTTTGAGCGATATTAACTATTTAATTGTTGCCAAGCCTCAACTTAAAGTTTATGCACACTGGCAATGGCTGGACGCCAACCCTGAAGTAAAAACTCATAACTGTGTTATAAAAGCATATTCATAGGCTTTTGGCTGAAAACCATAATAATGTTTTCCTTGGGTTAAAATACAAAGTTAGATTAATCAAATGCAATATAAAAATCTACAACAAAATAACATCAACTATCACATCATATTATTTCCATACATCATACACGCCTTCGTGATAGCTTTGTCTCAATTATAAACATGCACCTCATACACAGTAAAATATACAGTGCTTTAAGACTTAACTTACACAATAGCTGAGGTTTATAGATAAATTCAAAGCAGGTTAACATTGAAAATTGCATTTGTTCAACATGCCTATAAGCAAAGCTTTGTCCTAAATTAGTTAATATAACTAGCTATCAACGAATAAATATATTTTTAAGACCGAATAACACATCATGGTCAACAAAACTGACGAAACTAGAAAAAAATCTGGTGGAAAGTCAGTATGAACAGTTCTCTGACACAGATTTATTACATAGGAAATGCCTCTTCCTTTTTGTCCACAATTGGAATTCTTATTGTTGTCTGTACCGTGAACCACAAAAAATGAAACCATATGTACATTGTATTTGAAATGTGTTCATATTGAGCCGTTTTATCATTACAGATTCATGTATTTTACCTATAAATACTTATGTGAAAAACTACAGAAACAAGCTTAGTAGCCAAACGTTAAACATAAACCCCGTTTAATGGCACAGGGTTAACGCCAAAAACAAACTTTCACAGGCTTTAAACATGGAGCAACAGCATAATATCCACAAACAGCACAGTGCATATATACTATATATAATCTAGGAATGTTTATCAAGAATTGTAACCGCCTTGGTCTAATCAAAAGCACACACATAGAGTCATGACGTTTATGATGTAAAATATAAAATATCAATGCTTTACTTCCATGTTGATAAAATAATTCATCAGTTTAGTATATGTTAGGTACGTGAAATGAATAAATTTATAACAATATGAGCCGATTGCGCGATTTCGGGCTTTCGGACATACATTTTTCTTTATTTGACTAACCGAACAACAAAATACTGGTAATTGTTTGAACGATTTTGCAAATAATTCAATTTCCAATACCATTACATAATATGTATGTTGCAAAAAAACATTTACAATATTCATTTCACAATAACATTCATCAGTTGTAACATTCTGACGAAACCCATGTACATGTTGCAAGAATAAATTTCACACGTGTAAAATGTACTCTTACATAATTATTGAGAAAGTACTTATAATGAATTTTGTGCCAAACAAATGCGACTGGCATCGCTCATTTGTTGTGGTTGTCTTATTATTTAGTTGAACAAGGGGCATTACTCAACATTTATTTAATACAGAGTAAAACAAAATGTGTTCTATACATAAAAACATTATTGTCTCTCACAAGATGTGAGCATCTGGAACGGTTTGAGTGTTTTTTCCAAGTGTTTGTACAACGATGCGATGGAGTGGCGAACAGTCAAATAGCCAACCGCTAAACATGAAAATGGATATATGCAAATTTAGCACTTTAAGGGCCATCTGCAACTTTAACTCATAAGGGTAGCTTTAGTTCAAGTACAGCTAGTGTTTTGCAACCTGTATATTCATTGAATTATACTTTTCATTTATATAGTTTTAGTACCTTTCACTCCAAATGTTAAAATGTTATCATTAAATATTAATGCTTTAGTTCCATCTTAATAAAATAACTTATCGGTTTATTATATGTTTGACACGTGAAATGAATCAATTTATAACTAAATGAGCCGAATTGGGCGATTTCGGGCTTTCGGATATACATTTGCTTTTATAATTTTACTAAGTATTTTCATCAGAGGACATATCAGGAAGTAATACTGAATATATCATGTCGATATTTCTTATATTGCTTTCGATATATGTTTACAAGTGAGGCAATGTATTGCGAATTTTGAATTCTTAATTTGATATCACGCACAAGTCGTCATAACGAAAGTGCATCATTGAAATGAAATGCAACACTAATATATGAATTGGACAACCAGCTTATATTTTGTGCTGTTTTCCTAACACAGAACCTCAAAGAAACTTAAATAAAGAAAAAATATGTTGATTCCTTATGTTAAATATGTAAATTGTATATAATACAACATTATAATAATGGTATTGTAAATTTTGACAATGACATACGTACAGTATATATTATATGATTATATGCTTAGTAAATATATCTATATGTATTGTTTATAAAGTATTATTGAAAACACAAACTATATATTTAAACTAACTATATTGACTGCACAGGTGAGTGTTTCTAAGAAACACCTTAAGAATTTAATTTATCTGCACTAAGTTCCAAAGCAAATTTCGCAATGTTATTAACAGTTTTCTTGTGTGTATTTTACTACACGTAAGCTACTTAAACTTTACCGGTATCGGCCAGGTTGACCTGATACAAATATTTTTTTCTAAGATGTTCATAAATCATACAGCGTAACATATCATGGTATTCTGATTCTACAGTGTTTTGAATGAATAACTTACAAGTTCTATTTTCCCTTTCACTGTTTGAATATCGACCAGTCTGAAGAATGGACAGAGTGTCTGAATTTAGACAATTCGTTTCTATAACTATCACTCTTAACGCAAATGACATAATCTTCAAATGTAAAATCAGTTTTGAACATACATAATAATGCATTTTTGTTTAATTTGATAAAGCACGTCTGTACGTACTGATCTTTTATTCTTTGAATAAATATATGAAGATATATAGTAAGCAGTATTTTTAGGATTAAAATCACTAATAATATTAAAAAGACCAAGACTATACATTCAACTAATGAGACGTGCCATGCATTATTATTACGTGGGTTATGTATACCAATGTCTCTTGTTTAAAAATGACTATGTGCATAAGCGAATCTAGAGTTTTCATTACTTTAAGCCAGTACTTCAATACTCGTTCCTTACATCAACTGATAAGGGAAGCAGTCCATGTTCCCCTTAACCTTCAAATGTTACATTAGATCTTTGTGATACCCCAAACTTCGGAACTATTCACTTCTATTGGTACAACCAGAAAATCAAACAAAGACAGCGTTGTTTAAAATCAAAGGATACCCTACTAGATATTGAACGTAAATGGTTGTAGGCCTCGAGAGCCTGTTCACATAATTTTATGACAGCATTGTGCATTTTACAAGTATAAGTAAAATTAACTCATTGGTAGCAAAATTATCAACAGCAATTTATTCAGTTTGTATACGCCATCCAAAATTGTCAACAACCGCAATTTATTCAGTTTGTATACGCCATCCAAAATTGTCAACAACCGCAATTTATTCAGTTTGTATACGCCATCCAAAATTGTCAACAACCGCAACTTATTCAGTTTGTATACGCCATCCAAAATTGTCAACAACCGCAATTTATTCAGTTTGTATACGCCATCCAAAATTGTCAACAACCGCAATTTATTCAGTTTGTATACGCCATCCAAAATTGTTAACAACCGCAATTTATTCAGTTTGTATACGCCATCCACAATTATCAACAACCGCAATTTATTCAGTTTGTATACGCCATCCAAAATTGTCAACAACCGCAATTTATTCAGTTTGTATACGCCATCCAAAATTGTCAACAACCGCAATTTATTCAGTTTGTATACGCCATCCAAAATTATCAACAACCGCAATTTATTCAGTTTGTATACGCCATCCACAATTATCAACAACCGCAATTTATTCCGTTTGTATACGCCATCCACAATTATCAACAACCGCAAGTTATTCAGTTTGTATACGCCATCCACAATTATCAACAACCGCAAGTTATTCAGTTTGTATACGCCATCCAAAATTGTCAACAACCGCAATTTATTCAGTTTGTATACGCCATCCAAAATTCTCAACAACCGCAATTTATTCAGTTTGTATACGCCATCCAAAATTGTCAACAACCGCAATTTATTCAGTTTGTTTACGCCATCCAAAATTGTCAACAACCGCAATTTATTCAGTTTGTATACGCCATCCAAAATTATCAACAACCGCAATTTATTGAGTTTGTGTACGCCATCCAAAATTGTCAACAACCGCAATTTATTCACAATTGTCAACAACCGCAATTTATTCAGTTTGTATACGCCATCCAAAATTGTCAACAACCTCAATTTATTCAGTTTGTATACGCCATCCAAAATTGTCAACAACCACAATTTATTCAGTTTGTTTACGCCATCCAAAATTGTCAACAACCGCAATTTATTCAGTTTGTATACGCCATCCAAAATTATCAACAACCGCAATTTATTAAGTTTGTGTACGCCATCCAAAATTGTCAACAACCGCAATTTATTCAGTTTGTATACGCCATCCAAAATTGTCAACAACCGCAATTTATTCAGTTTGTATACGCCATCCACAATTGTCAACAACCGCAATTTATTCAGTTTGTATACGCCATCCAAAATTGTCAACAACCGCAATTTATACAGTTTGTATACGCCATCCACAATTGTCAACAACCGCAATTTATTCAGTTTGTATACGCCATCCAAAATTGTCAACAACCGCAATTTATTCAGTTTGTATACGCCATCCAAAATTCAAAATCCAAAACAGTCTTCCTACTTTTAAATATACATGTGTTGGTTTTATTAGTGTGTTTTTCAGTCCCCATTGCACGAATACTCATAAACAGAGTCTGATTGGTGTTAACAGGGTTTGTTGTGAAGATAGTAATATCATAGGCGAATAAAGGCATAAAGATTAGCAACAAATTTATGTCTGGCTCAGTCAAATATGTATGATAAAGTGAGTCCTTTACGTTATTTATCAACAAAATAAATAATAATGAGGAAAGAGGCTCCCCTCGTTTTGTACGCCAAGTGTGATATCGAAATAATAAGAAAATACCATACTGTTAATGTTTTATATATAGGACTTAACATTTCTGTAGATTGACTATCATACTAATCATTTAAGAACTTTTACCTGACTAAAACAACTTTATCCATAAACCATCGTGTACTACAGCAAATAAAGCTTTTTATAATCTATATATGCACAGTTTAGTTTGTGTATACAATTTATAACGTTTTTAATTAACAAATGAAGAATGTATATACAGTCAGCTGTACTATTAACATAATAAAAAAAGTCTGGACAAACTCTGCGGTTGCTTTGGAATCATGAGTAATTTAATGGTCATAAATCGTCGAAAAAGTCATGCACAAATGACAATCTTTAAATTATAGTGGGTCTGGAAGAAATTCATTAACATAAAAATTAACTATATTTGGATTATTTTATTCATGATCTCAATATTTCAATTGTAATAATCTTTTCCGAAAGCCCGCAATTGCGCGAGGCTGATCATCTGTGTTAAGACGACGTTATATTGTAAAAGACTTATAAGTTGTTTGTTATGTTATGTTGCATTATGTTATGTTATGTCCTGCAACTAACATTATTTGTCTTATTAAACCACAGGAGCTGTCATTTTTATTTATTTAAGAGTACGAACGACTCGTGATAATTAGAGCTGCTACGCCATATTATACAGTTCGTCTAATATTTATGTCTGCAATAGGCTCTAAATTACCAAATATGACACCTGAATTAAAGATGCTTCTATTTCGTTCGATTATTCCGATACATAAATTCGACCACAGATTTTTAAATCGTTACATCCATATTTCAATATCAAAATACGCGCACAAAGCTCGATTTTCTAAGGCAAAACCTGAATGCTGACGCTGATGTTGTGGGGGCTGTCTAAGTGTGATAAATTGTCCAGACTTTGCGGCCTCTAGGTGTTTCCAATTTCGTTTATAGGAATTGTGTTCGTAGTTTAGTGGTCTAATGTTAAAACAATTAACCTCTAACACACGGATCGCAGGATCAATCACTTGCCTGCCCGCTAAAAATAATCCTCTTCTAGGAGTGACTTTAAGTTGGGATCCGGGTTTAGTGCTATAAAATGGCGCACTTAAATAATAAGATGTATGTTACCAGGGTTTCATTCTATCGGTGATCGGTGCAAACGCACGGTATCAAAGATACTCGCGGTAATAAAACTGGCCTGTTATGCGTTATTCTTCTTAGTGCGTGGGTTTTTCAGCGGAAATTTTAAATTTAATAAAGTAAGTACATCCCTTAAAAGTGTGTGTGTATTTACAAGAAGATTACGATTTTATAAGATGGGACGCGGATCATTTGAAAGCCCGAACAGCATTCTCTTGAAAAAAATAATGCTATGGTAAAATTACATTATGTGCATAAACATATAATAAAAATGCATTGCTACGTGAATCCAAAAACATTCATAACTCATTATTCGTTTCTTGGATGCTTTCTTTACAGTTTGCATTCAAAACTGGAATATTTCGCTAGCATTTCTTATCAGCGAGAGTTGTTGCCTTTATGGGAATGTTAATCACATGAATAATACGCCTGTTGCAACGGGTGTATGTATTATGATTGCTAAATACCTAATCTCAAAACTAAAACATGAAATTTTGAAAAACTTTATTTTTTCGTCATTCACTCCAAACATTGCGCTGTGGAAGGCCTTTAAACATAAATAATCAAACGTTATTCAAACAAAGCAAAATATGGAGATTATTCAATGATAAAAAGGGGCTTGCTATAATCCATTTCGATATATCATGAAACCCAATACAAATCAGACGGCAGCAGAATATTGTTATATAAATCAAGTTGGAAAGTAATACATTATGGCATATGATTGATGTCCTTTGTATACAGTGTTTTAATTATTGGTCAAATTACGTCTCTGCTTTTTTGTCATACTTGAGTTAGAAGGATATGCTGCCTAAGTAACGAGCTTGTTCTGTAGGCGTGAAATTTGTGTTATAAGGTATTCATTGTCGACTGCCTTTTTTGTAACAGAAAACGGATGTCAACCTTTTCCCACAGACAATAAAACCCTACCCAGTTGCATTTTAGAATGTTACGATTCACTTTCGGTTGATTTATTTTAAGATATAGTTATGATTAATTATATCTGACATGGTGCTTTGACCATACTGGTGTACTGACCGTTGTGCTGCGACTGCTTCGGACCTGGGTAGTGTTAAATCCCCGACAGCGTCATACCAAAGACGATTTATTAAATATTTTAAGTAAGTAGCAGTAGTTATAATGGTAGTTTGCATGAACCTGTGACTACTCAGTACCTGTTTAACACGTTTGCATATGCTGGTCCTTTTCACCGGACACCAATAAGTCAATTCGAAATTAGAGCTATGGTAATTCACCTGGAATTCTTTTATTTCATACTATTTCTCCTGTGCTGCTGTCTCTTCAGGAACAACTAAATATTGGGGAGGGAGGTCCTTGGTTAAATCTCAGACTGCGTATTACCAATGACGATGTATATAAATGGTAATGCGTTCTTATTCTGTTTCAATAGGTTTATAAAGCTTGGACTCCACATTTACACGAATCAAATGTTCAAAAAGCCACTGACAGTATCCTGAAGTAAACCTGTGTCCCATATCGTCGGATAGTTGTTACATGTATAGTATGGTTCTTAACAATATAAGTAACGTTCTTAAAAGTAGGTTAACCGTATCTACTTCCATTATCACTCGCCTTTCATCACATTATTACATAGAAATTTAGTTTTATGATATATTCACTTATTCTAAAAATGACTATGCAAAGCAGATGTACTGCTCTACATTAAAGGTAGTTAAAATTAAACTTGAGTTGCTGATTCGTCACAATAAGTAGACCGTATTGACATTCGATCACACCGCTGTGTTAAATGTAGGACTCTATGGCCATCCTCCACAACCGTGGCCAAATAAAGCATACCACAAAAGGGGCCAAAAGGGCATTCCTTACCATATTTATTTCCCGAATCAGGGGGATTTTGGGGAGGCAGCCCCTAATTAATACCTTTTAAACCAATTACCGATTTAAACATTGTTGTTGTTGTTGTTGTTGTTGTTGTTGTTGTTGTTGTTGTTTCGTTTAAGTGTTGACATGTTTTTTGTTTGTAGTTTAGTTTTTAATCATTATAATTAGAAATAGCACAGAAAACAGCACAATTATTCAATACTGTGCGGACTATGCAATAGTTAAGTTTACAATACGCCTACTGTGTATCAGATGGCTCCATATAAATGATCGTGATACCATTTTTAGCGACGGTTGTAGAGACGTTTAAAGGAATTGTCACGGATGTGAAATAAATTGACCACGGTTGTATGGCTTGTGTTTGATTTGAGTTTCATATAATAAGTTGTTATACTTTGCGAACAGTCAATAATTCAATTACGAGTATGGTGTAAATAAGGGTGTATGACACAGTGTATTAATAACACATATGTTGTTGTTTTTTCAGTCTGACTTTATCTCCAATTTCCATTCGATGTTATTTGTGTTTGCCGACAATTGTATGTCTTAATTTAGAATATCTGTTTAGCTTGCGTCCGAACTGATTACGCAAAGGTCAATGTTTTTGAAATTTCTTCAGACATGCTTAAGTGGGTCTTCATAAAAGTGTGTATGTATTTAGCGTGATGTTGGACCTAGGCTAAAGCATCGGTTTCTAGAAATAGAGACACCCTATTTTTGTGTTATTCATCAATAATAATGGCACCTTAATTGAATGGGTACCGTCTTAAAAAATAACTTGTTGTTTAAAGTTTAGTTTACAGCCCTTTGCAGGTGTATTGAAGTTTTTGATTAGAGACAAATGGCGAAGTCGAGAAAGTATTCATTGCATCTTAAAACAAATCGGCAATTACAACAAAATAGATGATTATGAGTAGAATTGTGCAA
This sequence comes from Mya arenaria, assembly GCF_026914265.1. Lineage (NCBI taxonomy): Eukaryota > Metazoa > Mollusca > Bivalvia > Myida > Myidae > Mya > Mya arenaria. The sequence goes on along the minus strand of NC_069133.1, from coordinate 2,648,132 downwards.
ACAAAATCAATCTCAGACAACATTTGCATTTTAAATAACCTAATAAGAGAAAAACGAGAACTGCTTTAGTAAAATCAATAGTGTATGCTTGTCAAGCAATTTTTAAAGCGGGAGACGTTTTTTAATGCGCATTTGAAAGCGTTTCGTCTTCTTTCACAACATGTCCCAAATATGTTTGTCTAAACAAATTATTATTTACATTTATTGGCAATTTATTTATTGCTTATTTAAAAACCAGATTGCCCATTTGTTTCAATTGCATGAAATTGCTTTCTGATTATAGACCAGCCCTGCCCAGAATAGAAACTTAATGGAACAACAAGTTGTTTTCCCGTCGAGTCATAATTCCCTTGGCAATTTTCTAAGAAATGTGTTGGACTGAATCTTTTGAATGATTGTTCCATTTACCATACAGTTCAATTATGGTGTCTTGCTGCTCCATTTATCGTATGACATTTTTTGTTTGGTGAACTAGAGTATGTGTATTGAATGGTCAAAGATACATTAACTTTAATGTAATGAGGTCCATATTTAAATTTAAAACGAAATGGACAAGCCTATAAATTATTTTCCGGAATCTAAAAAAGACGTAGATGTAAAATTAATTTTATATATACAAAGAAGGGACACACAGAAACCTAATGGAACAACAAGTTGTTTTTCAGACGAGTCATTATTCACTTGGCAAATTTCTAAGAAATGTGTTGGACTGAATCTATTTATAAATAATTTGTATGTCCTTATTTATTTCTTATTCTAAACTCTTTCAAATTAAACACACATTTAATAGGTTTAACAGGCATAGGCCTCTGATCTGTTGCGACATGCACTGTTTTTTTCAACGGGACTTGGTCGTGTACCGTAATTGTGCTTATTTTCACATGAGAACGTCCGTCAATTTATTATCGAAGACGAATCGGTGAGTTCGAACCACTCGGGTGCGAATGCATTTTTGAATTTTCTCTCTTTCACTTCCGGTTTCCAGATTTACTTTTCGTTCTCTCGCAAAAAAAGTTGATAAATCGAATTTTATCTTCAACAATTTGCTACATTTCAAACATTTCTTACATTATATACGCAAGCTGATCATAATGCCACACAGGGTTAAAGGGCGGAAACGGTTTAAATCTAATCCTTATCCGACTTCAAAAAATACACGGACAAGGGATATGAGGTAGTGGAGGTAAAGTGTTTGGTCGCGGACGCGGATTAGACAGAAGCCGAGGTGATAATAGTGGCCCCTTTATTGATTTTGATAAAGCGTTCCGGGCCTATACATTAAAGCCATATGATACATTGCCAGAACTGCTGAGGGGCCTGACCGTTCTTACGGAGTTTACTTACGACATCACGTTTTAGAAATGTTCCCAATGTTATTGGCCAACAGGGCGACCAGCTTCATAGCAACAAAAACAATTTAATAGTGATAATCAATCTGTGGTGGCAGTCATGAATACTATGAATTCAAACATGTTCATGTAATGGTGGTTTGAAGAAGAATAACACTTGCATTTTGGAACATAATATCGTGATTAAAGCTGTGCATCTCTCTGGTACACAGAAAAGTATTATGTGACTCTTTATATCGTTTACATATAAGGCGATTCGAAGAGTTTGCTTCAGAGGCCACCATTGAACCAGAACAGATCCCAACTGAAATATGGAGCATATTAACCACACAACAACGCAACCAGTAGTTGCTAGAATTTCGTGCAACACGCAAGTATATTGACGATCAGTCTTTGCCCAGACAAAGTTTCGGCAAGAATGTGAACTGCCTTATCTCTGGCATACAAATACTAATCACATAGTTGGGTTGGCTACGGTCAGGGCATCCAAAAATGGCAGGACACCTATGACAATGACGATCTCAGAGCCAACCGCCAGTAAAGTCGATGTTTGATTATATATCGAAACGCCGATGTGGTAACGATTGTTGTGCCTCCATCAGAAAAGGCGGCCACTCATTAGGGCTTAATGTGCCAATGATCTGTTATCTAAGGAGCTAGGTGCATTTAAAGCGCATGTCTTTTCGGATTTAAAATGTACATGTAGTGTTTTCCCTACAGCACTTGGTTTGATATCCTCCTTGCATTGGAGGGGGTTGGATGATGCATCTACCAAGCACCTCACGGATCTAAAGAGAAAACGCGCAAATCAATGGGGTAGACAGGCCGTTTGTAGTTGTCATAGTGGTCAGATAATCGTCTCTAATATTTATCGCAGAACTCCAGGTTTCTACTCTTTTGATGGTGTCCGACTGTTTCAAGTCGGTAATCGGGCAGATGTGTGTTGTTTCAATGCAGACAATTTGAATCAATATCCTCAATTATCTTCCTGCAGTCAAATATGTAAAAGTTTAGATAAGAATTTTAAAGGACACATTTTGGGGACATTGGCTGTGGCGGATACTTCTTGGCGGCATGTATCTGACTTGTGTTGTAATTTATATATTGGTCTTAACTTTGAATGAACCTAGCAAGATCAATCATTCTAGTATTTATTTCAAGGATTTACCTCCCTTGATAACTATGTTGAACCTGTGTTGGGAGCAAGGATTGTGCAGGTTTTTGGTGGAATATATTCATTTAATGCTGTTGGTAACAATTGCAAGAAAAAGACGACGGTAACGCCTGGATTGTTCAAACCAAGGTTTTCCCGTGTTTTTTCCCTAAATTTTGGAGTTTGCAGAATTTGAAGCCTGCGAAAATTTTGAATGAATGGATAAAGGATATAATTACGCAAAATCTTATCTTAACCACAGCATTAGAAGTTTTTATTTGGTGAACACATGTTGGTGGCAAGCCGCTAAGGGTCTTTCCTACTATTCTCTAACTACGGCAACACCGTAGCAGAGCAACATGGTGATCAAATATCTCCACATTATAGTATCTATGTAATATTTCTTGGTCTTGGTTTACTTTGTTATGTGTGTTTTTTCTCATGTTGAAAAATAATGCAATTATGACCACGATCCTGGTAAACTCCTGTTTAAAATGATGACAGTGTCTCAAGAAATTCCAATACATTGTAAGTGGATCCAAACATACCTTGTTACGCTGTTTGAATTTTACGATAAGCTTTTTTTGTCTGTCCGAGCTAGTGTTCCTGTCTATAATCATCGGTATTTCAAACCTGATATTAATCCGAAAATAATTTTAGATTAAACAACAAAACATATTCATGTGGGGGTTAAGGCTTTTATCATCAAAATCCAAAGCTTGATACATATGAATTTAAACAGATTAATTATTTTAGTAAAGTATATTGAATCTTTATGACAAGCGGTATCTTGTGCTTTATAATCTCTACAAATATTTCGCAATCGATTGATAGGTATTTTTTTAAAGAATTTGTCGATTGTCATTTAAATGGGAAACCAGCATTTCAGTTTGAAAATCAATAACGTGCTTATCGTATCGTTTGGTCGGAAATGATTTACACCATTGCTCAAAACTCCACTCAACAGTTATTTCCCTTAACAAAACAATACTTTACAATTGAATAAGAAAGACTCCGCGTAGAAAATTAAATTGCAGCTTTCAAAAAAGGTTATTACCAGAAGAAATATTTGATTCCCGATTTAATAGTAGGTTTGGGCCCCAACCATGAGCCCCTAAACAGTGCTTATTTTTTCATAATTATCTGTTACTGATTTTGTCCTTTTTTATTGTATTATTACTTGTAGGTGCAGAAGTACAAAATAATTATATACATTTAGAAATAATGGGCTCGGTAAATCCGTGGGACGAACCATTAATTTATACTGCCCTTTATTTGGCAATTCCAATTGCAATTGTTTATTCACTTCTTATCAACATTATTCCGGAATAAAAAGCAAATATTGCAATCAGATAACATGCGATACATTTAATGGAATCAATCTACAGCTAATGTTTCTGATGGGAAAAATCACCTTATCTGTATGATATATTGCCCTGAACTTAAATAATTCCAAACCTTTGTCTCTTGGTTTGAGAAATAACCAAAAAACAGATCAATTTTGATGTTTACTGATCATGTTTTCAATTTTGCGAAAGGTTTTATGAGCATTAACACTAAAGGCCTAATTGTCATATTCACTTTTTACAGGTTACGAATGACTTGGAAAAACCATAAACAATGGAATTGCTGCAAAAAAACCTATTCTCACATTTCTGTCTGCGAGAGCCTCATAAACAAATATGACATTTAATTGCGTTTTCGTTTCTTCCGATAATGCACAAACATAACATTTCAATTTAAGACAGGGTTTTAAATCTTTATTGCTATTTATCAGCATGAAGGTACTATGTGAAAATATTAAATATCAATGCGCATAAGAATCGATCATCAAACGAACGTCACTGTTCACTTACCTGTTGGATCAATGTGTAATTTGGTTATCAAGTGAATATAGAATCAGTAAATATGTTGAGCATTGTATCTTTGAGTATTATTATGTTTTACGAGTTTTTAACTTTATCGCATTCCTTGCCACTTCAATGTTGTGTGCCCATGACGACGTCGGTAACGTCGTTGACTTCCGTATGATGTCGGAATTTAGGCGGAATGCTTCGGGGAATTATAGATAACAAATTAGCATCTGCATTACGTGAACAACATCATAACACTGATTTTTGGAAACTTATTAAGCAATTTACGCAGCCTACGAGCGCTAAACAAAATATCCCCTCCTTGATAGACAATAACCAAATATATGAGGACAACTATGATAAAGCAAATATCCTTAACAGGTTTTTTTCAATCTCAAAGTAACCTCGACAGCTCCACTGCCAACCTTCCTAATATCGATAACAATGACGACACTGCCCTATTATCTGATATCGTTATTACTCCACATGAAGTGTCTGACGCTCTTCATATTCTTAAGAACGGCAAAGCCTCTGGACCAGATCTTATAAACGGTACAATTCTTAAAGAAGTTTCCAAAGAAGTTTCCAAAGAGCTCTCAACTCCCTTAGCAGGTCTTTTCAATCACTCGTTGCAGGATAGTAAGGTCCCTCGACAATGGAAACTCGCACATGTTTGTGCAATCTTTCAGAAAAATGACCCCCAGGATGTTGGGAACTACAGACCTATATCACTTCTAAGTGTCATTAGTAAAGTTCTAGAAATAATTATCCATAAACACGTGTTTAACTTCCTCTGGCAAAACAATGCTATTACGTCATTTCAATCTGGTTTCATCCCAAACGACTCCACTGTCAACCAACTTACATCTGTCTATCATTCATTTTGCCAAGCCCTCGATCAAGGCAAAGAAATAAGAGCCATTTTCTGTGATATTTCGAAAGCCTTTGATTGAGTCTGGCACAAAGGCCTTCTATCTAAACTCCAACAAAATGGTATTTCTGGACGCCTTCTCAATTGGTTTCGCGATTACCTTTCTAATAGAAAACAATGTGTTTTTTTATTTTGTTCATTTCCGGTGTTCAATCCGACACTGTTTCAATAACTGCTGGTGTTCCACAAGGATCGATTTTGGGGCCACTCTTATTTCTTGTCTATATTAACGACATTGTCAATGATATCAAATCCACCATTAAGCTTTTTGCAGATGATACTACCCTATATATTGCTGATCCTAGAGCAGCTGCTATCACTCTTAATTCCGACCTGCACAAAATAAACGAATGGGCTAAACGTTGGCTTGTCACTTTCAATCCATCAAAAACCAAATCACTTCTCGTCTCACGAAAACAAAACAGGCCATACCACCCATCTCTCTTCATGAACAACGTCCCAATTCAGGAAGTCGAAAATCATAAGCACCTTGGAATCACACTATCATCGAAAGCAAACTGGCATGAACACATAAACACCATCAAAAAGAAGGCATGGCAACGAACCAATATCATGAGGCAATTCAAGTTTACACTCGATCGAAAATCCTTGGAAATTATGTACCAAACATTCATCAGGCCCATCCTTGAATATGCTGACATTGTGTGGGACAACATAACTCAAACTGAAACTGAAGATCTAGAACGAATCCAAACTGAAGCAGCTAGAATAATATCAGGTGCAACACAGTTGGTGTCGCTAAACAATCTCCACAGGGAAACTGGTCTCGAACCCCTTAAGTATAGACGCGAAAAACACAAACTTTGTCTACTTTTTAAAATGCACCACTCACTTGCACCTTCATATTTAAACGACATGATGCCATCTTTTGTTGGTGATGTATTGAAATACAGATTAAGAAACGCTCGCAACATACGCAATTTTCAGTGTAACCCTCAACAATTTGCCTCATCTTTTCTTCCTTCAACAATATCGTTATGGAATTCTCTGTCCGATTCAACTAAAGAAACACAATCGCTTTGTTCTTTTAAGCATGCACTTAATAAAAATAACCCGGTCGTTTCAGACCAATTTTATTTTGGAACCAGATACATATCCATTCAACACGCACGACTTCGCATGCACTGTAGTTCTTTACATGAACATCTGTTTTCAAATAATATCATTGACAGTCCTGTATGTGTCTGTGGAGAAATCGAAGATTCATATCACTATTTTCTGACTTGTCCTCTATTTGTCGACCAGAGAATTGCATTGCTTACTAGCCTCAGACCTCAATTTAATGTCACTTTGCAACTTTTGCTATTTGGCGATAAAAATGCCACATCAGATGTTAACAAGGCTATTTTTCAACATGTACAGACATACATATCTAGTACAAAACGTTTTAAGCGCTAACACATACCGATTACGAAGATTCCCACAATTTCTGAGTACTGTGAGTGACTACCCCCCCCCCCCCGCTACCCTAACCTCCGTGTATTTTGTAAGAAATTATATTTTTATAAATATAGCATCTGACCACCATAACATGGCGTAATACTCATATTGTACCAGTTATTTTTGGATACTTCTATTACTTCGTACCAGCAGTAGTGTATCAAACAATTCCTGAATATTTTTTTATTTGTACTCACCATACCTCTATCAATGAAAACAGAAGAGAGACTTGGTAAAACCAATTATGGTTAACTTTCAATTCTGTAATTTTCTCACTGTTCATGCGTTTCTTTCACTCCATATATTGTATCTATGCAGTTCTGTATTTTCAAATGCTTATTTACTGTTTTCAATATTTTCTGTAATAAATACTGGTTAAACCAAAGAAGGAGGTCATTTTCTTACGATATTTTTCTTTGAAGTGTATAGGATCTAAAGCATATACACTATCTACAGGTGCCATTTATCATGATAAATCAAATATTGACATCTTTGTCTTTCCAACATTTTTTTATCGTTTACATTTCACTACAATTTTTAACAAAATTTCGCGCAATAACGTCGTATGAAATGACGCCAAGCAGACTAGCTTTAAAATTTTAAACCCGACACACTTTTTTTTCTTTTAAAACCTTTTAATCCCAATTTGATTATAATTACGTACATTTTCTTCCAATTATGCAAGTTTAATAGAAGGTGATTTGATATTATTTAGTTAACAATAATATTAAAGAATATAATTAGATATATACATTATCAACTAAAAAATCTATTTCGATTGATCATCTTTCATTTTGTTAATTGAAAAGTAAATGTAACTTGACGAAGTCGTGTGTGTGGTGTATTTCCGTTTGTGTATCTCGTTCAGTGTCGTCTGCGCCCTTACCTTTTGTCTCTAAGCACGGTTTATATTTGAACACCTGACGACAGGGCTTGCCCCTGAAGTTTTCAATGTATTTTGAAACATTCTGCCTGTTACAATCAATAAAAAGACGTAATATTGTTGCTTTAACTTATAATTAACAGGGGATTATCATGTAAAACATTCCTTAAACTAGGCACATAAAGCCGGTCTATAGTTCGGTACAACATTATTACCTATGTTCCGTTACGCAGTCACCAGTTTTGTTCAGTTTATTGTAGGGAAAATATTATATTGTGGTATTATTGTTTTCGAGCTTATCTATATTAGTATTTTATAACCTTACAATTAATGAAAAGGCATGATCGAAAATTAAACCATTCCATGTATATCTAGTAATCAGTATAACTGTATATGAAATGTCACATTTAAATTGAACTTGAGCTTCAAATTTACGCTGTTTTTACTTTCTGTAGTCACTCGGAATGTAATGTACCAAAAACTGTTGGCCGATGCCCTGTACTTTTATAGCGAACTGATGCACGGCTGTGATCGATACATTTTGAGAATACTTTAAAAAAAAATCATTGCCTCATGTAATGTACTTTACTGGCTTGTCGATTTAAAAGCGACCATGCATCCGAGTTCGAGGAAATACCAGGTTTATTATTACCCTAGGCCAAAAATCAATTGTCCATTTATTTACATTGTATATAATAACTTTCTTAGTATATAGTTGTTTAAATGGAACGAAACTTAGCATCTCTTAATATGTTATCGTGTTTATTCTATAAGTATTATTTCCCATTGTAAATTAATGTATCTAGCGAGGGTTTGTTTCCGTATTGATAATTCCACATCGTTGACTTAAAATACTTGTACCGACAGATTCCAAATCGAATTGGTTGTTTGTTATTTTTTCTTTTCTTCATGGGATGTTTCGTTGAGTAATAATAATGAAAAATGGTAATGTCTGCTGACCCCATACTGGCCATATATAATACTGATATTATTTGAAAACGCAGCTTTTGCTGAATAAGAATGTGCTTTCTAAATGCCTTAACATATATTACAAATAATAATTTTTATGGAAATGTCCAACTTCTCAAATTTCAAACCAATGTCAGCTATGTTGAATATTTACTTTGGGTAAATGAATTATGATTCTATCTATAAAACAATTCCAATAATATCACACACTTAAAGGGTTTATAGAAAATACAAGATTGATGTGCGGTAAATAACTCATTGTACCATGTACTGTATCCTTACTGCAACGGGAAGTGCGAGAATGACAGAGGTCCGGTTTAACATCCTCACCCAAGAATACTCCTCTGTCGTTTTCCTGTTTGACTCTAGGCGGTGGCGGTTGTGCCATCAAGCAGTATAATAGAAGGTTTTGATAGCTGTTATTGCGGTTTCAAATTCTTTACCAGTCAATTCAACACGTTTATTTTCTCAAATTCATATCAAAATTAAAACATTGAGGTATTTAATAAAGACAATGGAATGTTTGGCTTAAATGAAATGAGATGTTGAAACTTAATTATTGTTTAATCAACAGAAGTAATATTAGATATACAATCTGTATCACAGTTCTAAAACAGTGTTATACCCTTGTAAGTGTTAAAAAAAAGATCTATTTTAATTCAACTGGATAGTCATTTGATAATTTTGTCAATTCCAAACAATAATAATAGTATATGCATTAGATTAAGTTAATGCAGTTACTTACGATTGTATATTTATGAATCTTAGCTAGTACAATAAACATCATGTATATTGCATAATTATAGGATCTGAAACGTGCCTATAAAAGGATCTTGTTAACTGTCAACTTAACAGTATGTCTTCATCGTAGCTGAATTTTCTCGTATGACATTAGCGTTTTTTGTTATCAATCAAGTTATTATCTTATAGATATAAAAAGTGTTTTAGTTATGTATTTCTATTGGACAATGGCAATTGTCATTTTTACATTTTATAGACAACGAGAACGACTTCAGAAGATGAGATATGCTACAACATATGACACTTTTATTACAGTACGCTTTTATTTCTTTCGAAAATGCTAACAAATAAAATTTCCTATTCAGACACATATTCTTAAATCTATACATCTATATTTCATTATCAAACTACAATGTCAAACAATTTAATTTCAATACGCATAAACATCGATTATGTGAGGCCAAACGTGAATGTTGAAGCTGCTGTAGAAAAAAACATATGCATATACAATGCAGCTTTGATAAATTGTCCAGCCTTATGGACCTTTCCATTTAATTAAGATTAAATTGTTGTTTGTTAGAATCTGATCCGTAGTCTATTCGTCTAATTGTAACACTTGACATCAATCCCACGGTTGCAGGAACAATCTCCCCCTCACAATTAAAAAACCACCTCCGAAAGCGGGGGTTCAGCGTGTGAGTGCTTTACACTGGCGCACTTAAACGATGAACTTCAAGATAGCTTTAACAAAAGTAACATCTTATATGTGCACTCTCTGTGTACTATGTTCTACAATCTAACCAGACTAATACTGTCACTGTGTTGGACGCCCATCTTAAGTCTGATAGCGTCGAAATATAAGGTTTACAGTGCTTGAATATGTATGTTATACTTCAGGGCCTTCTAAAGTACAGAAGGTGGTGGGAAGGCCAACAATAAAAACTATCAAAAGTTAATGGGTTTTTTAGTTTTGAGAAACAATCTTGTTCACGAGTAAAACATATATCACTTGCAAAAGGATTTCCTGTTAAATATGTGTTGACCAAACGTTACAAAAGAAAATTGCATTTTATTTTGAATAAAAAAACCTTTGCATCTTTGCGGAAATCAGTCGGCAATATTAGTGTTTGTGTAAAAATGCCCCAGACTAGCCCAATAAACAACGTTTTCAAATAAAATAAATATAAAAGTGAAAAAGGTCGATTTCCTGGTTACAAAAAATGCCCATAACTTCCAAAAAAAGCTCAAACAGCACAAGGCCAAAATACATTGTTGACATTGTCTTGATCATTTTTACCCCAAAACAGATTTATTTGTATATAAAACCTATCCGCAAAAATGCTAATGGTTTGATAAAGCATCAGGTGAATTTATGCTTGTAAAGAATTTAACCTCAAAATTTAACTTTTTTGTTTGTACAGTTTCAGTATGTCTACCTTGCTTAGGTCACTTAAATGTGCCATTCCCATCTATCATGTGTTTTAACCATTCATAAGTTGTGTATTTTCCTTGTTGTTTGAATAATATTTTCACTCAACCTTGACTTTTATTAATATTTGTATAAATGTGAATTGTTTATGTAAACAAATGTTTTACAGTCATTTATTGAATAAATGTCAATTTTCAATTCACCTAATTGCTGTGTTACTTTGATATATATTATTTCAAGTCAAATGAACTTCTATGCTTGAGAAGATTGGAGCACCATGAATCAGTGAAGAAAATTAAATTTTATATGAGCCTTGCTCATGCCAAGTTAATTTCAAGCAAGCGATAAATTTAATGATCAGGAATGCAACACATACATACATGTTATATAAAAGCAGTTATCCTAACCATGGAATTTGTCTTCAAAAGAATTATTTAACATCTAACCACGCTACATTTGTCTTAAATCAGGAATGCAGGAATTATTGTAACCGCATTTTGATAAATTCGAATATAACATTTCCTGTATTCAAAGTATTATATCTGTAGAATGATAAAGTTAATACGGTCGTACGGTATATTATCATAAGGCAGGAACAGGACACGGACAATTTGATAATTGCATTATTACTGAAGATATGAGAGCATTCCCGCACGTATATACAGTACGTGTGATCCTTTAAAGGCAAAACTGATGCATGTTTGAATTTTATTTTTGGCGATAATTCACGGACAATAATTCTCCATTTCCATTACTGAGTTTTGAAACGAAATGAATGTTTTTCATTTAAATAGGTCCAATATCCATTTTAAAAGCCAATTCAACTCTATCAAGGGATCTTTAATACCTTTAATAGCTCATACATCGAATACCTTATTTTACCTACACCATAAAACATAACAGTTTAAATCTATTTCAGTTTAAGTCAATGCTGTATTTACATATGTGTTTGGTAGATTTTCCTTTTATGGACATTAAGATGTTCGTTTACAATAACAATAATACAATGAAATCTACAGGGACAGGCCAAGCTGTCACAAATATTGCCATATGGTTGATCTTTGTTGTATATTGTAGCTTAAGTTTTATTGTGTTCAATCCCTATTTTATGCGGGTTTCCTGAACCAAATTAATAACTGTTCCGATAACATCCATGACCTTTTTCTTTTCTCATCATTGGACAAAATAAAAGATAAGCACCCCGAAAAACTTAATAAAGATGTTTCCCACATTCCAATCTAATTTTTACTTTTCTTAAATGTTGGTTAAGATTTTCATGGGTAGAATATCCAAAATACTTTAAACTGTAAGTTTATGTGACTAATTTATGCCTTAAGACTAACTGGCCCAAATATCTCTAAACATCATTAGCTCTTTATAACAGGACTAAGCTCACCGCACTAGTTTTGATTGGGTAAAACTTATAAAATATATATTCTTTTTAGACTTTTGTGGCTTTTATAGGAAAATAGGAAAACAAATATTTGAGATAAAAGAACAACTACTTTTTGTTGGATAAAACCATATTTAAGTATGTAATTTTGCTAAATAAAATAAGATACTTAAGTGTGTTGCGGTAAAAAATTGTTGAAGATTTCGCGCCTGGTCTATTTTACTCAACAGTATCGATACTAATCTTTGATAGAAAGGAATTTTCGGTCTTAGTTTGACAATTATCAAAAAGTAAATTGGTTTTGTATTATTATTAAAAAAAATGTAAAATTATGTTAACAAAGTAATCAAGAAACGGAAATGCTTAAATATATTATAATCCCACTTGCCAGAAAAGTGATTTGATAATGTTATTCTGTTATTTAGACAAAACAAGAGTCGGCGATTCGGCGAGGTAAAAAAAAAGTCTTAAAGATTAATTAAAACGAACACCTTTATATTGACCTAGCGTCTGCAGAATAAATATCTGTTACTTAATACACCGTCTAGAACAGTGCAAGAATAACAAATAGTCCGGACAGAACATCAAATTTTATAGGTTTTAAGTTCGTAACAAGTTTTTCTTGAAATTTACTTGAACTTTGATGTTCTAGGACCAGTCATTAAAGGTTTTTGCACTTTTCAGCAAAAACAGATCCAAACTGTTAATTAACTGTTCTTTAGCATCTTGTTTGGAAGCTAGAAAAACAAAACAACCGTTGTGAAAATATTAGTCAAATACAGAAACATATCATACTGTGGCTTCAATACTTTTTAAGTGGAGCCACTTAGCTAATGCAATAAAGCTTGTGTGTCCTGATGTTAAAGTGTGCTTTGAAACGTTCACCTGTACTAGTCTGCACTTTTTAATATAATATATGTCAAACTTTAGAAATGAAAACAATTGCTAACATATGCCAATGCCTTTATATCATTGTATATTGTAAGGGGGTTGTTTGTAAGTCAAGGGGTAGGAAATAAAGTTTTAAACGTTATTCAGAATGTTGAGGTATTTATCTATCTAAAATCATTACTTTCAATTTAATTGAAATTCTCTTTAAGTAGTCTGGTTCCACAAAAAGGCATATCAGCAAGAAAAAAATTGTCAATCAATCTATTTAAAAGTTGCTTTGAAAATGTTAGCGTTATGTTTGTTTTATAAATACTTATGGTATTCACAGGGAACCATTACAAGACAATAGCGGCAATTACAATTAAACTTCAGATTCGTACAACGTATATGTGTAAAATTGACATAATGTACGATTTATAAACATTTAATAATCATAGAAAACGACCCTACCAATCTCATGTCAATCGGCAAGTTACATTTCATTTTATAGCTTCTTGTTTGGTAAATTTTTAGACATTCAAGAATCACGTGTCTAACCTTCTTCCAGAAATCACATGTTATATGATGTGTACGCTGAAACGATATTTCATTAATATATATTCAACATATTATTTCACTTTTACCAATTGAAAAAGAGTGCGTTCAAACGAACGTTTATAGTAGTATGAGTATGGTTAATATACACTGATAATTTGAAAGAAAGTGTATCATTCGTAAAGACTAGTTACACTAATTTCGAAAAATAAAATGTATATACGTTTTAGAAAACATTGTTTTTCAACGAAATTACAAATCCTAATCACATTCACAAATTTCGAGATGCTATTGCATTAAAAAGGATTAAAAACACAACTAGCAATGTGAGCAAAACGAGGTATCATTTTCTTCCCAAATGGGTTTCTTGCTTAATCATTTAAAAGTGAATTATCTTAAAGATATGTTCCTGTTTTTTTAAGAAAACCAAACATCGTTAAAACCCAATGACTTCTGTGGGTACACTTGATTGATGAATTTACAGAAACTGAAATGAATAAGACCATTTCACGACTGAATATATACTTGTTTGCACAGTCCGCCTAATACCAGTCGTCAATGCTTACAACATTTGTAAGGGCAGGGGAAAAATAATTACTATATACTTTAAAGGCGGCATCAATCACATGCCAGGATGTATGTATCCTTCCCTGACAGGCATACCCATCATCTTGTTTCGATTTCTGTCTACAAGTTTCTGGTACGTAATTGTACAAGAGATGTCGCAGTTAACCCGATGTTTGGCAGTTCCATTGCGGTATTTCTTTTCAGAGTTGCAACAAACTATGTCATAATTCAGAAAAAAAAAGTTCATATGTATGTGCAATAATATTTATGTTGCAAAATAAATTTGGCATAAAATAACTTGACCCATGAAAACTCTTTTTGGTCAAAGTTATATATTCATAAAGAATAGAATATTGGTGCATATAGGCGTGGTTGTGTAACTAAAAACAGTGTTTTGATGACTATTAACATGGTTGTATACCTGTTAACAGAGCTTAATTGACTTTAAGCATGGTTGTGTACATATAAATAGGGTTTGGTTTCTCTTAAAATGGTTTTATACCTAAAACAGGGTTTTGGTGACTCTTGCCCTGAGGTGTACCTATTAACAGATTTTGGGGGACTCTCAGCAAGGTTGTATACATAAAAACAGGGTTTTGGTGTCTCTGAGCATGGCTGTGTACCAATAAACAGGGTTTGGTGACTTTAAGAATGGTTGTGTACCTATAAACAGCTCTTAGCATGGTTAAGTACCTCTAAACAGGGTTTATGGACTTTCAGCATAGTTGTGTATCTATAAACAGCTCTTAGCATGGTTATGTACCTCTAAACAGGGTTTGTGGACTTTCAGCATAGTTGTGTACCTATAAACAGCTCTTAGCATGGTTATGTGCCTAGGTCTATGGACTTTCAGCATAGGTGTGTACCTATAAACAGCTCTAAGCATGGTTACGTACCTCTAAACAGGGTTTATGGACTTTCAGCATAGTTGTGTACCTAGAAACAGCTCTTAGCATGGTTATGTACCTCTAAACAGGGTTAATGGACTTTCAGCATAGTTGTGTACCTATAAACAGCTCTTAGCATGGTTATGTACCTCTAAACAGGGTTTATGGACTTTCAGCATAGTTGTGTACATATAAACAGCTCTTAGCATGGTTATGTACCTCTAAACAGGGTTTATGGACTTTCACCATAATTGTGTACATATAAACAGCTCTTAGCATGGTTATGTACCTCTAAACAGGGTTTATGGACTTTCAGCATAGTTGTGTACCTATAAACAGCTCTTAGCATGTACCTCTAAACAGGATTTATGGACTTTCAGCATAGGTGTGTACCTATAAGAAGCTCCTAGCATGGTTATGTACCTCTAAGCAGGGTTTATGGACTTTCAGCATAGTTGTGTACCTATAAACAGCTCTTAGCATGTACCTCTAAACAGGGTTTATGTTTATTTCTGTATTAACTCCCTGCCCTGTCCTTCTACTTCGTATTGTAATTTAAAACTCAAAGAAATATCTTTGTAGAATGAAACACGCGCTCCTTAAAAAACATATTTAAAATATTAAACTTGCAATTAGTTTCGGAAGAATTATTTACGCGTACATTCGAGACTTCTCATAAGGTAGTTTCTAAACACTGACATTTTCTTCTTATTATTATTTTTGTTCAAATATGACAGCATTTCTATATTGATTGGCACTGTTTTTTTTATCTTAACCTAGTAAAACTGACACTTTTATTTATGACATAAACTCTTAATTCCAATCACAACGTACTTAAATGAAAATGCCAAAGAAATATTCATTAAATGTGTAAAAATGACATTTAAGGCAAACGCGACTGAGGACTACGAGAAACGGATACATTCTAAGGCCAAATAAGCGACGGTCTAATATTTAACCAAAAGCATGCAACATAGCAGTTTAAAGTATAACAATTTAAAGTTGTTTTAATTCTTCAATCCTAAAACATAATGCATGTGGTCGTATTTGTCTTTAATGGGCGTTTAGATGTTAGTTTGTTCAATCCATAATGCAATGGAAGCTTCTGGGTCAAGCACTGTAGCCAATAGTTTTACGATAAAACTCTTTAGATGCATCATGTCTAATAGACTGAACGGAACATTGTTAAAGTCATCGTTGTTTTCTTTCATAACGTTACTGCCCTGAAAGTTTAAACGATATACTTGTAATCTGATGCATTTCTAACAAGATTTTAGAAAACTGTTTTATTTGTACTTATTTATATTGAGATATGTGAGCACATCATTAAATAGTGTAGGTTTTAAATAGTTATCACGTATATGGCATATGTAAGATCTCTGTGGTATGCTGTATTTTAAGAATTGTTCCTTTTTCATTCCTGTCTTTTTCCTTTAACTATGCTTGTCATACCGCATCAATTGCGGAGTAAATAAGTCTATAAATATTTTATATAATAAGGCCGATTTTTTCAGACTAAGGTTAACAACGAATGTTGACATAAAGAAGTCAATATTTGAAAGTTAACAGGAATGACGTAAACATCGGTGTTCACAACATCCCGTAAAATCAGCCCAATATATTCATGTCCTATTATAAGTATAAAACCGGAGTAAACTTTTATAGGGTTCCAGTTACCTTATAGCCTCCTTGACCCAATTTATGTATAGGCAAGTAAGATTTTCACCACACCTGACTGATTGTTGTAGCTTTCTTTAGTGTAGGTAGATTTTTGTAGAGTTTGCATAAGGTCATATATTTAAATGTAGGTCCCAGTCATTTTTATATGAGTTTAGATGTATTTTAATGTTTGGCTTCTTTAATTCAACCTACAAATTTACTCAACAGTAGCCATACTGAACATTAAGTGCACAGTGGAAAATATTATTTCTATTATAATAAAACAATGCAAAAGATGCAATATTACATGTACAAAAAAGCTCACAAAAATACTTAATTAACTTTCATATAAACCAGAAAAGTTGTTTGATGATATTTTTCCTTTCTATGTAGGCAAAAGTAAGGTCGGCGGATCGGTGAAACAATGAAAATAAATAAACAGTGGTCTTAGAAAAACCAAACAACAAAAACTGGTTGAATTAAACTGAAAACTACAGGAACAAGCCAAGAAGCCAAACATGTAAAACTGATCCCCTTAATAGGTAGAAAGGTCAACGTCTAACGAAAATTCTACGAGACGCACAGCATGTCACACTACTGGTTTTTTTTTTAATATTTATTTTTTTGTTTCCAAAACAATGTTTTAGTAGTCTTAAGTACTGATCACATACGGACTTCTCATTGTCATTGACGTGGTCACATGTGTCAAAAGTTAAATGTGTTTTTCGGAAATCAATACTTAGTGTCATCTATCATCCACGCAGGTTAGAATAAGTTATTAGCATATATTTTTAAAATTGATTCAACGCCGGAAATATTTCACCATGGTGATAATAACGGATTCATCTTATTCCTTGCATTACAATGTGAACTTAAACACCTTTCAGCATATTCCAATTAACGTTTATGATGAAAAGCATACCTAGAACATTAAATGGGAATTTGGTTATTTTATGATCATCTCTCGTACGCCACAAAAATGTCAAATGTTTTCCAAATTAATTATCCAATATTCTTATTCCTATTAACAACAATAGCTTTCAAGTGAAGATAGTGCATACTTGTACAGGTGAGCCATTTATGACACACTCTGACCGCAGATCCTCGCAGGCTCCTTTTACTTACCAGTGGTTATTATATAAATGCAATAAAGCTCCAGGATTATATGTGTTTCTGTTTCTTATTTGATGCATCAGTATCTGAGTTTTTTTTAGTGTACTCTCTCTCTTTCCGCATCTTTCCACATCTGTTCGCAAACGATGAGCACTGTAGGAATCTTATTGTCCAAAGCTAGATATGTGTTTGTACTATGTTACCTCAGACAGTTTCATATTAATCCCGTAAGTTTGTACTTATTTACCTTCAGACATTTGCAAGGTCTAGACCATCATCACAACTTAAGTTAAATCAATCCCTAATCAAGAGTAAAGCTTTCAGCAAAGTGACAGGCATTGCGCTCTTGAACAAATGTGATACGGAGAGAGACGTCGGTCAAACTGTGGTACACTCAATCAAATGTTTGAAAGGGAAAGCTTCGGCTTTCAACAAAAGGAATACCAATGTTGATTAAACAAGACCTTATGTTTTATTAATATTAGTATTGTTCATTCTATCAGATATGACTTCAAAACTATTTTACAAACAAGGTCATTAGATATTTAATTGTATATATTAATTGGACTAGGTAGTTTTCGGAAATACTTTTGTAAACAAGGGAAACCCCAAGGGGAATTTAAATGGTTATTAATTATAGCACAATGGAAATGATAGTATAATGGATACTACAGGGACAATACTTAATATGTGAAAAACTACAGAAACAAGCTCAGTAGCAAAATGTTTATACATAAACTTGGTTTAATGGCACTTGGTAAACGCCGAAGACATAGAACACAAAAAAACACAAACAAGAAACATGGAAGAACAGCACAAAACTCCACAAACATAGTGCATTTATAATATTATAAAAAAACTAGGTATGTTTATCAAGGATTGATAGGTACCGCTTTGGAAAGATCAGTAACAAGCCCAGTAGCCAACAATATTAGTGATAAACATTTTGCGATCTTCAGAAAATAGAGTGGTCGTATCTTCACCACTTTCATTGGAACGGTCGGGGAAACAGGAATATTACTAGGTTCAATAAATAGTTTATAGGTACTCAACCAATTCAATATGAATGATTATTCCAACATGTTCGATGAGACCTTATGCAGTCATCATTTTCGCTTTTGTTGTTTTTATTGTGTTTTATTTTTATTTGAACAGTATCTAGAACTTGGAATAAAATTATTTTTACCATTCGCTATATATGTACATTATCTGTGTGCATGGTATTATGGAAAATTTTCCTATGGATAAATGGAGCTTCATGCAAGTAGCATATTCTAAATTGAAGTAATTTCGCTTTAGAATTTTTATAACACATTGAAAGTAAGTCATTTACATATACAAATTGTTACGAGACCTAATCCATTCAAATTCATATATATGCATACGTTCCCAAAACTTACAACTTGTATACTTTCTGAAAATACTATTCCAACTACTTTCACTCCCATTCAGACAATAGCACTACTACAAAACAGAGCTTCATTCATTTATACAAACACAAGTGAAGATACAAACACAAGTGAAGTCAATATTTTAATATTATTATATGACTAGTTAAATTTAAAATTTAACAACAAAAAAGTTCAATTATTTCCTTATATATGTGATCACCTGAACAGGCTATTTAAATGTTATAAATAAGTCGATTTTGAACAATGATCAGCTAAGATTACCAAATCTATAACAGTACACATTTACACCAAATAATTCAATTTATTTCAGTATAACAATTAATACACTGCATTTGACATACTTTAGAAATGTGATACAATTTATCGGATTTATATGTCAGATATTGGAACAAATTCTCATATTTATTCACTATGACTGTAGTCCTATAGTTATTTTTATTTTAGACAAATATCACTCTCCGATATTGAACATGCAAAAACAATGACGAAGTCAATTAACTTCTCATGTTTTTGATGCACTCCCCTTATCTACATGATATATAGCTGTGAGCGTACATTAGTCCGACACATTGTCCCTTTGTGAGTTGAATAAGCAATACACAAGTAATAACCCATGTTTTTATGACAGCGATACAGTTGGCATACAATTACACTTGCGGCCTAATTGTCATGTTAACATTTTACAGATTGCATTCGACTCCATGAAGCCATGTAAAAAGGACATCGACACATCCTTACTATTAAATTTGGCAAATTTTGCGCTTTTAATGTATACATGGCGTCCATGTGATAAATCGATTCGTACTGTTTCGATGTAGACAGGGAAAAGGAGGACCTGAAATTGAAGACTAATATCCCGAACCAAGTATGTTTAGTCTCCTATGCCTTGATATTAACGTAAACATTGTATCGCACAAATTCATCTCGTTATCATCCTCTAATGTTCGGGTTAAAAACACGGTCAGAAATTAAAAACCCTGTTTAACACCTAAATAATACGTACAATCAGACAGATGTTGATCGGATTGTTGTTGTTGTTGTTTTTTATTTTCTGATCTTATCTGTCTTAATTGCGCAGTATTTGAGCAATTTGAAAATGAGCCTTCTTTTCTTTGTAAAGACACACTATTTTACATTTACATTTTGAATGACACAAACAAAATTGTGAAGATTCAAAAGGAGCAAGAGTGTTGTTCCTGGACTGTAGTTTCCTCTCCATCCATCTGTCCCACTCTGCAGTCTTATCTGCAACAATCAAAAGTTTCCATTGGATTAATTTACAGTGAGCGATTATAGGTTACAAGAGATAATAATACACATAATTTATCCAATCTTTGAAATAAAACAAAAATGACACGTCTACTATGAATACATGGTATTTATTAAATCATTTATAGATTTGAAAAGAAAGGCTTTCAACAATTTATAAGATTGTGTATACAAATATATTTTGCAATTATTTCAGATATAGACTTCTTTTCCATTGTTTTGTGGGGTAGGGTTTACGCAATAAAGCGGACATACACGATTAACATCTAATATTGCATAAAGACATAGATTATTTATAATTTCTACCCTGTTAAATGCAACGCTGAAAAAGACTTTGTAAGACAAATATTATTTTATTGAGCGGCTACTTATTAGGTAAAGCAACTTCGGCATCCCCAGTAAACAAGTATGTTCCAGACACATGCAGACAGAATTCGAAGCCAGATGACATTCATGACAATCAAGGCGGAAAAAACACATCCTGGCATGTGATTGATGCCGCCTTTTAAGTATTTTGTAATTGTCGTTCAAGTAACATTCCATGCACTTTTCCTGTTGTCGTCGTTGACAAATGGGCTTAAATGGACTGTGTAAAATATTATTTGTATATTCGTTAAAAACGGTTTGGTGCTACAACGTATTCCTATTCTATTTCCTAAAATGTATCATTCTACGGAAGTCAATGGGGTTCAGAATGTTGTTCTTTCTTTTTTAAACAAACAACAACTCTCTTTAAACATGAACTATTGCAAGCAATGTTTCTGAAGGATGCTCAATAAGGGCTATTTAAAGCCTCATTCGTGGCTGTGCTGTGTATTTTCATGCGTACATATGGTTGTGTTCGGGTTTTCAATTCGTAGTAGAGGGAGAATTTGCAATAAAACATGAAATGTTCTTCACATAGTCCTTATATCTCGATTTTTTTCAGATTTATTGGCATATCGGCAAATTTGCCTTGGGCATTTTACAAATAAAACCATAAATTATGGCCAAGACGTACAAGTAACATGACAAACAAAAGACATACAAGCAAACATGAATAAACTTCATATAAGTGACACAACATTAAGCAAAAATTTACATGATTAACATTATAATTTTACTGGTCTATATTAAAATACTCTACACGTTAAATTTTGATTTATGTGCTAGTTCATCGCTCATCAGCACTTTAAATCAGCAATCATTGGTTTCCACATAGATGATTAAAGAGTACATCAGATATCCTTAAATATAGGCATATTTCATCCATCTATCCGCCACTTGGGCAGTCGTCACTTACAGTAACTTTTGCTTCATTTCTTCGCAGGCGGTACACGTTTAAATGTTTCCACACGTCATTTACACAACATATACAAGCATATATATTTACAAACAAGTTGGTAACTTGTGAAATATATACTAGCTAATACATATATCAGCAAGTAGTTTATACAATAGATACAAGTATATACTAACACCAGTTGTAAGTTTATTAAATAGATACAAGCGTGTAAATGTACCAGTTTGTAATTCATAAAATAGATACAAGCTGTACATACTTATAAAATATGTACAAGCATACTCATTTGTTTGTTGGTAGTTTAAGAAACAGGTACTAGGTGATATTTACACAAGTTTGTGGTTCAAGGAAAAAATACAACGACATATGTATATATCACTTTGTAGTATATGAAATAGATCAAACCATATACTCTTACCAGTTTGTAGTTTATGAAACTGACACAAGCATTTATTATAAAAATACAACATTTTTTAACTGAAAAATACAAATGATCGGATAATTCCTATTCTATTTGTAGATTGACCGGGTTTACTTATAATACAAACAAATCGTTGAAATAGTATTATTGTTCAGTTGTATATGACAGAATTTTTTAATAAAGTAAAGAAATGTTTAGCAATAAAACGTTGGCAGTACCGGCTCGATCGGATGACATCTCCACCCAAATGCATCCAGTATCGCAAACCAAATGTCCGAAGAAATTTCCACAAACACTTCCAAATGCTCGGTTACTCAACTGTCAACACTACGACAGATCGCCACAGAAATACAAACGTAGACAACCCGACAGTTCAACCCGACAACCGTTTACTCTTTAAAAATGGCGGACGTTTACTTTCGAAATAAACAATTCATAAGTGACGTCACATAATGTCGCGTGAATTAATTACTTCATACGTCATGCATATTTTGTATTGTACATGTTTACTTAATTGGTACTATTTTGTCTAGTTGCTTACGTGTATGTGGGTTCGATGAAATCAAAACGGTAATAAAGTTTATTGTTTTTATCCAGAAATAGTTTGAAGATATATAATAAAAGGAAAATTATGTTAGTCGGTTGATCCGTCGTAGTTTTTCGCATAAATATTGTATCACTTCTCGTTGCTTGCGGTAGAATCTGTATCGCACACGACCTTTGGTCTCGTGTGAAATGAATTCTTCCACCAGTAATACCAAGGATCAACGACTAACATAATAATACCTATATATACAAACCAGTTGGTAGTTTATGAAACTGATTCATGCATATATACATACCAGTTTGGTAGTTTATGAAACTGATACAAGCATATATACATACCAGTTTGGTAGTTTATGAAACTGATTCATGCATATATACATACCAATTTGGTAGTTTATGAAACTGATACAAGCATATATACAAACCAGTTGGTAGTTTATGAAACTGATTCATGCATATATACATACCAATTTGGTAGTTTATGAAACTGATACAAGCATATATACATACCAGTTTGGTAGTTTATGAAACTGATACAAGCATCTATACATACCAGTTTGGTAGTTTATGAAACTGATACAAGCTTGTATACATACCAGTTGATAGTTTATGAATTAGATACAAAGGTTTAAAAATATATCAGTTGGTAGTTCGTACAACTGAAACACAATATGCAGTGCAGAAAACGTATTGCATCAAAATTAAATCTCAAAAACATTCATAGATTCCACGCATAGGGTACGTGGTCCCGTCCACTTGTGACATTGTTGGCCCCACCACAATATGCAGTATGACTTCATGTTTCGGGATAATATTATAAAGACAATTATGGAGTCTACAGAGAGACAAACCTAGTAGCCTTAAACTTATATGGGCACAATATAGGTTGACTGTTAACATTCCAGTTTGATCAATGTGTTATTTGGTCAATCTCTTTGTATTGTACGTGTATTTCAGAAATACGAACACTGTCTCTAATTGCTGTTTTCCATATAGCATCTCACACAAGTGAATATATAATTAGTAAAATGTTGTGCATTGTACATTGGATGCATCTTTGATCATGTTTCAATAGTCTACAACTATCATATTTCTTGCTACTTCAAACTTTCTGCTCATGAAGATGTCTTTAACGTCGTTTATATTTGTACAAAGTCGGATTTTAGGCGGCTTGCTTCGGGGAATCATAAACCACTATAAGTTAGGGTCATTTATTTGCGTTAATATACATAAAAAAGTGTACAGGATGAAAAACATGTACAAATTCTTCACGTACCGAGTATGATCTTGAAATTGGCGGCATAATGTTTCAAATATTGTTTTATACGTTTTATTTTCCATTAAACGTGAAATGAAATGACGCCAAGCAGATGAGGTTTAAACAATTTAAACATGACTCACTATGTTTTTTTGTTTTTTTTTATTTTAAAACATTTTAGTTACAATAATGTACATTTTCCAATTATGCATGTTTAATAGAAGGTGAGTGATGTTATTTAGCTGATACTTATATTTTAGAGTATAATTATATTTTATAGTTTCACATCAATTAAGCGTGTTATAAACTAAACATATATAAGGATTTATGGCTTTTATTTTCTACATATTACTTGAATATGTCTCGTGTAGGGTTACTGTGTGGTGTTCGCACGTTCATATCTCTCATTCAGTGTCTTTTGTGTCCTGTAAACACGGTTTGTATTTGATTATCTGACGATTGGGGTTGACCCTTAAGTGTTCATTGTCGTATTAAAACATTCTGATTGTTTCAACCAATAAAAAGACGTTAAACGATTATGTTGTTTAAACTGAAATTTAATAATAGTACAATTTAAGATAACACCTGAGATACATTTATATGCGTGTCCAAAAGTGTCCCCCTCTTCCGCCATATTCTAGATTCACCTCTGTATATCGTTATTTTATATAACATGTGTAGGAACATTATCAGGATAATCTCGCATATAACAAATATCACATTAAGATTACGTTACGTTTGGAGAATTAAGCATTTTGCAAAGACACACTAACTACAAACGTAGTTGTCACGACCAACTGTAGTTACAATTACACAAGAGTTGCTATTTCATCACAACACATGCAATATATGCATATGTATTTGTAAACAGGTTCATATTTCTTGTGTTATACTTCTGGAATGTAAAAGAACATATTTATGACTATAATTACGCCAAGGGAGGATGTATTCAACTACACTTACAGGGGACAGCAGCAAACTTTTCGCTGTGGTTCAGAATGCAGTCACCTGTTGTGTTCTGTTTATTGTGGGTACAATGTTATCGTGTGGTTTTATTGTTTACGAGCTTATTTAAATTTATATTTAACTACTTTTCAATTAATTAAAATGTAAGCTCGAACATCAAACCATTTCATGTATCAGTAAACATGAATTTGAAATGTTATCTTAAAATTGAACTGTGGTTTTCCTTAATGTAACATAACAGATGATTGTTTACATTTTGCCTGCTAGCAATGGAAGAAACACGGACTATAATGAAACTCTTCTGTATTGATTTGTCGGTTTAAAAGCAAAACCTTTTATTCAAGGTCGAGGAAGAACCAAGCATTTTTGGCCCACTGGCATAAATCAATCGTCCATTAATTTCAATTTTGTAAAATTGCATTCTGGATTTATTCTAGCTGTGTCCAAAAAATGATTTTAATAGAACGAAACTTGGCATCATTTATTTCGTTATCGTTTTTTTATGAAATGTAATGATTGGCTTGTCGATTTAAAAGCAACCATTTATCCGAGGTCGAGGTTATAACATATATAACGCATATAAAAAATTAGATCTAAGTTTTAAATGAAAACTTACGGAATTGTCCAATTTTTAGCTCGACTATTCGAAGAATAAGGAGAGCAATACTACCCACCCTGGCGTCGGCGTCGGAGTCGGCGTTGGCGTCACACCTTGGTTAAGGTTTTGCATGTAAGCACCTTTAAGTCATTATCTCAGTAAATACATCAGTTATTGCATTGAAACTTTAAATATGTATTCCCAACTATCTTACATACAAACTTAATGAAGTTAGATAACAATTATTTGAATATAATGCAAATAATAGGCCTTCGACTAAGAAATTCTGGTTAAGGTTTTGCGTGTAAACACACATAGGTTAATATCTCAGCAACTACTTGAGGTATTGCATTGATACTTGATACAATGTTACTCAACCATCCAACCTACTAAATTAACCAAGTTAGATAACTCTAGTTTGCATTTAATGCAAAATAATTGCCCTTTATTATTCGACTTAGAAATTCTGGTTAAGGTTTTGCATGTAGCCACATTTAAGTCAATATCTCAGCAAATATATCATGTATTGCATTGAAACATTAGATATGTATTCCCAGATAACACTTTTTCAATTTAATGCAAATTATGGGCCTTTATTATTTGCCTTAGAAATTCTGGTTAAGGTTTTACATGTAAGCACACATAGGTTGATATCTCTGCAATTACTTGATGGATTGCATTGAGACTTTATACAATGGTACTCAAACATCTACTTAAATAACCAAGTAAGATAACTCCAGTTTGCATTAAATTAAAATAATGGCCCCTTTTTTATTCGACATAGAAATTCTGGTTAAGGTTTTGCATGTAACCACTTTAAAGTCAATACCTCAGCGAATACATCATGTATTGCATTGAAACTTTAAACACAGGCTCCCATCTATTTAACCTTCTTATTTAATCAAGTAAGATAACTCTATCTTTTATAATTTATAATTTTTGCCCCTTTATTATGGGACTTAGAAATTCTGGTTAAGGTCTTGCATGTTAGCACACATAGGATAATATCTCAGCAACTATTTGATGTATTGCATTGAGACTTTATACAATGGTATTCAACCACCCAACTTACTTGAATAACCAAGTTAGATAACTGTATTTTGCAAATAATGGCCCTAAATTATTAGACTTAGAAACTCTGTGCAAATATTTTGCATGAAACTACATTTATGTTTATATCTCAGCACACCATGTATTGCATTGAAATCTAATCTAACAGTGATCCATGCATGTTTCGCCAAAACGTTTCAATTCTTACATTGAAAAGCGGCGGAATAGTCGAGCGCGCTGTCTCTGTGACAGCTCTTGTTTAATGTTCAAACCAATATTGAAAAATTACTTTTGTTAAACATTTTTATGATCCTATCGAAAAACAAATCAAGCTTTTACAAACTTAAAGTGTTAAGAGACATTGCAATAATCTCTAAATTTGGTGAGTCATTTGATAATTTTGTCAATTGCCTTGATAATGTTGTCAATTGCAAACATTAATTATAGTGTTAACATTGACAGTTGTCATGATCGTAGCTGAATTTTCTCTTATGATATTAGTATTACCTTGTTGTAAATATTAATCTAGTCATTTGCTTATAGAAACATAAAGTTTATT
This sequence comes from Mya arenaria, assembly GCF_026914265.1. NCBI lineage: Eukaryota > Metazoa > Mollusca > Bivalvia > Myida > Myidae > Mya > Mya arenaria. The sequence goes on along the minus strand of NC_069133.1, from coordinate 2,620,958 downwards.
AGTCTCGTATTGCAAATGCTATATTCTTTGTTTCATTGGACCATGTGAATTGTCATTTTTTTATATTTTCAATATTTCAAACGTCTCCTGAAAACTGGTACAACATAAGGCACTTTTATATCAGTACGCTTGTATTTCTTTTGATAATGCTAAGACGTAAAATTTCCAAAGATTCTTAAATCAAAAACAAAACAAAATAATTTGATGAACATTATTCAGTTATTATAAAGAGGCTTTCTGTTGTCCATTTCGATATATCATGAAAACGGATATGTATCAAATGGAATCAGAAAATCGTCATAGAAATCAGGTCGGTAAATTACATCTTGACATATGATTGATGTCTATTGTATCTTGACATATGATTGATGTCCATTGTATACTGTTTTTTTTAATTATTGCTCGAAGTACTTCCCTGCCTTTTTTCCTGTCATCTTTGCGTTATGAGGCAGCTTGAGTAACGAATTAGTTCTGTAGGCGTGAAATGTGTGTTATTATGTATTCATTGTTGACTGTCTGTTTGCTACAGAAAACGAATGTCAACATTTTCCCATAATGTACAGCCCCTGTCCCAGTAATTAGAAAATGTTACTTTTTACATTGGCTGGTTTTAATTTAAGACATAATTGAGTGGTTCTGATCGACTCAATGATGTGCTGCATCGTAATATTCAGGGGTTCCTAGGTAAATTTAAGTTCAACGAATGAGTTTTCTTTTCTAACTTTTACAAAATAATGAGCTTTGATCGTTACATCTTATAAATCTACATTTAAGTACTCCTTATTACCATAAATTAAGACACTTAACTTTTAAAAAAAAATCTATTAATGCACATATTTTTGCAATATATTATATAAAGAACAAAACTCCTAACGTAGCATATGTTAATTGGAATATAATGAGGAAATTTCAAAGCGCGCTTCGAAGTTGGAACAAAAATAGCACAGCAATCAAATATGTTAATTGAGTATATCAGGAGGATGGCAGGGTAGAATGTGGACAACAAATAAACATAGGATCGATGTCGTTTCCAGATATTCTCTCCAAAAGGGTTTATTAACGGAAAGCAAACAGTTAAGTCTATCAGTAGCACATGGCTACGCCGCTGGCGTCATTTTACCAGTGATTATAGAAATATTTATATATCGTCATTTTCATGGACAAAATAATATATGTTTATTTGTGATTTGTTTAATCATTGTCATTTTTAAGTTTAACCATTTGCAGTGTTAGTTTATATATTGATATTCCATTTGTGTCAGCAGTCTGTAACCTTGATATTTTTTTTTTACAATTCAAAAACCAAACATTAAATTGATTAAATTATCTACTTCGAGACGAACGAATAAACGAAGGATAATATCATAGCATACAATACAATATAAACTTTCATTTTTGTTATTTCAAAATCTATTTCTTTGTTTACTTTAACCGTGCATTGATTAAGTACATTTTCAGTATTTCTACCTTGCATATGTCACATATATATGCGATTATTATCTTTTATGTTTCTTAACCATACTTTAAATGCAACTTACATTTTCAGCTAATGCAATTGCAGAAAGGCACAATCCATGCGTCAGAGTTTGCGTTGATAATGTGTTAGCCAATGAAGTAGTATTTTAAGACAGTTAGAAGACCTGAAATAACATTTTTAATGATTCAGAAAGGCCAGGTTCGCTTCGCTTACTCCGCCCCTTCAGTATCATTAGATACCACTTCATGTCATCTAACTAATACATATTTAGCTCGTGTATGGAGTATTAAGTTATTAACCAACTTTAATTCGCATTAATATTTCTATATAACTGAAATGTACATGTAAATATATTTGTTTTACCCTCCATTTATTGAATAAATGACAATTTCAATTCAACTACATTCTGTTATTTGATACGTTTTCTTTCACGTCAGAATAAACTCCTATGCTTGAGAAGATGTGATCACCATAGATAAGTAAACATAATTTCATTTTTATATGAACGCTGCTCATGCCAAGTTTATTTTAAGCAAACGATAAATTTAATGTTCTGGAATGCCGTTCATACATATAGATAATAAAAACCAATTATCCTAACCATGGAATTTGTCTTCAAATGAAGTCTTTAACATCTAACCACGCTACATTTGTATTAAAATCTGGAATGCAGGAAATATTGTAAACGCAATTTGATAAATTCGAATATAACATTTCATGTATTAAACGTATTCTATCTGAAAAATGATAACAGTTAATTCTAGCCATACAATATATCTCGTAAAACAGGACACGGGCAATTAAATCATTATATCATTTCTGAAGGTATGAGAGCATTCCCTCACGCGTATACAGTCTGTGTGGTCCTACCAAGGCAGAACTGATACGTGCTTGCACTTTTATTTGCTTTGCGATAATTTACAGAGGTAAATTCTCCATTTCAATTACAGATATTTCAAACGAAACAAAAATATTACATTTTAATGCCTCCAAAATATATTTTGAAATCCATCTTTACTCTAGCAAGAGACCTTAAATACCTTTAATCGTCTCATACATCGATGGAATTATTTTACCTAAAACATGCAACATAACAGTTGAAATTTATTTTAATTAAAGTCAATGCAATGTTTACAAATGTGTTAAGTCGATTAGTCTTTGCTAGGCGTTCAGATGTTGATTGACAATAACTTAAATATAATTGAATCTACCGAGACAAGCCCAGCTGTCACAATTCAACGGTGTCCTTTTTCTATTATTTTGGCATATTGGTATGTTGTATGAATCACGAAATCATCATTAATTTTGTATTCTCATCATTAGGAAAATTAAAGGATAATAATCCCGAAAATATGTATTGAAGATGCCACCCAATCTGATTTGTACTTTTCTAAAATTTTGTTAAATTTATCATTGGTGGAATTTGTAAGATAATTTATAAGTCCATGTGACCAAGTAATGCCTTTAGACTAACTGGCCACAATATTTCGAATCATGATTAGTCCGTTATATATATAACAGGATCAAGCTCAACACAATAATTATAATTCGGTATAACATGGGCAATATATTCTTTTCAGTTTTAAAGGTTTTAATTCGGAACAACTTTTTTTTCACGAACTTTCTTGATTGTAATGTTTTAAATCCAGTCATTTAACGTAAAATACCTGGTTCACTATTCAGAAAACAAATTAAAACTATTAACTTACTGCTCTTTAGCTTCTTGTTTTGTAAGCTAAACAAACAAAATAACCGTTGTGAAAATATGAGTTAAAGGCAGAAACATATAAAACTGACTAATTGTTAATGCAATAAAAAATATTGTGCCCTGATGTTAAAGTGTATTTTTAATTGTTTTCTTCTACACGTCTGCTATTTTAATTAAAAGTACAGTCGAACTTTGGAAATGAATTCAATCATATGGCTGATACATGTGTATGCTTTGATATTATTGTATATTATACACTACTTTGTAGAAACATAATGAGGTTTGTTTTCACTCACGAAGTATGAAAAAAAGTTCAGGATGTTGAGGTATTAATTTGTCTAAAATCATTGAATTCATTAAAAATATGATTCCGTTCATGTGATCTTTTACCAAAAATGGCATTTCAGCAAGGAAAAGTTCATCAGCAAAAATCAATCCATTTCAAAGTTGCTTCGAAAATTAGTTCTTTATATAATATGGAATTCACAGGGAAACATTGCAAGACAATAGCGGCAAGAACTTGAACTCTGGATTGGTACAACATACCTATATAAAATTGACATAATGTACTATTTTTTAGACATTCAATCATCAGAAAGAACACTTCATTTTCAGGCTTCTGGCTTGGCAATTGTTAAGACACCAAAGAATCACCAATATTTCTTGCTTCCAGAAAACACAATTTATATGTGATGTGTCTGTTGGAACGATATTTCATATTAGAACATATATTATACTATTTCACTTTTACCAATTTAAAACATGTGCATTCATATGAACATTAAAATTAATAAAATAATGGTGAATTTATACTAATATTATGAAGGTGCATCATTTATGTAGTTATCCATATTTTCAAAAAAATGTTAATACTTTCCAAAAAATCATTGTATTTAAACGAAATTACAAATCCAAATAACAAGTAGAATTTTCGTGATGCTATATTTTTTTAAAGTTTTTAAAAAAACACGACAAACAATGTGAGCAAAACGAGGTATCAACTTGTTCAAAATCCTTCTGGGTTCCTGGCTTAAAGCTTGTAATGGTGAATTATTTTAAACATATATTCTTGTCTTTTAGAGAAAACACATCTTGAAAACCCAATGACGTCTGTAAAATGACACTTGACTGATGAACTTTCAACAAGTTCAATGAATCAGATCATTTCATACATAAATAAATTTTATAAATACTCATGAACACAGTCCGACTAATCGTATACGTCAATGCTGACAACATGGACAAGGGCAGGGGAAAATAATAGTTATATACTGTAAAGGCGGCATCAATCACATGTCACGATGTATGTGTCCATACCTGATTGGCATGACCATAATCTTGTTCCGATTTCTGTCTGCAAGTGTCTGGTTCTTATTTGTACAGGGGATTCCTCAATTTACCCGATGTTTGGCAGTCCAGCATAGTTATTTACTATTTCAGAGTTGTATTAAACTCTGAAAAAAATATGGAAAACTGTTTGTGTCCGTGTGCAATAACAGATACCCTCCCACAGACGATGTACGGCGCCATTTTCTTAGTCATAAATCGCTGTGTACAACGATTGTGTTGTCAGTAGTCAAAACATTTTTGTCTGAATCCGTTGCAATTTAGAATTTGGCATAGAATGTCTTATATAAATTCGACGCAAAAACATACCTTTTGGTTAAGTTATATTTATTCTTAATAAGTAACATTCATTTAGAGTAGATGATAAAGAGCCTCTAGGCATGTTTGTGTAACTAAATTCAGGGCTTTTGTGACTCGAAGCATGGTTGTTTATCTATTAACAGGGTCTGGTGATTCTTAACATGGTTTAAACGAAGCTTGGAGATGTGCTCAGTAACTGTTTTTTATAGACTCTAAGCATGGTTGTGTACATATAAATAGAATTTGTTGACTTTAAGAATGGTTGTTTACCTGTAAATCGTTTTTTTTACACAAAGCATGGTTGTGTACCTATAAAAGGGTTTTGTGACTCTGTTCATGGTTGTGTAGATAAAACATGATTTGACGACCCTTAGCATGGTTGTGTATAAATAATTTGGGTTTGGTGACTCTAAGCATGGTTGTGTACCTATAAACAGGGTTCGGTGTCTTTAAGCATAGTTGTGTTCTTATAAACAGCATTTGTCCTTTAGCATGGCCGTATACCTATAAACATGGTTTGATAAGATTTACCTTTTGCGTTTTTACTTTATTTAGGATTGTTGGAATAAGAGTGAGGTTTGTGCACTTAAACTGGTTTAACCCCCCAGTAAATTTATATTTTACTGACCGTTCCAAGGCGGTACCTAACGATCCTTGATAAACATACCTAGTTTTTTATATATAGTGTGTATGTACTGTGCTGTTTGTGGAGTTGAATGCTGTTCTTCCATGTTCCTTCTTTGTGATTTTATGTTTGTATGTTCTATATTTTTGGCGTTTACCAAGTGTCATTAAACTGGGTTTATGTTTAAACTTTTTGCTACTTGTTTCTGTAGTTTTCCGCATAATTATTGATGCCTTTAAACATGGTTGTATACCTGTTAACGGGGATTGGTGACTTTAATGAATTAATGGCTCGTGTATTAATGAATAGGGATTATGTTTATTAACGTATAAACTCCCTGGCGTGTCCTACTACTTCGTATTATTATTTGAAACTCAAAATGATATGTGTGTAGAGTGATACACGCGCTTGAAAATAAATCTAACCACATACGAAACATATTAAAAATACTAAACATGCAATTAGTTGCTGAAGTAATATTTATGCGTTTTATTCGAGACCTCTCGTCAGGAATACTGAACACTGCTAATTCTTATGTTTGTTGTCCAAATATGAGCATTTCTACATTTTTGGATATATGTGGGTTCTTAACATGATAAAACTGGCACTTTTACTTCTGACATTAAATCTTAATTTCAATCAAGACGTATTAAAACGGATATGCCAGAGACATATTTCATTTTAATGCATAAAAATGACCTTTAAGGCAAAAACGACTGATGAGTGTGCGAGAAATCGATCAATCTTAGGCAAACTTAGCGACGGTCTAATAGCAGCCCAAACAAATGCAACAAAACAGTTTAAAATAAAATAAGTTTAAGATATTTGAATGCTTTAATTCCTACATTTTTCAAATAATTTCTCATTTTATCTGACTGAGCAACTCTTCATCTCTCATGGCATACTGCCGTGAGACAACGTTAGTCTAACTTGGTGTCATTCATAACTAGTTTTACTGGACTGGTATTCAATATTGGTCTTAATTGGATCTAAGAACGATGTAGCTAATCGGAATAATTGATCTAAATAACGGACATATATAGTTATTGAAATCAATGATGTATGACCATACGATTGACTTAAGTTGAATATTGAACACCACTAATATGAACATGTTTTCAGCTTAAAACAGTTGGAAAAACAAAACCGCCAGCCATTTTCATATTATTTAGATTACGAATGACTTTAAGAAAGCATGTAAATGGGAACTGCTACATTAAAGCAATATCTTCTCACATTTCTGTCCACAAAAGGCTCTAAATTGGCCATATTTAAGTGCGATTTTATTTCTGTCGATAATGCATACACATATCATCTCAATTTCAAACACATATTCTTAACTTTTTCAAATGCATCATCCATCAGGAAGCTATTGTTAAACATAGCTTATTCCAATGCATGTCAGCCTCTATATCAAACATCAATACGTTCATATGTTTTAATATTTTTGTCATTGTTCTATTCCACATTTTCGCTTCAATATCTGAATTCCAAAGTAGTAAAAAACACTCTTAAATATCCAGTTGCGAGATTCCAAAACACATTGGCGTATTTCATCCTATCCAAATTTCAATGCTAAATGATGAAAATATAAAGAAAGTATGAATGGTAAAAACTAGGAATTTAATTGAGTGAAAGTGATTTTGTCATTATTTAAAAACGGAATTAAACGATTATTTTATGAGTGCATTTTCTGGGCCAGATACGTTAAGAGGCAGATTATTTTTACAGAGACATTTCCCAAATGTATTTCAGCAGACGAATAATTATGTTGATTGGAGTTAAATAAACTATGCTAAATTCATAAAAAAATGCCCATTTGTTTCAAATGTGTGTGATTGCTTCCTACAAGTATTGAATCCGTGCCCAGATAGAAACTCAATTAACCAAAGACTGGTATGATTTAATCGTTCAACTTATTTTTCTTGAATATCTTAATTCCAATGGTAAATTGCAGCAAATTCAGAAAAGGATGAAAACTTCAATTGTAGATCTTTGGGCTGTGGGATGTGTGGAGCTGTGGGCTATAACAAGAGTATATGGACCCGTGGGCTCTCTATGTATTAACCTTAATTTTCGCTATCTTCTGTTTAGGATTCTGTAAAGGCAGTGTGCCTCGCTGTTGTTTTTTCTTGGTAAATAAACAATTATGTACGTTTCACATTAAATATTTAATTTTCTTCTAATAAATATATCATCTGCTTAAAACTTTCTAATTGATGTAAAACTTTCTAATTGATATATTAGTTATCATGGTGCTGAGGGTTTCATTACTATATCATTTTCGTGATAACCAATTCTTTTTAGGTTTTCTTCTCCTCTCATGGTCTTGGTTGGGGGGATTGCTACACAAGTTTGGCGCTTTTCTACCTGACTTAGCTTGGTAAAGACACTTGTTGTTTGGTTTCACATTGGGTTACGAAATGTTGCAACAGATGAAGAACATGTTCATTACATGCAATGTTTTCTTATTTTCTCCATCTTCTAAACACTATTACACTGCGACCTTTATTGGAGGATGCACGTTTAACATCTGTTTATACAAGGAAGCTTTATTTCAATATCCACAATCTCATTAAAATCAGATCACCAATACACGTTTCACGACGTTACGCTATGTAACGCTATCTGACATAACGTAATGAAATGAAGTAAACGTCACGATAGGATTTTAATGAGATTGTCATTGTCATGTTTCCATATGATTACTTTAAGGAAATCGGTTTCCTATTTTACAGATTCTGCTGGCCTGTCATTGCACATGTCAATGTATCCGTTCTTTGATATCATTTAAGGAGATGAATGTAGGAGCCAGACACGTTATCTTGTATTCCTGCCATCTGACCCATACGTGACAATGTTTCGAAGGCTCTGCGTCGCAATGAAAACTGTTAAAGCATTGAAACGCTGTAATCGCGACATGCGTTATTTTACATTTTCACAATTCTGTTCACAAGTTTAATAGACCGAATCCACACACTATTTTTAGTGGCCCTAAACAGTTACCGATAAGTGCCAGTCAATATCTAAAATATGTGTTATAATATAAATTAATGGATTTTAGTGCAATAAGGTAGTTCTATAACAGTAACGGATAAACCTTTATGTACTTATGAACATAGCTTTCATCTCGCATGGTAAGTGCTGTTGACAGTGTTAATAGAAAGGAAACACGTTCTGATTCTTGTATTGCTGTGTTTACTTCTTTATTTTAAAATATTCTACAAAACTTGATATTACTTATATGGTCATAAAAAACACCAGTACATTTTTAGCCCTCAATATTTTTTCCAACTTTTTTACCAAAACTCTGTATCAATATATTCTAAAAGAGATTATAATTCTGACAGCGTAGATCATAAAAAAACTGTTACACCAGGCCAGGTTGTAAAGTGGTAAAATGAGTTATTGAGTAATATCTTAATTTATTATAGAAATTGGGGTCTGGCCCTTTAGATAACAGCAATCAAATATACCCCAGTCATTTAGTCATTGATAAGGCATTGCTAAACATTCTAACCAGAGCTCAAATGATCCATTTAAAGACTCAAGAACAAAACATAAATTGACAGTAAAGTGAATCTATAAAAATATGAAAATTGCTGTAGCGTAGATAGTCTTTCTCACATTAACGTCTGCGAAAGGCTCTACGCCCTACGCCTGTTTATTGCACATACAGACAATTTACATTTCAAAGGGAGTCTGTTTTTCATAAAGTCTAAACGTCAACTTGTAGAAAATGAAATTTCGATTCGTATCTCTACCTAAAGGCAAAATGACCACAGTGTATAAGCTAGTTTTTTTAAGGAAAACAAGTCCAAGGCTAGACGAAGTCCTCTACCTAATGGACATATTCCTAGGCAGAAGAAACATTTCTTAAAGAAGCTGGTGATAAAGGGGATGTATTATTTTTGCTCAAATGACTGTTGCACAAATAGCTATTCAAAGTGCTTTAAGTTTGCAAACGTTCTTGTAAGCACTGTGACACCACCCATAGTTTATGGAACATGAAATGAAACTCCACAGTTGTACGGCGCTCTATCATGTTTCAAGTATTTGCTGTTTGTATTGATAAATCCCAGACGAAAAGACAATATTTTTAAAAGACATTTGAATTAAATCCCTCATAACTCTTATTACTTCGAAAAATGCTTCCCTCCATTTTTGCCAACTTCAAAATTGAGTTTCAACGATTTTACCAGTATGTAGAGCTATGTAATACATTCTTTCCAGTGTTTTAAAGAGATAAATCAGTGAAATAAAAATAATATTTTTCTGTATCAAGCAGTGGAAATATGAATTGGATATTATTCACGTTTTTAAAACTTGGCCCGCTCTCACTTCCAAATCCAACGCCACTCGTGAAATATAGCTTGTGGTCCTCACTCGGTGAAATATATTACGCTCTTACACTAAAACGAACATGTTTCCTCTATAGGTTCAAGACAAGGTAATACCTAAAAGAGCATGTTATATTTTTTTCTTAATCGTGAGAGGTAAAATTTTGTATTTGCATTTCTGTGTGAGCCAATAACAATCGAGATTTTTCATTAATTTTAGATATATCGATTGTGACGAATGCACCCCAAACAGAGTTATAGGGTAAAGTTCAGTCAGTATATTTTTCCACTTAGGCATAGTTGTTAAACTAGTGCCATTAGTAAAGGATAATATTCTTGATTTTTTGCATTTTGCTGTGGGCCAATGACGATAGAGGAATTTTTAAATTTGCTGTTCATATTTTTTACGCAAATTGATTCTTACGAATGCACCACCACATAGAAGTTATCTTACAAATCCATAACGTAGTAATTAGATTCATACCATCCTGCTAATACAAAAGATCATTAAGTTATAAAGGTTTGTGTATTCCACACACACACTCTTAAATACAGCTAGTGCACAAATATACAGGTGAGCAATTAATAACACACTCCAACCACAGAACATTATGTATTCCTTTAACTTACAAAGTGATTCAACTTAGAGTAATTGTATGTTTCTATTTTAGTCCTCCAGTGTTGCAAATTTTATGATTAAGCTATACACACTAAAATTACGTTTAATGCTATTTTCGTTCGCCAATCTAACTAATCATTACTGCAATGCTAACAGACAAAATGTCGAAGCTATAGTCAATATGTCATTATCAATTGATTACGACAATACCGAGTATTGTCGATTTCGATTTTTTTTCTATTCCCGCAAAGAAAGTTTTAACATGGGCTTTCTGTTGACAAAATGAAATTTACACTTTTACCATATCGAAAATTGTGGGACGCGAACTGTACCTACGGACTGATACTTGGTACAGCATCATGATGAGAAGAGGTGTCTGGTATTTCCTTATTAATATCTAACCCCTGGCCATATCGTCTTAGAGTTATGCGGCCTTGAATATCACTTCTTCTCTTTCGGCTCTTAGGTTTTGGAGTGATTCCCCCAGCATATATATAGGTATAACTCTGATACTTATTTCACATTTACACCTTTGTTAGATATACACATTATGGATACTTGGCATACTGTTCGATGACTTTGGCCAACTCTTTATTGAGTTTAGTGCCCTTTAGCATAACCTTTACGCTTTGGCTATATTGGAGTGTGTTAGTGTGTTAGAGGGACATTTGAGTGCTGGGCTGGTTTAAGTGTGTGGAGGGACTTCACGCGTACTTTACCTTTCCCAAGTGTGTTCATATCGATAATTACTTCAATCAGGAAATGCATTACTTATAGCTTCACCAATGTTTCATTATTACTTTCAAAAATCTTTTAAGTAAAGCTGACAGAAATTATTTCTCACTCATGCTGTAAATAGAACGACGGACCGTAGCTGGAAACATTTTATCCTATTCAGCCGCAATAATGCGGGAAACAAATTATCACTTCAAGTCACTTTTAAACATAGAATTTAACGCTAATGACAACACTACATTTAGCAAGTCATGAATTGACACTTTTCAACATGTTGGTTTAAGTGCTCGTGGCCTGCTGACACTAAACAAACAATGACAAGATTAACAATTTACGTGTTTTTGTTATTTCATTATTTAATTCTTTACATTAGCCGTGCATTGGTCAAGTACATTTTAAGTATTTCTACCTTGTATATGACATATATATGTGCGATGGTCATCTAATATGTTTCTTAACCATACTTAAAATACAACCCATATTTTCAGCTAATGCAATGGCAGAAATGCAATCATTAAGTACTGGGCTTAATCATTAAGACTTTCAACTTTCGCGGATGTTTAAAGGTCCACCCTCAGCCACTCATCCGATACACAATCCCTGCGTTAGAATTTGCGTGGATAATGTGTCTGCCAATGAGGTAATGTTTTAAGACAGTTATATGACCTGATATAACATTTTTAATGATTAAAGAAAGGCCTGGTTCGCTTCGATCACTCCGCCCATTCTGTATCATAAGATATTACTTCATGTCATCTAACTATTACATACGTCGTGTATTTTCTTTGTCGTTGGCATTAAGTTATTACCCAACTTTAACTCACATAAGTATTTCTACATATCTGAAATGTTCATGTAAAACATATTTGTTTTAACGTCATTTATTGAATAAATGTTATTTTCAATTTAAATACATTATTTTACTTTGATACATATTCACGTCAATTCCTATGCTTGCGAAGATGTGAGCACCATAAATAAGTAAACATAATTTTTATATGAGCGCTGCTCATGCAAAGTTAATTTCAAGCAAACGATAAATTTAATGTTCTGGAATGTTATACAAACATATGTATAATAAAAAATGAATTATCCTATCCATGGAATTTGTCTTCAAATTAAGTTTTTAACATCTAACCACGCTACATTTGTAATAAAATCTGGCATGCAGGAAATATTGTAACCGCATTTTGTTAAATTCGAATATAACATTTCATGTATTCAAAGTATTCTATCTGTAGAATGATAACAGTTAATTTAAGCCGTACAATATAACTCATAAAACAGGACACGGGCAATTTAATCATTATATTATTACTGAAGGTATGAGGGCATTCCCTCAAATGTATACAGTCTTTGTGGTCCTACATTGGCAGAACTGATAAGCGCTTGCACTTTAATTGCTTTGCGATAATTTACAGACGTAAATTCCCAATATGTTTTACAGAGTTTTCAAATGAAACGAAACAATCACATTTAAATGCGTCCAAAATATATTTTAAAATCCAACTTTACTCTAGCAAGAGACGTTGAATACCTTTAATCGTCTCATTCATCGATGGAATTATTTTACCGAAACATACAACGTAACAGATTAAATTTATTTCATTTGAAGTCAATGTATTCTTAATATATATGTTAAGACGAAAGTCTTTGATAGGCGTCAAGATGTTTGTTGGCTTTAACAATAATAAAATTGAATATATCGGGACAAGAGCAGCTGTCACAGATTTTGCAATATGGTTGATCTTTGTTGTTTACTGTAGTTCAACAATTGTTGCAATTCAATGGTGTCTTTTTTCTATTACTTTGACATATTGATAGGTTGTATGAATCACGAAATCATCGTCAAATTTATAAACAGTTGTACGTTTTATTGTGTTCAATACCTACTGTATGCAGATACCCTGAATTAAATTAATAAATGTTCCGATAACATCCTTCCCCTTTTGTTTTCTCATCATTGTGAAAAAAATCCAAACCAATCTGATTTGTACTTTTCTGAAATGTTGGTTAAAATTATCATTGTTGTAAAATAACTTTAATTTATAAGTCGATGTGACAATGCAATGCCTTTAGATTAACTGGTCACAATATCTCGAATCATCATTAGTCCCTTATAACAGGATTACGCTCAACACAATTAATATAATTTGGTATAATATGTGTAATATATTATTTTAAACGAATTTGTAGAAGAATTGTATCCTGGTCTTTTTAACTCAACAGTATCCATACTTATCATTGATAGCAAGGATGCTTAGCATTCTGTTTTAGTTTGACAATAATAAAAGAAATCAAAATTGGTTTCATATTAATATGAAAAAGTGCAAAATTACCAAGAAATCAAAACACGGAAATACTAAAAAAATATAATATTCTCACTTGCACAAACTTTAATGCCAGAAAAGGATTTGATAATGTTATTCTGTTGTTTTGACAAAAGTTGAGTAGGCGAATCTGTGAGGTAAAAACAAATATTTAAGAGCAATACAGCGAACACTTTATATTGACCTGGCTGCTGCATAATAAATATAAATATCTTGATAACTTTATACACAGTCTAGAACAGTGAAAGAACATCAAACAGCCCCTCCAGAACATCGAATTCTAAGGTTTTAATTCGGAACTTGTTTAGAACCATTTAACGTAAAATACCTGGTTTACTATTTAGGAGACAAATTCGAACTATTAACAAACTGCTCTTAAGCATCTTGCTTTGGAAGCTAAACAAACAAAACAACCGTTGTGAAAATGTGAGACAAAGGCAGAAACATATTAAACTGACTTATTGTAAATGCAATAATGGTTTTGTGCTCTGATGTAACAGTGAATTTATAATTGTTCACTTATACAAGTTTGCACTTTTGATGGCTGTTATATGTGTATGCTTTTATTTATTCTATATTATGCACTACTTGTAGAAACATAACGAGGTTGGTTTTCGCTCACGGGGTATGAAATAAAGTTACATTCTTTATTCAGGATGTTGATGTATTAATTTGTCTAAAATCTTTGAATTCAATATATAAATAATAATTACGATTCCGTTCATGTGATATGTGACAAAAAATGGTAATCAGCAAGGAAAACAGTCATAACATTTCAAAGTTGCTTTGAACATTCGAGAGTTATGTTTTTGTAATATAATTATTGAATTCATAGGGAAACATTAAAAGACAAAAGCTGCAAAACAATGAACTTTAGATTTGTACAACATAGTAAAATTGACACAATGTACCATTTTATAGATACTCGATCATCAGAGAGAACACTTCATTTTCAGGCTTCATGCTTTGCAATTGTTACGACACTCAAGAATCACAAAGTTTAATTTCTTCCATAAAGCACAAGTTATATGCAATGTGTCTGTTGGACTGATATTTCATACATGAACATGTAACATACTATTTCACTTTAACCAATTCAAAAATTGTGCACTTTAATGAATATTAATTGTAATAAAATAATGAATATACACTGACATCAAGAAAGTGTATCATTTGTACAGTTATATATATTTTGAAATAAAATGTAAATATGTTCTAACAAACATTGTATTTCAACGAAGTTTTAAATCCTAATAACATCTACAAATTTCGTGATGCTGTTGTTTTAAATGTATTTAAAAAACACAACTAACGATGTGAGCAAAACGAGGTATCAAATTGTTCCAAATCCTTCTGGGTTACCGGCTTAAAGCTTGTAATGGTGAGTTATCTTAACATAAATCCTGGGGGGTTTTAAAGAAGAAACATCGTGAAAACTCAAAAACTTCTGTAAAATGACACTTGATTGATGGACTTTCAAAAAGTAAAATGAATCTGACTATTTCCTGACCGTATAAATAATAAAATACTCATTTACACAGTCCGACTTATCCAATAGGGCAGGGCAAAAATATTATATACTGTAAAGGCGGCATCAATCACATGCCTGGATGTATGTATACTTACCTGATTGAGATGACCATCATCTTGTTTCGATTTCTGTCTGCAAGTGTCTGGTTCATATTTGTTCAGGAGATGTCTCAGTTTACCGGATGTTTGGCAGTCCAATAGCGGTATATACATATCTTTTCAGAGTTGAATTAAACTCTGAAGAAAATCTGGAAAACTGTTTGTGTCCGTGTGCAATAACAGATACTCTTCCACAGACGATGAACGGCACCAATTTCTTGGTAATAAATCGCTGTCTACAACGATTGTCGTGTCAGTAGTCAAAACATGTATGTCTGAATCCGTTGCAATTTAAATATGGCATAGAATATCTTGAAAACTTCGACGCATGAACAAACTGTTTGGTTAAGTTATATTTATTCTTAATAAGTAACATTCATTTAGAGTAGAGGATTTAGAGCCTCTAGGCATGATTTTGTAACTTAATTCAGGGTTTTTGTATCTCTAAGCATGGTTGTTTATCTTTTAACAGGGTTAAAACGGAGGCTTGATATGTACTCATTAACAGGGTTTTATAGACTTTCAGCATGGTTGTGTACATATAAACATGATTTGTCGACTTTAAATATGGCTGTTTACCTGTGAATCGTTTTTTTTTAAATGAGCATGGTTGTGTACCTACAGATAGGGCTTTAGTGACTTTAAGCATAGTTGTGTAGATATAAACAGAATTTGGTGACCCTTAGCATGGTTGTGTACATATAACTTGGGTTTGGTGACCCTAAGCATGGTTGTGTTCCTAAAACAGGGTTCGTTGACTTTAAGCATGGTTGTGATCATATTAACAGGATTTGGTGACCCTAAGCATGGCTGTGTACCTGTAAACAGGGTTAGGTGACTTAAAGAATGGCTGTGTACCTATAAACAGGGTTTGGTGACTTTAAGCATGGTTGTGTACAAACGAATAGGGGTTATGTTTATTAATGTATTAACTCCCTGACGTGTCCTTCTACTTCGTATTTATATTTGAAATTCAAAATAATATGTCTGTAGAGTGATACACGCGCTTGAAAATAAATCAAACCACCTAGAAAACATATTAAAAATATTAAACGTGCAATTAGTTCCGGAAGTAATATTTATGCGTTTCGAGACCTCTCGTCAGGAAGATACTAAACACTGATATTTTTTGTTCAAAATTAGAGCGTTTCTACATTTATTGGAGATATGTGTGTTCTTAACATGATAAAAGTGGCACTTTTATTTCTGACATAAAATCTTAATTCCAATCATGACTTGTTTAAACGGAAATGCCAAAGACATATTTCATTTTAATGAATAAAAATGTCCTTTAAGGCAAAAACGACTGTCTTACGAGAAACCGATAAAATCATAGGCAAACTTAGCGACGGTCTAATATTAGCCCAAAACCATGCAATAAAACAGTTTAAAATAAAAAAAAGTTTAATTTATTTGAATGTTTTAATTCATATATTTTTCAATTAATTTCTCATATTATCTGAAGGAGCAACTCTTCATCTCTTCTGGCATACTGTTGTGAGTCAACGTTAGTCCAACGAAGTGTTATTCTTAACTAGTTATACTGAACTGGTATTCAATATTGGTCTTAATTAGATTTTAGAACGATGTAGATAATCGGATTATTTTACTAAATAACGGACCTGTACAGTGATTGACATCAATGATGTCTGACAATACGATTGACTTAGGTTGAATATTGAATACCACTAATTCATAGTAATGTATGTGAACATGTTTTCAGCTTAAAACAGTTGGAAAAACAAAACCGCATGCCATTTTAATATTATTAAGATTACGAATGACTTTAAGGAGCATGAGAATGGGAAATGCTACATCAAAGCAATATCTTCTCACAATTCTGTCCACAAAAGGCTCTAAATTGGCAGATGCAACACATAAGTGCGATTTTCTTTCTGTCGATAATGCATACACATATCATCTCAATTTCAAACACAAATTCTTAACTTTTTCAAATGCATTATCACTCAGGAAGCTATTGTGAAACATAGTTCATTCCAATGCCTGTCAGCACCAATGTCAAACATGAACCCGGTTTTTAATTTTGACATTATTCTATTTCACATTTTCGCTTCAATATCTGAATTCTAACGTTATAAGAAAAACACTCTTAAATTTCCAGTTGCGAGATCCCGAAACACATTGACGTATTTCATCCTATCCAAATTTCAATGATAACTGATAAAAAGATAAATAAAGTAGGAATGGTAAAAACTAGGAATTTGATTGAGTGAAAGTGTTTTCGTCATTATCTCCAAACTGAATAAACCGATTATTTTATGAGTGCATTTTCTGGGCCGGATACGTTAAGAGGCAGATTATTTTCACAAAGACATTTTGATTGGATGCGTTGTTAAATAAACTATGCTTAATTCATAACAAAATTGCCCATTAGTTTCAAATGTGTGTGATTGCTTCCTACAAATATTGAATCCGTGCCCAAAATAGAAACTTAATTAACCAGAGGCTGGTGTCATTTAATCGTTCAACTATATTTTATTAAATATCTTAATTCAAATAGTAAATTGCAGCAAAATCAAAAAAAGATGAAAACTTCAACTGTAGATCTTTGGGCTTCCATGTTTGGAGCTGTGGGCTATAACAACTGTATTTGGACCCGTGGGCTCTCTATGTATTATTATGACCGTAATGTTTGCTTTCTTCTGTTAAGGGTTCTGTCTAAGCCGTGTGCTTCGCTGACTTTTTTTCTTCGTAAATATACATTTTACATTTAAAATTTAATTTTCTTCTAATAATTCAATAATCTCATTAAAATAAGATCCCCAATACACGCTTCATGATGTTACGCTATGTTACGCTATGTGACATAACGTAATGAAATGAAGTGAACGTCACGATAGGATTTTAATGAGATTGTCATAGTCATGTTTCCATATGATTACTTTAAGGAAATCGGTTTCCTACTTTACAGATTCTACTCGGGTTGTCATTGCACATGTCAATGTATCCGTTCTTCGATATCATTCAAGGCGATGAATGTAGAAGCCGGACACGTTATCTTGTATTCCTGCCATCTGACCCATTCGTGAGAATGTTTCGAAGGCTCTGCGTCGCATTATATAACAATGAAAACTGTGTTGTAAAAAGTATTGGAAGGCTGTAGTCGCGACATGCGTAATTTTACTTTTTTACAATTCTGTTCACAAGTTTAAAAGACCAAATCCACACACTATTTTGAGTGGCCCAAAATTGTTACCGATAAGTGTCAGTCATTACCTAAAAATAGGTAATATACATTGATGAATTTTAGTACAATTAGGTAGTTTCATAACAGTAACGGATAAACATTTTTGTACTTATGAGCATAGCTTTCATCTCGCATGTTAAATGCTGTTGGCATGTTTCTTGTTTGTGATTTTTTGCTTTTTGTGTTCTATGCCTTTTGCGTTTACCAAGTATCATTAAACCGGGTTTATATTTAAACTTTTTGCTAATGAGCTTGTGTCTGTAGTTTTTCACATAAGTACTGTTAATAGAATGAAAGCACATTCTGATCATTTTATTTCATTGTTTACTTCTTTATTCCAAAATATTCTACAAAGCTTGATATTACTTATAAGGTCATAAAAAAATGCAAAAACAGTTGAGTAAATTAATTCTTTTTAAGTAATTACACCAGTACATTTCTAACCCACAACATTTACTTTCACCTTTTATACCAAAACTCTGTATCAATATATTCTAAAACAGACCATAATTCTGACAGGGTAGATCATAACAACTGTTGCACCATGCCAGGCTGTAAAGTAGTAAAATGAGTTGAGATTGTTATTGAGTAATATCTTTTTTTTTAGAAATTGGGGTCTGGCCCTGGAAGATAACAGCAATTAAATATACCAGTCATTTAAGGTATTGCTTAAACATTGATAAACATTCTGATCAGAGCTCAAATGATTTATATAAAGACAAGGTTTAAACATAAAACTGTCTCCATATCTCGTATATGTATGCGGAATTAGGCTAGGAAATGATAGCCATTAATCTTTCCGAAACACGCTTGCACCCCTAATAGCAGCCAATTAGTATTAAATTAGACCTGACCTGTACATGCCCTGCCCCAACTTCTCGCTTCTTGACGTTTCTCTCTCTTTTGCTCTTATCCTACTTCCAACGCATTTTGCTAATTCCTTCTTTTGTCATTCACCTTTCGTCAAATTATAACGGTACCGAAAATTTAAACATCATAGCAACATTTACACCATAACAAGCAGCTTGAAAGTGTGACAGAAGCGAGGCACAGTATAAGCTTATAAGCTTCCTTTTCAATTATGTCGTGATTATTTTGTTATGTGCATATATCACTTGCTTACTTTGCCTATATTTCTATGTTATACAACCTTTTATTATTGATTATGCTCTAACCTTGTGTATTACTTAGATTGTATCTTTTGAAATAAGTATTGTTTAAACGAATTGGTATTAAGTGTTTGTTGGGCAATTTAAGATTATGACCATCATCCCTAAAAGTTTGCGATAGTAGGTTTCGCTATTGCCAAGTTCGGAAAGTTGATATAGAAGTTTGATGAGTAATAGTTTTAGGCAAAAAGTCCTCTTGATAGCACTGAATTATTTAAATGGATAATTTAAAGTTAAGAATATGGGCAATGCAACTAATAAATATATACTGATAGTTTCAATTGAAGGTCAATTGAAGTGGTTACCAAGATATTTTACAAGTTTGCGTATCGTACGGTCAAGCGTCATCTTTATATAAATTGGACAATATCTTTGTATTTAAACTCACCGCAACCGTTAAATCATCTGCTGGTGTTGCAAAACCACACTACAAAGGTAAAGGATCATTTGGCCAATTATTTTCTACTTTACCGAACAAACTGGAAACATGTTTTTGTTTTCAAAGTCACCGTAAACGTGTCCTTATAAGTACTAACATCAAATGAATAAGGTTCATCTGCATGTCATGGCCAACATTCCTACTAAGATTGAAGACCCTTGTTAAATCATACTCTAGTTATCAATCGAAAATACATTTTTTTTGTGTGCAAGGTCATCGGGACGGTGACCTTCTATCTACTAACCTTAAACTAAATAGGTGTTGTCGACTGGTCAAGGTCAATTTTCCTTTCAAGTTTGAAAATCTTTGGCAAAAACTAATTGAGTTATCAATCGGACAATGTCAAGTGTTTAAAATCACCTCGACTGTGATCTCTGACCTTCTGATCTCAAAATCAGTAGGGTCAGATTCTGGGCATGGTCAACCTCCATACTAAGTCTTAAGACTGTATGCCCAAACATATTGTTTTTATTAAACGACAATCTTTTTTATGTTTTCACTCTGACCTTGATCTTTGACCTACTGAACTCAAAATCATTATCGCTTATTTATTGGTTAAAACTAACTTTCCATTAAATTTTGAGAACCTTTGTCCCGGCATCATTCGGAGAAGGTTATTGTGTAAAAGGTCACAGAAACCGTGATCTTTGAACAACTGACCTCAAAATCAATACGGAAATCTGCTGGACTGGACTATCCTCCTTGCGGTGTTTGAAGACTGTATATTTATCAACAGGCCAATCCTTTTCTGTTCAATGTTACTACGACCGTAAACAATGACCTACTGACCTAAAAATTAAAAGGAGTCATCTGCTGGTCATGCCTAACCTCTCTACTAAGTTTAAGAATCTAAGGCACAGTTACCAAAATGATAAGTTTTGTACCATAGGACCGACGGACGGACATGTGCAAAGTAAAATCCCCCGCTTCTTCGAAAGAGAGTGAGAGTGCATACAACTCCAATTAATTCCAGTATCAACTTGGGTAAATGGAGTTGAAACACTTCATGAACAAATCAATCTATAGTTTTTAAAAATCTGAAAAAATCCTGTATTTTTTCATAATGATTATCATTTTTTCCGGAACAAAAGACAAATATCGCTTGCATGTTACATACGAAATTTGTAATGGAATTAATCTACATTCCATGTTTCTGATGGAAAAATTCCTCTTATCTCCATGATATAGTGCCCTGAACTTACATTAGTACAACATGTTGTCTCTGTTTTTGAGAAAAAAAACATTAAAAATCATAACTTATTGTTTAATGACCATGTTTGCAATTTCGAGACACGGTTGGAATACAATTATATCGGCGGCCTTATTGTTATGTGGCAGTCACGTTTTAGAGGTTACAATCGACACCGTGATCCATACAGAAATGGGGAATTGCTACAACACAGATAATATTTCTCACATTTCCTATAGCGAAAGGACCTTAATGGGCAAATCTAGCGCGTGAGTGCAGTTTCATTGCATATATAGACAATTTACATTTGAAACAGATTGTTTTGCATTTTGTGTAAGAGTCCAACTGTAGACAAGAATTAATTTCGATTCATATTGCTACCAAGAAGCAAAATGGTCACAGTGTGTAAGCCAGATTTTTGTCATTTGGTATAGGAACCATTTGTCCAAGGCTAGACGAAATCCTCTACCTCATGGACTGGGCATATTCCTAGGTAGAAAGTCATTGCTTAAACAGAAATCCTTTAAAAATGCGCGCGAAATAGGTGATGTATTTTTTTGTAATTTTAATGTAATATCAGTATTAGATCGTTAGAATTTTTCACTAAGAACTACTCACATTGCCCAATGTTTGCGAACGTTCTTCTAAGCACTAGGACGCCAACAAAATGCTATGGAGCATGCGATGAAACCACAACCACGTACGGCTGGTTTTATCAAGTTTCAAGTATAAATCTTTGGTGTTGATCAATCCCATACGAAACGTCAACAGTTTTAAAGGAGACAATTAAATCCGTCGAAACTCCAACATTTTACTTAGTTAAATAGTCCTTCCTTGGTGCCAAGTTTTGTGTTTATTGTACCAGTACATATTTGTGTATTTTTGTACGGTGGTTTACAACGATATATCAGTGAAATATCAGACTGTGTAAATTTGATTTCGCATTAAAACGAACACGTATCCTCTATATGTTGTAGGCAAGGTAATACCTCAATGGCATGATTATACTTTTTTACCTTTTCTTATTCACGAGGGGTATAATTTTGGTGTTTGTATATTTGTATGGGCTAATGACAATCAAGAATTCCCATTAATTTTATATAGATCGGTTCTGACGAATGCACCCAAAACTGTTTTTATAGAGTAACGTTCAGTCAGTATATTTTTCCATTAAGGCTTACTTGTTAAACTAATGTCAGTAGTAAAGGATATAACATACTTGGTTTTTACATTTTTGTGTAAACCAAAAACAATCGATGTTCATAATTTTTACGTTGATCTGACAATTGCACCAACACACATGAAATAAGTTAGCTTACATTTACATAGACGTACTCAATAGATTCAAATTATATAACATCCTGCCAATACAAAACACAGATCGATTAGAGATTAATTAGAAAAAGTTTCGATTATTCCACACACTCTTAAATACAGCTAGTTCACAGTTATACAGGTGAACAATTATTAACACACTTCGACCACAGACATCCTTTAATTTAAATAGTGGTTCCACTGAAAAAGCAATAAACCTTAGATTTATTGTTTGTTTCTGTTTTAATCTTTAAAGCTGCACTCTCACAGATAAACCATATTTACAACTTTTTTTTATTTTTTGTCTCAAAAGAGCAAATTTTTGGGTAAATATCTGCAAACCAATGATTAAAGAATGCTGACAAAAGATCAGATCGCAGACTTGCATATTTCTGTTATTGTTTTATGGTTTAAACCGTTACTAACGGTTTAAGAAAAATGCATAAAACACTAAAAATTGAACTTAAATGAATAAATCTGCGATCTATTTTTTGTCAGCCGTCTTATATTACTGGTTTACATGGATTTTCGCAAAAATTGGCCCGTTCCAAGACAAAACATAAAAATGTTGTCAAAACGTTCAATCTGTGAGAGTGCATCTTTAAATTTTGCAAATATAATGACTAAGCTAGACAAACTTAAATTATGCTTAATGCTATTTTTGTTCGTCTAGCTTATTAAATATTCATGTAATGCTAACAGACAAAATGTCAAAGCTATACTTTATATGTCACTTGAGCCATAATGACGGAAATAGTATTGTGTTTAGTGCAAGAATCAATGAAATAATATTGTATTGAATAATATATCACAACCGTGCTGTTTTGTTTAGGTTATGACCAATCGGTTATGAAACATTCAAAAACCAAATGACTTTTGTAGAATGACTGTATATTAATGAAACATCCAAAAACCAATGATTTCTGTAGAATGATTGTAGATTAGTAAAACATCCAAAAACCAAATGACTTCTGTAGAATGATTCTAGATTAATCAAAGATCAAAAAACCAATGACTTCTGTAGAATGACAGTAGATTAATCAAACATTAAAAAACCAATGTGTTTTGTAGAATGACTGTATATAAATGAAACATCCAAAAACCGATTACTTCTGTAGAATGACTGTATATTAATGAAACATCCAAAAACCAATAACTTCTGTAGAATGACTGTATATAAATGAAACATCCAAAAACCAATTACTTCTGTAGAATGACTGTATATAAATGAAACATCCAAAAACCAAATGACTCCTGTAAAAAGACTCTAGATAAATGAAACATCCAAAAACCAAATGACTCCTGTAGAATGATTCTAAGTTCATGAAACCATCAGAAACCCAATGTCTTCTGTAGAATGACAATAGATTAATGAAACATCCAGATACCGAATGACTTCTGTAGAAATGACTCTAGATTAATGAAACATCCAAAAACCAAATGACTTCTGTAGAATGACTGTAGATAATTAGTAAAACTTCCAAAAACAAAATGACGTTTGTACAATAACTCTAGATTAATGAAACAACCAGAAACCAAACGATGTCTTTAGAATGATTCTAGATAAATCAAAGATCCAAAAACCAATGACTTTTGTAGAATGACTGTATATAAATAAAACATCCAAGAACCAAATGATTTCTGTAAAATGACAGTAGATTAATGAAACATTCAAAAACCAATGACTTCTGAAGAATGATTGTATATTAATGAAACATCAAAAAACCAATAACGTCTGTAGAATGACTGTATATTAATGAAACATCCAAAAACCAAATGACTCCTGTGAACTGACACTAGATTAATGAAACATCCAAAAACCAAATGACTTCTGTAAAATGACAGTAGATTAATGAAACATTCAAAAACCAATGACTACTGTAGAATGACTGTATATTAATGAAACATCAAAAAACCAATAACGTCTGTAGAATGACTGTATATTAATGAAACATCCAAAAACCAAATGACTCCTGTGAAATGACTCTAGATTAATGAAACATCCAAAAACCCAATGACTTCTGTAGAATGACTGTAGATGAATAAAACATCCAAAAACCAAATGACTCCTGTAGAATGACTCTAGATTCATGAAATCATCAGAAACCCAATGACTTCTGTAGAATGACTCTAGATAAATGAAACATCCAGAAACCAAATGACTTCTGCAGAAATGACTCTAGATTAATGAAACATTCAAAAACCAAATGACTTCTGTAGAATGACTGTATATTAATGAAACATCCAAAAACCAATGACTTCTATAAAATGATTGTAGATTAGTAAAACATCCAAAAACCAAATGACTTCTGTAGAATGATTCTAGATTAATCAAAGATCTAAAAACCAATGATTTCTGTAGAATGACAGTATATTAATGAAACTTTAAAAAACCAATGACTTTTGTAGAATGACTGCAAATTAATGAAACATCAAAAAACCAATAACTTCTGTAGAATGACTGTATATTAATGAAACATCCAAAAAACCAAATGACTCCTGTAAAACTACTCTAGATAAATGAAACATCCAAAAACCAAATGATTTCTGTAAAATAACTCTAGATTAATGAAACATCCAGAAACCCAATGACTTCTGTAGAATGGCTGTAGATGAATGAAACATCCAAAAACCAAATGACTTCTGTAAAATAACTCTAGATTAATGAAACATCCAGAAACCCAATGACTTCTGTAGAATGGCTGTAGATGAATGAAACATCCAAAAACCAAATGACTTCTGTAGAATGATTCTAGATTAATTAAAGATCCAAAAACCAATGACTTCTGTAGAATGACAGTATATGAATGAAACATCCAAAAACCAATTACTTCTGTAGAATGACAGTAGAATAATGAAACATTCAAAAACCAATGACTTTTGTAGAATGACTGTATATTAATGAAACATACAAAAACCTATTACTTCTGTAGAATGACTGTAGATTAATGAAACATTCAAAAACCAATAACTTCTGTAGAATGAAAAAAAACATATGACGTTTGTACAATGACTCTAGATTAATGGAACATCCAGAAACCAAATAACTTCTGTACAATGACTGTATATAAATGAAACATTCAGAAACCAAATGACTTCTGTACAATGACTGTATATAAATGAAACATTCAAAAACCAAATGACTTCTGTATAATACCTCTAGATTAATGAAACATCCAGAAACCCAATGACTTCTGTAGAATGACTCTAGATTAATGAAACATCCAAAAACCAAATGACTTCTGTAGAAATGACTCTAGATTAATGAAACATCAAAAAAGCACATTATATCTGTATAATGTTTATAGATTAAAGAAACATCCAGAAACAAAATGGTTCTGTAGAATGGCACTATATTGAAAAACATTAAAAAAATGACTTCTGTAAAATGACATTAATTCATCAAACATTCAGAATCCCAATGACTTCTGTAGAATGACCCTTGTTTGCTCATGAACTTGGGAAGCTAATGATTCTGCAAGATGACACTTGATTGATAAAACATTCAGACCTAGAACAAGAATTCGTTGTAACACCAAACCGTTTCACGACTTCATACAAATCATATTTTACACAGACCGCCTAACCCAATATGTCAACGATGACAACATGAACAATGGCAGGGAATGTAATTGGAACAATAAATACAAAACACTTTTAAGGCGGCATCAATCACATGCCAGAATGTGTTTATTCCGCTTCATTGTCATGATTATCATCTACCTTCGATTTCTGTCTGAAACATATTTGTTTACAGGAGACGCCGCAGTAGCAAATGTAAAATTAACTGCGATGTTTATATTTTAGTGCAACATGAGATGTTGAGCGTGTATTTAGTAGTTCGTACATCTCTCACAGGCGATGTACGAAACCGATATATTGCTCACACACTGATCTGTACCGCTATGTCAAATAGTTTATAAATAAATTTGTTGCAAAATAGATGTAACTGTATATGATATATTATACACGCAAATCGGCTCTCTTGCAGGTACATTGTATCTGTTGCAGGTAAGACAGCAGAGGCGAACAAACCGTATGGGATGAAAGTCGGGAGCAATTTTCTTTAATCTTTATATTCTTTCTGATTTCACTCACCCATTTATGCCAGAGACGTTTCCCGGTCACAAAACGTATTCGATCACAAAAAGAGCGGACACCGATGAACAGTTTTTTTATTCATTTTATTCCGTGTTACTTCCGTTGTTTGTAGGCAAAACGTAAACAATAATCTGATCCATTACTGGAAGTAAAACCAGTGTAACTTTGAAGCACAGTTCAATTTAAAAATGACATTTCAAATTCAATTAACTGACACATCGAAAGGTTTAAATTTCGAGATTACAAAGTAATAAAATATAAATCTAAATAAGCTCGTAAACAATAAAACCACAATAACATTGTACCCACAATAAACAGAGCAGAACAGGCAACTGCATTTTGAACAACTGATAAAAGTTTGCTGCTGTCCCCTGTGTACCGATCTAATGTAAGATCCTCCCTTGGTGAAACTATGCTCATAAATGTGTTCTGTACCATTCAAAAAGTAAAATATAGGTGTACGATCAAATGTATATACGATAACGGTATGCCTTTTCTTTACATGCAAACAAAAGAAATATGAACCTGATTACAAACACATACAAGAGAAATGAAATAAGAGAAATAGCCTAGCAAGGAATGTGATACAAATTATCCGATTTATTTTTCAGATATTAAAACTTATAGAACCTATATTTATTCATTATGATTGTGGACCCATAGTATATTCTTAAGTGTAAAAAGAACTTTCCGAAACAATGCAAATGATTTTTATTTAACATAAGTAAACTATTTTTATGGTAAAATTGGCTCAGCTCTATATTAAATAACTCATGTTTCAACGGGTGTTTGTTTTATGCTTGTCAAATATTTAACCTCAAACTGAATAGTAAATAATTAATTGATTTCTCAACAACTTTTGCATTGTGGAAGGCGCTTCAAAACAATCCATAACATACATTAATTAAAACGAAATATTTCAAACACACCAAAATATGAACATTATTTAGTAACAATAAAGAGGCTTTCTGTAATCCATTTCGATATATCATAAAAACCAATATGTATCGAATGGAATCAGAAAATCGTTATAGATATCAAGTCGGAAAATTATATCTTGGTATATGATTGATGTCCATTGTATACTGTGTTATTGGTCGAAGTACTTCTCTGCATTTTTTTCCTGTCATCTTTGCGTCAATAGGAAAGGCAGCTTTGAATAACGAATTAGTTCTGTAGGCGTGACATGTGTGTTATTATGTATTCATTGTTATCTGCCTGCTTGCTACAGAAAAGGAACGTCAATATTTTCCCAAAAGTGTAGAACCCCTGCCCTATTCATAAGAAAATGTTACTTTTCATACTTGATGGTACTATTTTAAGACATATTTAACCACGTTTTCTGATCGACTAATCGCTGTGCTGCATTGTAATATTCAGCAGGGTCCTGTGTTAATTTAAGTTCAACCAATGAGTCTCCTTTTGCCACGTTTTACAAAATAATGGGCTTTGACCGTTTTAAGAAAATGTATCTACATTACAGTACACCATATTATCATAAATTAAGACACATTGACATTAAGAAAAGAACTATTAGTGCATACATTTTTGCAATAGATTATATACAGAACACAGATCCTAACTCAGCATCTTTTAATTCGAATATAATGAGGAAATTTCCAAGCTTTCTTCGAAGTTGGAACAAAAAATGGCACAGTTATCAAATCTGTGTATGTTGACACGTATCAGGAGGATGGTAGAAAAGGATGTAGACAACAAATAAACATAGGATCGATGTCGTTTCCAGACAGTATCTCCAGAAGGATTTATTAACGGAACGCAAACAGTTGGTTTAAGCCCATCAGTAGTAAACTGCGTCGCTGCAGTGATTTCAGTAATACTTATATATATATCATCGTTTTCAAGGACAAAATAGTAAATGTTTAATTGTGCGTTGTTTAATAATTCAACCATTTGCATTGTCATTTAATTACATACTGCTGCTATACTATTTATATTCCATTTGAATCAGTTGTTTGTAACCTTGATATTTGTTTTAACAATTAAAATACAATTCATTAAATTGATTAAATTATCTACTTCGAGATGAACGTATAAACGAAGGATGATAACATAGCATACAATACAATGTTTACTTTTTATCAGTTTTGTTATTTCATAGTTTAATTTTTTTTTTTACATTAACCGTACATTGATCAAATACATTTTCAGTATTTTTATCTTGCGTATATTACATATATGTGCGGTTATCATCTTTTATGTTTCTTAACCATACTTAAAATACAACCTACATGTACAGCTAATTCAATTGCAGAAAGGATATCATTAAGTACTGGGCGTAATCATTAAGAATTTCAACTTTCGCGGATGTTTAAAGCTCCGCCTACTGCCACTCATCCGATACACAATCCCTGCGTCAGAGGTTGCGTTGATAATGTGTTAGCCAATGGGGTAGTATTTCAAGACAGTTTGATGACCTGAAATAACAGTTTTAATGATTAAGAAAGGCCTGGTTCGTTTAGCACACTCCGCCCATTCTGTATCATTAGATATTACTTCATGTCATCTAACTATTACATAAGTCGTGTATTTTCTTTGTCGTGGACATTATGTTATTACCCAACTTTAACTCAAATTTATATTTATATATATCTGAAATTTTCATGTAAAAAATATTTGTTTTACCATCATTTATTGAATAAATGTCAATATCAATTCAACCATATGCTGTTTTACTTTGATACATATTATTTTTACGTCAAAATGAACTCCTATGCTTGAGAAGATGGGAGGACCATAAATTAATAAGTATAATTTCATTTTTATATGAACGCTGCTCATGCCAAGTTAATTTCAAGCAAACGATAATTTTAATGTTTTGGAATGCCGTACATACATATGGATAATAAAAACCAATTATCCTAACCATGAAATAATTCTTGAAATAAAGTCTTTAATATAATCTGGAATGCAGGAACTATTGAAACCGCATTTTGATAAATTCGAATATAACATTTCATGCATTCAAAATATTCTATCTGTAGAATGATAACAGTTTATTTTAGCCGTACAATATATCTCGTAAAACAGGACACGGGCAATTTAATCATTATATCATTTCAGAAGGTATGAAAGCATTCCCTCACGTGTGTACAGTCTGTGTGGTCCTACATAGGCAGTCATTTAACGCAAAATAGCTGGTTTACTACTCAGGAAACAAATTCGAACTATTAACTATCCGCTCTTTAGTCTCTTGCTTTAGAAGCTAAACAAACGAAACAACCGTTGTGAAAATATGAGTCAAAAGCAGAAACATATCAAACTGACTAATTGTAAATGCAATTATGTTTTTCGCCCTGATGTGAAAGTGTGTTTTTAATTGTTCCCTTGTACAAGTTTGCATTTTTGTTCAAAGTACAGTCGAACTTTAGAAATGAATGCAATTGTATGGCTGATAAATGTGTATGTGTTTTTTTATAGTATTGTATATTATACACTACTTGTAGAAACATGAGGAGGTTTGTTTTCGCTCATGAGATGTGAAATAAAGTTTAATACTTCATTCAGGATGTTGAGGTATTCATTTGCTTTGAAAATTCGAGCGATATGTTTTTGAAATATTATTATGGAATTGACAGGGAAACATTACAAGACAAAAGAAGACTTGAAGTTTAGATTTGTAAAACATAGTTGTGTAAAATTGACACAATGTACCATTTTATAAATATTTCATTATTATAAAAGCACTTCATTTTAAGGCTTCTTGCTTGAAAAATGGTAGAACACTCAAGAACCACTTCCGAAAACACAAGTTATATGTGATATGTCTGTTGGACCGATATTTCATACCTGAATATATAACATACTTTTTCAAATTTACCAATTCAAAAATTGTGCATTCAAATGAATATTAATAGTAATGAAATAATGGTGAATAAACACTGATATCAAGAAAAAGTACCATTTGTGTAGTTATACATATTTGAAAACAAAAATGTAAATTAGTTCTAAAAAGAATTGTATTTCAACGAAATTACAAATCCTAAAAACAACTACAAATTTCTTCATGCTAGTGTATTAATAGTATTTAAAACACACAACTAAAATGTCCGAAAAACGAATTATCATATTGTTCCAAATCCTTTTGGGTTGCTGGCTTAAAGCTTGAAATGGTGAATTATCTGAAACATATATATATATTTGAATATTTAAAGAAGTAACATCGTGAAAACCCAATGACTTCTGTTGAATGACACTTGATTGATGAACAGAATGTGAAATGATTCAGACCATTTTATGACTGTATAAATCCTCATTTACACAGTCCGACTAATCCCAAGCGTCAATGTTGACAACATGAACTAGGGCAGGTGACAATAATTATTATATACTGTAAAGGCGGCATCAATCACATGTCAGGGTGTATGTATCCTTACCTGATTGGCATGACCATCATCTTGTTTCGATTTCTGTCAGCAAGTGTTTGGTTCATATTTGAGATGCCTGAGTTTACCTGATGTTTGGCAGTTCAATTACGGTATACATTTTTTCAGAGTTGTATTGAACACTGTAGAAGATCTGAAAAACTGTTTGTGCTCGTGTGCAGTAACAGATACCTTTTCACAGACGATGTAAGGGACCAATTTCTTGGTTATAAATCGCTGTGTATAATGATTGTGGTGTCAGTAGTCAAAACATTTATGTCTGAATTCGTTGCAATTTAAATTTGGCATAGAATATCGTGTATAATTCGACGCATGAACATTTTTTGGTTAAGTTATAATTATTCTTAATTGAAGTAACATACATTTAGAGTTGACGATTTAGAGCCTCTAGGCATGGTTGTGTAACTAAATTTAGGGGTTTTGCGACTCTAAGCATGGCTGTGTATCTATTAACAAGGGTTGGTGATTCTTTCTGATGTACGGCTGTGAAATATGGGGCATTTATAATTATATAGAAGTTGATAGATTACACCTTAAATTTTGCAAACACCTGGTGGGTGTCAAACCTCAGACTTCTAGTGCAAAATGAAAAGTACTGACAATACTGTATATATGTTTTATTCAGAAAAGTTACAAATGCACTTAAATAGAAATAATACGTGGGATTTTGCTTTGAAAACATTGTTAAACAATGTCAGTGATACTTTCAATAATGATGTTAATTACGTACCTCTGTTTAAACAAAGATTGTATAACCAGTATAACCAGGAGTGGAACACTACTGTAGCTAGCCAATCAAAATAAGATTTTTATAGACTATATAGAAGTGAGCTTAAATTTGAAAAATATCTTGATGTTATAAATAATGATTTTTTTTAGACAAGAAATGTCGAAATTACGTTTCACTCTTTGGAAATTAAAACGAGCAGATATCTATATATTGATAGAAATGCTAGTCTTTATAAATGTTGCAATTTGAGAGTAGTCGAATCAGAATAACATTTTATTTGATGCTGCCCACTTTATCGTAAGTAAATATCGTGTGAAAAAAACAATAAAAATGTTTCTAAATATAATCATCATGCTATGATTAAGACAAGAACCACTCGAAAATATACCTGCTTCTTAACTTTTGCTCAATATCTATCCATGTGTTGTTGTTTTTTTTAAAAACATGTACTCATTATAACTATATATATAATTGTGTTAAAAAAAACTATGATTCGGTAGTCTGTACAATGTTAAATATGTTTAATAGCCAAAGTATTATTATACCCCGATTTGTCAATAAATTTTGAAGCTGAAGTTGAAGCTGTTGATTCTTAACATGGTTAAAACAGAGTCTGGAAATGTACTCATTAGCAGGTTTTTATAGACTAGCATTGCTGTGCACATATAAACAGGATTTGTTGACTTTAAGCATGGCAGTTTACCTGTAAATCGTTTTTTTTACCGAAGCATAGTTATGTACCTATAGGGTTTTGGTGACTCTAAGCATGGTTGTGTATATATAAACATAATTTGGTGACCCTTACATGGTTGTGTACATATCGTTTGTGCTTGGTGACTCTAACCATAATTATATACCTATAAACAGGGTTCTGTGACCCTTTGCATGGTTGTGTACCAATAAACAGGGTTTGGTGATTTAGCATGGCTGTTTACCTGTAAACAGGGTTTGGTGACTTTAAGCATGGTCGTGTATAAATAATGGGGTTTATTTGTGTTAATGTATAAACTCCCTGGCGTGTCCTTCAACTTCTGTAGAGTGATGCACGCGCTTGAAAATAAATCACAACACCTAGAAACATATTAAAATATATATAAATATGCAGTTAGTTCTAGAAGTAATATTTATTCGTTTCATTTGAGACCTCTTGTCAGGAAGATACTGAACACTGACAAATTTATTCTTATTTTTGTTGTTCAAATATGAGAGCATTTCTACATTTATTGGAGATATGTGGGTTCTTAACATGATAAAACTGGCACTTTTATTTCTGACATAAAATCTTAATTCCAATCAAGACATATTTAAATGGAAATGCCAAAGACAAATTTTATTTTAATGCATATAAATGTCCTTTTAGGCAAAACGACTGATGAGTGCTTTCTTGCGAGAAATCGAAACAATCTTAGGCAAACTTAGCGACGGTCTAATAATAACCCAAAAGCATGCAACAAAACACTTTAAAATAAAATTAGCTTAATTAATTTGAATGTTTTATTTCATATATTTTTCAATTAATTTCTCATATTATCTGACGGGGCAACTCTTCATCTCTTATGGCATACTGTTGTGAGTCAAAGTTAGTCCAACTTAGTTCCATTCTTAACTAGTTGTGCTGGTCTTGTATCCAATATTGGTCTTAATAGGATCTAAGAACGATGTAGCTAATCGGCTTAATTGATCGAAATAACGGACCTATACACTAAATGAAATCAATGATGCATGACCATACGATTGACTTAAGGTTAATATTAAATACCACCTATGTGAACATGTTATAAGCTTAAAACAGCTGGAAAAACATAACCGCCAGCTATTTTCATATTTTTTAGATTACGAAAGACTTTAAGGAAGCATGTAAAGAGAAACTGCTACATCAAAGCAAAATCTTCGCACATTTCTGTCCACAAAAAGCTCTAAATTGGCAGATGCCACATTTAGGTGTGATTTTATTATTTTCGATGATGCGTACACATATCATCTCAATTTCAAACACAAATTCTTAACTTTCTCAAATGCATTATCCATCAGGAAGCTATTGTGAAACATAGTTCATTCTAATGCATGCCAGCTTCTAAGTCAAACACGAATACGTTCATATATTTTTATAATTTTGACATTATTCTATTCCACATTTTCGCTTCAATATCTGAATTCCAATGTAATAAAAAAACGCTCTCATATTTCCAGTTGCGAGATCCCAAAACACATTGACGTTTTTCATCCTATCCAAATTTCAATGATGAAAAGATAATTGAAGAAGGAATGGTAAAGACTAGGAATTTAATTGAGTGAAAGTGTTTTTGTCATTATTTCCGAATTGAATTAACCGATTATTTTATGAGTGCATTTCCTGGGCCGGATACATTAAGAGGCGGATTATTTTCACAAAGACATTTCCCTAATGTATTTCAGTAGACGAATAATTATGTTGATTGGATGCGTAGTTAAATAAACTATGCTTAATTCATAACAAAAATGCCCATTAGTTTCCTATGTGTGTGATTGCTTCCTACAAATATTGAATCCGTGCCCAGATAGAAACTCAGTCAACCAAAGGCTGGTGTCATTTAATCGTTTAACTAATCTTTCTTAAATATCTTAATTCAAATAGTAAATTGCAGCAAAATCAGAAAAAGATGAAAACTTCAATTGTAGATCTTTGAGCTTCCATGGTTGGAGCTGTGGGCTATATCAACTGTATTTGGACCCGTGGGCTCTCTGTGTATTATTATGTCCTTAGTTTCTCAAATATACAATTGTGTACGTTTTACAATTAATATTTAATTTTCTTCTAATAATTCAATTATATGCTTAATGATATATAAGTTATCATGGAACTGTGAGCTTCATTACTATATTTTGTGACAATCAATTCTGTTTACACTTTCTCCTCTCATGGTCTTGGTTGGAGAGATTGTGACACAAGTGTGGCGCTTTTCCAAATGACCTAGTTTTGTATAGACACTTGTTGTTTGTGTTACGAAATGTTGCAACAGAGAGAGAACATGTTCAATACATGCAATGTTTTCTTATTTTCTAAATCTTTTAAATTCTAATACACTGCGACTGTTATTGAGGATGCACGTTTAACATCTGTTTATACAAGGAAGCTTTGTTTCAATATTCAAAATCTCATTAAAATTAGATCACCAATACACGCTTTACGACGTTACGCTATGTGACATGACGTAATGAAATTAAGTGAACGTCACGATATGATTTTAATGAGATTGTCATGGTCATGTTTCCATATGATTACTTTAAGGAAATCGGTTTCCTATTTTACAGATTCTGCTCGGGCTGTCATTGCACATGTCAATGTATCCGTTCTTCGATATCATTCAAGGAGATGAATATAGGAGTCCAACATGCTATCTTGTTTTCCTGCCATCTAACATTGTGATACCAAACGTGCTAATGTATGGAAGGCACTTGATCGCGTTTTATAACAAAGCATTAAAAGGCTGTAGGCGCAACATGCATTATTTTACAATTCTTATTACAGGTTTACAGATTTGAAAGACCGAATTAACATAACATTTTAGTGGGCCCAAACTGTAACCGATTATTGCCAGCCTAAAATAGGTAATATAAATTTATTAATTTTAATACAATTAGGTAGTTTCATAACAGTATCGGATAAACATTTGTATACTTATGAGCATAGCTTTCATCTTCCATGTTAAATGCTGTTCGCATGTTTCTTGTGTGTGATGTTTTTGTTTTTGTGTTCTATGTCTTTGGCGTTTACCCAGTGCCATTAAACCGGGTTAATGTTTAAACGTTTTGCTAATGAGCTTGTTTACATAAGTACTGTTAATAGAAAGAAAACACATTCTGATTATTTTATTTCATTGTGTACTTCTTTATTTCAAAATATTCTACTAAACTTGATATTACTTATAAGGTCATAAAAAATGCAAAAACAGTTGCATAAATTAATTCTGTTTAAGTAATTACACCAGTACATTTCCAACCCACAACATTTACTTCCACCTTTTTACCAATACTCTGTATAAATATATTCTTAAAGAGACTATAATTCTGACAGGGTAGATCATAATAACTGTTGAACCATGCCAAGCTGCAAAGTGGTAGAATTTGTTGAGATTGTAATTGAGTAATATCTTAATTATTTTTAGAAATTGGGGTCTTGCCCTTAAGATAGCAACAATCAAATATACCAGTCATGTAAGGCATTGATAAGGCATTGATAAACATTCTGATCAAAGCTCAAATACTCCATATAAAGACAAGGGTTAAACATAAAACTGTCTTATTTCGTATTTGTATGCGGAACTAGGCTAACAATTATAGCCATTAGTCTTTCCGAAACCCTTTTGCAATAGTAGCCAATTAATATTAAGTGTTTGTTGGGCAATTTAAGATTATGACCAGAATCCCTAAAAGTTTGCGATAGTAGGTTTCGCTATTGCCAAGTTCTAAAAATTGATATAGAAGTTTGATGAGTTGTAGTTTTAGGAAAATGTATGCGTCCTCTTGACAGCACTGAATTATTAAAATGGGTAGTTTAAAGTTAAGAATATGGGTAATGCAACTAATGAATATATACTGATAGTTTCTTAAAGGTCAATTGATGTGGTAACCAAGCTAGATAATAAGTTTACGGACCGTACGGTCAAGCGTTATCTTTATATAAATAGGACAATATCTTTGTATTTAAGCTCACCGCGACCATTAGGTCAACTGCTGGTCATGCAAAACCATACTACAAAGTTAAATGATCATTGGCACACTCATTTTCTACCTAACCGAACAAACGGTAAACACAGCTTTTTGTTTTCGAAGTCACCGTAAACGTGACCTTATAGCTACTAACACCAAAATAAAGAAGGATCATCTGCTTTCCATGGCCACCATTCATACGAAGATTGAAGACCGTTTGTTTAATCATACTCTAGTTATCAATCGAAAAGACGTTTTTTGTGTACAAGGTCGTCGGGAAGGTGACCTTATATCTACTAACCTCAAACTAAATAAGTGATGTCGACTGGCCAAGGCCAATTTCCCTATCAAGTTTGAACACCTTTGGCAAAAACTAATTCAGTTATCAATCGGACAATGTTAAGTGTTCAAGATAACCTCGACCGTGATATTTGACCTTCTGGCCTCAAAATCAGTAGTTTCAGATTCTGGGCATGGTCGGTCTCCCCACTGAGTATTAAGATTGTATGCCCAAATTTACTGTTTTATTTAATGGACAATCTTTTTTATGTTGTCACTCTGACCTTGACCTTTGAACTACTGAACTCAAAATCATTATACTGGTTATGACCAACTTTCCTATATCTTTTGAGAATATTTGGTCGAATCATAGTTAAGGTATCATTCGGACAAGGTGTTTGTGTACAAGGTCACAGAAACCGTGATCTTTAAATAACTGACCTCAAAATCAATACGGAAATCTGCTTGACATGACAATCCTTTTTGCGATGTTTGAAGACTGTATGCCCAAACATACTTTATCAACAGGACAATCTCTTCCTGTTCAAGGTTACTACGACCGTAAACTATGACCTACTGACCTCAAAACTAAAAGGGTCTTCTGCTGGTCATGCCTAACTTCTCTACCAAGTTTAAGAAACTAAGGCCCAGTTATCAATGGAATAAGGTTTGTACCAATGGACCGACATGAAAAAGTAATATCCCCCGCTTCTTCAAAAAAGGGTGGTAGTGCATACAACTCCAATTAATTCCAGTATGGACATGGGTAAATATCTAGCAATGAAGTTGAAACAATTCATGAACAATTCAATCTAAAGTTTATAAAAATCTGAAAAAAAATCCTGTATGTTTTCATAATGATTGTGTTACTAATCATTTTTTCGGAACAAAAGGCAATATCGCTTTCATGTAACATATAAAATTGGTAATTGAATTAATGATCTCCATTATATAGTGCCCTTAACTAACGTTAGTCAAACATGTTGTCCCTTATTTTGAGAAATAACCATTAAAAATGTTTGCAATTTCGAGACACGGTTGGAATGCAATTCTATCGGCGGCCTCATGTGGCAGACACGCTTTAGAGGTTACCATCGACACTGTGATTCCATACAGAAAATGGGAATTGCTACAACATAAATAATATTTCTCACATTTGTGTTAGCGAAAGAACCATAATGGGCAAATCTAACGCCTGAGTGCAGTGTAATTACATATACAGCCAATTTACATTTGAAACAGTTTGTTTTGCATTTTGTGTAATAGTCAAACTGTAAGAGTTAATTTCGATTCGTATCGCTACCGAAAAGCAAAATGACCACAGTGTGTAAGCCAGATTTTTGTCATTTGGTATGGGAACTTTTTGTCCAAGGCTAGATGAAATCCTCTACCTCATGGACTGGGCGTATTCCTATGTAGAAAGTCATTGCTTATACATAAATCCTTTAAAAATAGGCGATGTATTTTTTGGTAATTTTAATGTAATATCAGGATTAGCTCATTGGACTTTTCACAAAATAAACAACTCACAATGTTTGATGCTTGCGAACGTTCTTCTAAGCACTGGGACACCAATAAAATGCTATGGAGCATGTGATGAAACCCCAACCTTGTACGACGGGTTTTATTAAGTTTCAAGTATCAATATTTTGTATTGATCAATCCCATACGAAACGTCAACAGTTTAAAAGAAAACAATTGAATCCGTCGAAACTCCAACTTTTACTTTGTTAAATAATTCCCTTTCTTTGTGCCAAGTTTGAGTAATTACAATTGTAACGGACATATTTTTGTATTATATTTTTTACGGTGGTTAACAAAGGTATATCAGTGAAATATTAGACAGTTGAAATATGAATTTGCACTATAACGAACATGTATCCTCTATAGGTTGTAGGCAAGGTAATACCTCAATAGCTTGATTTTTCCTTTTTAATTTCTTATTCTTGGGGGAAGGGTATAATGTTGGTGTGGGCCAATGACAATCGAGAATTTTCATTAATTTTAAGCACTCAAAACGGTTTTTATCGAGAAAACTTAGTCAGTTTTTTTCCCATTAAGGCTTACTTGTTAAACTAGTGTCAGTAGTTAAGGATATAACATTTTTGTTTTGGTGTTTGCGTTTTTGTGTGGGCCAATGACGATCGGTGTTCATAATTTTCACGTTTGATTTGACAAATGCACAAACATGCATGAAATAAGTAAGCGAAGTAAACATCGACGTATTCAATTGATTCACGTATCCTGCCAATACAATACACGGGTCGTTAATTATAAAATGTTGTCATTATTCCACACACTCTTAAATACAACTGGTGCATAGTTATATACGTGAACAATTAATTACACACTTCGACCACAGACTTCCTTTAATTTAAATAGCGGTTCAACTGAAAAAGCAATAAAGCTCAGAATTATTGTATGTTTCTGCTTTAGTCTTCAAGTTTTGCAAATTTTATGACTAAGCTAGGCAAACTTAAATAACGCGAAATGTTATTTCGTTTGTCTAGCTAATAAAAAATTCCTGTATTGCTAACAGGCAAAATGTCAAAGCTATACTAAATATGCCACTTGAGCCAAAATGACGGAAATAGTATTGTGGTGAGCGATAAATAATGGCCAATAGCTGTTTCTTTTAGATCGTGGTTAAAAGTGGAGTTTGTGAAGCAAGCTACCCCTACAGTTCAGAGATATCACTTTAATACTTAGTACACATCACCACCATGATGAGTAATATAGCATGGCACATATGTGACCCATTGAATCTAGTCAAAGAATTAAATGCCGTTGAAAATTAATTTTACACATTTGCCATATTGAATATTGTGGAGGAAACTGTTCCCACAGTCACCTATCACTCTGGTACTTCCTTTTCTCAACCATGATGAGTAATAGTGCCTGGCGTTTCCTTTCGTTATATATTTAATCGGCCAAATCGTTTTAGAATTATGCACCCTTGAATATCATTACTACTCATTAAGCTTTATTGAGTTTTTGAGCGAACATATTTAGGTATAACTGTGATACTTATTTTACATTAACCTCCGATACCTATTTTACATAGACACCATGTTAGGCAGATATGCCTGACATATTTCCATTGACCTTGGCCACCTCTTTAGCATCATTATTACGCTTTAACTATATTACATTGTGATATATAAGCCTTTGATTGTTAAATACATGAGTAACTTTCCTTGAAATAAATATAAATCTTTTGTGATTTTTATTGCAATATTTGCCTTAATATACCCCATGTCAAGGCGGTGTCCGGGGTTGTTATCACACCACTGGTAGCTCCAGTTTATTCCGTTAGCAAATCAAAACTGTAATTGTTTAGCTGGTACATCTATGTTTTAATCACTGCTTAATATTACTAAAATAAAACAAGTGTATCGTGCGAGCTCAACAAGGCCTACAGATCCCTTCAGGGAAAGGCATGCTCGACCCTGAAGGGGTCTTTTTATTGGTCTTTATAAACAGTAATTCTCATTCCACACGGATCCCGGGCTTTGCTAATTTGCATATTACCAAATAAGTACAACAACGTACTATGAAAGTACTTCCGTCTATAACGGAATGTTATACTATGAATGCACATCCGCCTACAGCGGACCTTTACTTTACTTTCAGAGGACTCGTCCCGAGTCTTGGCCTGGGAAACTCGTGGGAAAGGCAACTCCGGTCCGGCAGTTGTCTTCATCCAACCAAACTACTACTACTACTACTACTACTACTACTACTACTACTACTACTACTACTACTACTACTACTACTACTACTACTACTACTACTACTACTACTACTACTACTACTACTACTACTACTACTACTATGTATTTTTGTTTCATTTTTTTTCGAATTGGTATAATACAAAATGAGTGCTGAAAATAAGGTTAGAATAGATTTTTAAAAAATTAAAACGCATGTGCACGGTTTTATGCTTGTCCAATCTTCTGGGTTTTTTTACGATTTGGCTTAACTACATTTAAAACACGCAACTATGATATTGGCATTTCTTAAGCAAATGTGTATTTCCTTTCAAAACATGTCCCAGATGTAATAAGAAACTATGATAAATGATTGGAAAACAGATGCAACAGATGATTGCAACAGATGAGTTTGATGAACCATGTTGTTTCATAACCAAATTGCCCATTTGTTTTCAATGTGTGAAATTGCTTTCTGAGTATTGCTCAGCTAATTTGCACTGAAATAGAACCTTAATGGAAATTAAACGAGGATCATTTATCTATTTGATAGTTTTTTAATTGGGAGTTTTATTTTCTATGGATAGTTGTTGAGAAATGAAATGTTTTACAAAGAAGTCTGGAAGATAAACGACCGTTTGTTTTTTTCATTTACACTATACTCATTTTATAATTCCGAACACAACTCTTTATATATGGATTTAGAACCTTCGTTTTTTTTGCGAACCTCGCCATTGTCGTCTGATACTAAAATATAAAAACTTTGCGTTTTGCGTTTGCGCTTACTCCAGATACCCTATAGTATATGTTAAGGTCGAACAAATATTATTTCAATAGCGTCTGCTGAGAATTTCTTTTCAAAAACATTTACTTTAGTTTTTTAAAACAAAAAACACCACCAGCCTTAATACGTTGTAAAATATTGATTTGTCTTAATGATGCATATAAACTAAAAAATTAAAAATCGTTTATTCATGGAAAACATTATTTCAATTAGTTTCACTCTCTTAAAGGCATTGGCGACTACTCCTATTCAGACCCATACGGGCCTTAAAGGCATTGGCGACTACTCCTATTCAGACCCATACGGGCCCTTAAATGCATTTGCGGCTACTCGTATTCGGACTCATACGGGCCCTTAAATGCATTTGCGGCTACTCCTATTCGGACTCATACGGGCCCTTAAATGCATTTGCGGCTACTCCTATTCGGACTTATGCGGACCCTTAAATGCATTTGCGGCTACTCCTATTCGGACTCATGCGGACCCTTAAATGCATTTGCGGCTACTCCTATTCGGACTCATGCGGACCCTTAAAGGCATTTGCGGCTACTCCTATTCGGACTCATGCGGAACCTTAAATGCATTTACAGCTACTCCTATTCGGACTTATGCGGACCCTTAAAGGCATTTGCGGCTACTCCTATTCGAACTCATGCGGACCCTTAAATGCATTTGCGGCTACTCCTATTCGGACTCATGCGGACCCTTAAAGGCATTTGCGGCTACTCCTATTCGGACTCATGCGGACCCTTAAATGCATTTGCGGCTGCTCCTATTTAGACTCATGCGGACACTAAAATGCATTTGCGGCTACTCCTATTCGGACTCATGCGGACCCTTAAAGGCATTTGCGGCTACTCCTATTCGGACTCATGCGGACCCTTAAAGGCATTTGCGGCTACTCCTATTTAGACTCATGCGGACCCTTAAATGCATTTGCGGCTACTCCTATTCGGACTCATGCGGACCCTTAAAGGCATTTGCGGCTACTCCTATTTAGACTCATGCGGACCCTTAAATGCATTTGCGGCTACTCCTATTCGGACTCATGCGGACCCTTAAAGGCATTTGCGGCTACTCCTATCCGGACTCATGCGGACCCTTAAAGGCATTTGCGGCTACTCCTATTCGGACTCATGCAGGCCCTTAAATGCATTTGCGGCTACTCCTATTCGGACTC
The DNA here is from genome assembly GCF_026914265.1 of Mya arenaria. Classification (NCBI taxonomy): domain Eukaryota; kingdom Metazoa; phylum Mollusca; class Bivalvia; order Myida; family Myidae; genus Mya; species Mya arenaria. The sequence goes on along the minus strand of NC_069133.1, from coordinate 2,578,650 downwards.
ATGCGGGCCTTTAAAGGCATTGGCGAATCCTGCTATTCAGGCATATGAGGGCCTTTCAAAGGCGCACAATATAGGTTGATCCCAAATTTTTCTTTAAATTTTAATGAATTTTCATCATTTACTTAGTTGACTTTAATTGTAAAATCAATAAAAGCATACGATTTAGGCATAGATACAACTATAAGCCTTTATAGCTATTTTTTGTAATATATAGCTACGTGGTCACAAATTCAGAAATTAAAATAGTGTCAAAATATTGACATTTTTTATGTGTACCTAAATAATATGCATTTTATTTTCATCATTAAAATCAAATGAGTTCAACACGATAAAGCATATAAAAACCGTCTCAATGCAATGGTGGCTACTCCTATTCAGACTTATGCGGCTCCCTTAAAGATTATCTCCGTATAACCCATTTGTGCATGTCTAGTAAGGAAAGAATATGTCGTTATCGATTGATATTGAGCTCATACTTTTCGCATACTTATCTTCGAACGAAACGAATGATATTAAGGGTGAGTCTCGGTAGGCATTTAACTTCAACAACAACGACAACAACAACAACAATGACAGAAATTAAACAGAAAAATTGTTGCACAATTTTGGCCGACACAATTACCATTGCTTTAAATCATGATAGCCATTAACTCTGAAACGCTTGTAATACCAGAGTTAAGACCATTGTGACATGACGATATTCGAATGAACATGGAAATATACCTAATGTCAATGGTGGAGTGCGTTTTTTCGATATACTTTTATTAACAATAAACTACATACTGTATTTAATAAAGTTCTGCCTACACATTCGTTAACATGCACACAAATAAGCTAGGCTCGCTAAAATACCGTTGCGAATATGCGAGACTAAAACAGAAACATATGTGGAGCGAGCCTAAAAACACTGTGGCTTTAGTGCTTTTTAAGTGGAGCCATTTGGTAACTGTAATAAATCTATTGTGCTCTGAAGAGAGGGTGTTGATAATTGATCTACGGTACAAGCATGCATTAATAACAATTCAAAGCTAGTTTTGTTTCAACTTGTATTCATTAACAAATTTATAACTAACTAGTATGCATTCATATGCTTGTACCTATTGTATAAACTACCAAAAGTGATTATCATATATGACATTACAATTGCATTAGGATAATCTGTTAGTACAATAAAATGACACATCAGCAAAAAAAAAACGTTTACCTCGGTGTTAACAATTACAAGCAATTTTTGCCAAGAAAGCTTTCCTCCTATTGACTATTTTGGAAATGTGAGCGTTTAACATTTAATTTTGAAATTCACATACGGTGCATAACATGTCAATAGCCATAGAAAAAAGGATGATTAAACCATATTTTCGTACAATTTCACTGTGCATTTGACATTTTATTTAATTTATAGACATTTAAATATCATATTGAAAAAAATACATCTTGAATTAAGTTTTTTCTTGCTTTACAAATTTAACGTACTATCTTAAGAACAACGCATGCTTTGTACCCTACGTTTTATTTTATTGTTTCAATACTAGGGCATTATCGTTACTGCAACTACGAGGAGACAAATTACCCCTATAAAACATGTTTTTGCTTATAGCTTGTAATGGTGAACTTTATTGATAAAGCATTCGGAAATAATGACTTCTGAAGAATGACACTAGACAAATGAAACTTTCTGAAATCAAATGACTTCTGAGGAGTGACTCTAGGTTAATGAAACACCCCAAAACCCAATGACTTCTGTAGAATGACTCTTTATTAATCAAATGACTTTTGTAAAATGACATTGAATTCATCAAACATTCAAAATCCCAATGACTTCTGTTGAATGACCCTTGTTTGATAAAGGATTTGGAAACCCAACGTTTCTGTAAGATGACACTTGATTGATAAAACATTCAGACGTAGAACAAGAATTCGTTGTAACACCAAACCGTTTCACGACTTCATACAAATCATACTTTACACAGACCGCCTTGCCCAATATGTCAACGATGACAACATGAACAATGGCAGGGAATGTAATTGGAACAATAATTACAAAATACTTTTAAGGCGGCATCAATCACATGCCAGGATGTGTTTATTCCGCTTGATTGCTATTATTATCATCTAGCTTCGATTTCTGTCTGGAACATATTTGTTAACAGGAGATGCCGCAGTAGCTTTACCCGATATGTGGCAGTATGTGTCTAAATCATTGTTTGTCAGATTTGCATTAAACAATATACAAATTTAATTTTAAATTGCTATGTTGATATTTTAGTGCAAAATGAGATGTTGAGCGTGTATTTAGTATTTCGTATATCTCCCACAGGCGATGTACGAAACCGATATATTGCTCACACACTGATCTGTACAGCGTATGGCAAAAAGTTTATATATAAATTTGTTGCAAAATAGATGTCAAGTTATACGCATGACACCCTTTGTTTTCAAATATATGTATTTGTTATATAAATACCATATATTTTATCAGAAGGTTGATTTGTGTTGATTTACTTGTATATGATATATTATACACGCATGTTCGCTCTCTTGCAGGTACATTGCACCTAAGCTTTGATTGTTGCCGGTAAGACAGCAGAGTGGAACAGACCGTATGAGATAAAATTTGGAGCAATTTTCTAGCATTTCGTTTTTTACATTCTTTTCGATTTCAATCACCCATTTATGTCAGAGACGTTTCCCGGTTAAAAGCAAAAAAGCTCCTTTTCAAATTGCTCAAATACTGCGCATATAAGAAAGAAAATATCTTATCAATAAAAACTATCCGATCAACGAAAAGTTTAGGTGTAAAAGAGTTTTGTTTCAATTTCTGGCCGTGTTTAAAGCCAAACATTATGGAAAGATGCATTAGTACAATACAATGTTTACGTATTTACAGTCAATGTCAAGGCATTGACGACTAAAACATAGTAGGCTCGGACTATCACTCGTCATTTTAAGGTCCCGGTTTTGTTTGTCTACATTGAAACATTATGCATCGGTTTTGTCACACGGACGACTATGTGTACATGTGTAATGTGTGCATGTGTTTGAACTTGTGTGTTATCGATTTCTTCTTTTTAAGGGCATTGAAGTGTCAGATTTGCACATTCTAAGCATGGTAAGGAATATTGTCAATGCATTATAGGCTTCATGGAGTAGTTTGCAATCTGTTAAATGTGAATATGACAATTAGGCCGCGAGTGCTATTGTTTTCCTACCCTATCGCTGTCATGAATACATGGGTTATGACTTGTATATTGCTTATTCATCTCACAAAGGGACAATGTCACACCAATATATCATGGAGATAAGAGGAGTCCCTCAAAAACATGAGAAGTTAATTTACTCCATCATAGTTATTGCATGTTTAATATCGGAGAGTGTTATTTGTCTGAAATAAAAGTAACAATACGAGCAAAAGCATGGTGAATAAATATAGCAATTGGTTCCAAAATCTGACAAATAAATCCGATAAATTGTATCACATTCCTTAGATATGTCACACGCAGTGAATCAATTGTGATACTGAAATTAGTTAAATTATTTGGTGTTAATGTGTAGTTTTCTAGATATGATAATCGTTGCTGAATATAGTTCAAAATGCACTTAAATTTGTTTGTGATTGTATGTTATATGTCACTGGCATTTAAACCAGTGCCATTAAACCGGGTTTATGTTTAAACGTTTTGCTACTGAGCTTGTTTCCGTAGCTTTTTGCATAAATATTGGTCTGATAATCACGTAAATAACGAAATAATTGATAACAATATGTATAGGTAAATGTGTTACTTTAGATGTGTAAATGTCTAAATCAGAAATACTATAATCTGGAATTCGCGAATTCATTAATCTCCCATTATGTATAGTAAAGATTTCCATTGCACCATGGCCGAGCGTAGTGTAGATAAACAGCGAGTGGTAAAATGGATTTTATCCCAAGTTCACTATACCCTTCAAATTCAAAAAAATAACACTATCAGCAGCGACAATGATGACTGCATGAGGCCACACCGACATTAACTTTAGGTCACTGTTGGCATCATCATTCACAATAAATGGATTGAGTACTTATATATAATTCTAAAACCTTGTAAACTTCCTGTTTCGCTGACAATTCCAATGCTTGCGGCCGAGATACGCCCACTCCATTTTCTTTAGATCGCCAAATTTGAACTTTCTAGCTTAAGGTCTGCTATGTTTTGAACCTTTCGTCACTAAACAGGGTTATCGCTAATATTGTTTGCAACTAGGCTTGTCCCTGTTGTTCTCATTTTACTATCAATTACTTGGTGCTATAAGCCATAATCAATGCAATTCATTTAACAAAAGGTGTTCCTTGTTTACATAAGTTATCCCGTAAATTACCTTGTCTAAATTATATATAAAATTTGTAATTTATTACCTTGTTTGTAACTTATCATTGATGTCACATGTGATAGATTGAATTATTATAATATGCATACAACATAAGGTTTTGTTGAGTCAACATCGATATTCCTCATATTAAAAGCCCTCCCTTTCCCTTTCAAAAGTTCATCGAGTTTACTATAGTTTGACCGACGTCTCTCTCTGTAACATTTTTTTTCAATAGCGCAATCCCTTACTCTTGATTAGATACTGAAATAACTTCAGTTGTGATGATGGTCTAGACCTTGCAATGGTCAGAATGTAAATAAGTGCTAGCTTACGGGATAAATATGAAACTGTTTGAGGTAACATAGTACAAACACATATCTAGATTTGGCCAATACGTTTCCTACATAGCTCATTGTTTGGGAATAGACGTGGAAGAAAGAAAGAGTACACTTGAAAAACTCGAATACCGATAAATAAAATAAGAAACAGAAACACATATAAACCTGGGGCTTTATTGCATTTTATTTAGAACAAAGGAGTCAGCGAGGATATGCGGTCGAAGTGTATCATTAATGACTCACCTGTACAAGAATGCACTGCATACACCTGAAAGCTATTGTTATTAACAGTAATAAGAATATTGGATAATTAATTTAGAAAACATTTCGACATTTTTGTGGCGTACGAGAGATGATCATAAAATCAACCAAAATCCCATTTAATGTCTTAATGTTTATGCTTTCCATCATTAAAATTAATATGAAAATGCTGAAAGGTGTCTGAGTTCACAATGTAAGTCTAGGAATAAGATAAATCCATAACAATCACCATCCCGGCTTTAAAAAGGTCATTGTTTATCAATTTTTATAATAAATGCTTAGGACAAACTTATTCTAACCATGCAACTGTTTGGATGATAGATGAAACAAAGTGTTGATTTTCTAAAAACATGTCAACCTAATTAAATTTTAAAGATTTGATATACGTGATAGGCGTTAACTGAAGTGTTACATTATATGCATCTAACATATGCCTGATATGGCAAAGTATATACAAAGTCTCGACATCGTTGGTAACTTTTAAACATAGAATATTTGATGATGCGCTCACATTTTTGAGATAAATAATTACTGTTAAATGGGCTGTTTGAAGTCTTGTTAGAAATACAGCTGATCAGAAATGTATCCATTAAACGTTCAGGGCAGAAACGATTTGAAAGTTACCAACGATAACTTTAACAAATTTATTTACCATAACAAAATTCTGAACAATTGGCCCAATGTCATTACATAAATGTCTGTTAGACATTGAGCAAGCATTGAAAAGGTTTAACGATGGCATATTGGCTACAGTTCTTCACCCTTGCAACTTCCAGTGTATTATGGCTGTTACAAACTAACATCTGAACGGCCATTAAAGGCAAATGTGATTACAAACATAATGTTTGTAAATTAAAACATTAAACTTATTTAAATTTATTCAATTTTAAACTATTTTTGAATGCTTTTGGATAAATATTACACCATCGCTTAGTTCGCTTTGGGTTTTATCAGTTTCTCCCAAGATTGTAGTCATCAGTCGCGTTTGCCTTAAATGTATTTTTACGCATTAAAATAAGATCTTTCTTTGGCATTTCCGTTTCGATACGTCGTGATTGAAATTAAGATTTTATGTCAGAAATAAAAGTGTCACTTTTACCAGGTTATATACACACATATTGCCAATTAATGTAGAAATGGTCTCATATTTGAACAAAAACATCAGAATAAATTGTCACTGTTTAGTACCTGCTTAATGAAAGGTCTTATACGAAATGCATTAATAATACTTCCGCAACTAATTGCATGTTTAATTTGTCTTTTTTTAGATGTGCCGATCTTCTTACAAGCCCGTTTATCATTGTACAGAGATATCACTTTGAGTATAAAATTATATACTATATAAATACTGACAAAACGTTTTTATCAAACTATTCTATTAGAAAATATGTTTTTAATTATGGTCATTCAGTTTTTAAATCATACTATACTTTTATGTTGTAAAATGAGTTGGGACTGAGATTGAGATTTGACTTGAGTATTTTTGTGATATTGGGGCCAGGTATTGGTTTCGTTTATCGTCTGTCGAAGGGTGTCTGTTTTTGCACACAGACATAAACAGTTGTTCAGAATTTCTATATAGTAAAATGCTACTGTGAAAAAATATACCGCTATGGGACTGCCAAATATCGGGGAAAGTGCGGCATCTCCTGAACAAATATGAACCAAACACTTGCAGACAGAAATCGAAACAAGATGATGGTCATGCCTATCAGTGAAGGATAAATACATCCTGGCATGTGATTGATGCCGCCTTTACAGTACATAGTAATAATTGTTCCCCTGTCCTCACACATGTTGTCAGTATAGACATATGCGATTAGGCGAACTGTGTAAAAATGTATTTAATAATTGTATACAGTCGTTGCAAGTGCTGATTCAACTTACTTTCTGAACGTTCATCAATTAAGTGTCATTTTACAGAAGTCATTGGGTTTGCACGATATTCTCCTTCTTAAAAAAAAATTCTTAAGATAATTTAACACAACAAGTGAAGAATCCAAAAGGATAGGGAATAATTTAAAATCTCGTTTTGCCCACATTTTGATTTTTAATATAAACGATTAACGAAATTTGTAGATGTAATAAGGATTTGTACGTTCGTTGTTATTAAAAAATAATTAAAACTTCATTTTTCAAAATAAGTATATATTAATAACTAGTTTCTACGAATTGAACTTTGTCTATTTATTTAAATAATCAGCGTATAATTACCATTATTATATAACTATTTATGTTAATTTTTATCCACAAATTTCCAATTGGTAAAAGTGAAATAGTTTGTTGTATGTTCATATATGAAATATCGTTTCAACATGCACAACATAATACATGTGTTTTTAAGAAAGTAAGACGCATGATTCTTGAGTGCCAAGCAAGAAACTTTAAAATGAAGTGTAACTTGCCGATTGTCATGAGAATGGTTAGGTTTTTTATGATGATTAAATGTCTGTAGAAATGGTAATGGTAAATCGTAGTGTCAATTTTACCCAGATATGTTGTACGAACAAGTGTATTTGTCCAAGTTGTTGCTGCTTTTGTCTGATAATGTTTTCTTGTGAATTCCATAGTTGTATTGAAAAACATAACGCTCACATTTACTATGCAACTTTGAAATGGATTGATTGTTTCTGTTGAAATAATTCCTTGATTTTAACAATTTAAAACCTCAACATCCTGAAAAAAGTTTTAAACTTTGTTTCTTAACTGCTGAACGAAAAATAACTCACTTATGTTTCTAGAAGTAGTCTATATTAAACAATTATATAAAAGCATACTAATATATAAGCATGACAATTGTATTAATTACTTAGGTTTGACTGTATTTTAATCAAAGATGCAGACTTGTACATGTGAACCATTAATATCACACTTTTACATCAGGCCACAAAAGCTTTATTGCATTTAACAAATGGTTCCACTTAAATTTCATTGTAGCCACACAGTATAATATACGTCTGTTTTGACTCATTTGTTTTCAAATCGGTTATTATTTGGTCTAGCTTCCAAAGTAAGAGGCGTTAGAAAAGTTAATCAACAATTTGATTTTTCCCCGATTAGTGCAAGAACGTTAAATGACTGGTACTAGAACGTCAAGTATAAGAAAATTTCAAGAATAACAAAGTGTTTCGAACTTAAAACCTATAGAATTTGATATTCTTGCACTGTTCTAGACTAAGTATAAAGTTACAGATATTTATTCTGCAGAAGTCAGGTCAATATAAGTGGTCATTGTAATGAATCTCTTAGACCTTTTTTGCCTCGCCGATTTGCCGCCTCTACTTTTGTAAAAAAAAACAGCAGAAAATTCACTTTTCCTGCATTTGTGCAAGTGTGGTTATAATATTGTTTAGCATTTCGGTTATTCTACATTTTTTGATAATAATACCACACCAATTTTCATTTTTGTTATTATTTTCAAAAAAATACAATATTTTACGAATCCATGCTAACAAAGTTTAGTATGGATACTGTTGAGTAAAATAAATCAGGCCCCAATTCCATAACAATTCTTGACCATTACTCACTTAAATATCTTATTTCAATTAGCAAAATTATTTACTTAGTAATGATTGTATAAAAAAGTAGTTTATTTTATTCATTTTAAATATTATTTTCTTCAAAAGCCGCAAATCTCAAAAATAATATATTTCATAATTTTTATCCAATCAAAGCTATGGTGCTGAGCTTGATCCTGTTATAACTGACTAATGAAGTTTCGAGATAGTTGGGTCAGGTATTATACAATATAAAAGTATTTTGGACATTTTACCCATGAAAATTTAAACCAACATTTAAGAAGATTACAAATAAGATTGGAATGTTGGGCACATCTCTAATACTTTTTTCGGGCTGCTTATCCCTTATTTTTTCCAATGATGAGAAAAGGCAAAAGGAAAAGGATATTGTCGGAACATTTGACTCTGTGGTAGAACTAAGAAAATCACTGTAAATTATCGTAAAACAAGTAAAAGTGCAAGCACGTATCTGTTTTGTCTCTTTAGGACCACACGTAATGAGGGAATGCTCTCGTATCATCAGAAATGATGCCATAACTCAATTGTCCGTGTCCTGTTCCTGCTTTGTGAGATATATTTACGACCATAATTAACTGTAATCAAACTAGAGATTAATTACAGGAAATGTTGTTTTCGAATTTATCAAAATGCGGTTACAAAAAATTCCTGCATTCCATATTAAATACAAATGTAGCGAAAGACAGATTCCATGGTTAGGATAACTGCTTTTATGTTATATGTATGTATGTATTGCATTCCAGAACATTAAATTTATCGTTTGCTTGAAAATACCTTGGCATGAGCAACGTTCATATAAAAATGAAATTCTGTTTACTTATTTATGATGCTCCCATATTCTCACGCAAACGAGTTCATTTGAGGTGAAAGAATATGTATCAAAGTAACACAGCCAGTAGTTGATTTGAAAATTGACAATTTGTTTCAATAAATGACGGTAAAACAAATATTTTTACATGAACATTTAAGATGTATAGAAATATTAATGCCAGTTAAAATTGGGTAATAACTTGCCCACGACTAAAAAAATACACAACTTATGTAATAGTTCGATGACATGAAGTAACATCTTAATGATATAAAATGGGCGGAGTTAGCGAAGCGAACCAGGTCTTTCTTTATCATTAAAACATTAAAACATTATTTCAGGTCACCTAACTGTCTTAAAACACTACCTCATTGACTGACACATTATCAACGCAAACCATGACGCAGGCATTGTGTATCGGATTAGTGGCAATATGCAGACCTTTAAACACCCTCGAAAGTTAAAATTCTTAATGATTTAGCCCCTTACTTAATGATTGCCTTTCTGCAATTGTATCAGCTGAAAATGTAGGTTGTATTTTAAGTATGGTTTAGAAACATAAAAGATGACAATTACACATACATGTGAAATATGCATAGTAAAAATACTTAAAATGTACTTGATCGATGCACGGTAAATGCAAACAAACAAATAATAATAATAATTAAATGCAATGAAGATGGATTAGAAAAACAAATCCGAAGGTAAAATTTATGTCGCGGGCATATGATATTATCATTGGTTTCTTCGTTCAGCTCCAAGTACATATTTTTTTCAGTGTAATGATTGGTATATGAATAGCAAAAACAAATAATATCAAGGTTACAGACTGCTGATACAAATGGAATATAAATAGTATAGCAGCAGTTTGTAATAAAGTGAACTTAAAAATGACAATTATTATACAAATCACAATCAAACTTATACTACTTTGTCCATGAAAATTATGATATATAAATATTACTGGAAGTCACAGGTAAAATGACGTCAGCAGCGGGGCAATGCGCTACTGATGGACTTAAACCAATTATTCGCTTTCCGTAAGAAAACACTTATAGAGAGAATGTCTGCAAACGACATTGATCCTATGTTAATTTGTTGTTTATATCCTACCATCCTCCTGAAACGTGTCAACATACACTTTTTTGAATATTGTGCCAACTTCAAAGCGCACTTTGAAATTCCCTCATTATATTCCAATTAAAAGATGCTGCGTAAGGAGCTGTGTTTTGTATATAATATATTGCAAAAATGTGTGCACTTGTAGTTATTTTCTAAATATCAATGTGTCTTAATTTATGTTAATAATGGAAACTTATTGGTTGAACTTAAATTAACCCTGGACCCCCTTGATTACGATGCAGCACAACGGTGAGTCAATAAGAAAACATTTTTTGAGACATATCGGTTTTCATGACATATCGAAATTGATTATAGAAAAACTCTCTATATTTGAATGGTCCTCATATTTTGTTTTGTTTGTAATATTCCGATTAAATTAAAGCATGCGATACATTGTATTTAAGGGCCTTCCACCATTCAAAAGTTGGTGTGAAGCAATCAAAAAATAAAAATACAAATGTTTTATTTAGTTTTGAGGTAAAATACTTAACAAGCATAAAACATACATCCGTTGTAACGTGTTTAGTTGGATTTTATTTAAACCGTGGATATAAAGGCAATATTTTGAAGAGCACTTGCCTTCTTGTTTTTGAAAATGAATACCTGAAACAAAATAGTGGGTTGAATATAGCATCCTTTCATAACTAAACTTTAAGTGCTTTGATTTTTATGAAATATTTGCTAATTCATGCTATCTTTAAAACTTTTTTGCGAACACGTGTTGGGTGACTCTGAGTGTTATGGCTGTGACCTCTTTTTCTTCAAATATTTTACGTTTTCTAATCATTTGGAAGGAGAGAATAGCATATACTAGTCGCTTTTATTTTTAATAATGTTTTTCTTTATTTGTTCCCAGTTTTAGTACAATGATGCTTTTTATTTTGAAACTCTATGATCACACAGTTTTAAACCTTTTATTTTATAAGGCAGACTGTGTGTGATATTTTTAGTTTCTAACAATGACTGCATCGCATCTTTGAAAGGTATTTGCATTAGGTGCTCTGAAATGTTTCCCTCCGTCTGCAGATAGAGTTGGGATCTCTAATCATAGAAGTACTTGTGGTTTACCTTTTCGTTTATTATTATTTGTTTTATTGATAAGTTTCCTCAAGTTAATGCATACTTTGAAAAGATTTACCTTTTGCGTTTTATCTTTAATAAGGATTCGTGGGATAAGAATGAGGTTTGTGCACATAAACTGGTTTAAACCCCCAGTAAATTTACATTTTACTGACCGTTCTAAGGCGGTACCTAACAATTATTGATAAACATACCAATGTATATATATATATATATATATATATATATATATATATATATATAGTATTTATGCACTGTGCTGTTTGTAGAGTTTTGTGCTGTTCTATGTTTCTTGTTTGTGATTTTGTGTTCTATGTCTTTGGCGTTTGCCCATTGCCACTAAACCGGGCTTATGTTTAAACTGATTGCTACTGAGCATGTTTCTGTAGCTTTTTGTATAAATATTAATAAGGAGTTGAGCAAACATTTCGAAAGAAGATTTAACCTGGTGTTAAATCAAACCATGAGCATTTTGTGCATAGGTTTTATATACAAATTAATCTTTTTTGAGGTAAAAATTATCAAAACGATGTCAACAATGTATTTTGGCTTTGTGCTGATTTGAGTTCTTTTTTAAAAACAAAGTATGGATTTATCTGTAACCAGGAAATTAATTTAATCAACCTTCTTTCGCTTTTATATTAAAAATCATTCTTGTTTAAAAACGTTGTAAATTGGGGTAGTCTGAGGCATTTTGACACAAACACATAATTATATTGTCGACTGACTTTCCGCAAAGATGCCAAGGAGTTTTATATAAAATATAATGCAACTTTCTTTCGTAACATTGGTCAACTCATTTTTTTTTCATGAAAACCTTTTGCAAGTGATGTATGTTTTACTTATTAACAAGATTGTTTCTCAAAACTAAATAAAACATAAACTTTGATAGTTTTTATTGTTGGCCTCCCCACCACCTTCTGCACTATAAAAGGCCCTTAAATATAGCATACAAGCCGGACACATGGTGTCTTTGCGTAGGAATGACTGGGTGTTGTAAACGCATGCGCTTACATACGACTTTCTAGAAAAATGGATATTTATTATATTACTCAGTAATACGTACTGAACCAAAGTCCTAACACACTGGCTATTAAAAATATTTTTATCTTTCCAAATATGGCAACACCTCTTGTTTTTTAGATGATATGCTTGCAAAATATTTCAGTGTTAACGCAAACTGTAAGGAAGGGATCAGAGAAACGAATCATGGAAGGTGTTCAGTTAGAAAGGAACTTGCATGATTATCTTATGCATATAAAGCAATTTAAACATATAACAAATAACATTTGTTTTCGAGAGAATGCGATTCGGACTTTCAAATTGTCCAAATCTCAGCTGATTAAATTACTATCGTCTTGTAAATACACAAACACTTTTAATGCAATATTCATATTCATACTTTGCTGTTAAACGCATGCCATATGCAGTTTACGATATACCTTTGGCGCGGGTAGAAGAATAATGCATAGTAAGCAGGTCTAGCTGACCGCAAATAACTATGATGCCAAAAACGTGTACTTTTTGAGCACCGATGTGGTGCTATGTCAAGTAACTACAATGCGACATTATATATAAAAACATATTTCAAAAGGAAGCTCATTGTTTGAACAATCATTTATTTGGACAAATAGCGATGCCCAATAGATCAAGATAATATTATACCGTGAATTACATATCTCATGTTAACAAATATTACATTTTCAAGTACTGTTAGCCTTATTTTTCGACGCTATCAGACTTAAGATGGGCGTCCAACACATTGAGGGTATTAGTCTGGTCACAGTACACAGATAGCGCACATATAAGATGTTATTATGGTTAAAGCTATCTTTATCCTTAAAGTGCGCTAGTGTAAAGCACTCACACGCTGAGGCCAAGCTTGACGTCCCTTTTGGAAGTGTTTTTTTTTAAGCTGTTAGAGGGAGATTGTTCCTGCAGCCCTGGGATTGAGGTCAAGTGTTACAATTAGAACATTTGACTACGTTTGGCCTCAGATAATCGAGGTTTAGGCGTACTTAAATTACATTGTTTGACATTGTAGTTTGATAATGAAATATAGATGTATAGATTTAAAAATCTGTCTGAATAGGAAATTTTATGTCGTAGCATTATCAAAGAAATAAAAGCATATTGTAATAAAAGTGTCATATGTTGTAGCATTTCCCATCTTCATGAGTCGTTCTCGTTGTCTATAAAATGTAAAAAGTACAATTGCCATTGTGTAGTAGAAATACATAACTAATACACTTTATATTTCTATAAGAAAATGACTAGACAGACAATAAAAATTGCTACTACTAATGTCATACTAGAAAATTCAGCTACGATGAGGACAGTTTAATAGCATTTTGTCAGTGTTAATTGACAATTAACAAGCTCCTTATATAGGCACGTTTAGGGTCCTTTAATTATTCAATATACATGATGTATATTGTACTAGCTAAGATTCATAAATATACAATCGTAAGTAATTGCATTAAATTATAATAAGGCATATCCTTTAGTTGATGTTTTGCACAAAATTATCCAATGACTATCCAATTGCAATTGAATTGAAATATATCTGTTTTAACCCTAACTATGGTATAACACTGTTTAAGAACTCTAATACAACTTTTTATACATGCTATAACTTATGTGTTTTAAATGATAATACTATTTCAACATTTTAAATCATTTTTGAGCCAAATACTGCACTGTACTTATCATAAACTTCAATGTGTTCATTTTTTAAATGAATTTGAGAAAATAAACGTGTTGAATTGACTCGCAATAACAGCTGTTAAAAGTCTACTGTCATACTGTTTAATTGCACAATCGCTTAGAGTAAAACAGAAAAAAAAACGACAGAGGAGTTTTCTTGGGTGAGGTGTTAAACCGGACCGTTGTCGTCCTCGCACTTCCCATTGCAGTACGGATACAGTACATAGCACAATAAGGTATTCATCCCACAATCAAACTTGTATTGTCCTTTAAGTTTGTGATATCATTGGAAGTGTTTATAGTTAGAATCATAAAATGTTTAACCAAAGTAAATGTTTAACATAGCTTGTATTATTTGAAATTTTAAAAGTTGGACATTTCCGTAAGTCACTTAAAATTTACAATTTAATTATAATGCGTTATATATGTTGGGCCAATTAGCAAGCACATTTTTCTTCAGCAAACGCTTCGTTTTCAAAACATATCAGTATTATATAAATATATATGGCCAGTATAGGGCCAGCAGACATCACCATTGATCATTATAATTTCCCAACGAAAAAATGAATAACAATAACACACAACCTACCCGATTTGGTCTTTTCGGAACAAGTACTTTTAGGCAACGATGTGGAACCATTAATAGATAAACAACCTCTGACTAAATAAACTGTTTAAACTGTAATGAACCATTGGAAATAAAACTTGTAGAAAAAATACGATAACGAATTATGAGATGCCATGTTTTGTTCCATTCAAATCATATGTTGGGCTCAGCTGGAATATATTAAAAAAGCAATAACAGACAATTGATTTATGGCCGACAGCAACAATAAGCCTGGTTCTTTTTCGATCTGAGAAATGATTTTGCTTTTAAATCGACAAGCCAATATTTAAGAGTTTCATTACATGACGTAATAATGTATTTTTGAAAGTTTTCACATACATTATTCGACCACAAATGTACCGCGCACCGACCAACAGTGTTTAGTACAATGTATTCCGTGTTATTTCCCTTGTAAGAAGGCAAAAGGTAAACCATCATCTGTTTCATTACATAAAGTAAAGACTTTGAAGCACTTTTTATTAATTGAAAATTTATTAAATATCAATCTAAATAAGCTGATAAACAATAAAACCACAAGATAATATTTTAACCCACAATAAACAGAACATAACTGGTGACTGCATATCAATCTAAATAAACTGATAAACAATGAAACCACAAGATAATATTTTAACCCAAAATAAACAGAACATAACTGGTGACTGCATTCTTAGCCACAGAGAAAAGTTTGCTGCTGTCCCCTGCTTACCGATCTATTGTAAGTGTAGTTGAAATCATCCTCCCTTTCTTCCATTATACTCATGTATGTGTTCTTTACCATTCAAAAAGTATAGGCTTACGATCAAATTAAAGAACGATAGCGGTATGCTTTCTATTTTTATGCAAATAAAAAGAAATATGAACCCTGTATACCAATAAATATGCATATATTGCATGTGTTGTGATGAAAAAGCTAATCTTGTGTAATTTTACTTAAGGTTGGTCGGGGCATCTACGTTGGAGATTAGTTTTTCTTTCCAAAATGTAAACTTTATTTTATTATTAAGCCAAATCGCATTGTTTTCCTTTTTTATAAATCAATCCGTTGAGTGTAACCGACTGTTTGCATGAGTTATTGGTTACAAAATGGCGACTAAAAAACGGTTTACAGGCACAACAAGTGACGAATCTGTCGAAAAAAGGTTAAAACTAAATTCAGAAGAGACGCTTCGATGCAACTGCACATGTACTGAGGAGTTACCTTCAAGAAATTGTTAAAAATTAAGTGTTAACAGTTCATTGTTAAAATGTTGTTGTTTTTCTTATTATTACATTTATTGACTGTGATACATCTTTTTTGTACAGTTATAATTTAATGTAACCTTACTGAGAAAATATATATGCTGTAAACCAATTGTATTACTATATTTACAATGTTATTGTATTTGTTCCAAATAAACTTGATTGCATAAACTTATTGTATTCCTTAAAATATAATTTTGAGTATTATTTAAGCGTCACTGAATATTTTCATAACAAATACATTATGTATTAAATGACAACTCGTGTCAGATCCTATATTTCTTAATATAATCCTATTATTAAAAGTACTCGGTGAGATATATTCGTTACAGTGTTAGTAGCTGGGGGGTATGTGATATACACCCCCAGTGGTTTCATACCACGCTCGAGCTTTTTTCTCACATGGTATAAAACCACTGGGGGTGTATATCACATACCCCCCCCCCCCCCCCCCAGTTACTAACAGTGTAACTAATAACACTTGTAACTATTGTATAACCTACTAGCTACGGACAGATCAGTGGAATATGATATTAAAGGAAATCAGATCTACACAATAATCACATGTGTAGGAGCCAGTGATAACCGATTTAAAGTGTTGAGGAGCGATGAACTAACATATAAGGGCCTTGGACTTATACGCATAACATCCAGATATAGAGACCTTTTGTCTTGACACGGCATACCGCCATTATGTGCCGAACATATGTGCCAATTTTTCTCCAAGGTCTCCCTTTCACTACAAATAAATAATCCGAACACAACCATATACGCTATGTTAACACATGTTACCTCCAATACTGATGAACTTCTTAGTGATACTTTGGCATCCAATTCACCTAACACATTAAGTTTTTGAACAAAACACATGCGGTATGTTATTTGAATAAAACAAACCATGCATGAAAAGTTACAGCACATCCACGAAGGAGGTTTCAAATTATCATTATTAAGCTTCCATCTGGTCCTTCGCTTGCAATGGATATTCATCTTAAAAAACCGTTGTTGTTTTCATAAAAGGAAGGAAAACACTCTGAACCCCATTGACTTCTGTAGAATGATACATTATTGGATGTAGAGTAGGAAAAGTTGTGGCATCAAACCGTTTCACGAACATACAAAATATGATACACCGTCCGCCTAGCCCATTTGTCAACGATGACAACAGGAAAAGGGCAGAAAAGGTAATTGGAACAATAATTACAAAATACTTTTAAGGCGGCATTAATCACATGCCAGGATGTATTTATTCCGCCATGATTGTCATGACTATCATAAGGCTTCGAATTCTGTCTGCACGTGTCTGGAACATATTTGTTTACAGGAGATGCCGCAGTTGCTTATATGTAGCAGTCCCATCGATAATATTTGTTTTACAATCTCTTTGTTTGCGTTGCATTGAACTATGTAGAAATTTAAAATAAACTGCGATGTTTATGTTCTTGAGCAATATGAGATGTTGATCGTGTATGTCGGCTTCATAGCGTATACTTTACCTCACACTAAACCGTGTGCATCTTTGTCTAATGGTTAAATAGTTTATATCTAAACTTGCTGCAAAATAAATTTGTAGACACTATCTTGAAAAGATACATGGCATAGGGTTAGCACTTGTTTTCAAATTTATCAATAATTTTAATAAATACCATATATATGTATAGAAGAAGTGTCGTCGTGTTTGTTGTTTAACTTCAAAATTTGTACATGTAATGTGTATTATTCACTGTTGCTATCTACAATAACTCATGCAAGTACATTGTAACCTAATCCAATGGAAATGTTTGATGTTTGCAGATGAGACAGCAGAGCGGGGCAAATGGATGGAGACAAAGCTACTTTCCAGGAGCAATACTCTTGCTCCTTTGGAATCTTTACATTATTTCAGGCTTCAATCATACACCAGAGAAGTTTCCTGGTAATAAAGCAAAGAAGGCTCATTTTCCAGTTGCTTAAATAATGCGCCAATAAGAAAAAAATCTGGTTTTACGTACAATTAAGGTGTTAAACAGGGGTTTTCAATTTCTTGTCGTGTTTTAAGATACATATTGTAGTATAGCTACATCCGTACGAAACAATGATTACCTAAATACAGTAAATTTCTAAAACATCGTAGGCTTGTACTATCACTCATCATTTCAAGGTCCCGGTTTTCTCGGTCTACATCGAAAAGAATAGGAATCGGTTCATCACATGATGGTAATGTGTACATTTGAAACGTGTGCGTGTCTATGTACTTGTATAATATCGATTTCAGATTTGCCAATTTCTCAAAATATCTAGAGTAAGTAATGGTGTCTATGCAATAAGTCGTTTGCAATCTGTGAAATATGTACTGTTTGCCAATCGTATCGATGTCATAAATACATGGGTTATGACTTGTATATTGCTTATTCATCTCATAAAGGGGCAATGTGTCAGACTTATATACGCTCACAGCAATATATCATGGAGATAAGAGGAGTCCATCAAAATCATGAGAAGTTAATTGACTCCATCAAAGTTATTGCATGTTTAATATTAGTGAGTGCTTTTTGTCTGATATAAAATTAAATACCACAATCATAGTGAAGAAATATAGGAGTTTGTTCCAATATCTGACAAATAAATCCGATAAATCGTATCATATTCCTTAGATATGTCACACGCAATCAATCAGCTGTGATACTAAAATCAGTTGACTGAACTTGTGTTAATGGGTAGTTTTCGAAATTTATTTATCCTTGCGGAACATCGTTAAATATCCACCTAGAAATATTACATATATAGCTTTTTTTTAATGATCACATAAAAAAGAAATAACTTTACGCTTTCTTTTTTCTTTTGGTAAATTTAAAATAAATCATAAAATGAAATTAAAATTAGCTACAAATAAGTGTACGTATAAATTGAGCTCTGATCAAAAGTTAGTCCCTTCCAAATGACATCAATTGTATGATTATGTTGTGCGCCAGTCAAAACACCTGTCAGGCACTACATGATCCCGCAAGATATTGTGACGACATTTAAATCAGTCTTGACATTATAAGTGCGCCTTTGAATATGCAAACAGGATGTTTGACTATATGCGCATGCGCAGGTATAGCAATTTACTTTATCATGAAAAGTCGTCTTTAGCTATTCTTCAGAGATAGGAAACACGAAAAACAAAAAAAAGAAAATCTAGCGTCCCTGCTTAGCTGAAAATGTAGGGCAAACACTAAACATGGTTATCGCTAATATTGTTGGTTTACATAAGTAGTTCAGCAACTACATTGTCCAATTAATATATATAACTACATATCTAACGGCATTTTTTCTAAATTATCTTTGTAGTCACATATGATAGAATGAACTTTAATAATATACAAACAATATAATGATTTGTTGAAAAAAAACACATCTATATTGCTCATGTCAAAAGTCGACCCTTCTTTGATTGAACTGATTCAGTGTACGACTGTTTGACCGACATCTCCCTCTGTATCATGTTTGTTCTAGTGCGCAACACCTGTCACGAATCTGACAAACCGATGCAGGAACATGTTGACATTTGTAAAGGAGGTGGATGATTTGTTCATATACAATATCACAAATCTTTAATATGCCTTGTGATTGACATTTCCCTTGATTATGTATTGATGTAACTATGGTAACTATGTAACTATATTAACTATGTATGTAACTATATTAACTATGTATGTAACTATAGTAATGATGTTGGTCTAGACCTTGCAAATGTCAGAGTACGAATCTACAATGTATGAATGAGCCTGTATAAGGTAGTTTAGTACAAAAACATACATAGCTTTGTTTTGAAATAAAACAGACTAATCCGTCGAATGGGCTGGTGGCTTAATATATTGTTTACCACAATTCCCTCGATATTTAATGTAAAAAGTCAACAGTATATAAATGCAAGCCTATGCTATCGACTTTTTGTAACGGACTTAACCTATTTTGAATAATATTTTCATACAGATCCTAATAATCATAAGGAGCTACATTGGAAGCTACCAACACATTGATTGCCAGTGTTCTTTGAAGTGCAATATCGTTAACAACTCCTAGCAAAAGCTTGACTGGTTTTCTACTGAATACAGGCTTTTGGTCAGGTTTAAGGCTATTGTTTAATTTATTATATGCTCACGAACCATTAGGTCATACTGTAAAATATGACAGGGCTAACAATGGCACCAGTGGACGGAACCACGTACCCCATACCTTGGTTCATTGGTTGTGTACTAGATTAATTTCGTTACAATAAGAAAGTTTCCTGCAGTGCTTATTTGCGAAGTGAAGTGTAGGAATGCAGAACTAATGAGTACACTTGAATAAATAGAATACCGATACATGAAATAAGAAACAGAAAAACATATAATCCTGGGGTTTATTGCATTTTAAGCGGAACCACTAGTAAGTAAAAGGAGCCTGCGAAGATCTTCGGTCAGACTGTATCATTTATGGCTCACCTGTACAAGTATGCACAATATTCACCGTAAACCTATCATTGTTAACAGCAATGAGAATATTGGATAATTAATTTGGAAAACATTGTGACATTTTTGTGGCGTACGAGAGATGATGATAAAATCAACAAAAATCCAATTTAATGTCTTAACCTAGGTATGTTTTTTATCATAAACGTTAATTGAAAAATGCTGGAAAAGTGTCTGAGTACACATTATGATACAAAGAATGAGATGAATCAGTTAGAATCACCGTGATGAAATATTCTCGGCGTCGTAAAAGATTATTGTATATCATTTTTTTAAAATAAATGCTAATCACAAACTTATTCTAATCATGAAATTGCTTGGATGATATATCACATAATAGTGTTGATTTTTTTAAAAACTCATTTATCTCTCGACACTTGTATACTTCAGTGCATTTTTAACCAATACAAATGTGTTTTATTTTTATTTTTTTAGACCACTGCATGTTTGTTTTCAATGTTCCAACGTTCCACCGACCATACTTTGCCAAGATAGAAACGAAAAATATCATCAAATCAATTTTCTGGCATAATTATATGCAATCCCTACTTTATTATCGATAGCATATTCAGTTTTTTGAGTACATGCTATTTTGCATGTATTTGCATTTATTAAATTATTATACCAAACCATATTTTTAACGGTGCACTAAGTGTTTAGAATGGCTACTGTTGAGTAAAAATATTGTAGGTTGAATTAAGAAGGCCAAACGTTAACCTAAATCTACAGTCATAAATAGGCGACCGGGACGTACATTTAAGTACTTGATCAATTCAATCCAATTTATTTCAATTCAATTTTTATCACCGACCAAAAATACACAACATTGAAGGAAAACATACTTATTGTTATTGCAAAATACAGGCTTTTGGTCAGGTTTAAGGCTATTGTTTAATTTATTATATGCTCACGAACCATTAGGTCATACTGTAAAATATGACAGGGCTAACAATGGCACCAGTGGACGGAACCACGTACCCCATACCTTGGTTCTTTGGTTGTGTACTAGATTAATTTCGTTACAATAAGAAAGTTTCCTGCAGTGCTTATTTGCGAAGTGAAGTGTAGAAATGCAGAACTAATGAGTACACTTGAATAAATAGAATACCGATACATGAAATAAGAAACAGAAAAACATATAATCCTGGGGTTTATTGCATTTTAAGCGGAACCACTAGTAAGTAAAAGGAGCCTGCGAAGATCTTCGGTCAGACTGTATCATTTATGGCTCACCTGTACAAGTATGCACAATATTCATCGTAAACCTATCATTGTTAACAGCAATGAGAATATTGGATAATTAATTTGGAAAACATTGTGACATTTTTGTGGCGTACGAGAGATGATGATAAAATCAACAAAAATCCAATTTAATGTCTTAACCTAGGTATGTTTTTTATCATAAACGTTAATTGAAAAATGCTGGAAAAGTGTCTGAGTACACATTATGATACAAAGAATGAGATGAATCAGTTAGAATCACCGTGATGAAATATTCTCGGCGTCGTAAAAGATTATTGTATATCATTTTTTTTAAAATAAATGCTAATCACAAACTTATTCTAATCATGAAATTGCTTGGATGATATATCACATAATAGTGTTGATTTTTTAAAAACTCATTTATCTCTCGACACTTGTATACTTCAGTGCATTTTTAACCAATACAAATGTGTTTGATTTTTATTTTTTTAGACCACTGCTTGTTTGTTTTCAATGTTCCAACGTTCCACCGACCATACTTTTGCCAAGATAGAAACGAAAAATATCATCAAATCAATTTTCTGGCATAATTATATGCAATCCCTACTTTATTATCGATAGCATATTCAGTTTTTTGAGTACATGCTATTTTGCATGTATTTGCATTTATTAAATTATTATACCAAACCATATTTTTAACGGTGCACTACGTGTTTAGAATGGCTACTGTTGAGTAAAAAAAATGTAGGTTGAATTAAGAAGGCCAAACGTTAACCTAAATCTACAGTCATAAATAGGCGACCGGGACGTACATTTAAGTACATGATCAATTCAATCCAATTTATTTCAATTCAATTTATTATCACCGACCAAAAATACACAACATTGAAGGAAAACATACTTATTGTTATTGCAACATACGAGTTACAAATTGTTCATGTTTAACAGATGGTATACATAGATTATTAACTTTAATATTGTATAATCATTTTCATTAGACATTTAAGAGCAGAAATCTTGTCAATTATTATCTTACAGATAAATACCATTTCTAAAGATATTTTCTACGACTAATATCAAATTAAGGATATTGAAAGAATGCATGATATTCACAATCAATAACAGTTACTGTCAATTGATGATCCAGACAACAATATACAAAGTCTCTCATCTTGTGGAGTATTTATATATCTACAAAGTTTCATGTTTAGTTTTTCGGTTTTAACAGCGAAACTTAGCGAAAGGAATCTTATATTTTAATGGAATTATCAGATGTAGATACAATTCTGTATTTAATAATGTTTTGTATCGTTTTGCACATTCTACAAAAAGGTTATTTACCCTACATTGAAGAAAAGTACAACAATCACAAAAATGTAACTCGAACCGTATTAAGATTTATTCCAGGTACATGCATACATAAGGGTATGAGTCCATTGGGCTGATTTAACAGGATTATGTTTATTTTTGTCAACGATTATTACGTCAATGTTATTAACTTGATGAATAAATGGTGAAAGTTTGATAAGTAGTTAAGCTTTTGAAAACTTTGAGATAAATATCATTTAAATTTCATTTAACAGTTATTTTAACTCATCATTTAATTAGATAAGACAACGTTTTTTTAAATGATAACTTTCAAATCTGTTCAAATACATGCGTGTGTATCAAAGAAGCTTTGACCGTTTTGTTTCTTGCTTAATATAATAGGTTTTCTAAAAGCTTTTAACTGATAAAATGCTCATTGTGATAAAAGCTGTATTCTTATATAATAAAAGATACTCCCTGTTTGCTCATTAAATGTATTCAATTTTGTTCTGCATACCATATAAAGGCCAATAGTTCGACGTTTTTATCTGCCTGGAGTTCAGTTAAAGCCAATAGTCGCTCACGTTAGTTAATAGCAAAATGTTTTGTCTTGTACCCCTGTTGCATCACATCGTATACACTTTAAAAGGGAACCCTCGTATTTAAAATCAATACATACAAATGTATAACAATCATATATATTGTGAGTGATAACCTTTAGCTACTTACTACATAATGCATTCATTGAAAATATTAATTACTGATAACAACATAGTTTAATGTCTTAATAGCGTGTATTTAATAGCGGAAAACGAACAAATACTAAATGATTGGTGAGTGCTAAAAGATTTTTCTGCAACTATTTTACAAATTAAACGCAGTATTCTTCATAAGAACCATTGTTTTCAATATTTATTAATCTTTTTCGGTAAATTAAAACATTTGCATTTCTTGCGGTAACTCTAATTTGGGAGTAAGGGTGCATCTTTAAGCGGGGAATCAAATCGTAATTTAACTATGCTAGAAATTCTCACGGGCGAAGATAAAATGCCCGTTTGGAACTCCTTTTTAATGGTCACCACATTGTAATTACCTCCCTTGTTGAAGACTGTCGTCTGTAGCATCATGGAAACCTCTTGTGGCAATATTTAGAACACTAATTAATTATTTCGCACTTCAAATGTCACCGTAAAACGCTTATCCAAGACAACCACGAATTATCGCATAGCCATACGCAATTATTTTCACTAAGCACAAAAGAGTTCCAGCAAAAAAATACATTTTTACTTAATTTTGTTTAACCGAGGTGGGAGAAAAGGCATCTACCATAGCCGCTCGTGTAAGATATGTTCATTCCGACCCTCGCGCAGGGTGTTTTGCGAAAACTCGGTAAACCTCGTTTCCGCAAAAAAAACCTACACTCGGGTCGGAATGAACCTATCTAACACTCTCGGCTATGGAAGATTCTTATATTCGGATCTAGACGTATGCGAACAACATAGATCGAGTGCTGCCTTCACACAAACTCCTGGTTACAAATGAGCTTAGCATTTCTATGTTTAAAAACGTTGAATGATCAATGCTTTTGCTCCGTCGAAAACCACCAAATGCAATTTAGATATATAAGAAATATTTCACACCACTGAGGGTAATATGGCATTATAAGGAGCGGCCAATCATCCCCCGAAGGCGTATATGGACCGAGACGTAATATATAACCTGACAATCGACTTTAAACATCGGAGATAAACTGTCTGCATCTGTCAGCATTTTCCTTTACTGATCACATGGATATATTTACAGAAGAGGCAGTGTATTTCCCCGCACTGTGTCCGTAAATGAACAGTTTGTACTAGTTTCACTTCAACCGGATAATTCGATTGCAGTCTTCTATAACGTTTGCGAGAACGACACGATGTCAAACGAATCTTTTTGAAGATTCAAATCTGACTGTTCGAAACAGCCTGTTGAGGCACTATGCATGGACTGAGTCTTTGGTGTGAAGAAATTTGCCGCTATGATTCGTTTAACTTATTTACGAGCACGGTTTGCTAAGTTTATTTGGTAACAGTAGAAGCCGTTCATTTAATTTAGCGCATTTTTTTCCATATTCAGGGCTCGTACGATTTCATGAATGTTCATTATTGTATAAGCCTTCAAGGCTATGTGGTGTTAAAACGCATTAATAACAATGCATTATACACAAAAACACGACGAAAACAAATTGAAGACAATACATTTAGATAAAGATATTACACCAGCAAATTGTATTTCAAATTTATCAAAATGAACACGATCAAACAGAGCATAAATTTAAATCATCTAGAATTGATGATGAATCTTATAGCACATCATAAATTGAAATATTTCCCGAATTCCACTTTCGTTATTAGATTGAACGTTTTCCGAGAAATCTAACATTTATTCAAATTTAACTTGGCTGTAATTTACTATCAGAAGGTTTATTGCATGTAATTTTTACACGTGTTTTGGCGAAAGTATGTAATAGAAAAAATTCTGACATTGTAAAGTGTACATAAACATCCGAGGTTGTTTCGAAAGGGAAATCATGTTTTTCAGTGTTTCAGGCCACAAGTTTATTGCGTGTATGCAGGTGTGTGCTTGCTGCTCCTATTTTGTTAACATTCTTTCCTCCGAACTGTTTAGCCTAACCTCCCAAAAGGGAGGCAGACAGTTATCTGACCGGTCTTCCGCCCGTCTGTATGTCCTTCCGTCCGTACGCCCCAACGGTTTCCGCTAAATATTCGAAGAACGCTTAGGCACAGGGACCTCAAACCTGGTAGGTTTGTCATGACGGGCAGATGAACCTTTTGATTTTGAAGTCAGTGGGTCAAAGGTCAAGGTCGGGAAGACATTAAGCTTAAAATCCGTTTCCGGTCAATAACTGAAGAACGCTTAAGCACAGAGGCCTTTTACTTGGTAGGCAGGTTTGCAATGATCAGCAGATGAACTATATTAATGTTAAGGTCATTGTGTTTAAGGTCAAGGTTGCGGTGACCTTAAGCTGAAAATCTGTTTCCGGTTAATAACTGAAAAACACTTGGACCTAAAACTTGATAGACAGGTTGATCATGACCAGCAGAAAAATCTCTATTAATATTGAGCTTAGCGGGTCAAACGTAAAGGTCGTGGTCAGCTTAAGTTTAAATTACGCTTTGGGTAAATACAAGGTTTTGTTATCATAGTTATTTATTTTAAATTGATGTTTGATACAATTAAATATCTTTCTTATTTGATAACTATTAATCATTTTAATTAAGATTTAAAATGTTGAATCATATTGACAGCATATTTGCTTTATTTATAGACTTCCAAAAGTTGATGTTAGTTGCTTTAAATATCGAAAGAAACTCCATGTATTAAAAAATAACTAAAATAAAAGCGAACGAATCAACGCTTATTCCTCTCTTTTTTCAGAAAATTGCAAGAAAAACTAAAGAAAAATATTCGTAAGCCTTAACTTCGGTGCTCATCCGCTGATATATTACAATCTTACATTGAAACAAACAAGTATCCTTCAATTACCCAATCCAATTGCTTGTTATTATGGAAATGGTCGGTAGCTGGATCATAAATAACGTCTTCTCACTTACGAGTACCTTTGTATCGTTGTAAATTGAAACCAAAACCCTTATAAGATGAAGAAAAACACAAATTGTATCTGTTTTGATATGGTAAAATTAAGAATCACAACCACCCCCAGAATGCACACATAGGCGACCTAGATAGTAAAAGTAATTCACGGGGTAGCCTGGCACGGACCTACCCCTAAAATATCTTTGTACACTCCTTTTCCCTTTCTATAGATATGACTTAAATATGGATGATGCATATTCGTTTGAAATGTTCTTTCATAAACAAAACTATTTACTGTACAAACGCTTCACAGTCACCAATGGGTAGTCCCTACATCCGGTTTTTTTTTTAATTTTAACTCTGAATAAAGATAAGCTTTTCTCAAAACCCAGATAAGTAGTTCCAACTGTTATACCATGCTGGAAGTCAGTATCTTGCGCATGGACAAAAGAACCCGTGTGTAAATAATAAATTAAAATACATTTTTATTGTAATTTGTTTAACTGAGGTGGGAGAAAAAGCATATACCACGGTCGCCCGTTTCATATAGGTACATCCCAACCATTGCGCTGGGTGTGGTAAACCTCGTTTCCGCAAAACTTCCTATGCTCGGGTTGGGATGAACCTATTTAACACCCTCGGCTTTGGAAGATACTTATAATCTTCCATGAAAGCGTCATAACTAAAATCTTTATACAAGTAGCTGCAAAAATGGCGAAATAGTCTTCATATTTTATTCTTTATAATGCAATTTTGATTAATATGGACGACTTGTGTATTTGTTTGCAGGTTGACTCAAATGAAAGTGCGTAATGTAATAATAGACTACGCATGCTATCTTGCTTTGTCATATATCAATAGTTGATGAAATCGATTCCGGCCTCTACTGTGTTGTTATCAGCGACGTCCAGCGCTCTTACGCGTATTTCAGTGTCACCAAACATCATTTCCGTTCTGATTTCTCGACGTTGACCCTTCGGAACGTTCTCGCTAAACGTTAACGATAACGTTCCGCACAGGCTTACGCCCGGGTCTGTGATGAACATGACGCCCTCGCTTTCCGTAGCGTAAATACTTATTGCCGTTGCCATCTGGTCCCGGCGAACCGGTGTGTAGCGTCGCGAGATGCTCTCCCCGAGCTCGACGGACTGGTTCGCTCTCACAAACACGTCAAACACATCCGTGCACCAGTCCATGTTATCCTTAGTGATAAGTTTGTCAGCCGGGTGCTTGGTGACGTCATATCTGTGAAGAACGCCGACACCATACGTCATAGCGGAACAGCGGGAGTATATCACGTGCGGATCCATGCCAAAACACACTGCACCTAAAAATCCACAAGATAGTAGTTGTATTTTTCGTCATTAAGCACGATTTTGAAGATAATCCCGATACTAATTGTTTGCACTAATTACAAAAAATAAACAAAAAACAACATGTATCAAAAAATTAAAAATTCGTATATACTATTACATCAATAAATAGCTCATCATCGGGATCATAAAATTCTCTAGCACGCATTCCTGAGGCTTTAGTTTAGACAATACCCACCTTTCAACACGGCCATGGACACTTCCCGCGGAATGATAATTTTCAAGATGGCGCCGAAGTCCTTTCGGAGCTCGTGCTGAATGATGGAAGACTCCGCAAACCCACCCGCGAGAAACATGTATGAGATGCCTGCAATTTGAAATGCATTTTGTCTATGCATACCTATATTCAAAGCGTAAGTAATCTGTAATGATAATTATCCTTGCCCTATGATTAACCAAAACTTTATATAGCAAAGAATAATCATAAATTATTAAAGTGTGTCGGGGGCAAATTCTATGAGAAAAACAAATCATTAAATAATCTTGTTTGAGTTTTGTTTTCCTCCGTTTCCTGGATAATCAATAGCATTGCTACAGATTATAAAATAATTATAACAGAAATCAACAATGATAAAACTGCGCTAGTCGGGACTTGTACGGTCGAAGTCGGACAAATCCATTAGCGGATGCAGGGGGGTGGGGCTCGCCTGTCGCCTCCCCCTCCCCCTTAAATCGTACAAGTTTAATTTTTATGTCAATATCGGACAAAAACAGTCATAAAGTAGCCTCTAAATGCATCATTTCGGACTTCAATTTGTACAAATTGTCTTGGGGGACAACCAACAAGCCTCTACCAACTATATTTTAAACTTATTTAAAATTCAGTTCTGAGGGAGAGGCGAATGCCAAAAGGTTGTGCCTCTAAGTTACACCCCTCTAACGTCAATTGCATTACACGCCCCTGATATCTACCACCCTAATCGTTTCAACAAAACACGAAACCATAAATACCAGAT
The DNA here is from genome assembly GCF_026914265.1 of Mya arenaria. NCBI lineage: Eukaryota > Metazoa > Mollusca > Bivalvia > Myida > Myidae > Mya > Mya arenaria. The sequence continues at coordinate 2,549,691 of NC_069133.1, read as the reverse complement.
ATGACTTGATTGTTCAGCACATCGCCGATGGACTGCTTGATTCGGTCTACTGTGGGCAAAAAGAGGCGCCGCATAATCGACGGTGAGAGCCGAAGCATTCCGCTTGACGTCCACGTGACTTCCGGGTCACCATATTTCCTCACAGCCGTCTCTACCGAGGCACCCTGTAAGTATTTATTTAATGCGATGTTCGCCCTTCCGCAATGCTCTAGCAGTTAAATCAGCTAAATGGACGAAACATTACCAGTATATAGCACTGTGTGTTACATTGGAAGAACGTATATCTTTTCTATCATTACCCTTTGATATATATATCAGATTTTACAACAATGTATTGGCGTTAATTCTCCATCTGTTTGGTAAGCTGTGTCATTTTTCTCTGTATTGCTATGTATTTTTGAGCAAGTTGAAACATTCTATACCCTTGCGTATGTAAGTTTTATGTATACATGTAATGAACATTTTAAATTAACTTGATTTTTATTTCGATACAGCAATTCCATGGATAGTTGGTCCAATATGTAAATACATTGTAATACTATATTTGTTTAAGCTATGTTCAGAAAAGAAACAATTCTTATAGATCTACACTACATTAATTGGGCTCATATTGTCTTGAAATTAAAGTTGGTAGGCTACTAAAATAACAGACAAGCACACATGTATGAATCTATTCCATTTCATGAAACACAACTAATCAATTTGTATTGATAATATCATTAAGATATGAAACACTGGAAGATGTTTGTCTTAATGGTGGTAGTGGGTGCCATGCTATCATTCATATGAAACATTTTGAATATCCAATAAAAGGGATCATCGCCCAAGCAGTCCAGCACTGTCAGTGCTTTGATAGTAATGGAGCTGAAGGAAATAAAATACTTAAGCTTATTGCACGTAGTAAGAATTTTCCAGAAATGGGGACCAGTCCCCAATATCACGAAAATACTAGAGTCAAATATCAAACTCAATCTCGACTAATTTTACCTCATAAGATTTTGAACAATACCTACTATGCTTGTAAAATGAGTCGAGATTGAGATTGAGATCTGACTTAAGTATTGTCGTGATATCGGGGCCGGGTTGCTTATCTTGCGTTTTGCACTAAATTGAGACCTTTATCACGGCCCACTAATGGGAGATATTCGTTTTTCTCTAGAAATTTATTAAAAACCGCAGCTTGTGTGGCCAGTCGGCGCCACTTCTAAGTAAATGGCTATGGTTTTATTGTTTGGCATTCGAATGGGTTTATTTACAGCTTTTCAGGACACGCTTTTGTGAAATACAATTTATTTTGGGTAAACGAGAAACCACAATTGACAAGGATGAGACATATGTGCGCGTTATTGGATGAAACGATATTTATAGCTAGCAATATAAAGAGAACAAAACAAACGTTATGAATATAACCATAAACTAGGATTTTATAATCGAATAAGCAATGCTCCATTAGACATGCCGTAACCAAACCGTCTTTGATTGCACAAAGAACGCCCAATACACGTGCAATGGAATGCAACAAACTATATCATTCCACGAACGTCCTGAATCTGTGTCAGGCTGGCGCGGATAACTAAGCAAAACATTCAAAGAATAAGTACTATGCAACATTTGTAATGTCCCCTTTGCGAAGAATTCGTCCTTTTGTCATATAACTTACAAATGACTTACACTTTAAAATCAAGACAACTGGTGCGCCTTATAGATTTTCTGGAATCAAGGATGCATTGCATGTTAACTTGTTTTCACGCTGTATGTACGCGAAAGGGTACGCGAGCAGATGTCATAAAGCGCGCTAGCGATTTTCGAAAAAGTAGCTTGCGTACCTTCTGTGTGCTTACAGCATGCATCAATCTGTATATTTACATTTCAAATCATTAATCATCACGAATAAACATTAGTAAAATCGTCTGCATTTGAGTATTTTAAATGTTTAAGAAAGGTTATTGACAACATAGTACGTTTATATAAAGAAAAAACCTATAATTGTAACGTCGGATATCAATTGTTAAATGAAGTCGCGCTGATCCAATCAGAGCGCATTATTTAAATAAACAATGCTGTCATAGCCGTTTTATGGCCGTCAAGATTGAATTTATTGCAGTTCATTGATGCATGAAAACATTTGGTCTCCGTGGCCTAGTGGCTAATGCGTCCGCCTACGGATCGATAGGTTGTGTGTTCGATCCCTGGCCGCGTCATACCAAAAGACGTTAAAGGTTGGTACAAGTAGCTCCCTTGCCTGGCGCTCGGCATTTAATTAAAAAAGGGTAGTGCTTGGAAAAGAGGTGTACTGGTTTAACCCAGGAAAGTTGTATCGTATCCCATGAATCGGTGCTTTACACCCAGCACGTAAAAGAACCAATGGGTCTCTTCGAAACCCGGACTTCCTTGTATCCCACCACTGTCTCTTCCGCGTGCTGTCCCTTCAGCAAAAACAAAGGACCTCGTTGGAAATATTAAGCCCTTACACTTTCACGTGTTATCATTGACCGCAAGGTCTAAAGAAATACATACGTACATACATTCGGGCGAGAAATGTTTATAAAAGAAACGTTCGAAGTTATAACTACCTAAATATGAATAAGCGGACGAATCAATTAATATATGCTAAAAACAAAAATGCAAAAGATTATTGGAAATTATTAAAAGATGGAACAACTCATAGAACTCCTTAAAATATATCGCTTGAATCGTTTACAGCCTACTTTCAGGCAATTAATGATCCTAATAGTAGGTTTTTCAGCCGGACGAAGACATATTATACTTTAATAAGACTATTTTACAAAATGAATTAAAGATAATGTTTTTTGAACTAGATTTGCCATTCACTGAGGAAGACGTTCTTAAAGGTATTTCAAATTTGAATTTGGGCAAAAGTGCTGGTCCAGATCGGATACTGAATGAATTTTTGATATATGGTAAACATAGACTATCGTCTTTTCTTTTAAGGTTATTTTATACACTATTAATAACCGGGTATTTTCCGGAAAAGTGGAAATTTAAACGAAGTTGAAAGTTTTCGAGGAATCACATTATTAAGTATTGTGGGAAAACTATTCACAAATATTATTAATAGTCGGCTTTCAACTTTGGCTGAATATTACCATGTATATATCGAGGCACAAGCCGGATTCAGAGCTAAAATGAGTACCGTTGAAAACATTTTTGTATTACAAAATTTAATTAACCATGTTCTTAATGAAAACAAGCAGTTATTTTGTGTTTTTGTTGATTTTACAAAAGCGTTTGATTATATAGTACGAGACAATATGTGGTATAAACTTTATATATTAGGACTACGAGGCAATCTCTTTTCATTTATAAAGTCTATGTATAATCATGTGTATTCAAGAGTTAAACACCAAAACGAGTTAAGTGCAGTGTTTGAAAGTCATTTAGGTGTACGTCAAGGCGAATGCCTATTGCCATTATTATTTCCATTGTATATTAACGATCTATTTTACTATTACTTTATCTATTTTACTCTTATATGCAGACGATATTGTAATTTTTGCTAATTCAGCAGCAGAACTGCAAGCGAATATTAATATATCAGAGGAATATTGTAACACATGGAAAGAAACTTAAGATCAATATAACCAAAACAAAGATATTGGTTTTAAGGAAAGGGGGTAGATTACCTATAAATCTTCAGTTTTTCTATCAGGGATTACCATTGGAGATTGTAAACAAATTTACATATTTAGGTATAGTCTTTAGCTCAGAGGGTTCACTTATGCGTGCTACCAAAACGTTATCTGGCCAAGCACATAAAGTAATTTTTAAATTTAGAAAATATTTGAACAAATTTACTAATATAACACCTGAACATAAATTGGAACTTTTTTTGACAAATTTATTAGACCTATCCTATAATATGGTTCAGAAGTTTGGGGATTTTCAAAACGATTCCCAATTGAAAGGATACACACCCAATTCATAAAATATGTACTTTCGGTTAAAACAACAACACAAAATGACTTTGTTTATGCAGAGACGGGCAGATTAGATCTACTGTCGCAATGCATTATAAATATTATTAAATACTGGCTTAAAGTTTTCAGTATGCCGAATGATAAATATGTAAGAACCATCTATAATGTAATGATTAATGATGTTGTAAAATTTCCAAATAAAACAAACTGGGCAGTACATGTTTAAACAATATTGAGTAATATGGGGTTTCATCACGTTTGGCGTGCACAAGGAGTTGGTGATATTTCAAATTGTGTGTCATTTTTAAAGCAAAGAGACGTACGAGACGTTTATGTTCAAAATTTAAACAGCAGATTGTCAGACTCCTCAAGAGCTTTATTTTATAGAAACATTTCTGATTTTGAATTAAAACCCTATCTTAAGTGTGTTAATGTACAGAAATTCAGAATTGCTTTAAGCCAATTAAGATTATTGTCGCATCGATTAAATATAGAAGTTGGTAGGTGGAATACAATTTTGGAACAAAGACTTTGCCAACATTGTAATGTCTTAGAAGACGAATTTCATTTCTTGGTTAAATGCAGCCTGTATATAAATATTAGATCTAAATATATTCCTAGATATTATCGTATTAATCCAAATATGTTTAAAACCATAGACTTGCTGAATACAGATCATACTGATTTGTTAAAGAATCTTTCTATTTTCGTGAATAAAGCATTTGCTCAGAGAAAGAATTTCATTACTTTACATGATACATGATTATTATATGTTTTAATACCAGCCGTTATATAGTTGTAATAAGGATTTGTTCGTAATAATTCTTCTTTTGATTAACATTTGCTACTATTTTTGTTACTGTAAAATATCTCAACTAGTTAAAAAAACATATATACACCGCCAAGCAAATGTTAAATAATGGAAATGATCATGGACTATCATAGTCTACTTCATTGATGTATATATGTGTGATGTTATGTGTGGAAATAAACTTGTGTTCTGTTCTGTACATAGTGTACGGTTGTTGAAGTCTGAATCTCCTTGCACTGACCAATGTTTTCATATACAAATGAACCGCAGTTCTTAAAGGTTTAATGTTTATATTTCCACTCAATATTTGCAACATTTCGCTGGGTTGATCTAACTACAACTTTGAAAAAACTTTTGAACAGCGGAATAGCGTCAATGACATCACTTGTTTTATCGACGTCACATACATATTTTACCGCAATAAAAGTCGTTTGTTCCATCATTAACGCTTCTTTAAGATCAGCTGCGCCAGTATTCAATATTAATATTATCCTTATCTTTAGACCTGCTTCAGTGAGTCAATTCAGTCTATTGGCCAGCTAAATATACAAGCTAATAAAAACACTTGAATTTAATAATATATTTAAGTTTAATCTCAGCTACTTATTGAATACGGCTGGCGATGTATTCTGAAACTGTTGTGTTCATTGGAATATGAATGTTACAAAACAATAGGCGTTCAATAGAAATATGTGAATGTACCCAGATGCATGCTAGATTCTGACCAGGTTTTAAAGCTGCACTATCAAAGATTGAACGTTTTGACACCTTTTTTTTATTTTTTGTCTTTAAACGAGCCAATTTTAGCGAAAATCCATGGAAAGTAGTAATATAAGACTGCTAACAAAAAATAAGATCGCAATTTTTTATATTTAAGTTCAACAATTGATGTTTAATGCATTTTTCTTAAACCGTTAAAACATTAATTCTCGAACGGAAATATCAAAGTCTGCGATCTGATCTTTTGTCAGGTATCTTATATCATTGGTTTGCGGATATTTACACCAAAAAAATCCTCTTTCCAAGACAAAAAAAAGGTAAATCTGTGAGAGTGCAGCTTTAAAAGGAAGTCTTGGAAAATATTACCCATGAAACGACCCATTCAAGCACAATCATGTAAGGAAATGAACGACGTTTAGTGCCGGCTTATGCCGTTTATATCACATCAAAAGTGTGAACAATCATTCCGCTTTAGGTATCTCTCAGACAAGAACCAGGAGACAAGCATCCCGGAAACTTCCAGGAAAGTTCCTTTTGTATAGGGTTTTTATGCGGCTTCCCGGCTGATGCAGCCTTGTTTTAGGACAATCATCGTCAGCGGGCCCGGTGTGTTGCCATAAATAGATGAGATGAGAATCGGTTTCCGCATAAGCATATAGAATGTCCAAAAGAAGAAGAACATTCCTTAAATTAACACATGACAGTTAAGCAATGAATGGTTATACCATCTCAGACATTTGGCTACTTTCCATATTAAGTTACAAGGTTTTAGAGCTCATTGATTTGTTTTCAAAAACAGGCTGGATATACGTAATCTACTTTTGTGGTAACATTTTCATCATAGTGTTTGTACTCCGGGTTTGGTCACTTTATTAAATACACAGTGGTTACGTTCAACCAACTTCATTTTTTCCTTTTCATTAATAAGAAACGCAATCTTTCTCTAACATCGTTTAATGCTTAGTATATGTGAGAAAGGTTCTCCCTATATATGGTGTTAGGGTCGTGAAGCACTAGAAATCAGTGTTATTTTGTGCGCAATTGGTCAATTGTCTATGGAATATATCGGAAATTTATTTAGTAGTCTGTAACCTTTCAGGGTCAACCCGGAGTTATCCAAAACTTCCGAAATATATGTTGTGTTACCAATTTTTCCTCCCATCAATAGAAGTGTGAAATTTAAAACCGTTTCCAGCGTTTAAATATGAGCATTTGTTGATTTTGAAATGTTCGGTAAAAGCTATGGAAGGCCATGTGGGTCATTATGGACTCAAGTCTTTTCCTGCACGATCTAATGTTAAAATGTGTGTTTTTATAACATTTATTAACTACAATCTGGGGTCCTACTCCCAGCTTCAATTATTTAATGACCGAATTGTGTTAAGACAGATAGATTAAAGATATTTCGAGTGCAAATATGTGAAAAAATACCACTTCATAGTATTTTTTCGCAAACACACGATTTTGACTCCGGGGTGTTTTCAAAGAGCTCTAAAATTATCGACAATCTCAGACCATTGGCTACTTTCCATATTTATAGGTTTGGTTTTAAAGCCGAATGGTTTGTGATTTCAAAAACAGGCTGAACATATTGGGTCTACCTGATCTATGTTTTTTGTTTGCATTTTAACCGCATTGTTATTACTCCGCGGGATTTGGTCTCTTCATCGAATACACAGTGGTACTTTCTCCAAATCTATTTTTCTTAAAACAAACGTTACTTTCTTTCTAAAATTGCTTAATGTTATGTACATGTGTGGATGTTTTTCTCCTTTTCTGATGTTGGGGGTCGGGGACCAGTAGAAATCAGTGCTTATACATCCAATGTTGTTTTTGAAGGAAAACAGCAGCGGTGCTCCGATTGTAGTAAGCGGATGTCAATTTTATTCTCAATCAAGGGGTATTACCGTTTAACAACTCTTTTTGTTAGAGATATGGGACCTGCTAAAATATTAGTAACTCATTGCAAACATGAACGAGTTCGAAGTCATGTAAAATAAAATATTTAATGTTTTACGGTGTGACCAGTAATATAGCTTTTGCACGATTGTTCCAATGACGGCGACGCCGATGCCGCAAACGCTTTGACAAACCAAAACTTTTCTTTTTCAAAAAACAGGCGATCTTAAAGCTGCACTCTCACAGATTGATTGTTTTGACAATTGTTTTTTTGTCTTGGAATGAGCCAATTTTTGCGTGATATAAGACTGCTTACAAAAGAGAAGATCGCAGTTTTCATATTTACGTTTGAAAATTGATGTTTTATGGATAAAACAATTACAATTTACCAAACAGTTGAGATTTGTTCTATTCTTACTTATCTTACATGACTGAAATGATCCTGAGACAAAACACATGAGCATAACACAGATAAGATAAGTAAACCAACGTCTTGTAGATATAAAGTATTATCATTTTACAAAATAATTAATATGCCCTTTACCCTGCATTTCTTGAAGAACTCTATGAAGGAGAAGGGGAGGGTGACGGTGATACTCGATTGCCTGTAGGGACTGGCTGTGCGCTTCCGAGATTCGAACGTCGCCATTAGGTCCACCCAGCCCGCTGGCCGCTTCCGCCGGAAATGCTGAATAATTTCCGCCCCAAATATGAAGGACAGCAGCCGCTCAAACTCCTCATCGACGCCTACGTGAATTGAAAAGCGACCGTATTGTGTTGTTAACATTCACAAGTAACAATTGATTTTAATATCAGTTTATATTTTGGCTAGCATGAAAGGCTTGATATGACATCAGAATTAAATAGATATACCTTATAGAATTTATAATTTATTTTTCTTACACACAAATCATACTTGGAAATATTTAATTATTTCAACTTACAGTGTTTCCATATATATATATACATAAACATATATATATATTCTCAGTAAACATGACCTTTACAAAGGTTCAAACCGAAAATCTAACATGATTAGTTATTTCACTGATAACCGTTACCAATGGAGCCGTGCGCACCGCCGGACGCCCTCTGCAGCTCCCGGAGGCGCCCGCCAGCAACGAGCTCGTGCACCGTGATGTCGACCGTGCCGCCTCCGCAATCCACCACCATGTAACGTGTGCCTGTAGCAACACAAGTTCTTAGAGCCGACTGCGTGTAATATGATCATAACTATTATTTTATGCACTGGTTGCCTTGGGGTAAATTTTGTTTCTGTATTTGCTTCGTAAGCAAAAGTTTATTATCTTCTTCGCAAAGTTCTGCATGAAATGCATTGAAATAAATTCGACAATATATTACCAATGTGATGTCAAATTGAATTACCGCTAGCTCAGTTTTATTTCAGAAAGCCGTGCTGGTCTCTGAAGTACGTAATTAAAAATATAAAACTGATACCGATGTTATTTATTGCAGGCTTTATTTCAAAATATCACAGCAGGAATATTGCAAAAATATGCACAAAATGCATATTTATTATTTTTCTGATAACGATTTTAATTCATTTACTGGCAATATGTATTTATTGGAATAGTTCAGACTTCGTGGGCGTTGATAATTATACTACAGACTTAATTCAATTCCTATCAAAACCTATGTATTGCATTAACCGTAAAATCGTAAAAGGCAAGGTTTGGATAATTAACTAATTAAATAAGATAATGACCTTTCTCCAGATCATTCGGAACGAGGCTAACTTCTGTAGATCTTAGCTCTGGTAAACTCAACGAAGATGCCCGAGAGATATCCGATGATACATTTTTGGCAGGCGAGTTTCCGCTTGCAGAAGACATCAAGCGTCTACAGTAAATTGATGCCGCTTCCGGTTCGAGCGCTATCAGGAGTCGCTCAGGGTCGTTTGGCGGCACGATTCCAGCCTGACAATACATCAAACCAAATTACATGTCACGCCATATATAAGAAATACGGTACATAAAAGGATTAACCCCCGGAAATTCTTTTAGCTTCTGAAGGGCATTAATTCAGTGTGGTCGTATATCATGACGGCGACAAGTTCCGTCTCAGATAGTGAGAAAATGGGTTGGATTTCCTTGACAACGCTGTGTATATAGCACTAGCGGTTTCCCGAGTTCAAATCAGAAGAAGTGTAAGCGCAGCACTTCTTTATTTCTAATATTAACAAGAATCGATTACCAAAGTCAATACAAGTCTAACACTTCAAAGTTCAAATACATGGTATACAACTAGTATTTACAATAGCATACACAAGTCAGTATAAGTCTAGATTCAGCACTTTAAATATATTGTATATTTCTTATATATTTACACCAATTCATGACAAACGTCAATTCGGCTTAAGACAGAGGCTAGAGCAGCGGTATATTTGATTTTTGCAATGACAGAATGTACCAAGACCTTCTTCATTAGCCCCACCATATATGCAGTGCGGAATAATAGTAATATATAAATATTTTTAAGATGCAATATATTAAAATTTGTTTTTAAAACTATTGTGGTTTAAATTACCTCGTCTAAATGGGGTGTACAATACAACTGGTTATATGACGATGACCATAGATAAATCCTAGAAAGGTGCATAAAAACAAAGCATTCGCGATACCAATGTTGATATGAATATGATTTCAACAATAGAGGACACACATATTCATAGTTCAGGCAATACTATCAGTACTGACTGTGCGGATATAGTTATGCAAACAGAGGAAAATAAACAGAAAGTTCATGTCTGCGAAAGAACATTAAAGCTGCACTCTCACAGATTGAACGTTTTGACAACTATTTTATTTTTTGTCTTGGAACGAACCAAAATTGATGCGAAAATGCATGCAAACAAGTCATATGAGACTGCTGACAAAACATTTAAGATCGCAGATGTTTATATATTAAATTCAAAAATTGATGTTTTATGCATTTTTTTAAACCGTTAGTAACGCTTTTAGCCATAAAACATTTTCAAACAGATATATGCGATCTTATCTTTTGTCAGCAGTCTTTTATCACTGGTTTGCAGATATTTGGACAAACATTTGCTCATTCCCGGACATAGTAAGTTGTAAAAACGGTAAATCAGTGAGCGTGCAGATTTAATGCGATGTTCATTTAAAACCATTATAATGGATTCTCGAGTGTCTTTTAAAGCTGCCAAATTCGTTCATACATGTGATTTTTCAAATACCAGAAGCAGAATGTCCCATGTATGGTGGCATATAACTGCCGTAAGATTACCTGTTAACGTTCGCGAATTGTTTCGTGTTAACCACTTAATTCTTGCGATAAACGGGAAAATATAGCTAAGGAGGAAAAACTCTTAAAGAAATTGCAAAATAATAGAGGAAGAGTTACAAACAAGTTCATTAAACGCAATCATTTCCTCTAAAGCTGGTATTCATAAAACATCTTAAGTCATCTTTCTTCACTTAAATCGAGTACTTAACAGTGTTTTTCAAAGTCACATTAAAAGAAATGTATAATGTTGTTGTTTTTTGTGGTTTTTAACCATTCAATAACATCAATGAAGATCATATTTATATAAAGCTTTTATATCATATAATCTTGAGATACTGCACTTAGCCTTAGGAAGATGACAAAAGATAGTAAATGACTTATTGACCATTATGACAGTTACGGGAAGAATTGACAAGCGGAACTTGCGTTCTACATGCCGCATTAATAACAAACTGCTAATTCAGAATAATAGTGTATGCGATCTTAATAGTACGTTTTGAAACATGTTTTACCTCGTAAGCCGCTTGACGCATAAACTGCTTAGCCGAGGCTTTCCAAATAGCGGGCACTGTTATGACCCAACGAATGACGTCATTGGAGACCCTGAGCGTTGATTGGTCGCATATTTCCTGTGTGGCAAGATCCTTAAAGTAAGCCAGACTGTAGGAGAATACCTTTAAGGCGCTGACTTCTTTTCCGGAAATGGTTCTCAAAACGGAGTCTTCCCTCAGACCCTGTAATGGGACAGAACTGTATGTTATTGAATGCATCACCTGTTCCTGGCAGAAGGGATATGCGTTACGCTGTCATATATTTTCTAAATAAATGCAAATGAATATCTTTTGGTGTTGTTTATATATTGTTCCTTAATTTGAGTCAGTTCACGCCTTCATGTCAAATAGTACTATAGATAATTGACCACTTTGAAACAGAAGGTTCCCGATGTCTCTAGCTAGCACCAAATAATCAAGCATCTGAGCGAGCCATAGACTCTGATTTGACCAAACTTGTTCTAAGCATGCTTTGCCACATGAAGTTTTATATCAGCACTGCGCGAAGTGGCTGAGTCAACTCCAAGCAAGGAGGTAAGATTTGAAAACATTTTTAAATAATAACACGCCCCATCTATGTATATGTGAGACTGAACCAAATCATTTAGACCGACAATATACTCTCTACGAAAATAGATTTCTGTATGCATCGTCAAATCCGCTCTACATGATATGGAGCTTCAGTAAATGGGGTAAATCCTCGATCGTCAAATATGTACGAACACCAAGTTAAAGTTATCTTGTTTAGCATCGGTGTGTGACATGAATTATAGTTACTTACCCCATCATTATATAACATCATCTTGAACTTATCAAAGTACATCCACTTAGTCGCATCCTTCGGGTCAAGGTCGTTATAGAAATCTCGCGCCTGGAAGCCGAACGAATGGAATTGACCTTCCGGCGTGAGGAGAATGGTGGTGGGAATCTTCTGGTCGAAAATACCTGGCTCCCCGCTCTCATGCCGCCGCATCAGCAGGATCGTGTCTGGGGTGGAGATTGATAGGGGGGACGATGAATGATATGTTTTGTATGGGGTGTATTTATTGTGTCATTAATTACGAACTACACCCAAATGGCTCTACATGTTTATCTAAACAAACAACACAGTAATCGTGAAACTACTAGTCACCTATGTTGATACATTTTATACATCATGAAGTCGTTAAATGAAGCAGTGTACAAGTAGAGTGAGTTTACATAGTGTTCAGTAGAAATTGAAGTATTCATCTAAACTATTTCTTACCATCTGTGTAAGTTAGCAATTCAATTTGGGAACACTCACATGCTCATGTCATTACCTGGATCGTGCGCAAAACTATACGCATATCCACTGTATGTTGTTCCGAAATCTATAGCAATCACAACGAAGTGTTCACTCTGTGGTGTGGAGGACCAGCGGTGGCGAAGCTCTTCAAATGTCATCCTGTCTGACGTCTCATAGGTGGAGTGGCGGCGACGTCGCTCCTGGTTACCGGTACCTCTACAGGCGTTTCTCTCGAACTCTTTGCGCTCTGGTGGTTCTTCATTTTCTTGAGTATTTTCGTCAGGCCCGTTTTGAGGAGAGAAAGCACTATTTGGTTCGATAGAATGGCTGTCGTCAGTTTTGACCGTCTCCAGATCTTCAAGATCAACACTCTGTAGGTTTTCGATATCCTCTAAAGAATTGCAAGTATCTATGGCAACCGGTAATGGTAACGGTTGAGACACTGGCTGAGATTCAAAGAATTTCCTCTTCAGCTTCGCTAGTCTCCGCCTGTGCCTCGTTAAGAAGTCCATACCCTCGCTGCTGTGTTTCGTGTCAGGAGTGTTCAACGGGCTCACTAATGATGAGTCGTGAGATTTGCTGCGTTTGTGTTTTGAATGTTTGTGTACGTTTTCCCGCCGTCGACATTCACAAGATTTCTGTCCATTTTCCCCGGTGTTCTGTGCTTTACCCTGGGCTAGTAATGCCTTTGACTTGTAAATGTTTTGAACATAATTGTCTTCTGTGGAGCTGATCTTGAAAGTCAGATCTTTCATTTCTTTGTCGCCAATGAGGATATTGTCGAAGCTGTGCAGCATATTTTCTGCATCTGTATCTGTTTCAAGTTCAATATTTATTCTTGGATCAGCAGGCTGTTTTTCTTCATTTTTCAAATTTTGGCATACCGCTTTTGTTTCCTCATCCCCAATGATGTTCTCTTTTTCTTGACCGCGTTGTTGAATTTCGGAACAACTATTACCATTCGAACTGACAACCGTTGTGTTAATGTACGTGTCCGTCTTTGCCGTTCCATTCCGTATGGGCCGCCTGGTTTTGTTTGGGGTTGGTATTTTGTATTTGGTGACGTCCAGTTTGTTTTCCTCTTCAGCAGCTGAAATGCATACAGTAGTTAACGATAACCAAACATACACGATAAGACCTTAAAGATGCACTATTACTCCAAATTTAGATTTAACACATTAAACACATTTGTTTTAATGTACCAAAAAGGATGAACAAATGTCGAAAATAGTGGTTCTTATGAAGGATACCGAGTTTAATTTAAAAGAAATGTGCATAAAACACGGTAATTCTACCTTATGAGACAATTGTAAATCGCAGTAAATCTTTTAGCATTCACCAACCATTAAATATTTTTGGGTTTTCAGCTATTAAATACACAGTTATAATACTGTTATTAGTAATTAATATTTTCCATAAATGCATAATTTAGTAAGAAGTTGAGGGTGTATCACTCAAATTTTATGTTTGGTATACATGTGATTGTATTGATTTTGAATAAAAGTGTCACTTTAAATGTCTGTTAAGTTAAAGAAGCCCTCTTATAAACGAGCGCGCGCCAAAATGGCGTCAGATAAAAAGTGTGTTTATATGTCAACTTCACAAATTAAAAAGATAGAGGATAATTGTTTGTTTCAGTGTAAGATCGTAATGTATTTCACCGAGTGAGCACTAAACTCTATATCCAAGTGTGGCTTACCCACGAGTGAAATATTTACTTTTTATGTTTACGAGGTGAAATATATTGCTTTTGTACACTGAAGCAAATAAATAAAAATCCTTTTATTATATACCTATATTAAAAGTCATTTAATTACACCTTTTTTATAGAAAAACGAACCGCTTTGTATGTGCACGTAACGTCATTTCTGAAATGACGTCGTTGAAATCGTATTCCAGTCCTGTGCGCGCTGATGTTTTAATTTGGAACCGAGAGCGGGCTTAAATTTCATAACAGTGAAATATATCAATGTTTGAAACAGTGAAATATCAATTTTATTTCACTGATAATTCTCTTTAAACCGGAAACCATAAAATAAAACGTGTTAGTGCCTTGTTGACCTCCGAAATACTGTTAAGTGTATTGCTCGAAACAGACATCGTACGATACGATACGACGTAGCCATACATTCTTATTCATCAAAGGTTTGATAATGATTAATCTATAGCACCTATAATCTGGTGAGCCATAGTGTTGCGTGATTTGTATGCCTATTCATCAGCGTGTGAATACCACGTGAAACATAGCGCAGTCTACGCCGCTTACGGAGCCCCGCCTTCGGTTTTTACCAGAGTTTGATTGAGAGTTTAGTTTCTTAAAACACTTCGACAGACCTTTTTACAGAACGGCCGTCTGACAGAGCACTGTCAAAACAAAATTTTGGAAACAGGTTTGTTGAAGTGTTTGATGAAACTAATCACCTTATCAAACTGCTGCAATAAAACGAAGGCGAGAGCGGCATAGACTGCCCTTTGTTTCATTTAAAATAGTGTAGTAAAATAACAGTTTTTGTTTTGTTTTAAGTCTTCATTTTAAGCAAAATGTTGATTTCCGACGTAGCATATATTACGTAATTTATCGCATGGTAAAAACACACTGTTAATATCCTTTTCCTTATCCGACAATAAAAATAAAGGACGCCGTACTAATGCGTACTGAGAAAAATGCATATCATGTTACTGTCGCTTTCCGGCCCCGTTTAATGCTTAGGTGCCATTCTTTGACACACTGCAATTTGTTATTTGACTAAATATATTAAAGATGCATTCTTATTCCCACGTAAGATATACCACAATTAACCAAAAAAGGATGAATTAATGTCGAAAACAATGTTTTTTATAAAGGATACCGAGTTGAATTGGAAATAAATTTGCATAAAACACGGTATTTTTACCATATGAGACTATAGTAGACCACAGTTTCACCAATCATTTGATATGTTTGCGTTTCAGCTATTAAGTACACGGTTACTATCTTGTTATCAGTAAATAATATTTTCCATAAATGCATTATTTAGTAAGTAGGTAAAGGATTATCACTCAAAATGTATGTTTGTTATGTATCGATTTTGAATAAGAGTGTCACTTTAATGAGTTTATAAAAGAAAAGTTTGTTTACTATACTATATATATTAATGAGTTTGTTATAGAAAGTGTCAAGAACACTGTGTCATTTGCTATGCTCATTCGTCATGCATATACCTTCAGGTAATGTACGTTTTATTGGAACTTCCACTGATTTATTCCGAATATAAATAGGTCCCAGCACAGAAATTTGCCTCTGTCCCGCACTAGTATTCATGATTCCGGCATCCTTACCTCAAATATGTGATAAAATGCGACCAGAGTCTTGTTTATAATAAGATAGTTAAATGCGAGCGGTGTATTGTTTTGACATTAGGAATAAAAGTGTGATGTTAAGGAGGGCTGGAGGCCCGCCAAATTTAGAAAGTTAACATTAAACAATATTCGCGTCACGTTTGTGCAGAAAACTTGAAAAATATATGCAGAATTTTAAAAACGATGATTTTTCGTTAGTAATTAATCGCTAAAAAACTTTATTATTATTATTTTTATCATCATCATCATCATCATCATCATCATCATCATCATCATCATCATCATCATCATTAATGATGTTGTTGTTGTTGTTGTTTTTATCATCATCATCATCATCATCATCATCATCATCATCATCATCATCATCATCAACACAACCACCACCACCACCACCACCAGCGTCGTCGTCGTCGTCGTCGCTTCGTCGTCGTCGTCGTCGTCGTCATCATCATCATCATCATCATCATCATCATCATCATCATTATTTTTTTTATTTTTTTTTATTATCATTATTATTATTATTATTATTATTATTATTATTATTATTATCATTTGTAATAAATATGCATCGAATCCCTTGAAAACACTATATTGCATAGTTGTTTGTTCACATGGGCCATAGCCTTCTGAATGTTTTGTAAAAAAATATCTTGAATCTATTATTTGTGTGTGTTTTATACCATATCAAATAAGTACACATTTCTGAAGAGTCGGGCCTCCGCTATCTAGGGTGTCGGGTTACTGGTAATTATCCACGGCCGGTTCGGCGATTAGCTGCAATCAGCCACGCCGACTTGGGGGGCGTGACCCCGCATACAGCGTCAACCTAGAACAGCACTCTGGTAAACAAAGGTTTCATGTATATTAACAATTAGACCAAGGTGTGCTGTACTTGAACTAGTATCGTGTATGTATATACTATAAAAAAGAAGCTATATATAATTATAATTAATGCTTTTACTGATCGTTCCCATGAGTTTGTGCAAACATGTAAATAAAAAAAAATAGTACAGTATGTACTCGCTTTCTTACGAACATAAGTACGGGGTATTGAGCTCGGATATTACTACCCTTATGCAATTATTTTACAAATGGGATTACACTTTAAATTTATATATAAATGCACGTGTTGATGGAGGCCTTATAATTCAAATAAACGAATATAGTATTGTTTACTTCTGGTAACTCTTTTAGTAACATTAACTGGCCAGTAGCGGCCTTAGCCGGGGACGAACCCGGCGCACACCCCCTCTAAAATTGTTCAAGATTTCTTTTTACGTCAACATCCGAGAAAATATATGACAAGACTATATCAGACAAGAATACCAAATTATTCCCTTGGAAAGACCTCAGCGGCTCTAATGATCTCACTTCAACTATGAATTGTTCGTATTCTTTGTTTAGGTGTCATCTTTCTTCGTAATCCTGAACACTCCCCTGTTAATGTTACTTTACACGTCCCATCTTACACAGTATTTATATTATAAATGTACGCTATTCATATCACATTCACCAGGAAAACAGTAATAACGTAAACAAAAAAATACAGAAAAAGTACCCGTGTATGATCTTAAAACAAACCATTAATGTTCGTGTGTGGTTTATAATGTCATTTAAATAAAACTTATTCTATACAACTTAATATACGCATGGCACTCAAATGAATTAAAGTAAAGATAGTTAGATGAAACCACTACTACCGTTCAAGTTTGTCATATGATGTCATATTTAAAAGTGTATCTTGTTATGCATACTTAAACATGCGTATGGCTTTAAAATCACATAAGTAATATTCCTCTACCTTGTAAACAAAAAAAGTAATTTGAGTTAAGTGCACCTATCTATGGTTTGTCCTACCAGGGGAGGGGTGGGGGCGGGAGAAGGTATATCGGGGTCTTAAGACAGCTGGTTGCCGACAGGCGGGATTGGACAGACCGCAGGTTATAAAGTTTTGAAATTTCTTTGACAATATCGATGACATGTCTCGATTTCCCGGACTTACAAAGAGTCATGTTAAATATTTCATATTTTGTGATTAAAGATTACAATTATTGCTCCCATAAAAGGGATGTCTGCAAAAAATATACCCCACCATTTCAATCCAATCGCCAAAAAATATGTTTCTGTGAAACTCGTCAACTGTAACAACCAGATATAGTTCATAATTACCATTTGTTTTTCAATTATTGTGGTCTATACAGTAAAGTAACCGCTGTATGAAGTTTGGTATCAAGCGTCTGTATGGTGGTATGTAGCCTTCTCTAAATAAATCAAGCGGCTGTCAGACTAAGACCAAAATAAACACATGTAAGTCAAAGGATGCTCCAATATCATTGTTTTCTTAATTGTGTTTAAAAAGGTTATATTTCTTTTTGAATGTGACTATCAGTATGCTTTTAATTAAGCGTAAATAATAATAATTGTTTATAGGAATAATGGTTAAACGGCCGTTTCGTTTAAGTTTTTACCAATTCGGACGTATTTTTCGGATATTTTATCTCAAAATTTATTATCAGCCCAAGGAAACTAATTCTTGAGTTAAAATATTATCAAGAAATGTGTTTAATAATAAAAAATATATCGTCAACTTAATGATTGCATATTATATATCTTATGTATACACATTAGTTCGCTTTAAGTTAAAGTTTAAAGTAAACAAATTTGGGTATTTTAGATCTGCATCATGTAGTATTTTGTCTGCCTTGGTTTTGTTTTCAAAGCCTATTCAATTTAAAAATAAAACCAAGCCAGACCAAATACTATATATTTAAAATACCCACAGAAAATCACTTGAAGGGAACAAATGTGTATACATAATCAGTGCTCCAGCTAGCCCGTTTTTCAATGGCGTAGCCTGTGCCCCTTTTCTTACCGCCCTGCCCCCTTTTTGAGTACTGCCCTTTTCACGAATGCTCTATTAGCGCCAATTATCCTGTTAGTGCCCTTTTTACAATTGAAATCATTATGAAAGATCGGCAGCCCTTAATCCGCTGTCATAATTGAGACAAATTACGTAATACTTATGATAATAGTGTTCCCGCTAGGTGTCACCATGCCCCCATTGACTTCTTAAAATATGCTGTACTGCCCTTTCATCTTCCCATGTGCCTTGTCGAAGTAATATGACAGCTATTTGTGTAGTGAGCAGACGACCTACATGTATTCCTAATCATTCATCTTCTAATCCAATAATTAGGAAGAGCCAAATAGGGAAACATCGGCAGGAGGCGGGGCTATTGAATGTCAGCCAATCAGAATATACATTTTGAACTCGTTCATTCAATTTTAAAGTTTGTAAAATGCGAAAAAAATTCGAAGGGGTGGTGAACAAAGTTGTCAAGCACTATAAAATCTTTTAAAATAATTGTTAATTGTATTGTACAGAAGATTCTCGCTATTTTAATTAAACATTGTTGATTGGAAGCAGACGGTCACTGCCAATTTGTATTAAAACATAAGAAAGGTGGCGTATACACAATTAAATACATCACCTTGTCAGTAAATGTTTTGAAAGTTTATTTGTAAAATATTCGTGGTGAAAATTTCTTTGTAACCCACAAAACTATGTAGATGCTTTATGTTACATTTACCTATCATGTCCATGATCTTGTCAAAATTCGCTGAAACTGCCATTTTGTCAGAACGATTTTCGGAGTTATTTTATCAATGTTCTATGATGTATAAGTGTTTTTTTAAGCAAGGGCATTGATTTTTATTGTCATTTTATTCTAAAACATCAGCATATTAAACATTATTTTACTAAAGACAATTAAATAACAGCCAGGCGGAATGTAACATTCGTACCCAATCCCGATTGTACCAAACTAAGATTCGTCCCCTACATATTTGTTTTTTTTGTGTATCTATTTATTTCATTGCTTCAAATGTTTAACTGTGTTTGTTTTTTTCTTCATTTTACATAATTTTTAGGATACATATGTGACATTGCTTTTAAGAAGATGCCAGACAAGTACAATCATACTACCACAGACAAAAAGACAATTTTTAATTTTGATATTAAAACACACCCTTCTAGAATTTGAGAAAAAAAGCAACACCATTTTGTTCAAGTCTGAAAATCATGGAAAATGGTTTAAATTGAGTATGAAAACAAAACAAATTCAAGGAAGAGACCTCCCCCCCCCAAAAAAAAAACCCTTGTGACAGGGGTGGACCCCTCCCACAACCACCCCCAATCGCCCCTACACGACTCGTGTAGCTTGCCCTTTTCAGAACTCTACCCTGCCCTTTTCAAATCCTGGCTGGAGCACTGCATAATGATATCATATGTTCCGAGTGGGTTTTGAACCAAGAAAATCCCTTTTACCAAACAGACACTACAGCTGCTTTGCTCGAATTGAAAGCCCAAAATCAGTGCCTTAGACACTGTTATTTTGCATTTCTTTATGGTTGTTTATGTTTCAAAGTGATAAGTCATGGCAAAGAAGAAAAGTAAGCCATCTGCAGACCAAGTCCGTAAAAAGCGCAGTCAAGAGGTGAAGAAGCTAAACCCCTTTGAGGTGAAGATAAACAAGCAGAAACATGACATTCTCGGGAGGAAAACAGGAAAGTTTGAGATGGGAATGCCAGGTGTGGCCCGCTCAAGAGCAAACAAAAAGGTATGGAATATCTATCTTTATGTAATTGTATTATTTTGCAAATCATGAGTTAGAACAATGGCAAAACCCAGTCCATGCAACCTTGAAAATGAAAAATATCACAGTAAATCATGCAACCTCATATACAGTCTTGTCAGAGTTTTTGAGCATGCAAACCAACTTGGTTTGCGAATGAAGTGGTCACAGGAAGTTACAATAGTTGGTTTGCCTAGTTGTATGATGATCGGTCGCATGGAGTCGCACATGATCGCAGAATGGTCTCATTAGTCTGGTGACTACATTAAAAGTGTGTCGAAAAATAGCTAATTTGGCTACTGTTTCTTGTAAGCATATACCTGACTGTAATTAAAGCTTCATGATGTGATCAACCATATTGTGTTGCTATACGATTGTTCATGCAAATTCATGCAAAAAAATGCTACCAGTTTCTATACTTGTCAAGTGTGATTGCTCTGAGCTCTAAGGTCCTGTGAATCTCTGCCACGGCCCTGGTTGCACAACTGGGAGAATCACAAGCTGTCACAGCACCAATGTGACTGAGCCTTAAGGAGACAATACAACCAGATTGTAATAATTTTCCTTGTTGGTGAGATGACAAAAGATATAATCAATGGAGGAATAACAACACAAGTGTGCTGTACAACAGTACAACTAAAAGTTTAATACTGAAGACTTTTCACAGAATATACCATCATTGGACATGGGCATGAAACATGTAGTCTTTTTCAACAGATGTGTTACAAAAATTAACCATCATTAAAAAATACATTCTTTTTTCAGCGTAAAATGACACTACTTAAAGAACATGAGCAGCAGTTCAAGTCAAACAAGTTTGTGGACAAACGATTTGGTGAACATGATGCATCTCTGTCGCTAGAAGACAAGATGATGAAGAGATACGCCATGGAGAGATCGGTAATCATTTGTCATTGTATTTATTTCCTTTTAATATATGTTCTAGGGGGCGGTGCAAATTTTAAGAGTCTCAAATAGGGGATATTTAAAAAAAAAATGTATCATTTTGTGATGAAGAGTACCCAGTTTCGACCATTTGATGTTAAATATTCGCTACTTTCTTAATATTTTTATCCATTATTATGTCTTGTTAATAAAAAATCAGGTTTTTTTGATTATCTGTGGATAACTTTTCCATCAATTTTTTACAATTCTTGTCAATTTAAACAAATTTATACATGGAAAGAGTTGTGTATGGGATATGTTTTTCTAGTCTATATCATATAAATATATATCAAACATATTTACTTTCCTTCAAGTGTTAATGTTCAGTCATTTTTTATGGCCACATAATAGGACTCTGGATAGACAAGTAAAAAGGTGTATGTATTTAGGCAAGAGCTAATAAAACATATGATTGTCACACTTGAAACTACAATGCATTCAAAGTTTATTGATAGAGGAAAATGGTGGTACAGAATTTTAAGAAGATCTCAACATTTCAGCGAACAACCACTAAAAGCAAGTTCAATCTTAACGAAGAGGAGGAATTAACCCATTTTGGCCAGTCACTTGCGGAGATTGAGAAGTTTGATGAACCTTCAGTCAGTGACGCTGAGGATGATGATGATGAGGACAAGCGAGCAGCAGGTAAAATGAAGCATTTATAATTGGTCTCTTTAAAAATTTGAAAATAAATCAAAAAATAAATCCATATAAATTATAAATGTTATTATATAAATTCTATATTACTATAAATTAAGCAAAGGTAAAATGTTTTATTGGATTTTGAATTTTCTTAGGTAATACAATCCCATCTCCAAAATGCACTCTTTATTTAACATGATGTTTTTTATGATTGGGTTATCTGTATCATATATTATACATGCCAGTCATAAATAGAGGATATGAGTGCTCATTCAATACAGAAATTATTACTGAAGTTTTCTAAATTAAAAAAAAATGAGCCTCAGTGAAGTTTAATAAATAACAAAACAGTGCACACATTTTCAGCACCATTCATTTATGACATCACATCAAAAATTAGTTATACTAGTTATACATAGAAAAAGATTAATTATGTTCATGATGGCGACATCATCTATGATACAGGGTTTGATGTTATTACTCCTATATTACTCCGAAAGGTACTAAGAGAACATACTTACTGTAATGCCAATGTGTCTTCCAGCCAAGATGGTTGCAGAGCAGCACTTTGGTGGGTTCATGAAAAAGAGGGATCCAGAAGATGAGAAGAAATCCTGGAAAGAGCGCATGGAGGAGATGATCTCACAGTCGAAAAAGAAAAAGGTTGGCCTTAAATGATGAAGCCTCAATCGGTTCATGACCACAAGGGCTTCAAAAATCCGAAATTTGCCTGTTTGAGTATTTATGACTTTGCTGGACCATTTTCAGTAACAGAAAATGGCTAAAGAATTCCTTTTTTAATTTCGGTCCAAAATGGCTAAGTCAGTAGAAAATGTATTGTGTCATTGACACATTCTGAAATACCTCCAATAAACATGTCAAGATAACCAATAAATCCATGTTAATTATTTCTCCTGGTTTATCATGTGATTAGTAAATTTCTCCATTGATTAAAAAGTTATGAATAACTTGCTCTTTACTTAATACCTAAAAAGTATATATTATAATTACTAGTATTCATAATAACCTCTCCCTCTGTTTTGCAAGAATTTAAAAGGACAACACAAATAACAGATTTTCTTTCATTTTATCTTGAGAAAATGATACTAGGATGACCATAAGAAAGAACTTATGTTCATATTTCAGTATGAGAAGCAGCAGGAGAAAGAGGTGGCCGTACAGATGACTGTGGAGTTGGATGAGCAGTGGAAATCCCTTCATAACCTCCTACACAAGGGGCTTAAGGTAATAGCTGGATGTAAAATTTCACACCCATAGTTGACACCACAATCACGGTTATTGAACAGAAGTCTGCTGGACTACCTACAAACAAATATTAGGAGTCCATGTCATTACATGTCTAGGAATCCACTGAAGGAAGATAAAAGTCATACAGAAAAAGTTAAATATCTGAACTCATTGTGTCCAAGGCAATATTTTTTTTCTTATTGTTTAATGAACTTTCCAGAACCTGAACAATTATTAAATTCATTTTTGAGTCGTAAGTCTAAAGTCAGGCTTGAGATCATTCTTTATCATGTGCCCAGAGTCATAAGTCTAAAGTCCAGCTTGAGATCATTCTTAATCATGTGCCCAGAGTCATAAGTCTAAAGTCCGGCTTGAGATCATTCTTAATCATGTGCCCAGAGTCATAAGTCTAAAGTCCGGCTTGAGATCATTCTTAATCATGTGCCCAGAGTCATAAGTCTAAAGTCCAGCTTGAGATCATTCTTAATCATGTGCCCAGAGTCATAAGTCTAAAGTCCGGCTTGAGATCATTCTTAATCATGTGCCCAGGGTAAAGATGGGGAAGTAACTTAATTGCTACAAAGACAAGGTTCAAGTACATGCATTAACAAAACTATTCCACGCCTTCTTTGAAAAATTCATTTAACAAGACAGTATTGAATGCTTTTAAAATAAATGTACAGGTATTATTACTTGAAATTGTATAAGCTGTAACATCATGGACATCATAGACATAGTGCTTAAGATGCTAAAATTATGGTATCCTTTGTACATTGACTTCAATGCCTGGTGTCCCCATAATATTTTGTTATCATTGAAAATTGTTTTGTGTGCAAGACAGAATACGTAAAATATATACTAAAAATATAATTTCAAACAAGTTGTTTGGGTCTTCAGCAATTGCACAATAGTGAATCTCAAGTCTGCTTTCAGTTGAAATAATAAGCAAAAATAAAAACTGCAATCCCTGATCTATACTGTATTTCCAGTCATTATTAACACATTAATAATCAGGATGCATTACCATCTGAAATGTAACCAAAAGTATACAGGGTCACAGAGCGTCAAAATATGTAACATTATCACCAATAGCTCAATGAAAGGACAAGCTTATCTGCACCTCTGATACCTACGGTAAATAAAGCAGAGATATAATTTGTCTGCTGTGCCGATAGCTCCAACCTACCCTTCCCCCCAAAAAATAACAACAACAACAAAAAAACTCTTATTTTCACTGATAAAAAAAGTGAACTGGTTGCTTCTGGCTGTTAGATGGGGTGTTGGCACACCAGTTTACTTCAAATTCGAAGTAAGGAGAGCACTTGAAGGAGCTTCTAAAAGCCAGTTTTGCCCCTGTGGAGACACAAAGTGGCCCACAAACCCCTCGCTGAAATGGTTTTAGCCCTTCAGCTGCTAGGTCAATTACATTCCTTATCAAGGGAATGAGGATTGTAAATGGACAGTTGCATACAATAGGCAAATGTTTGGTTGTTTGCTCAATAACTTATATTAAAACTCAAACATGATTAAATCAATCATTTTTAATTTGGCAGGCTACAAGAGAAGATCGTGAAGTGCACAGCAAGGCAGACGACTATGACATGGCCGTACGCTCACTGCAGTTTGAGATGAAAGGGCAGGTAAGTCATCTAAGTCATAGTTTTTCACAATATAATTAACTCTGTTTACCTCCCTTGTTATTAAGGTTTTTTTTGGGAATACTTAATGAGAGAGACAAAATATTCTGTTTCATCTTTATATATTGTTTGATTTTTTTGAGAGCTTAAATAAGTATAAGTAATATATCACTTATGGTTGAATAATTTAATCAAATTATTATAATAAGGTTGTTAATCATTCAATAAGATTGTTCACAAAAACAGTATCAGAATGTTGTCATAGTGTGCAGTGGTTGAAATTAGCACAAGCCTGCAAGCCCTGGTAAAACACTTTTCCGGGCTTGCTCAAATTCCGTTCATATAGCTTTGATTGTAAGAAATCAGGCTTGTTCATTCAAAAGTCTAATTTCGATGACTAAGGGTTTATAAATTAACCATTGTTTCCATATTGATTTTAACTTTATTACCATTCACTCTTACTAGAGGCTGATAAGGTTATTTCTACCAACATGTAAATATTTTATTTTTTGCTGGTTGCAGGCGACAGACCGGCTGAAATCAGAGGAGGAGTTGGCCCGAGATGAGAAGGAACGCCTCGAGAACCTTGAGGTAACTGTCTCATGTTCAAAGTCATGTCACCATGTGCCAGTCTTCTTACTCAATTCTATGTGGTGGCCAGTGTAACTTATAATCCTGAAGCCCTTTATGAATATTTACATTTTTTTGTGTGTGTTTTTCCAAGTTTGTATGGTACACTGCATAATTTATGAGCCACGTCACACAATTAGGGGTTGTAAGACAAAGATTTCCTTGAATTGTTGTTTTGTGATTTCATTAAATGATATTTCAGGAATCATTACTGAAAATTTCATGATGATAGCTCTAAAATTGTGTAAGTTAAACGAGTTTACATGTAAAACCGTGCATTGCGCATTATGAATTCTGATATTGATATCACAAAGATAAGGAAAGTACTTTATTGAAAGGACATGCATAATTAATGTAACAATATTGCAACTATCTTATAACTAGTTTTCATCCTATCACAGTGTATTTATCGAACATAAATAAAAACAAAAATATTTTTAAACAATCCTGCTGCTTGTACCAGACACATTAAAGGCTGTGGAAAGTAGTCATGATGGAAGGCATGGTTGTTTGATGAGAAAAACACACTTAAAAAATCATTATTTTGGACATTGTTTATTAATGATTATTTCTTATACTTATATCCATATGCCCAAAATGGTACAGTGTAACTGCTTGCCTGAATGAACAGTTTCTTTCATATGACAAAGACATAGAGATTTTTAAAACACTTGCAAAAATTGCAGTAGCCCTAAAAAATCAGTTTATTTAGTTTCCGAAATCTCTCTTTCCATGTGTATAGAAAGTCTTACTGACTCTTGCAAAATCTGATTAGATGTCATTTCCAGTCACCTTGCGTAAAGTAAATCACAAATTTTAAAATATTTCCTTGACACTGACTACACACTTAAAACTTGTACAAACTACACAGACCTGAATGACCTAACACTCAAGAAGTAGCTCACACTACACGTATACATACAAGTAGTGATTTTGCAATACCTCTATTCTTTAATGATTAAAGTCTAAATACTCTGTTATGTAGCTACAGCCTACAGTACGACAAGGTCTGTTTACAGATGATCAATACAGTTCTCCATATTGACCTATTCTATGTACATGCACCTGATTGTCATGCTGTGTTCCAGGCTGACCGGCGACGTAGAATGCGGGGTCAGGCAGAGGACGGCTCAACTTCACAGCCCATTCACAGGTCAGCTGATGATCTGGACGATGGGTTCTCATTGGAACCCAAGTTGGATTTTGATTATGTCAGCTATAAAGATGGTTTGTTGTTACAAGAAGAGGGCAACGTGAAAGGTTCTAAAAACAAGGAAAGAGATGAAAGTGATGCAGAAGACGATAGTGATGATGATGAAGGAGGAGACATTGATGATGAATCTGAAAATAGTGATTATGATGATGTCAAAGGTGTTCAAGAGGATGATAATGATGATGACATTGCTCCTGAAAAAGATATTGAAAACAATGACAATGGAAAGTCACCTAAGAAGTCAAAGGGAAAAAGCACAAAAGAACCAGTCAATACTGGTAAGATGAGTGCAAACAAAGAGAAGGAAGATAATAGCGAGGAAGATGACAGTGAATCAGGTCAGACATTAGTTTTATGTTTATTCTAGGTACTTGTTATGAAGTTTAGCTCAACTGTTAAGACATTTATAAGCTAATAACAGGTATGATAAAGCCACTTTCCTGGGAAGAAACCAAAAAACCACCTAATCCTTTAGTAGACATGTTCTGTGGTCTGATAATTTTAATTAAGTGAACAATTATCATTGATAAATGGTAGCAGATAACAATGAGTGTGAATAAATATTACTTAAAATATCATTTTTTTGTATTTGGATGTTGATGTTGTGTAGGGCCCATGATTATGAATAGTTTCAAGTTCCGGTCTAGACACAGATTCAGAAAATAACAAGGAAACCATTATTCCATTCCATTTACAAAAATAAAGGTAAATAATTGTACGATTTCAAATCATAACAAATTTCAGCCAATATCATCATCATAACTTATTTATAAGAGAAGGAAAGTTACAATGAAATAAAGAATTGCAGTTTTGCAACTTGAGTCTGACCTCAGCCTTGAGACAGTTTGTAATCACAGCCCCTTTTAATTGACATTTGTGTTGTTGTTTTTTTACTCATTTTAGAACTTTATTTTTTGTTGCTTGCTCAATTATATGTGCTTTATTTCAGAAGAGAGCGATAGTTTTGATGACATCATGTCAGACGAAGATGATGAAGAAGCAACTGAGGAAAATGTAGCTGAGACAAATAAGGGAGGCCACTCAGAAAAACGGAAGAAAAGAGTAACATTCAACACGGAGAAGATTATTGAGGAGGCAAAGAGGGAATTACCTTACACATTCAATGGTATAGGGTTTGAATTAGAAAAGTTAAAGGATGTTAATATGTTGCCAGTTTAAAATGCACCCATTGGGTCTAACATATAGAGTCAGGCTCCAAATTCTTAAATTACCTTAAGAGAAGCAGACTTAAGTATCATATTTAATTAAGCCAAAATACTTGCTTAAACTTCATTTTACAAAAGAAATCTAGTTTATCATGATAATGTTTAAAATTAATCCCCCTGAAAGTCTCAAGAGGAAAATATTAAACAAATAAACCAAAACAAAGATTTTTCAAGAATTTTGAGGCCAGGTTGTAAATTTTTGTTGTTGTTACCTTTCCATGTCTGTAATCGCACCATTTATCATTCCTTATCCTCAATAAAACCCAATTATGGTAGATAGTTGTTATCCTTAGGTCTTTACCTTTTCTTGAAGAAAACATTCAATTTAAAATGTTTCACATTTTTAAAGAGCAAGAAGCTTTTTATGATGCTATGCTAAGATTTGATGGGAGGGGCAAATTTATATAAGGAATGAGGGTACAGCTGTATAATAAGTGATTTATCTCTCTTAACAATATTTGCCACACGGTATAAACTTTTTGGAATCTTCTGGAACTTATTATTATGTGAACCCAATAATTTTCAATTCCAGCCCCGGCTAGTTATGACTCCCTGCTGGATCTGTTGGAGGGTCTGGGAATGGAGGACCAGCTGACTGTGATTGATCGGATACGGAAATGCCACCATCCTAGCCTTGCCGAGGGAAACAAACAGAAGCTGGAGGTAATAGCAAGTCTTGTTATATACTAGTATTGGTTTAATAAGATGTTTTTACCATGATGAACCTCATCAAGAAATGCCACCATCCTAGACTTGCCGAGGGAAATAAACAGATACTTCAGGTAATAGCAAGTCTTGTTATGTACTAGTACCAGGTTAATAAGATGTTGATAGCATAGCTGACCAAAATGGACCTCATCACTACCCAGTACCGTAAATGCCATTATCCCAGCCTCATTGAAAGGAACAAACAAAAACAAAAGGTAATGGATATTCTTGTAATATATGTGTTTATTAAGGTGTTGTTAGCAATACATTCCAGACCCTGCTCATGTATGTTCAGGGAGGTGCGGCAAATTTGAAAATGTTGTACGAGTAAATGATGGTGTAACCAACACATTCTTACATTCCAGACCCTGCTAGGCCTGTTGGTTCAGCTCTACTGTGACCTGTGTATTGTGGGCATGCCCCAGCTCATGTATGTTCAGGGGCCTGTGGCAAATTTGGAAATGTTGCAAGAGTAAATAATGGTGTAACCACTTTCATTCTTACATTCAAGACGCTGCTAGGCCTGCTGGTTCAGCTCTACTGTGACCTGTGTATCCAGGACACGCCACAACTTGTGTATGCAGAGCGTCTTCTCCCGCACGTGTATCAGCTCACCCAGATGTCACCGGGCAACGCTGCACATGTGTTTGGGGATAACCTGACAGACAGGCAGGAGGAGTTCGCTCAGATATGTCAGAGAAAGGCCGGAAGGGGACTCTATCCGGGATTGGATACTGTGAGTTGTTGTTAAATTTTCAAGCTCACTTATTCTACAATGACGGTTGAATGTATGTCGGTGCATGTGTCTGCCTGTTTTGTTTACTTCCTATAGGTGTTTTTAAATAACTTGGCACATATATTAACCTTGGGAATACAGTTCCGTGTAATACCCATGTTTGATGGTCACTTTTTAAGGTTTCTTACGGGATCAGTCATCGAAATTGGACTTTTTGATGAACAAGCCCGAATTTTCATACTATTCCTTGGCATCAACTTTTTTAACAGGCCCTGCTATATAAAATACAGAATTTGTGCAAACTCAGAAGACATTTCCACATTACCAGTGCAGGGCTTGCGGGCTTCTTATAATTTCGACCACTGAGGGATATTGTGCAAGATTCAATGTATTTTGGCTTGTCATGGTCATCTATAAGGTGATCTTAAAATATGTTGATGCAAATGTTCACCATGAAATGTCTGCATGTCACCTGCAAGATGTAAGTGGGTCAAAAGTTAACGTCACTATCTGGGAGTCATTGGTCAGATTTCAGTGTATATTGGCTTATCCAAGCTGCATGTGCCAAGTGTCTACAGATTTGAAATAAGTTGGCCCAAATGTTCACCATAAAAAGATGGGACAAGAGCCGTACTGGAAGGTTAAAGGTCAAGGTCACACTCTGGAATCTTTGGTCAGATTTTTTTGTATTTTGGCATGTTTGATATGACTGTCATGCATTATAAACTTTCTACCAATAACATTCCAACTCCAATACAAATATATTATTTCCATACTTGTACAAACACTCTTATATTTTATTAAGAACTTACCATTTCAGGATATTTTACATAGTGATAATCAATAGCTTTTAAATGTCTTGATATGCAGGTTGGTCATGGTCAGTGGATTCCCCCAATTGATTTTGGGGTTAATAGGTCAAAGGCCATGGTCATGGTGACCTTTATTAGAAAAAATACAACATTTTTTATCAATAAATTTTGAATGACTTGGTGTAAAGTTTAAACTGTGTATGCACATTTGTCAATGGCCCTATTAATTTTTGGGTTAATAGTTCATGCTCATGACGACATTTACTCAACACATAATGGGCGCTCCTTGCAGGTGACACAACCTATTCACAGAATTCAAGTTGCTGATAGATATGAAAGTTTTATTGTTTTCTGTTGTGTGGTTTGACTAATCTAAGACAGAATATTGTGTAAAATGCAGTTAAAGCATGTTTTTATCTGCTTAATTGATTTAGGATTTCAAGATGATTTAATTTTTTAAATGTTTTAATCATGATCTAAGATTAGTAATAGAGCATTATACCTCAATAATGTGTATTCCTGGTGTTTTATGTTACAGCTGATGATGTTCAAGCTGGTTTCCCAGTTGTTCCCGACGTCTGATTTCCGTCACGAGGTTACAACCTCGGCAATGGTGTTTATGTGTCAGATCCTTGGTCAGTCTCCAGTCAATCACGGTCGGGACATCCTTGCTGGACAGCTGCTGTGTACGCTCTGTCTCGAGGTATATCTTTATATAATGAACTTCACAACTTTAACTTGTTTCCCAAAGAAAAGAAGTGGAGATGTTCAAAGATCATATGGTCTTTGTGTCATTGGCAATGCTGCATTGTGGGAACTGTAATGTTGATAATGACTTGGAAGATATTGAAGGTATTCATTAGAAACTTGTATGCATATTTGTCAATAACATCTATCTTCTAAAGATTTAAATATGCCCAAGAGATGCTATACCCAATCTAATCAATGATATGTTAACCACATTGTGGCTGCAACCAACTCATTTGTACCAAACATTTCTGAAAGTGGTTATACCCAGCTCATATAATCATTATAAAGTATGCTTGGGGTCCAAGTTGTTATTGTGGCTCACATAAAAGTCCATGAGGTGTCAAGCAATATACAGACAAATTCAGTAAATTCAAGAGTCCATCAAACCCCATTGAAGCTTAAGTGTAACCCATCTAGTGTCAAACATATCACAGAGAAGCTCAGTCTATTCCATTCAATTTGGTGGCCAATAAATGCATACACGTCATTTGGTCTTTTATGTTTATTTGCTACAATTAAATCTGAAAATTTTATTTAAGGCCCAATTTATTTATTGTATTAGTTTCAAATTTTCCTGAAGAAAAAAAAACAAGAAAAAATACATTTTTTTATCTTTACAACTAATGTTCAAACAAATGTACAGACTTATGCTCATAATAACAATTTTTACCAATGAAAACCAGAAAACATTATAAAGGTAATATATTCATTGAAAGGTCTAGTCAACTAGAAATTAAAGCTGTCCTAGTACGTTATATAATTCTTAATTCTCATATTATTATTTTTAAAATCTACTAAATTCAGTTGTCTTTTTTTAACCTGGAATTTATTAAAAAAATCATCATTCTGAAGGTTGAAAAAATACCCACCTGTTTAAGCTTAATATGGAATCAATTCTGCATGACCAAATGTTTACTAAGTACATAAGTGTAAAATAAACTACAAGGTACATGTAATGAGATCTTTTCCTTTCAGTTTTTACAAAACATATTCCTATTTAGCATGCTACTGTTTCAGTATGTGAGCCTGTCCAAGCGGTACATCCCGGAAGTGGTCAACTTTCTACATGGACTGCTGTTTTATGCCTCAAATAAAAAACCCAACAAGTGTAAGTCTGCATTGCTTATTCTACGATCTAACAACTTAAGAATTTGGAGAAGAAATGTAGAGGTATTATTTTCATAGCCTCAGTGTTGATGTACCGGGGTATTGAACCCTAACCTGATGTTGTTGTACAGTCGTCCAAAACCTTTAACTTTGGCCATAACACAAAACAGTTCAAGATATGAAATGAAACTTGCTACAAATGTTGACAGATACAATACTCACATGTAAAGGAAGGTCAGTAATTCTGGTTTTAATCATTGTTCAGTAATACGCCTTGTTAGATGGAAGAATAACAGACACGAAATGGCTTTGGCTCTGCAGCACTTATTTTGTTATTCACATACGGTAATAATGTAAAATAATTAAGAAGATCATGCATCCAAAATGCATGATTGCATTAACTGAGACACAAGAATTGTAAGACCTATTTACAATCCAGAATTAGCTCGGATTTTATTTTAGAAAAGAACTTATATAAAACTTATTTTATGAATCACAATGTTATTTTACAGTGGCTGACGTGAGACCCCCTTTCAGACCAGTCGGTGGAAATATTAACCTGCTCCAGGTCGCCAGTAAAACAGACAAGTACGACTTTATTTTTTTAACATTCTGGTATTGATTAATTCTGACAATTTTTGAAAGACAAAAAGTGTGCTTTCGTGGTCTATGCAAACTTATGTGGGGTATTTTGTTGGGCAAGGCAATTTTTTCCTGTGATCTAGATCACTGATATTCCTAGGAGTCCAAGTTATCACAACATATATGTTTTATTTGTCGAGACATTTTCTTCTTAGCAAGTTTTCCCCATGGTTTGATTCCCAACCTGGTCATATGTGAGATAGGTGGTCACTAAATCTTACAGGAGGGATTTTCTGGGTACTGTAACTCTGGTTTATCCCTCAACACAAGACCAATCTCTCACACAACATCATTACAGCAAGAGTTACTAAGCACAAGTTAACAATTGTACAATGAAGTCTTAATATTAGATCACACTCATCCTTTGATGATCTAGTTAGTGTTGATCTGTTTATGCCCTAAGTGTTTAACACCCCTCTATTAATTTGGACATGATCAAAGTACCTTTATAGTTTATACATGTCCCTATCCAGAGTCTGCACAGACTTAAAAAGTACTTGAATTTTAGGCTGCTGGATGAAATGCCCTTAAATTTGCAACAAAAAATCCTTAAAACAACCAGTACTTGAACTTTCATTTTGCGTATAAAACTGCTTGAGAAGCACTTGCACGGTATTTTGGATATATTCCTTGAATTTCCTTGTTCTGCGCCAAATGAAGTTTCTGTAACACAAAAGGTTGATCTTTGCAAAAAAAGTTTGATGTAAGTGGATGCTTTGCTAGTATTTTGTGCTTTTCCAATCTGTTGGCGTGCGTTTAACGGTATGGGTATGGGTCTTAGACTCCAGTGGTATAATTAACATGACGACCGGTTTAGTCTGTTTTTGTTTCTCGTTTCACTTTTGTTGTGAATGTCTTGTGTTTTCAACAAAAGTTTTGTTTCTTGCTGTTCCTTGGCTGGTTGACCTAAAAATGGTGAAGACTTTAAATAAAAGTCATTGACATCAGTTGAATGGGGAATCTGCCCTGAAATCCCCTGTAAAGTCAGAAAAAACCTTAAAGAATTGCTAAATGTTTGACAGGTCTACGTCACAAAATGAATTATTTTCATAGCTTGCTATTATTGAAAGTCTTTGAAAATATGTGTTGATATTTGTTATTTAAGATAATCCTTGAAAATCAAATAAGGGTTCTTGAATGTTATATATTGGAATTCCTTGATTTTTTTTTAACAGTCTGGCTGTATGAACCCTGCTATCCAAACGAGGTTTTAAAAATAAATAATTTTATATGATTTTTGCTCTAGAGACATTTTAAAATTAGTGTGTAATAGAACCTCATAATTAAAGGGGAATCTTAGTTTTTACAAAATGCATTAATTGTTTCTTTACAGACTGGAGACCATTAAGTGGTCACTACAAACCATGATGACCCCAGAAGTGGACATAGAGATGTACAACACTGACCAGTTCAAGTATGTACCTTTATTAGCTAATCTGTTTTTCGAAGAAGTCGAGGCATTGTCATAGCCATTGTATTGCCTTGAAAGTTGTTGTGTAAAATCTTCAACCTTGGCCAGTCAAACTAAATAAAACGTTCAATATTCAAATAAAACTTGGTACACATGTTGCCAGAGACATTATGCACAAGTATAGCAAGGTCTATAACTCTAGCTTTATTGTTACAATATGCCATTTCTCCCACTGTAAAATAACAGACAAGCCAAGTTTTCACTCTGCAGTTCTATGGTTTACAGCTTTAACAGGGGGTGTATATACATTATATAAGCAATTTTAAAATTATGTTTAGCTTGTTAGTTTGTGAACGTTTTGAAATTGATAGAGCCATTGCTAGGGGGCAGTGAAAGTGTTCCATTTTCTGCTACTGTCCATACACAGTTTCGATCAAACTGTGGCTGCTAATTTAATGTGATATGGGTTTTTTTGTTTCCGAATCTACATTTAAAGACATGGGGAAAAAATATGTATTTTTTTGCAGATTAACAGCTATTAACACAACATTGGGGCTGTTGCTTGAGTTTTCCAAGATGTACAAAGATTTGATGACATTCCGGGAGATTTTCGAGCCAGTGATCTCCATGTGTAAATGTATGCCCACAGACAACTACCCAGAGTCTATACAGGTAACATTTCATACAGTTAGGGATCAGTGGTCTCCATGTGTAAATGTATGCCCACAGAACACTACCCAGTGTCTATACAGGTAACATTTCATACAGTTAGGGATCAGTGGTCTCCATGTGTAAATGTCTGCCCACAGAACACTACCCAGAGTCTATACAGGTAACATTTCATACAGTTAGGGATCAGTGGTCTCCATGTGTAAATGTCTGCCCACAGAACACTACCCAGAGTCTATACAGGTAACATTTCATACAGTTAGGGGTCAATGGTCTCCATGTGTAAATGTCTACCCACAGAACACTACCCAGAGTCTATACAGGTAACATTTCATACAGTTAGGGATCAGTGGTCTCCATGTGTAAATGTCTGCCCACAGAACACTACCCAGAGTCTATACAGGTAACATTTCATACAGTTAGGGATCAGTGGTCTTCATGTGTAAATGTCTACCCACAGAACACTACCCAGAGTCTATACAGGTTACATTTCATACAGTTAGGGGTCAGTGGTCTCCATGTGAAAATGTCTACCCACAGAACACTACCCAGTGTCTATACAGGTAACATTTCATACAGTTAGGGGTCAGTGGTCTCCATGTGTAAATGTATGCCCACAGAACACTACCCAGAGTATATACAGGTAACATTTCATACAGTTAGGGATCAGTGGTCTCCATGTGTAAATGTATGCCCACAGAACACTACCCAGAGTATATACAGGTAACATTTCATACAGTTAGGGGTCAGTGGTCTCCATGTGTAAATGTCTGCCCACAGAACACTACCCAGAGTCTATACAGGTAACATTTCATACAGTTAGGGATCAGTGGTCTCCATGTGTAAATGTCTACCCACAGAACACTACCCAGTGTCTATACAGGTAACATTTCATACAGTTAGGGATCAGTGATCTCCATGTGTAAATGTATGCCCACAGAACACTACCCAGAGTATATACAGGTAACATTTCATACAGTTAGGGGTCAGTGGTCTCCATGTGTAAATGTATGCCCACAGAACACTACCCAGTGTCTATACAGGTAACATTTCATACAGTTAGGGATCAGTGGTCTCCATGTGTAATTGTCTACCCACAGAACACTACCCAGTGTCTATACAGGTAACATTTCATACAGTTAGGGATCAGTGATCTCCATGTGTAAATGTATGCCCACAGAACACTACCCAGAGTATATACAGGTAACATTTCATACAGTTAGGGGTCAGTGGTCTCCATGTGTAAATGTCTGCCCACAGAACACTACCCAGAGTCTATACAGGTAACATTTCATACAGTTAGGGATCAGTGGTCTCCATGTGTAAATGTATGCCCACAGAACACTACCCAGTGTCTATACAGGTAACATTTCATACAGTTAGGGATCAGTGGTCTCCATGTGTAAATGTCTACCCACAGAACACTACCCAGTGTCTATACAGGTAACATTTCATACAGTTAGGGATCAGTGATCTCCATGTGTAAATGTATGCCCACAGAACACTACCCAGAGTATATACAGGTAACATTTCATACAGTTAGGGATCAGTGGTCTCCATGTGTAAATGTATGCCCACAGAACACTACCCAGTGTCTATACAGGTAACATTTCATACAGTTAGGGATCAGTGGTCTCCATGTGTAAATGTATGCCCACAGAACACTACCCAGAGTATATACAGGTAACATTTCATACAGTTAGGGATCAGTGATCTCCATGTGTAAATGTCTGCCCACAGAACACTACCCAGAGTCTATACAGGTAACATTTCATACAGTTAGGGATCAGTGGTCTCCATGTGTAAATGTCTGCCCACAGAACACTACCCAGAGTCTATACAGGTAACATTTCATACAGTTAGGGATCAGTGGTCTCCATGTGTAAATGTATGCCCACAGAACACTACCCAGAGTCTATACAGGTAACATTTCATACAGTTAGGGATCAGTGGTTTCCATGTGTAAATGTATGCCCACAGAACACTACCCAGAGTCTATACAGGTAACATTTCATACAGTTAGGGGTCAGTGGTCTCCATGTGTAAATGTCTACCCAAAGAACACTACCCAGTGTCTATACAGGTAACATTTCATACAGTTAGGGATCAGTGATCTCCATGTGTAAATGTCTGCCCACAGAACACTACCCAGAGTCTATACAGGTAACATTTCATACAGTTAGGGGTCAGTGGTCTCCATGTGTAAATGTCTGCCCACAGAACACTTCCCAGAGTCTATACAGGTAACATTTCATACAGTTAGGGGTCAGTGGTCTCCATGTGTAAATGTCTGCCCACAGAACACTTCCCAGAGTCTATACAGGTAACATTTCATACAGATAGGGATCAGTGATCCATGTGTAAATGTCTGCCCACAGAACACTACCCAGAGTCTATACAGGTAACATTTCATACAGTTAGGGATCAGTGGTCTCCATGTGTAAATGTATGCCTACAGAACACTACCCAGAGTCTATACAGGTAACATTTCATACAGTTAGGGGTCAGTGGTCTCCATGTGTAAATGTATGCCCACAGAACATTACCCAGAGTCTATACAGGTAACATTTCATACAGTTAGGGATCAGTGGTCTCCATGTGTAAATGTCTACCCACAGAACACTACCCAGAGTCTATACAGGTAACATTTCATACAGTTAGGGGTCAGTGGTCTCCATGTGTAAATGTATGCCCACAGAACACTACCCAGAGTCTATACAGGTAACATTTCATACAGTTAGGGGTCAGTGGTCTCCATGTGTAAATGTATGCCCACAGAACACTACCCAGAGTATATACAGGTAACATTTCATACAGTTAGGGGTCAGTGGTCTCCATGTGTAAATGTATGCCCACAGAACACTACCCAGAGTCTATACAGGTAACATTTCATACAGTTAGGGGTCAGTGGTCTCCATGTGTAAATGTCTACCCACAGAACACTACCCAGAGTCTATACAGGTAACATTTCATACAGTTAGGGGTCAGTGGTCTCCATGTGTAAATGTATGCCCACAGAACACTACCCAGTGTCTATACAGGTAACATTTCATACAGTTAGGGATCAGTGGTCTTCATGTGTAAATGTCTACCCACAGAACACTACCCAGAGTCTATACAGGTAACATTTCATACAGTTAGGGATCAGTGGTCTCCATGTGTAAATGTATGCCCACAGAACACTACCCAGTGTCTATACAGGTAACATTTCATACAGTTAGGGGTCAGTGGTCTCCATGTGTAAATGTCTGCCCACAGAACACTACCCAGTAGTCTATACAGGTAACATTTCATACAGTTAGGGGTCAGTGGTCTCCATGTGTAAATGTATGCCCACAGACAACTACCCAGAGTCTATACAGGTAACATTTCATACAGTTAGGGGTCAGTGGTCTCCATGTGTAAATGTCTGCCCACAGAACACTACCCAGAGTCTATACAGGTAACATTTCATACAGTTAGGGGTCAGTGGTCTCCATGTGTAAATGTCTGCCCACAGAACACTACCCAGAGTCTATACAGGTAACATTTCATACAGTTAGGGATCAGTGGTCTCCATGTGTAAATGTATGCCCACAGAACACTACCCAGAGTCTATACAGGTAACATTTCATACAGTTAGGGGTCAGTGGTCTCCATGTGTAAATGTCTGCCCACAGAACACTACCCAGAGTCTATACAGGTAACATTTCATACAGTTAGGGGATCAGTGATCTCCATGTGTAAATGTCTGCCCACAGAACACTACCCAGAGTCTATACAGGTAACATTTCATACAGTTAGGGATCAGTGGTCTCCATGTGTAAATGTCTGCCCACAGAACACTACCCAGAGTCTATACAGGTAACATTTCATACAGTTAGGGGTCAGTGGTCTCCATGTGTAAATGTATGCCCACAGAACACTACCCAGAGTCTATACAGGTAACATTTCATACAGTTAGGGGTCAGTGGTGTCCATGTGTAAATGTATGCCCACAGAACACTACCCAGAGTCTATACAGGTAACATTTCATACAGTTAGGGGATCAGTGGTCTCCATGTGTAAATGTATGCCCACAGAACACTACCCAGAGTCTATACAGGTAACATTTCATACAGTTAGGGGTCAGTGGTCTCCATGTGTAAATGTCTGCCCACAGAACACTACCCAGAGTCTATACAGGTAACATTTCATACAGTTAGGGATCAGTGGTCTCCATGTGTAAATGTCTGCCCACAGAACACTACCCAGAGTCTATACAGGTAACATTTCATACAGTTAGGGATCAGTGGTCTCCATGTGTAAATGTCTGCCCACAGAACACTACCCAGAGTCTATACAGGTAACATTTCATACAGTTAGGGGTCAGTGGTCTCCATGTGTAAATGTCTACCCACAGAACACTACCCAGAGTCTATACAGGTAACATTTCATACAGTTAGGGATCAGTGGTCTCCATGTGTAAATGTCTGCCCACAGAACACTACCCAGAGTCTATACAGGTAACATTTCATACAGTTAGGGATCAGTGGTCTCCATGTGTAAATGTCTGCCCACAGAACACTACCCAGAGTCTATACAGGTAACATTTCATACAGTTAGGGGTCAGTGATCTCCATGTGTAAATGTATACCCACAGAACACTACCCAGAGTCTATACAGGTAACATTTCATACAGTTAGGGGTCAGTGGTGTCCATGTGTAAATGTATGCCCACAGAACACTACCCAGAGTCTATACAGGTAACATTTCATACAGTTAGGGGGTCAGTGGTCTCCATGTGTAAATGTATGCCCACAGAACACTACCCAGAGTCTATACAGGTAACATTTCATACAGTTAGGGATCAGTGGTCTCCATGTGTAAATGTCTGCCCACAGACAACTACCCAGAGTCTATACAGGTAACATTTCATACAGTTAGGGGTCAGTGGTCTCCATGTGTAAATGTCTGCCCACAGAACACTACCCAGAGTCTATACAGGTAACATTTCATACAGTTAGGGGTCAGTGGTCTCCATGTGTAAATGTATGCCCACAGAACACTACCCAGAGTCTATACAGGTAACATTTCATACAGTTAGGGGTCAGTGGTCTCCATGTGTAAATGTCTGCCCACAGAACACTACCCAGAGTCTATACAGGTAACATTTCATACAGTTAGGGATCAGTGGTCTCCATGTGTAAATGTCTGCCCACAGAACACTACCCAGAGTCTATACAGGTAACATTTCATACAGTTAGGGATCAGTGGTCTCCATGTGTAAATGTATGCCCACAGACAACTACCCAGAGTCTATACAGGTAACATTTCATACAGTTAGGTTCAGTGATCTCCATGTGTAAATGTCTGCCCACAGAACACTACCCAGAGTCTATACAGGTAACATTTCATACAGTTAGGGATCAGTGGTCTCCATGTGTAAATGTATGCCCACAGAACACTACCCAGAGTCTATACAGGTAACATTTCATACAGTTAGGGATCAGTGGTCTCCATGTGTAAATGTCTGCCCACAGAACACTACCCAGAGTCTATACAGGTAACATTTCATACAGTTAGGGGTCAGTGATCTCCATGTGTAAATGTCTGCCCACAGACAACTACCCAGAGTCTATACAGGTAACATTTCATACAGTTAGGGGTCAGTGGTCTCCATGTGTAAATGTCTGCCCACAGAACACTACCCAGAGTCTATACAGGTAACATTTCATACAGTTAGGGATCAGTGGTCTCCATGTGTAAATGTATGCCCACAGAACACTACCCAGAGTCTATACAGGTAACATTTCATACAGTTAGGGGTCAGTGATCTCCATGTGTAAATGTATGCCCACAGAACACTACCCAGAGTCTATACAGGTAACATTTCATACAGTTAGGGAGTCAGTGGTGTCCATGTGTAAATGTATGCCCACAGAACACTACCCAGAGTCTATACAGGTAACATTTCATACAGTTAGGGGTCAGTGGTCTCCATGTGTAAATGTATGCCCACAGAACACTACCCAGAGTCTATACAGGTAACATTTCATACAGTTAGGGATCAGTGGTCTCCATGTGTAAATGTCTGCCCACAGAACACTACCCAGAGTCTATACAGGTAACATTTCATACAGTTAGGGGTCAGTGGTCTCCATGTGTAAATGTATGCCCACAGAACACTACCCAGAGTCTATACAGGTAACATTTCATACAGTTAGGGGTCAGTGGTGTCCATGTGTAAATGTATGCCCACAGACAACTACCCAGAGTCTATACAGGTAACATTTCATACAGTTAGTGGTCAGTGATCTCCATGTGTAAATGTCTGCCCACAGACAACTACCCAGAGTCTATACAGGTAACATTTCATACAATTAGGGATAAGTGGTCTCCATGTGTAAATGTCTGCCCACAGAACACTACCCAGAGTCTATACAGGTAACATTTCATACAGTTAGGGATCAGTGGTCTCCATGTGTAAATGTATGCCCACAGACAACTACCCAGAGTCTATACAGGTAACATTTCATACAGTTAGGTTTCAGTGATCTCCATGTGTAAATGTCTGCCCACAGAACACTACCCAGAGTCTATACAGGTAACATTTCATACAGTTAGGGATCAGTGGTCTCCATGTGTAAATGTCTGCCCACAGAACACTACCCAGAGTCTATACAGGTAACATTTCATACAGTTAGGGATCAGTGGTGCTCCATGTGTAAATGTCTGCCCACAGAACACTACCCAGAGTCTATACAGGTAACATTTCATACAGTTAGGGGTCAGTGATCTCCATGTGTAAATGTCTGCCCACAGACAACTACCCAGAGTCTAATACAGGTAACATTTCATACAGTTAGGGGTCAGTGGTCTCCATGTGTAAATGTCTGCCCACAGAACACTACCCAGAGTCTATACAGGTAACATTTCATACAGTTAGGGATCAGTGGTCTCCATGTGTAAATGTATGCCCACAGAACACTACCCAGAGTCTATAACAGGTAACATTTCATACAGTTAGGGATCAGTGGTGTCCATGTGTAAATGTCTGCCCACAAAACACTACCCAGAGTCTATACAGGTAACATTTCATACAGTTAGGGGTCAGGTGGTCTCCATGTGTAAATGTCTGCCCACAGACAACTACCCAGAGTCTATACAGGTAACATTTCATACAGTTAGGGGTCAGTGGTCTCCATGTGTAAATGTCTGCCCACAGACAACTACCCAGAGTCTATACAGGTAACATTTCATACAGTTAGGGGTCAGTGATCTCCATGTGTAAATGTCTGCCCACAGAACACTACCCAGAGTCTATACAGGTAACATTTCATACAGTTAGGGGTCAGTGGTCTCCATGTGTAAATGTCTGCCCACAGAACACTACCCAGAGTCTATACAGGTAACATTTCATACAGTTAGGGATCAGGTGGTCTCCATGTGTAAATGTCTGCCCACAGAACACTACCCAGAGTCTATACAGGTAACATTTCATACAGTTAGGGATCAGTGGTCTCCATGTGTAAATGTCTGCCCACAGAACACTACCCAGAGTCTATACAGGTAACATTTCATACAGTTAGGGATCAGTGGTCTCCATGTGTAAATGTCTGCCCACAGAACACTACCCAGAGTCTATACAGGTAACATTTCATACAGTTAGGGGTCAGTGGTCTCCATGTGTAAATGTCTGTCCACAGACAACTACCCAGAGTCTATACAGGTAACATTTCATACAGTTAGGGATCAGTGGTCTCCATGTGTAAATGTCTGCCCACAGACAACTACCCAGAGTCTATACAGGTAACATTTCATACAGTTAGGGATCAGTGGTCTCCATGTGTAAATGTCTGCCCACAGAACACTACCCAGAGTCTATACAGGTAACATTTCATACAGTTAGGGGTCAGTGGTCTCCATGTGTAAATGTCTGCCCACAGAACACTACCCAGAGTATATACAGGTAACATTTCATACAGTTAGGGGTCAGTGGTGTCCATGTGTAAATGTATGCCCACAGAACACTACCCAGAGTCTATACAGGTAACATTTCATACAGTTAGGGGTCAGTGGTCTCCATGTGTAAATGTATGCCCACAGAACACTACCCAGAGTCTATACAGGTAACATTTCATACAGTTAGGGATCAGTGGTCTCCATGTGTAAATGTCTGCCCCCAGAACACTACCCAGAGACTATACAGGTAACATTTCATACAGTTAGGGGTCAGTGGTCTCCATGTGTAAATGTCTGCCCACAGAACACTACCCAGAGTCTATACAGGTAACATTTCATACAGTTAGGGGTCAGTGGTGTCCATGTGTAAATGTATGCCCACAGACAACTACCCAGAGTCTATACAGGTAACATTTCATACAGTTAGTGGTCAGTGATCTCAATGTGTAAATGTCTGCCCACAGACAACTACCCAGAGTCTATACAGGTAACATTTCATACAATTAGGGATCAGTGGTCTCCATGTGTAAATGTCTGCCCACAGAACACTACCCAGAGTCTATACAGGTAACATTTCATACAGTTAGGGATCAGTGGTCTCCATGTGTAAATGTATGCCCACAGACAACTACCCAGAGTCTATACAGGTAACATTTCATACAGTTAGTTTTCAGTGATCTCCATGTGTAAATGTCTGCCCACAGAACACTACCCAGAGTCTATACAGGTAACATTTCATAAAGTTAGGGATCAGTGGTCTCCATGTGTAAATGTATGCCCACAGAACACTACCCAGAGTCTATACAGGTAACATTTCATACAGTTAGGGATCAGTGGTGTCCATGTGTAAATGTCTGCCCACAGAACACTACCCAGAGTTTATACAGGTAACATTTCATACAGTTAGGGGTCAGTGATCTCCATGTGTAAATGTCTGCCCACAGACAACTACCCAGAGTCTAAACAGGTAACATTTCATACAGTTAGGGATCAGTGGTCTCCATGTGTAAATGTATGCCCACAGAACACTACCCAGAGTCTAAACAGGTAACATTTCATACAGTTAGGGATCAGTGGTGTCCATGTGTAAATGTCTGCCCACAGAACACTACCCAGAGTCTATACAGGTAACATTTCATACAGTTAGGGGTCGGTGGTCTCCATGTGTAAATGTCTGCCCACAGACAACTACCCAGAGTCTAAACAGGTAACATGTTATACAGTTAGGGGTCAGTGGTCTCCATGTGTAAATGTCTGCCCACAGACAACTACCCAGAGTCTATACAGGTAACATTTCATACAGTTAGGGATCAGTGGTATCCATGTGTAAATATCTGCACACAGAACACTACCCAGAGTCTATACAGGTAACATTTCATACAGTTAGGGATCAGTGGTGTCCATGTGTAAATGTCTGCCCACAGAACACTACCCAGAGTCTATACAGGTAACATTTCATACAGTTAGGGGTCAGTGGTCTCCATGTGTTAATGTCTGCCCACAGAACACTACCCAGAGTCTATACAGGTAACATTTCATACAGTTAGGGGTCACTGGTCTCCATGTGTTAATGTCTGCCCACAGAACACTACCCAGAGTCTATACAATTAACATTTCATACAGTTAGGGGTCAGTGGTCTCCATGTGTAAATGTCTGCCCACAGAACACTACCCAGAGTCTATACAGGTAACATTTCATACAGTTAGGGGTCAGTGGTGTCTATGTGTAAATGTATGCCCACAGAACACTACCCAGAGTCTATACAGGTAACATTTCATACAGTTAGGGGTCAGTGGTCTCCATGTGTAAATGTATGCCCACAGAACACTACCCAGAGTCTATACAGGTAACATTTCATACAGTTAGGGGTCAGTGATCTCCATGTGTAAATGTCTGCCCACTGACAACTACCCAGAGTCTAAACAGGTAACATTT
The DNA here is from genome assembly GCF_026914265.1 of Mya arenaria. Lineage (NCBI taxonomy): Eukaryota > Metazoa > Mollusca > Bivalvia > Myida > Myidae > Mya > Mya arenaria. The sequence goes on along the minus strand of NC_069133.1, from coordinate 2,505,030 downwards.
CATACAGTTAGGGATCAGTGGTCTCCATGTGTAAATGTATGCCCACAGAACACTACCCAGAGTCTATACAGGTAACATTTCATACAGTTAGGGGTCAGTGATCTCCATGTGTAAATGTCTGCCCACAGAACACTACCCAGTGTCTATACAGGTAACATTTCATACAGTTAGGGATCATTGGTCTCCATGTGTAAATGTCTGCCCACAGAACACTACCCAGAGTCTATACAGGTAACATTTCATACAGTTAGGGGTCAGTGGTCTCCATGTGTAAATGTCTGCCCACAGAACACTACCCAGAGTCTATACAGGTAACATTTCATACAGTTAGGGATCAGTGGTCTCCATGTGTAAATGTCTGCACACAGAACACTACCCAGAGTCTATACAGGTAACATTTCATATAGTTAGGGGTCAGTGATCTCCATGTGTAAATGTCTGCCCACAGACAACTGCCCAGAGTCTAAACAGGTATGATTTCATACAGTTAGGGGTCAGTGGTCTCCATGTGTAAATGTATGCCCACAGAACACTACCCAGATTCTATATACGGTAACATTTCATACAGTTAGGGGTCATTGATCTCCATGTGTAAATGTCTGCCCACAGAACACTACCCAGTGTCTATACAGGTAACATTTCATACAGTTAGGGATCAGTGGTCTCCATGTGTAAATGTCTGCCCACAGAACACTACCCAGTGTCTATACAGATAACATTTCATACAGTTAGGGATCAGTGGTCTCCATGTGTAAATGTCTGCCCACAGAACACTACCCAGAGTCTATACAGGTAACATTTCATACAGTTAGGGGTCAGTGGTCTCCATGTGTAAATGTCTGCCCACAGAACACTACCCAGAGTCTATACAGGTAACATTTCATACAGTTAGGGATCAGTGGTCTCCATGTGTAAATGTCTGCCCACAGAACACTACCCAGAGTCTATACAGGTAACATTTCATACAATTAGGGGTCAGTGGTCTCCATGTGTAAATGTATGCCCACAGACAACTACCCAGAGTCTATACAGGTAACATTTCATACAGTTAGGGATCAGTGGTCTCAATGTGTAAATGTATGCCCACAGAACACTACCCAGAGTCTAAACAGGTAACATTTCATACAGTTAGGGGTCAGTGGTCTCCATGTGTAAATGTATGCCCACAGAACACTACCCAGAGTCTATACAGGTAACATTTCATACAGTTAGGGATCAGTGGTCTCCATGTGTTAATGTCTGCCCACAGAACACTACCCAGAGTCTATACAGGTAACATTTCATACAATTAGGGATCAGTTGTCTCCATGTGTAAATGTATGCCCACAGAACACTACCCAGAGCCTATACAGGTAACATTTTATACAGTTAGTGGTCAGTGATCTCCATGTGTAAATGTATGCCCACAGACAACTACCCAGCGTCTATACAGGTAACATTTTATACAGTTAGTGGTCAGTGATCTCCATGTGTAAATGTCTGCCCACAGACAACTACCCAGAGTCTATACAGGTAACATTTCATACAGTTAGGGGTCAGTGATTTCCATGTGTAAATGAATGCCCACAGAACACTACCCAGAGTCTATACAGGTAACATTTCATACAGTTAGGGGTCAGTGATCTCCATGTGTAAATGTATGCCCACAGACAACTACCCAGAGTCTAAACAGGTAACATTTCAAACAGTTAGGGATCAGTGATCTCCATGTGTTGATGTCTGCCCACAGAACACTACCCAGAGTCTATACAGGTAACATTTCATACAGTTAGGGGTCAGTGGTCTCCATGTGTAAATGTCTGCCCACAGAACACTACCCAGAGTCTATACAGGTAACATTTCATACAGTTAGGGATCAGTGATCTCCATGTGTAAATGTCTGCCCACAGAACACTACCCAGAGTCTATACAGGTAACATTTCATACAGTTAGGGGTCAGTGGTCTCCATGTGTAAATGTCTGCCCACAGAACACTACCCAGAGTATATACAGGTAACATTTCATACAGTTAGGGGTCAGTGGTCTCCATGTGTTAATGTCTGCCCACAGAACACTACCCAGAGTCTATACAGGTAACATTTCATACAGTTAGGGGTCAGTGATCTCCATGTGTTGATGTCTGCCCACAGAACACTACCCAGAGTCTATACAGGTAACATTTCATACAGTTAGGGGTCAGTGGTCTCCATGTGTAAATGTATGCCCACAGAACACTACCCAGAGTCTATACAGGTAACATTTCATACAGTTAGGGATCAGTGATCTCCATGTGTAAATGTCTGCCCACAGACAACTACCCAGAGTCTATACAGGTAACATTTCATACAGTTAGGGGTCAGTGGTCTCCATGTGTAAATGTCTGCCCACAGAACACTACCCAGAGTATATACAGGTAACATTTCATACAGTTAGGGGTCAGTGATCTCCATGTGTAAATGTATGCCCACAGACAACTACCCAGAGTCTATACAGGTAACATTTCATACAGTTAGGGATCAGTGATCTCCATGTGTTGATGTCTGCCCACAGAACACTACCCAGAGTCTATACAGGTAACATTTCATACAGTTAGGGGTCAGTGGTCTCCATGTGTAAATGTCTGCCCACAGAACACTACCCAGAGTCTATACAGGTAACATTTCATACAGTTAGGGATCAGTGATCTCCATGTGTAAATGTCTGCCCACAGAACACTACCCAGAGTCTATACAGGTAACATTTCATACAGTTAGGGGTCAGTGGTGTCCATGTGTAAATGTCTGCCCACAGAACACTACCCAGAGTATATACAGGTAACATTTCATACAGTTAGGGTCAGTTGTCTCCATGTGTAAATGTCTGCCCACAGAACACTACCCAGAGTCTATACAGGTAACATTTCATACAGTTAGGGGTCAGTGATCTCCATGTGTTGATGTCTGCCCACAGAACACTACCCAGAGTCTATACAGGTAACATTTCATACAGTTAGGGGTCAGTGGTCTCCATGTGTAAATGTCTGCCCACAGAACACTACCCAGAGTCTATACAGGTAACATTTCATACAGTTAGGGATCAGTGATCTCCATGTGTAAATGTATGCCCACAGAACACTACCCAGAGTCTATACAGGTAACATTTCATACAGTTAGGGGTCAGTGGTCTCCATGTGTAAATGTCTGCCCACAGAACACTACCCAGAGTATATACAGGTAACATTTCATACAGTTAGGGGTCAGTGGTCTCCATGTGTTAATGTCTGCCCACAGAACACTACCCAGAGTCTATACAGGTAACATTTCATACAGTTAGGGGTCAGTGGTCTCCATGTGTGAATGTATGCCCACAGAACACTACCCAGAGTCTATACAGGTAACATTTCATACAGTTAGGGGTCAGTGGTGTCCATGTGTAAATGTCTGCCCACAGAACACTACCCAGAGTCTATACAGGTAACATTTCATACAGTTAGGGGTCAGTGGTGTCCATGTGTAAATGTCTGCCCACAGAACACTACCCAGAGTCTATACAGGTAACATTTCATACAGTTAGGGGTCAGTGGTCTCCATGTGTAAATGTCTGCCCACAGAACACTACCAAGAGTCTATACAGGTAACATTTCATACAGTTAGGGATCAGTGGTCTCCATGTGTAAATGTCTGCCCACAGACAACTACCCAGAGTCTATACAGGTAACATTTCATACAGTTAGGGATCAGTGATCTCCATGTGTAAATTTATGCCTACAGAACACTACCCAGAGTCTATACAGGTAACATTTCATACAGTTAGGGGTCAGTGATCTCCATGTGTAAATGTCTGCCCACAGAACACTACCCAGTGTCTATACAGGTAACATTGCATACAGTTAGGGATCAGTGGTCTCCATGTGTAAATGTCTGCCCACAGAACACTACCCAGAGTATATACAGGTAACATTTCATACAGTTAGGTGTCAGTGGTGTCCATGTGTAAATGTCTGCCCACAGAACACTTCCCAGAGTCTATACAGGTAACATTTCATACAGTTAGGTGTCAGTGATCTCCATGTGTAAATGTCTGCCCACAGACCACTAACCAGAGTATATACAGGTAACATTTCATACAGTTAGGGATCAGTGGTGTCCATGTGTAAATGTCTGCCCACAGAACACTACCCAGAGTCTATACAGGTAACATTTCATACAGTTAGGGGTCGGTGGTCTCCATGTGTAAATGTCTGCCCACAGAACACTACCCAGAGTCTATACAGGTAACATTTCATACAGTTAGGGATCAGTGGTCTCCATGTGTAAATGTCTGCCCACAGAACACTACCCAGAGTCTATACAGGTAACATTTCATACAGTTAGGGGTCAGTGGTCTCCATGTGTAAATGTATGCCCACAGACAACTACCCAGAGTCTATACAGGTAACATTTCATACAGTTAGGGGTCAGTGATCTCCATGTGTAAATGTATGCCCACAGAACACTACCCAGAGTCTATACAGGTAACATTTCATACAGTTAGGGGTCAGTGGTGTCCATGTGTAAATGTCTGCCCACAGAACACTACCCAGAGTCTATACAGGTAACATTTCATACAGTTAGGGGTCAGTGGTCTCCATGTGTAAATGTCTGCCCACAGAACACTACCCAGAGTATATACAGGTAACATTTCATACAGTTAGGTGTCAGTGGTGTCCATGTGTAAATGTCTGCCCACAGAACACTTCCCAGAGTCTATACAGGTAACATTTCATACAGTTAGGTGTCAGTGATCTCCATGTGTAAATGTCTGCCCACAGAACACTAACCAGAGTATATACAGGTAACATTTCATACAGTTAGGGATCAGTGGTGTCCATGTGTAAATGTCTGCCCACAGAACACTACCCAGAGTCTATACAGGTAACATTTCATACAGTTAGGGATCAGTGGTGTCCATGTGTAAATATCTGCCCACAGAACACTACCCAGAGTCTATACAGGTACCATTTCATACAGTTAGGGGTCAGTGGTCTCCATGTGTAAATGTATGCCCACAGAACACTACCCAGAGTCTATACAGGTAACATTTCATACAGTTAGGGATCAGTGGTCTCCATATGTAAATGTCTGCCCACAGAACACTTCCCAGAGTCTATACAGGTAACATTTCATACAGTTAGGTGTCAGTGATCTCCATGTGTAAATGTCTGCCCACAGAACACTAACCAGAGTATATACAGGTAACATTTCATACAGTTAGGGATCAGTGGTGTCCATGTGTAAATGTCTGCCCACAGAACACTACCCAGAGTCTATACAGGTAACATTTCATACAGTTAGGGGTCGGTGGTCTCCATGTGTAAATGTCTGCCCACAGAACACTACCCAGAGTCTATACAGGTAACATTTCATACAGTTAGGGATCAGTGGTCTCCATGTGTAAATGTCTGCCCACAGAACACTACCCAGAGTCTATACAGGTAACATTTCATACAGTTAGGGGTCAGTGGTCTCCATGTGTAAATGTATGCCCACAGACAACTACCCAGAGTCTATACAGGTAACATTTCATACAGTTAGGGGTCAGTGATCTCCATGTGTAAATGTATGCCCACAGAACACTACCCAGAGTCTATACAGGTAACATTTCATACAGTTAGGGGTCAGTGGTGTCCATGTGTAAATGTCTGCCCACAGAACACTACCCAGAGTCTATACAGGTAACATTTCATACAGTTAGGGGTCAGTGGTCTCCATGTGTAAATGTCTGCCCACAGAACACTACCCAGAGTATATACAGGTAACATTTCATACAGTTAGGTGTCAGTGGTGTCCATGTGTAAATGTCTGCCCACAGAACACTTCCCAGAGTCTATACAGGTAACATTTCATACAGTTAGGTGTCAGTGATCTCCATGTGTAAATGTCTGCCCACAGAACACTAACCAGAGTATATACAGGTAACATTTCATACAGTTAGGGATCAGTGGTGTCCATGTGTAAATGTCTGCCCACAGAACACTACCCAGAGTCTATACAGGTAACATTTCATACAGTTAGGGATCAGTGGTGTCCATGTGTAAATATCTGCCCACAGAACACTACCCAGAGTCTATACAGGTACCATTTCATACAGTTAGGGGTCAGTGGTCTCCATGTGTAAATGTATGCCCACAGAACACTACCCAGAGTCTATACAGGTAACATTTCATACAGTTAGGGATCAGTGGTCTCCATATGTAAATGTATGCCCACAGAACACTACCCAGAGTATATACAGGTAACATTTCATACAGTTAGGGGTCAGTGGTGTCCATGTGTAAATGTATGCCCACAGAACACTACCCAGAGTCTATACAGGTAACATTTCATACAGTTAGGGATCAGTGGTCTCCATGTGTAAATGTCTGCCCACAGAACACTACCCAGAGTCTATACAGGTAACATTTCATACAGTTAGGGGTCAGTGATCTCCATGTGTAAATGTATGCCCACAGAACACTACCCAGAGTCTATACAGGTAACATTTCATACAGTTAGGGATCAGTGGTCTCCATATGTAAATGTATGCCCACAGAACACTACCCAGAGTCTATACAGGTAACATTTCATACAGTTAGGGATCAGTGGTCTCCATGTGTAAATGTCTGCCCACAGAACACTACCCAGAGTCTATACAGGTAACATTTCATACAGTTAGGGATCGGTGGTCTCCATGTGTTAATGTCTGCCCACAGAACACTACCCAGAGTCTATACAGGTAACATTTCATACAATTAGGGGTCAGTGGTGTCCATGTGTAAATGTCTGCCCACAGAACACTACCCAGAGTCTATACAGGTAACATTTCATACAGTTAGGGATCAATGGTCTCCATGTGTAAATGTATGCCCACAGAACACTACCCATAGTCTATACAGGTAACATTTCATACAGTTAGGGGTCAGTGGTCTCCATGTGTAAATGTCTGCCCACAGAACACTACCCAGAGTCTATACAGGTAACATTTCATATAGTTAGGGATCAGTGGTCTCCATGTGTAAATGTCTGTCCACAGAACACTACCCAGAGTATATACAGGTAACATTTCATACAGTTAGGGGTCAGTGATCTCCATGTGTAAATGTCTGCCCACAGAACACTACCCAGAGTCTATACAGGTAATATTTCATACAGTTAGGGATCAGTGGTCTCCATGTGTAAATGTCTGCCCACAGAACACTACCCAGAGTCTATACAGGTAACATTATATACAGTTAGGGGTCAGTGGTGTCCATGTGAAAATGTATGCCCACAGACAACTACCCAGAGTCTATACAGGTAACATTTCATACAGTTAGGGATCAGTGGTCTCCATGTGTAAATGTCTGCCCACAGAACACTACCCAGAGTATATACAGGTAACATTTCATACAGTTAGGGGTCAGTGGTCTCCATGTGTAAATGTCTGCCCACAGAACACTACCCAGAGTTTATACAGGTAACATTTCATACAGTTAGGGGTCAGTGGTCTCCATGTGTAAATGTCTGCCCACAGACAACTACCCAGAGTCTATACAGGTAACATTTCATACAGTTAGGGGTCATCTTTTCGATGAGCAATATGACACCTTTTTGAATTGAATATTAAGTGAGTGTCACAAAATAAGTTGAAAGTATTCCTTGCAAAAGCAGTTTATATGCACTCTCACAGATTGAACATTTTTACAACTTTTTTATTTTTATGCCCCCAAGGTGGGCATATTAAAATCGCACCATCCGTCTGTCTGTCCGTCCGTCTGTCCGGCTCTGTAACTTTCCCTTGTATGGACAGATTTTCAAATAACTTGCCACATGTGTTCCACATACCAAGACGACGTGTCGCGTGCAAGACTCGTGTCCCTACCTCAAAGGTCAAGGTCACACTTAGTGTTTATTCACAATGGAGTGCTGCATATAAGGACATAGAGTATAGGTTGTCGTGTCCGGGCAGTAACTTTCCCTTGTATGGACAGATTTTAAAATAACTTGCCGAATGTGTTCCACATACCAAGACGACGTGTCACGTGCAAGACCCACGTCCCTACCTCAAAGGTCAAGGTCACACTTAGTGTTTATTCACAATGGAGTGCTGCATATAGGGACATAGAGTATAGGTTGTCGTGTCCGGGCTGTAACTTTCTCTTGTATGGACAGATTTTAAAATAACTTGCCACATGTGTTCCACATACCAAGACGACGTGTTGCGTGCAAGACCCACGTCCCTACCTCAAAGGTCAAGGTCACACTTTGTGTTTATTTACAATGGAGTGCTGCATATAAGGACATAGAGTATAGGTTGTCGTGTCCGGGCTGTAACTTTCCCTTGTATGGACAGATTTTAAAATAACTTGCCACATGTGTTCCACATACCAAGACGACGTGTTGCGTGCAAGACCCGTGTCCCTACCTCAAAGGTCAAGGTCACACTAAGTGTTTATTCACAATGGAGTGCTGCATATAAGGACATAGAGTATAGGTTGTCGTGTCCGGGCTGTAACTGTCTCTTGTATGGACAGATTTTAAAATAACTTGCCGAATGTGTTCCACATACCAAGACGACGTGTCGCGTGCAAGACCCGTGTCCCTGCCTGAAAGGTCAAGGTCACACTTAGTGTTTATTCACAATGGAGTGCTGCACATAAGGACATAGAGTATAGGTTGTCGTGTCCGGGCTGTAACTTTCTCTTGTATGGACAGATTTTAAAATCACTTGCTACATGTTTTCCACATACCAAGACGACGTGTCGTGTGTAAGACCCATGTCCCTACCTCTAAGGTGAAAGATACACTAAGTGTTTATTCACAAGGGAATTCTGAATATAAGGACATAACAGTGTAGGTTGTCAAGTATGGGTGGTATTTTTTATGTTCAGAGGCAATTTAAAATAACTTGCCATATGTATTTGACACGTAAAGGCAAGATCAACTTTTCATGTACTGACCTTGTTCATAGGTCAATGTCACATTCGGGGGCATTCGTCACATACTGTGACAGCTCTTGTTTTGTCTTGGAACAAGCCAATTTTTGTGAAATTCCATGGAACCCAGTTATTTAATACTGCTGACAAAAAATTAGATCGCATATTTTTATATTTAAGTTTTATGCATTTTTAGCTCGACTATTCGAAGAATAAGGAGAGCTATACTACTCACCCAAGCGTCGGCGTCGGTGTCTGTGTCGGCGTCACCCCTTGGTTAAGGTTTTGCGTGCAAGCACACATAGGTTAATATCTCAGCAACTACTTGAGGTATTGCATTGAGACTTTATACAATGGTACTCAACCATCCAAACTACTTAATTAACCAAGTTTGATAACTCTACTTTGCATTTAATGCCAATAATAGGCCTTTATTATTTGACTTAGAAATTCTGGTTAAGGTTTTGCGTGCAAGCACACATAGGTTAATATCTCAGCAACTACTTGAGGTATTGCATTGAGACTTGATACAATGGTACTCAACTATCCAACCTACTTAATTAACCAAGTTAGATAACTCTAGTTTTCATTTAATGCAAATAATAGGCCTTGATTATTTGACTTAGAAATTCTGGTTAAGGTTTTGCGTGCAAGCACACATAGGTTAATATCTCAGTAACTGCTTGAGGTATTGCATTGAGACTTGATACAATGGTACTCAACCATCCAACCTACTTAATTTACCAAGTTAGATATCTAGTTTGCATTTAATTTTATATTTGACTCAGAAATTCTGGTTAAGGTTTTACATGTAAGCACACATAGGTTAATATCTCAGCAACTACTGGATGAATTGCATTGAGACTTTATAAAATGGTACTCAACCATCCAATCTATTTAAATAACCAAGTTAGATAACTCTAGTTTGCATTAAATTCAAATAATGGCCCCTTTTTTATTCAACATAGAAATTCTGATAAAGGTTTTGCATGTTACCACTTTTAAGTCAATGCTTCACAAATACATCATGTATTGCATTGAAACTTTACACACAGGCTCCCAACCATTTAACCTTCTGGTAATCAAGTAAGATAACTCTATCTTTCATATTATATAATTTTTGCCCCTTTATTATGCGACTTAGAAATTCTGGTTAAGGTCTTGCATGTTAGCACATATAGGATAATATCTCAGCAACTACTTGATGTATTGCATTAAGACTTTATACAATGGTATTTAACCACCCAACCTAATTGAATAATCAAGTTAGATAACTGTGTTTTGCAAATAATGGCCCTTTATTATTAGACTTAAAAATTCTGCTTAAAATTTTGCATGTTACCACATTTATGTTAATATCTCCGCACATCATGTATTGCATTGAAATCTAATCTAACAGTGATACATGCATGTTTAGCCAAAACTTTTCAATCCTTACACTGAAAAGCGGCGGAATAGTCGAGCGTGCTGTCTCTGTGACAGCTCTTGTTCTTAAACTGTTAGTAACGGTTTAAGCCAGAAAACATTAATTTTCGAACGGAAATATGAAAATCTTTGTTCTGTTTTTTTGTCAGCAATCTTATATGATTGGTTTGCAGATATTTACACAGTAAATTGCTTTTTCCAAGACAATTTTTTTTATTTTTAAAGCTATAAAAATGGTTTTTCGGTATATCTGTGAGAGTGCAGCTTTAAACTAAACAATAAAGTCATGAATGAGTTTTGAAATCAATACTATAACTACTCAGAATCATTGATGAAAAAAGCGTTCATGGAATATGTGCATTGATGAGATGGCCATTGAGGGAACTTAACTGATTAAATTTATGAATAAAGTTTTGTTATGTGAATGTAAAGCTATTGATTTAGAAGGCAAACAAATTCCTTGTTGATTTTTTAGTGAGAGCAAAGAAAATCTTGCATTGGCAAAGTGATGGATTTTATCTGTCCCTTGGGTGGGAAAAACTAAAGTTGCACTCTCACAATTTGACAGTTTTGACTTCTTCTTTTTGGTCTCAGAATCAGCTAATTTTGGCATCAGTGTATTAGATAACGTACAATAGAACTGATCTCAATTGTTTGATTCATTTCATTTTCTTAAAGCGGTAGTAACGCTTTTAGCTTTAGCTAATTATCCCTGGTTTCCAGAGATTTATACACAAATGGCTCATGCCTAGACAAAACATAAAAAAGTTGTCAAAACAATTGATCTGTGAGAGTGCAGCTTTAATGATATGAACTGCTCTTTTGGTTTCTTATTTTGAAAATAACCTTGCCATTACATTGAGCCATTGGGAATTATGTTAAATTTGGATGCCTGCCATGTAATTTTGGTATCAATTGATACACATCATTGTGTAATCGTTACATATTCTGTCATTCACATAAGACCCTTTCAAATGTTACTGATATGGGGTCACAAGGAGTCCCTAATCCACATAGAAGTGCGTCTGACACAAATAATAAAGCTCTTCTTTTCCATTGAAATTATGTTCAGCTTTGATTTTGATTTTATTATTTTTTTAAACATAGCTTCTTGGAAGTCCGGAAATAAAAAAATATTTTACCTGGAAAATGTTCTTGGAAGAAGGCTTTAATTTCCTTTTTTCACATTAAGGAAGTGTTTGAAACAGTGTTGTCATTTATTTCTACTAATGGAGCAATCCCAAAGGGAAATTCTTCCGACTAATTGACATCATGTGGTAATCATTAGATGACCAACTATAAATGTGGCTCTAAATCTCATTGTTTAATGATTCATATGTAATTATAGTGCTGTCAGCAGCTGTTATTTCCTTCTTCCAAATTGTGTCAGTAATTGCTTCCTAGTTCAAGGAAACTTAAAATAAGAAAGTGATAGAACTATTTTTAGCTCACCTGTCACGTAGTGACAAGGTGAGCTTTTGTGATCACTCTTCGTCCGTCGTCCATCCGTCCGTCCGTCCGTCCGTCCGTCCGTTCACAATTGCTTGTGAACACAATAGAGGTCACAATTTTGACCTAATCTTTATGAAACTTGGTCAGACTGATCATCTCTATAAAATGTAGGTCAAGTTCGATATTGGGTCATCTGGGGTCAAAAACTAGGTCACTAGGTCAATTAGTAGAAAAACCTTGTGAACACAATAGAGGTCACAATTTTAGCCTAATCTCAATGCAACTTGGTCAGAATGGTCATCTCTATAAAATCTAGGTCAAGTTCGATATTGGGTCATCCGCGGTCAATAATTAGGTCACTAGGTCAATTAGTAGAAAGACCTTGTGAACACAATAGAGGTCACAATTTTAGCCTAATCTCAATGCAACTTGGTCAGAATGATCATCTCTATAAAATGTAGGTCAAGTTCGATATTGGGTCATCCGCGGTCAACAACTAGGTCACTAGGTCAATTAGTACAAAAACCTTGTGAACACAATAGAGGTCACAATTTTAGCCTAATCTCAATGCAACTTGGTCAGAATAATCATCTCTATAAAATCTAGATCGAGTTCGATATTGGGTCATCCGCAGTCAATAACTAGGTCACTAGGTCAATTATTAGAAAAACCTTGTGAACACAACAGAGGTCACAATTTTGACCTAATCTTTATGAAACTTGGTCAGACTGATCATCTCTATGAAATCTAGGTCAAGTTCGATATTGGGTCATCTGGGGTCAAAAACTAGGTCAGTAGGTCAATTAGTAGAAATACCTTGTGAACACATTAGAGGTCACAATTTTAGCCTAATCTCAATGCAACTTGGTCAGAATGATCATCTCTATAAAATCTAGGTCAAGTTCGATATTGGGTCATCCGCGGTCAATAACTAGGTCACTAGGTCAATTAGTAGAAAAACCTTGTGAACACAATAGAGGTCACAATTTTAGCCTAATCTCAATGCAAATTGGTCAGAATGATCATCGCTGTAAAATGTAGGTCAAGTTTGATATTGGGTCATTCACGGTCAATAACTAGGTCACTAGGTCAATTAGTACAAAAACCTTGTGAACACAATAGAGGTCACAATTTTAGCCTAATCTCAATGCAACTTGGTCAGAATGATCATCTCTATAAAATCTAGGTCAAGTTCGATATTGGGTCATCCGCGGTCAATAACTAGGTCACTAGGTCAATTAGTACAAAAACCTTGTGAACACAATAGAGGTCACAATTTTAGGCTAATCTTAATGCAACTTGGTCAGAATGATCATCTCTATAAAATCTGGGTCAAGTTCGATATTGGGTCATCAAAGTCAATAACTAGGTCACTAGGTCAATTATTAGAAAAACCTTGTGAACAAAATAGAGGTCACAATTTTACCCTTATCTTAATGAAACTTGGTCAGAATGATCATCTTAACATAAGCTAGGTCAAGTTCCATATTGGGTCAACCCAGGTCAAAAACTAGGTCACTAGGTCAATTAGTAGAAAAACCTTGTGAACACAATAGAGGTCACAATTTTAGCCTAATCTCAATGCAACTTGGTCAGAATGATCATCTCTATAAAATGTAGGTCAAGTTCGATATAGGCTTATATAAGGAAAGTGTTTAAAAATCTTCTTGTCTGAAAATGCAAGGCCTACGCATTCAATATTTGGTATGTATCATAACCAAGTGGTCCTCTACCAAGATTGTTCAATTTATGCCCCTGGGGAGAAGAGGCCCTATCCTGGGGGGAGTCACAAGTTTTGCATAGGCTTATATAGAACAAAAAACTTCTTGTCTAAACCAACAAGACATTGCCATTTTATATGTGGCATAACCTAGTGGCCTGCTACCAAGATTGTTCAATTTGTGCACCTGTGGTGAAAAGAGGCCTCACCCTGGGTGTCACAAGTTTTACATAGGCTTATATAGGAAAAAACTTTAAAATTTTCTTGTCTGAAGCCACAAGGACTAGGTCTTAAATATTTGGTTTGAAGCATTGCCTACTGATAGGGTCATGTGGGGTAAAAAACTAGGTCAGTGGGACAAATAAAAGAGTGGCCTCTAGGGGCCATACTTTTCATTGGATCTTTATGATAATAGGTCAGAATGTTCACTTTATTTAGCAAAGCTACAGGTGAGCGATACAGGGCCATCATGGCCCTCTTGTTTTTCCTTGTGATGCACTAACTTCAATGCTAAAGATCTTAAGATATTTATTTTCATCTTTATATCAATACAAAATTTTGTTGTCATATATTGGAAATGTATTGTAGAGGGTGAAATTCTCTTTCAACCTGAATGTCCATTGTGTACATTTCTTTGAGTTCAATATGTACCTACCTTGTATTATGAATATCTAGCAATACATATAATTTACAATCTGTTGTCATGTCAGATTAATTGATTTTATGGTCATTTGAAATGCGAAATAATCAATAAACTATGATAACAACTTAAAACTTTAAGGCTTAACAAAGCCAGTGTCACTTGAAAATTTAACGTAGAAGGCATTTCTGGACATTATTTCAGTAACTCAGACCAGTTAAATCACGAAAGAATACCATATAAAACTATCCATATATACAGCTTTCAAACTTTGACCCCCGTTGCTTGGCAACACCTGCATAAAATATCCACCTTTTGCAATTATTCTCATTCAAATTCAATTCTTAGGCATTCTTTGAACTTATCTCATATCTTAAATAAGTCAGGCGTCAATATGTAATGAATGGAATGGCTCATTCTGTGTCTACCAGAAAAATGCATGCCAACTATTAACCCCCTTGTCATACACCATTAAAACTATGGGATGATATTTATTCCTTACAACTTATAAAGATATCATGCCAAATCAATCCATTGTGAAGATCTGTAGTTTTACAGGGTATTTTCAAATGACTTGTGTCTTGCCCATAGTATCAATTATTCCATTTTGATGGGTAACTGAACGTTTTGTTCCAGTGTGCTTTGCATATTACTTTTCCTATATTCATAACCTTTCTTAATGCAGGCATAAAATTCATCTGTACACATTTTATTGAAATGTTTTGTATTACAACACTATATGAAAAGTAATTTGGATGAGTATACTTAACTGCAAAGGTTTTATTTCAATTACCTCACAATTGCTCTTGTACGATCAATAACTTTAGGAGCCCTTGTCCAGTCATCACCAAATTTGGATGTGTATGGGCATAATATCACAAACAAGGTCGATAACCAGCTATATCACCCTAGTCACTCAAAAGTTATCACCCTTTAGTTATATAAATAACCTGAAATTGTTCTCGTCTGATAAAGACATTTAGCCTTTGTCCACTCATCACAAAATGGGGTCAGAATTTGTTCAGGTTCAATAACCAGCTATGTTGCCTCAATCTCTCTAGAGTTGTGACCCTTGAGTTGGCAAAAACTGCATTTACAGTGTCCACTCTCTAAATTTGGCTCAATGTACAATCACTTATCAACCAACTTAGTGTCCTAAAATTAAGGTGGATGTATTTTGTGATAGTTGGCACTCTTGTTGAAAAAAGGAAAAGAAATTGCTTATTTTACTGTATCAGACTAATGTGCAATTTTGTTTTAACTAAATAGGTTATATATATATATAGACCACTGGCCCAAGACAACAAATTGTGTTGTTATGAAGTTAGATCAAGAAAATATTTTCCCAGTTTTGACAATGTGTTTTCCTATCTTTGCAGACCAGAATAGAGTTACTTGTCTCCCAGTGTGAAGAGTATTCTAGCAAGAGCAGACAACCCCTTGCCATGCAGAAGAAGAAACCCAAACCACTGAAAATGTTTGAACCTAAGGTGGAGGAGAAGTAAGCTGTTTGCACTTAACACAATTAACTACATGTATAAAATAAACATATAAACTATCTATATAAAAAATCACTGTCCCTTTCTTTGAGTGCAAGGTGCTAAATGTATTCATGATTGTTGCTAAACTTAGTCAGAGATGTAATAGAAACAAGAGTTATGGCTTTGAATTGCCAATAATTAAACAAATAGTACTGTCCTTATTGATGTAATAATAGTCCAGTATGTTTGATGGGCTTAATATCTCGGACCGGTTTGATAACCAGCCATACAAGAGAGTTATAGCCCTTTATTTATAGAAATTACCTAATGTTTGTATTGTCCGATCAATAACTTTAGAAGCCTTTATCCAGTCATCACAAAATTTTGTCAAAATGTGTATGGGCATAATACCTTTGAGAGGATTGATAACCAGCCATGTGACCTCAGTAACTCTATAGAGTTATGACCCTTGATTTGGCAAAAACTGTATTAACAGTGTCCACTCTCCAAATTTGGCTGGCATACAACCAGTTATCACCAAACTTGGTATTCTAATTGCCTTGTTGAACATTTAATCATCGAATCTTTCAGGTTTGATGGGCGGAAGAAAGGTCGTCGAGGTACAAAGGACTTCAATGAGAAACAGAAACTGCTGCACAAGTACAAGAAGGAGATGAAAGGTAGAGTGAAACATGGTTTATAGAAAGCATTATGTGAATTAACATGGTGCATAATGTACATCGATATGGTGCGTTATGTACATAAATATGGTGCATTACGTGAATGAAGATGGTGCATTATGTACATCAAAATGTTGCATTATGTACATTGATATGGTGCATTATGTACATAAATATGGTGCATTATGTGCATCGATATGGTGCATTATGTGAATCAACATGGTGCATAATGTACATCGATATGGTGCGTTATGTGAATAAATATGGTGCATTATGTGCATCGATATGGTGCATTATGTGAATTAACATGGTGCATAATGTACATCGATATGGTGCGTTATGTACATAAATATGGTGCATTACGTGAATGAAGATGGTGCATTATGTACATCAAAATGGTGGATTATGTACATTGATATGGTGCATTACGTACATAAATATGGTGCATTATGTACATAAATATGGTGCATTATGTACATAAATATGGTGCATTATGTACATAAATATGGTGCATTACGTGAATGAAGATGGTGCATTATGTACATCAAAATGGTGCATTATGTACATTGATATGGTGCATTATGTACATAAATATGGTGCATCGATATTGTGCATTATGTGAATTAACATGGTGCATTATGTAATTCAATATGGTGCATTATGTACATCGATATGGTGCATTATGTACATTGACATGGTGCATTATGTGAATTAACATGGTGCATTATGCACATCAATATGGTGCATTATGTACATTGATATGATGCATTATGTGAATTAACATGGCACATTATGCACATCAATATGGTGCATTATGTACATTGATATGATGCATTATGTGAATTAACATGGCGCATTATGTACATTGATATGGTGCATTATGTACATTGATATGGTGCATTATGTACATTGATAAGGTGCATTATGTACATCAATATGGTGCATTATGTACATTAATATGGTGCATTATGTACATTGATATGGTGCATTACGTGAATGAAGATGGTGCATTATGTACATCAAAATGGTGCATTATGTACATCGATATGGTGCGTTATGTACATAAATATGGTGCATTACGTGAATGAAGATGGTGCATTATGTACATCAAAATGGTGCATTATGTACATTGATATGGTGCATTATGTACATAAATATGGTGCATTATGTGCATCTATATGGTGCATTATGTGAATCAGCATGGTGCATAATGTACATCGATATGGTGCGTTATGTGAATAAATATGGTGCATTATGTGCATCGATATGGTGCATTATGTGAATTAACATGGTGCATAATGTACATCGATATGGTGCGTTATGTACATAAATATGGTGCATTACGTGAATGAAGATGGTGCATTATGTACATCAAAATGGTGCATTATGTACATTGATATGGTGCATTACGTACATAAATATGGTGCATTATGTACATAAATATGGTGCATTATGTACATAAATATGGTGCATTATGTACATAAATATGGTGCATTACGTGAATGAAGATGGTGCATTATGTACATCAAAATGGTGCATTATGTACATTGATATGGTGCATTATGTACATAAATATGGTGCATCGATATTGTGCATTATGTGAATTAACATGGTGCATTATGTAATTCAATATGGTGCATTATGTACATCGATATGGTGCATTATGTACATTGACATGGTGCATTATGTGAATTAACATGGTGCATTATGCACATCAATATGGTGCATTATGTACATTGATATGATGCATTATGTGAATTAACATGGCACATTATGCACATCAATATGGTGCATTATGTACATTGATATGATGCATTATGTGAATTAACATGGCGCATTATGTACATTAATATGGTGCATTATGTACATTGATATGGTGCATTATGTACATTGATAAGGTGCATTATGTACATCAATATGGTGCATTATGTACATTAATATGGTGCATTATGTACATTGATATGGTGCATTACGTGAATGAAGATGGTGCATTATGTACATCAAAATGGTGCATTATGTACATTGATATGGTGCATTATGTACATAAATATGGTGCATTACGTGAATGAAGATGGTGCATTATGTACATCAAAATGGTGCATTATGTACATTGATATGGTGCATTATGTACATAAATATGGTGCATTATGTGCATCGATATGGTGCATTATGTGAATCAACATGGTGCATAATGTACATCGATATGGTGCGTTATGTGAATAAATATGGTGCATTATGTGCATCGATATGGTGCATTATGTGAATTAACATGGTGCATAATGTACATCGATATGGTGCGTTATGTACATAAATATGGTGCATTACGTGAATGAAGATGGTGCATTATGTACATCAAAATGGTGCATTATGTACATTGATATGGTGCATTACGTACATAAATATGGTGCATTATGTACATAAATATGGTGCATTATGTACATAAATATGGTGCATTATGTACATAAATATGGTGCATTACGTGAATGAAGATGGTGCATTATGTACATCAAAATGGTGCATTATGTACATTGATATGGTGCATTATGTACATAAATATGGTGTATCGATATTGTGCATTATGTGAATTAACATGGTGCATTATGTAATTCAATATGGTGCATTATGTACATCGATATGGTGCATTATGTACATTGACATGGTGCATTATGTGAATTAACATGGTGCATTATGCACATCAATATGGTGCATTATGTACATTGATATGATGCATTATGTGAATTAACATGGCACATTATGCACATCAATATGGTGCATTATGTACATTGATATGATGCATTATGTGAATTAACATGGCGCATTATGTACATTGATATGGTGCATTATGTACATTGATATGGTGCATTATGTACATTGATAAGGTGCATTATGTACATCAATATGGTGCATTATGTACATTAATATGGTGCATTATGTACATTGATATGGTGCATTATGTACATTGATATGGTGCATTATGTACATTGATATGGTGCATTATGTAAAACGATATGGTGCATTATGTACATTGATATGGTGCATTATGTGAATTAACGTGGTGCATTATGTAAAACGATATGGTGCATTATGTACATTGACATGGTGCATTATGTGAATTAACATGGTGCATTATGTAAAACGATATGGTGCATTATGTACATTGACATCGTGCATTATGTGAATTAACATGGTGCATTATGTACATTGATATGGTGCATTATGTACATCAATAGGTTTTGCTTTTTCTTTGTTTTTGCATACAAAATATAATGCCTTTGCCTAAATGTTCATTTTTCTTCCAAAGGTGCTGCGAGGGAGCTGAAGAAAGACACACGCTTCCTGGCACGTGAAAAACTGCGGGACCAGATGTCCAAGGATGAGGCGCGAAAACGTAGGGTGCGGGAAATCATGGGTGGGCTAGCCCACCAGGAGGGCGAATATAAGAGAATGAAACTTGGCATCAAGGAGAAAACTGATGACAAGACTTGACGGGAGGGTGGATTTAATTTGTTAACTCCTCATGGCGACTAGTGTGATACATGAACTGCCAAAGTGCATGTTCATACAAATGCCTGGTTTATATGTTCAAGCTGCAACAGTCACATTATTGAAAATGACATTTATGAATAAAGTGTAACAATAGCTTTCTGAAATAATTATTAATGATTCCCGAAATCTAGATTAGAAAATTGCCTACTTTTCCAGCCATGGAAATTGACTATCAATCTAGAATAATTATCATCCTTAACTGTTAAGAATTATAATTAACAATTACTTCATTTTGACATGAAATCATAGTTTGGGTCCCAGCTTGCTGACACTACTGTAAATGATTTTTAAACATTATTTTAGTCAACATTGAGAAATTATGTTTCTAAGTCATAAGTTATAGTTTGAACATGCATGATCTTAACAAATAAGAATGATGGAGCGTGCGCTTCGTAGCCTTTAACATTTTACAATATAGGATAAACTGGTAAATTTATTATGTCAGTTCCATTAAATTGTTTAAATGCAATTGTAAACAATAAAAGGTAGTAGTTTTTAAAAGGCCAATATTCAACTTTATTAGGCTGAAAATGTAGCTTTTGTGTTACAAGTCATTTGGGTAATTGAGAAATTTTACATGATATACATTTGCAATGATTGATAAAATTTTCTGTTCATGTACATTTACATCTGGAATTATACTTGTATGATTTTTTTTTGATTTTTTTAATGTGTCATCAGGTTTCATCGAGTCAGACATTGAAATTATTAATTTTGTTTAAAACATGAACAAAAGGATTTTTTGAATGATAATAATTTAATACATCATCAAACTCAAAGTCAAAATTTGAGCTCTATTGTTATTGAAAATTTGGAAATGTGACAGAAATCGCTCTATTTAGCTGACAATTAAACAATAGTAATGCTATCGAAAAATCCAATGACTTTAGGCTTAGATTTACAAAATTATGTTCTAATGAGCATCTATCAGTTGCTGTTGTAAAAAGACTGAATTTCAACGAAGAAAGAATAGTTGCCAACATAAAAAATGTTGAGTAAGTCCCTAAATCTGCGAGAGAGTCCTTAAAACTGTGAGTCCCTTTAATTGTATTCATAGTTTACAGAAGAAATGGGGATTGTTTAGTTCTGATGTTGCTGTTATGCATATGTTTTTTATTAAGAGTTCGTCGAGTACAACATACATGTTTGTCTGTTATAATTGATTAAGATCTTTAGAAGAGTCTACATTGTATTATAAAATGTAATAAGTCAAATAAAGCACTAAAAGTTCTGTTAAACAGTATGTTGTTTTTAGCTCTACTGGCCAAAGGCCAGAAGAGCTTATGCGATGGTAATGTGTACGTAGTATGTGCATCAGTGCGTTCGTGCGTCTGTAAACAATTGCTGGTGAACACGATTCAGATCCGCCCATGCATGCCTAGATTATGGCCCTTGATAGTATAAAAAAATGCTATTGTGTAAACAATTGGTTGTGAACAGATACAGTCTTCAGTTTTGATTGTATCTCGATGAAACTTGTACAGCATTTAGATATCCATTATAGCTGGGTTCCTTTCGAAAACCAGCCAGATCCGACCATGCATGCCTAGATTATGGGCCTTGAAAGTATTAAAAAATTAGTTTGTCTGTAAACAATTGCTTGTGAACATGATACAGTCTTCAGTTTTGATTGTTTCCCGATGAAACTTGTACAGTATTTAGATATCCATTAGAACTCGGTTCCTTTTCAAAACCAGCCAGATCTGCCCATGCATGCCTGGATTATGGGTCTTGAAAGTATAAAAAATGCTATTTTAAGCTCATGTCTATTTTTAGCCAAGTCTACATGAGCGAAGTCTATTTTTAGCCAAGTTTACATGTAAAGTCACAATTGCTTGTGAAGGTTTGTTAAAATTATGCTCCTGGGGTCATTACTGCCCCCCCCCCCCCACGGAGATTGTCCCGCAAGGGACCAGTGCGGAAATGCAAACGACCTCGGCGATGTTGGCGGAGGCCCAGGGAAGAGTACTCTTTTCTTTTAAAGGGACGGACTCCTCCCCCCCCCCCCTTAAATTGGGAAATGTTAAAAACCTTTTTGTCTGAAACCACTATGCAAATCCTTGCTATTTTAAATTATGCCCCTTGGGTCAAAACTGGCACTGCCCTGGGTGTCACTATTTTCCTAGAGACTTATTTAAGAAATATTTTCAAAATCTTCTTGTTTCAAACCACAAGGCTCATACCTTTGATATTTGTTGTGGAGCATCATATGATGCAATTGAAAACATTTGAAATAATGCCCCTTGGGCAAAAGCTGGCCCCACCCCTTTTGACTTACTTATTAATGTTTAAAGCTACAGTAATGAAATTTTGACCATGTGAACAGTTTCGCAAACAAGCAATAATGTTGTCCAAGGATTTCCTTGACTTTTTATTTTTAAAGCTACAGAAATGAAATTTTGACGATGAGTACAGTGTTGAAAGCAAATATTTTTTACCCTCAGATAACCTTTACTTGGCACATATTAAAATAGTTCATGCAACTAATCTGCGTACAACACTTCCTGTCCTCAGATGTTGAACGTGCAGCGTTTTCAGCTAACCCAAACGCTAAAAGTGAACTATATATTTGTTGCCTATAACTCAAACGTACATGCTCTGGATTGAAAATGACCACAAGAGCCATGCCAGTAGAGCATAGGCCCTTTTGGGCCTCTTGTTGTAAGGGTATAATGGTTACATACCTTTAAAGCACATTATCCGAGTATTTCCTTTTCACAAAAAGCACATGTACATACTGTAAGTCCACAAGAAAATTCACCCTAGGCAAAAACAATGGTTTGATTAGGGTTACATCCTTTTCAAAAACAGGTAGGGTAGGTAGGCTTTATATAAGAATGTCATTGTCATCATTGGATATTGGTGTTAAGAGTAACCTTATGTATAAAGCTTTAAACGTTTTAAACAACATATCAAAACACACACTTATATTTTTTCTTTTTTTTATAACGGACTCCAAATCTATCTTTTTAGGCCCTACCAATCAATGAAAAAATGGCATGGACAAACATTGTTTGTGTATATGCCATTAATACATTAATGTATTGTAATCATTTGTAAGAGTCCGCCCACAGCTATTGTATTTGAATGTTCTGTTGTAAAGGTGCATTTTCTGTGTTTATGTTCTTTTTATAGTTCTTAAAACTTCAATATTTACATTTACCATTCACAAAACAATTGTATTTAACTTCTAAACACAAACGATTACAATGGATGAGAAATGGGCGTCCGCTCAACCCAAACGACGATTCTTTTTAAAGATTGAAACGAGCAAAATCCCAGCAACTCAGCGGAGACTCTCCGAAACGTATGTTTGTTTTTTTATAAAACCGATAATGCGACAGGAGCTGGTGACATGCTGTTTGGTGTGTGTTCAGAAAAGTGAGTAAAATAACTGAGTTGCAACAACAACAACAATAATAATAATAATAATAATAATAATAATAATAATAATAATAAATAATATTTAAAGAAGGTAGCACATTAAGACATATTCATCATATTATAAAACAAAACGTAGCACACGTCTTATTTAATATGTAGCCTTCGGAAAGAACACACACACCCACACACACACACACACACAAAGAAAAAAAGAAATAGTTGCCAACATGAAATATGTAAAGTGAGTCCTTAAATCTTTGAGAAAGTCCCTAAAATTTCTTACTAAGTTAAAAATTAAAAGCTCTAACGGTGTTCAAAAACTCGAGGTTGATGATGTAAATTACGAGGGTGAGGCGATAAAGGATGGATTTGATACCAATCTGTAATTGATGTTTGCTATAATGAATCGCACTATAAGTTTGAACTTTAAGTAAATGACAGAATTTATGAAAACATTCGAGAATCGGTATCAGATGATACTCCATTTAATAAAGAAATTTCAGAGCATGAAATAAGGGTTGCAATTAAAAGATTAAAACGTAGAAAAGTGCTCCGTCCAGACTCGGTGTTAAATGAACACATTTTATACGGTGGGAAACCAGTTGTTATGACCCTTAAGGTCAATATAGTACGTAGATATTCGTAGATCTGTTTGCCAAGGGGGTATTATCAGGTCTTAATTATTTAGTCCAAATAATATCCTGCTTAATTAATCGATTAGAAAAAACCTGGTTATGGCGCAAAGTTGGTACAGATGCTGCAGAGAATCCTACCCTCGCAGGCGACATTGCACTCGTTGCTGTGACACCCTCTGGTCATCACCAGTCTTGTTGCTTGTCGTTCTCCACAAAATGTTTGACAGTACCATTATTAGTAACATTTGCCGGTCAAGTGATTGATTATGTCGAATCTTCCACTCATTTATTACATGTAGTCATCTCTTAATATGGGATGCGGACTACAAAACGCATTGAAGAACGGTGCCAAAACAGCACGCTATGAAAGATTAAGGATCACATAGCGAGGGACTTATTCCTATAGCCACGGAACTATAAACCAACTATAAATGGTTTATAGGTCCGTGCTATAGCTGGGGGAATATTTGATTATGTTCCTTTCCGTGTTTAGGAACACACCTCAAATAAACATTAAATAATCTATAATTTTGTTAGTTATTATTGAAAGTACATACAATAAGGTTATTCTCATTCGTTAGGCACAACGTGGAATGAAAGGTACTCATGTGGTATACACAGTTGTCGATGCCCCCAAAATTTTAGATATTAACACCGATACAGACAATAGCACATAAAACGTTCCAATAAGTCATAATTTTCAAATGAATCAAAATTACTCTTCAACAAACCTATAAATATCATAAGTATCATGACAGTATTTAAGGACAACAACTAATTGCAGCTGAGATCTTTTAAGAGTTTAACGTTACGGTGTTAACTTTTGTTTTTCGGAAAAAATAATACAGTTGCACATTCTCTTGAGAACTTATATGACTGATGAGAAAATTTATTACTTGCAGAAATGTTTGTTTGCATACAATGAAACTCAATAGGCTTAAGTTTTTTCGTTTTTGTCTCTTTGTTAATAAATAAATTCAATGACATGAGATGTAACGGTGTTGATGTGAGCGTAACGGTGTTTTCATCACCTTTCTACCAAGATAAGACCTGGTCGTCGTCATTCTTATAGTTGTATCGTTAATGCTACCTGTATTCATCGTAAAGTTTTGCACGACCGACTCCAAATGCCTTCGCCAATATATTTTAAACAGCTTTTTGGCGAAAATTGTACATGGATATCTTTGGCATAACAAAGTGACACTTTTTACTTTGTTTTTAATAAACATAGTTATTAACTTTATTAACACACACACTCAAACGAAAACTACAGAACAATAAAAACTTGTTTACATGTTTATAACAGTTTAAGGCTTACAAAATTGCAATACATACATGTTTTCTAGAGTACATATATTATGCGCATGTTACTTGTGTTAGAACATTTAAATTTAAACAAAACTTGTAAGAATGTCTTAAAGCTTTTGAACAACAAGCAAACACATCATAAAACTACTGAATAAAATCTAAATATCTTGTAGATTTGTAATATTGTACTTTGCCGTTTACAAATCCAATTTCTTGCAAACCTTGTCCCAGACATTAAAAGGGAGCTGCATGTGACGACCAGTAACACTCTCCATTCCTTCAAACTCTGTCACAACATCATGAAAGTCATACTTAAATATGTCATCCCTTGCAGGCCAACAATACCGATTTTTGCCAATGCTATGCATGACTTTTACCTCCACCGACTCATGGTCTACATTTTGAACAATCCCCGGGTATGGCAAGCCGTCATATTCACCAACCACCCATTTTTTAACAGCCTCGACAGAGAATTCATACTCAGCCGAAGTCCCCAAAGTGTCTCATACGTCATTTGTTGATGTATGATCAGCTGATTCTGTCCTAATACATGATGTGCTTGATCCGCCAATAGCGCTATTCGAAGAAATAGCTGATCCTAAAATGACACCTTGTCCGTTGCTATTAGATTTGACCAAAACTACCTTCCTAAAGATCACACATTTGCATAATTTCGATGCATTACAAAAACATGAAAGGTCTCTTACATATATGCATTCACTTTTGCTACTACAGATGACCTGATGAATAAGCATTGTGCCTTTGACAGGAATTGTTGCAACGTTTGAAAGTTCTTCGTCAATCTTTGTAATCACATCACTTGTGATATAAAAGAGTTTTACAGCAATAGCGGACTCATTTAACTGTGTCAATATCTGGATAATCAACTTTTATTTCTTGTAATATTGGATGTAAATGTGCCCCTATACTGGCTGGATCATGTCTGGTGTTATTGAAAATGCTGCAAAATGATGTCGGTTGTCTACCCTTCAAATATAGTACACCTGTGTGTAATGATGCTTGGTTACGCGAAGCCCCAAAATGCATTCCCTGGACTTCGATACTCATTTTACAAGCATAATTTTCGCTAAAGTCGATATGAACAATACATTCTGTGTCAGTTAAAGTGTCTTTTAAATTGTTAAGCTGTTTATGCTGATGTGTTATATTGTACACATGTCGACAGTACTTGCTTTTAAGAACTTCATTCATTTCGTCAACTAGAACTGATAAGGTACAGTGGACCTTTTCTTTAACTGTAACTTGAACATTTTGAGTTTTATCTTTAATTATTCTCTGTTCGTGTCGATTCTGCCAAAAATACACCCACACTTGTTTTCTATCTTCATCTTCATTAGTTTCTAGCCTTTTATTTTTACAGTGGCAACATTCCCTGTACATACATTCCTTTTTCATTTCGCTGCAACAGAGACTTTGCACGCATCTTTTAGAGTCTTACATTTCAAAACGCCATGCTGTTTCAATCGGGAAAATTTAAACTCAACATTTGCATGTATTTTGCAAGTACATGTATCTCGTTTTTCACATGTAGGGTCGACAACCCAAAACGGGCTCAATTTGCAAAACATTGCATAAGAGACTTTCATTTCGTCATTTTGTGACAAAAACTGTTTGTGCAACGATTTCATGCTGTTTGTGAGAACTCTCTTTTGTTTCTTTATTTTTTATTTTTTTTTCGTATCCTTCTTTCCTGGAATCATTCTGCTGTTAATATCTTCTTCTAGAAACATTCTAACCCTTTCTTTTACTTTATCACTTACTGAATTTCTATATTTTCGCCGACGAAAGCGATTTTCATTTTGTTTCATACTATGATATTGTGTTCGTTTTTGTGTTATACCTAACAGTTCATTTGCGGTACCCATGAGGTTATACGTTTTTAGTACTTTTTAGCTTACAACACTTGAAAGCACTCTCTTTTCCTCTGCATTTAGTATTTTCTTGTTCTTCATCTTCCTTCTAATTTGTTCTGCAACAACACAATGCAATAGCAACTGTTTTTTCAGCTTTCCACGTAATTTGCTCTCTTTAAAGATACCAATAATATTGTATTGTTTATTTTGCTCAGTTATCTTTTCATTCTTCTTATTGAGTCTTTCATATCGTTTTCGGTATTTGTCTGCTTCTCTTGTTTTCTTCATTAACTCTTCTTCTAGCTTCTTTATCTTTTTATAAGCGTTTGCCCGATCTCGTTTAACTTTCTTTCGTCCACGTTTTGCCTCCGGTGTGTTTTCACTTCTTCTACTGAATGAGTAGGACTAGTAGGTGGAGAAATGATCACTGACGCATTTCTAATAAGTTCGTCTCTATGGCGTTTGTTTTCTCTCCTTTCTTTGATTTCCTTTCTCCTTTGCTTTCGTTTTACTCTTTGGGCTCGTTCATTCATGTCTCATTTTAATGGCGGCAGTTTGTTCTCCTCCCTTCTCTTCTTCCATCGTAGTTTCTCCTTTTGTAGGTATTCAGCATGTCTTTCTTGGTCTTGTTTGATTTTATTTTTATACCGTCGCATTCGTTCTTTCGCTGTTAATGCCATTTTTTGTGTATGTGTTGAAATAACAAATTGATCATATAAGTTTGTTCAAATGCACTCCAGGTTCACATTTTGGACAGTGGATACCATTTTCTTGTAGGTCAGCTAGGTGTGTATCATTTAAAGCCTCGTCCGGAAAAGTTGGATGGATACAAAGCAAATGGAAATATCGCTCACAATCCTGAAACTTGCACCGAACATACATCTCACCATTGGGTAATGTTAAAAGATATGGTCCGGCATTTATTATTTGCTGAAGAATGTGAATAAGAGTGATAAGGTTAGGCTTAAGATCACATATGTGGCATTTATAACTTTGGATGTTTGTCTCATAAGTGCTCTCAGTATCGCTGTCACCAGAATGACTCATGCTGAATATATCTGAAATAAGATAAAACAAACCACATTGAGAGGAACAGTATCACTCAGACTGAACTTTCGAATAAAAGTGTGCATACACATTTAAATGGTTTAAGAAGTAATAGTATTGAATTGTCAACGCCGTTACGAAACAGGCAACACTGTTACAAAATTATCGTAACGGTGTCGAACGTAACAGTGCCGACAATGATGCATTGCACCATGAAGAGACGGCATGTAATTGACGCGAAATCATATGACTTAATCGAAATGGAATTATAATCATGTCTTTAAATGTATTTGATTATAAAATATGAATATCTTACCAATGTACATTGAAAACATATGAACCGTGTAGACATATAATAAAGATAACTTTAATATTTTACTTACTAAAAGGAAGTTTATTGCGCGGCAAAATTCAAATTCACCGGGCTCTGATGAGTTAATTACTAAAAGGAAGTTTATTGCGCGGCAAAATTCAAATTCACCGGGCTCTGATGAGTTAATTACTAAAAGGAAGTTTATTGCGCGGCAAAATTCAAATTCACCGGGCTCTGATGAGTTAATTACTAAAAGGAAGTTTATTGCGCGGCAAAATTCAAATTCACCGGGATCTTATGAGTACCGATACAACGGCTAGATGCCGTAACGATGTTGACAAATAAAAGTAATGACACTTTTTAAAATAAATATAAATATTTATTATAGATAATTTAAAGAGCTACAATGTTGTATAACAAAATAAATATAAGCATTGTTTGTTTTTTACATTGACTTTACAATTTAAGGTAGTTATAAGTGTCACATAAGGAATGGTAGGATCTACATCGCTGTTCAGGACATAGCACCGTTACGCAAATTGGAGGGAGGTACACACTTCATACTTTGATAAATTCACGAAGGTGTTTAGTTAACACCCAAAGAATATTTCTCAGTGTTTGTTTATGAATGTAAGTTGACCTGAATATGGAAAAAAAACAAAAACAAATAAAATGAATAATGTTTTGATGGCCCGGACACGGAGGAGAACGTGATCAAATATTCACCCAGCTACCGTAAGCATATATTGAATCAAAGCGCTAAAAGCGCTGACAGACTGTCGGTGTGGTAGGTGTAATATCAACATTGGCTGTAGGAGTCAAGCTTTTGGTATCCTAGATGTTTACACTCATAACGATTTGCCACACTTTATAACGTCATACTAAAAAGTGCATTTTACAAAAACACGAGCGAGTACCTTTAAGCCTTTCGATATTTATTGAAACGGTCCACTGCTTTCCCGTTTATCTGGCGTTGAGCATGTTTACACATCTTAATATAATCTAATTTGCTGACGCGTACAACAAATTTATCATGACGAATGAGAATGAATACATATTG
The DNA here is from genome assembly GCF_026914265.1 of Mya arenaria. Lineage (NCBI taxonomy): Eukaryota > Metazoa > Mollusca > Bivalvia > Myida > Myidae > Mya > Mya arenaria. The sequence continues at coordinate 2,475,575 of NC_069133.1, read as the reverse complement.
GGTTAGAGCAGTTTAATATAATATCTATACACTGTCACAAAATAAACTGTTATCGAACAAATATACCAAAAAATATACCCATATTTAAAAAAAAATCCTAAAACTTGGGTAACCTGTACAGTGTTATTTTCTTGAGATAGTTTTAATAATTGTAATAAACGAATGTAGAACAAAGCCTACTACAATTCTACTTGAGTCTGAACTCACATTTAAGACTGTTCGTAATCATGGCCCCTGACTCGTAAACAAGACTCATGCTCATACTCTGAAAGTGAAATATATAGGTAAAATTTAGTGTTTATTTTTTGCCCTCGAAACAATTTAGTCGGCAGACCGTGAAAAAGAGAAACAGGGCCCATAACTCTTGCTATAAAAGTATTGAGTTATGCCCTTAAATCAACCGAACAAAAATACAGACGAGAGCACTAAGTTTGATGCGTTGCACTATTGTTATACTGTCATTCCCAAGTATAACTTTATGTTTGAAAGTATGTTAAGAATTTGAGGTATATGATTTCGAAGTTTAGGTTCCTGAAATTCTTTGTGGACACTGCCATAGCCCGAGAGGAAATGGATTTTGCTCGGAAAAAAATACAGCTGTTTTGAGTACAAAATACAAAACTAATTTGACATCTATAAATGTACATATAATTAATATGTTATGTTATATGTGTTTAATTATTTTTTCGAAATGCCTAGATCTTCATGAAAAGGACGATACAACAAAATATAAAATACATATTTTAAAACGATACTATTTTTCAGAAATGAACTTCAACGACAAACATGAGATAACATGAAATATGTGAATACATAAAAATGCAAATAAAATCAACTAAATCATAGTCGAGGCAATATTTTGCCACAAATACTCCAAGCGAACTCATCAAAGACATGAAAACAATTCTAGCTTCTTTTTGACGAATACCAAAGCCAGAAAATGTATGATTAGAAAACAAACAAACAATAACAAGTAAACTTTGGCAGCCTCTCAGATACCCTATGCACAGTCCTTATAAATGTTATCAATGTCTTTCAATATTTGACATATGTAGGTTATGTCAGGTCTCTTTGCCGGATTGAAGCTTAGTGCCCTTTTCTGCGCAACACTAACGGTATCGTCAGTATGGACATCAGAGAGCCCCTTGGGTGTGACGCCCTTGGTCCCAACTTCTTTAAGCAAGGTTTTGTACGACATGTCGAAGTAAGGCTCCTCCTCAAAAATCACCTCATGGAGTAGAAGAGCTAGCGACCAGATATCCGCTTTCATTATATCCGGTATCTTTAGGATTTCCCCAGAAAGGACTTCCGGTGCGGAGTATCTCGGAATCGCAGACTTTTGATTTGTTTTCGCGCCAGCCACTGATGACGTCATATCAACGTTATTTTTAATTTTGCTGAGTCCGAAGGCGGACAGTTTTGCCACGCAATCTTTGCCATTCTGGTAATTCAGTAACACTTGTTTAGGTGTCATGTCTGCATATTTTGTGAATGCAGACATTTCATACCTTCACACATCTGACGAATTATTTGCAAACGTTCGTTATCTGTGAAGTCAATATCGTGTCTCAAATGTAAAGCGTCATACAACGTCATCGACATATACTCCATGATTATGGAAATGTTCGGGCTCTCGTCACAAAATCCAATGTACCGGACAATATTTGGGTGTGCTATACCACAAATGAGCTCCATTTCTGCACTGAAAGCTCTCACTCGTTTTTGGTCCATTTTCACACCACGAAGTTCTTTTATTGCCAGTACATTGTCCATCCATACTCCAAAAAAAAAAAACATCACCAGAGTTGCCCTCAACGATTTGACTTCGCAATTTTATCTCCTTATATGGAAGTGCCCCCGAAAAGTGGGCCAATCCTTTAAGGTTCTGGTCGAATGATTTCTTGCTAGCTAACCAATCACGCTCCTCCGGTTGATTCTGTACAGAGCCTGTTCAAACGCGACCTTGAATGTATCCCCAGAAATCACAGGAAGATCCGTACGGATATCTCGGTTGCTGCTGAATGACTCCCTCTGGAAGACGAAACAATAAAGAATTAAAAACGTAAACTTATTAAAGGAATACATTTAATGCATGTATTTGGCTGCACTCCTCATTTGTATTTCAGCACACAGCTGTTATTTCAAAACTGGAATCAAAAAGCGTGTATAACATCAGGGACTGATCCAGGATTTGACGTTAGAGGGGGAGTAACTTAGGGGCGTAGCCTTTTGACTTGCGCCCTTCCCTCAGAACCTAAATTTATTTTGTTCAATTTCTAGTCCTAAATGGTGCATTTTTGGCATTATTTATTACTTTTTTTCTCGTTTATTGAACTTAGTAAACTTCTACGATTTAGGGGGGGGGGGGGGGCGCCGGGTATGCCCCCCTTAATCCGCTAGTGAACATTACAGACGCAAAACGTATACGTATCTTTCCAAATTACAAATAAAGACTATTAACCTGACCACTGTTGAATGTATTATCCATTATTATAGGTATGGCCACAGTCTCAGTGCTCTTGTAAGTAACTGGGACACTTCCCCGTGGTAGCCGGACGCGGTTAAGATTCCGGTTGTTGGGGCTGTCCACATACGTGACGACGGTGCAACTCCCGGTCCCGGAATTGTAACAGGCGCATCCCAGCGGCACTCCAACTTTGTTGAGCTTTTGGCTTGCCAATTGTCTTTGTATACCTTAGGCTGCGTTGGCGGCACGTGGAGCTGTGCGTCCTTTTGTCCCTTGTCTTTATCTCGCGCGATAGACCGGCCCACAACCTGCGCATCCGGTTCACTTTTGATATGCTCTCCCTGCTTGAATATCATATTTATATCGGTGCGTGTTTTAGCAGGTCCACTTCGTTGCCGTGCACGTGTGCGGGGGCATTCTCCTCGATCTGCTTGCATAGAGTGACATCATGCGTTTACCGGTAAGGTTTTCAGGAGTCCGGCCATCTTTCCGACCGTCCGTGTGCCCGTTACTTGTTTGCCGCAGTTAACATTCGAACACTACGTGACTTCTGATCCACGTGTTTATTGAAGGGTTTCCTTGAAGAATGTTTTTCTTTATTAGACATTTTCGTAAGAATTATAAATAGTCCATGAAGTACATACCATCTCTCTTTATATTCTCCGTGTATATTAAAACTAACCTTTTTTCAAGTTAAGCTATGTGGTTTGTTTCCCTTTAGACGCATAGATATGCTATCTAAATGGGGTGCTAAATATTTGAATACATTAAATTGAAATCCATCCCACTCATATTTCAGGATTTCAACTGTAAACAACTTGTTGGTTCATAATTTGTTTTTAGAAGGTAAGTTTACCTATCTTCTGACAGTATAACAATAAGCTTTTTTTATAGACGCTCAGATTACTTTGGGGTGTGTGTGTGGGGGGGGGGGGGGGGGGGTTCCCGAAATTACTGCAACATAATATCGTTAATCAGGATAAAACGCAGAAATGTATATCATGTGTTAGTAAAAATATTATCTTCATCAATAATGAAAAATATATTCATTTTTCCTAATTGCCTTATAAACGCTTCTGACAGAAATACCCCAATGGAAAATTAACACTCGTAGGTTTTGTCCAAGGGAGCATTTCATGTCAATACGACAGAGAAATTATGCAAGAACTGCACCAAAATACACAAGTTTAGACTACAATCAGCCAAAAGGTTCGTCGAAAAGGCACCCAAACATTCCTTGCCTTGAGTAAAGTCTTTTGTTGGGGGTGGGGGGATTCCTTGGGAAGGGGGTGCATGCCCATATAGTGCGCTGATCGCCCTGAAGTATGCACACTCTAATGTCAAATCCTGGACCCGGCATCGGGGCCCGTTTAAAGAGTTATCTTAGTTGAATACTTTACGCTGCTTAAAAGTGCCCGGAGACACCCGTAAAACTACGGGCAGGTTTCGGAGCCACCCATTAACCTCGAGCAGAATCCGGAGACACCAATGAAACTACGAACAGAATCCGGAGACATCCGTAAAAGTACGAGCGTAATTCGGAGCCACCCATAAAACTACGAGCAGAAGCCTGAGAAACCCGTAAAACTCCGGAGCCACCCATATAACTATGAGCAGAATTCGGAGAAGCCCGTTAAAATACGAGCAGAATCCGGAGACATCCATGAAACGACAAGAAGATTCCGAAGACACCCATCTAACAACGGGCAAAATCCGAAGAAACCAGTTAAACTACTAGCAGAATCCGGAGCCATCCATAAAACTACGAGTAGAATCTGGAGAAACCCGTTAAACTACGAGCAGAATTTGGAGACACCCGTAAAACAACAAGTAGAATCCGGAGATAAGCGTAAATCTACAAGCAGAATCCTTTGAAACCGGTTAAACTACGAGCAGAATCCGGAGCCACCCGTAGAAAACCGAGTAGAATCTGGACAAACCCATTTAACTACGAGCAAAATCCGGAGCCACCGATATAACTACGAGCAGAATTTGGAGAAGCCCGTAAAACTACGAGCAATATACGGAGACACCCATGAAACGACGAGCAGATTCCAAAGACACCCATCTTACAACGGGCAAAATCCGAAGAAATCAGTTAAACTACGAGCAGAATCCGGGACCATCCATAAAACTACGAGTAGAATCTGGAGAAACCCGTTAAACTACAAGCAGAATTCGGTGACACGCGTAAAACAACAAGTAGAATCCGGAGATAAGTGTAAAACTACGAGCAGAATCCGTTGAAATTGGGTAAACTACGAGCAGAAACTGGAGCCAACCGTAAAACTACGAGCAGAATCCGGAGACACCCGTAAAACAACAAGTAGAATCCGGGGATACCCGTAAAACTACGAGCAAAATCCGTTGAAACCCGTTAAACAACAAGCCGAATCCGGAGACACCCGTTTAACTACGAGCAGAATCCGGGACCACCCGTAAAACTACGAGTAGAATCTGGAGAAACCCTTAAACTACAAGCAGAATTCGGAGACACCCGTAAAACAACAAGTAGAATCCGGAGATAAGTGTAAAACTACGAGCAGAATCCGTTGAAACTGGGTAAACTACGAGCAAAATCCGGAGCAAACCGTAAAACTACGAGTAGAATCTGGAGAAACCCGTTAAACTACGAGCAGAATCCGGAGACACCCGTAAAACAACAAGTAGAATCCGGGGATATCCGTAAAACTACAAGCAGAATCCGTTGAAACCCGTTAAACAACAAGCCGAATCCGGAGACACCCGTAAAACTAAGAGTAGAATCCGGAGATAACCATAAAACAACGGACAGAATCCGGAGACACCCGTTTAACTACGAGCAGAATCCGGAGCCAACCGTAAAACTACGAGTAGAATCTGGAGAAACCCGTTAAACTACGAGCAGAATCACGAGACACCCGTAAAACAACAAGTAGAATCCGGGGATACCTGTAAAACTACGAGCAGAATCCGTTGAAACCTGTTAAACATCAAGCCGAATCCGGAGACACCCATAAAACTAAGAGTAGAATCTGGAGAAACCCGTTAAACTACGAGCAGAATCCGGAGACACCCGTAAAACAACAAGTAGAATCCGGGGATATCCGTAAAACTACAAGCAGAATCCGTTGAAACCCGTTAAACAACAAGCCGAATCCGGAGACACCCGTAAAACTAAGAGTAGAATCCGGAGATAACCATAAAACAACGGACAGAATCCGGAGACACCCGTTTAACTACGAGCAGAATCCGGAGCCAACCGTAAAACTACGAGTAGAATCTGGAGAAACCCGTTAAACTACGAGCAGAATCCGGAGACACCCGTAAAACAACAAGTAGAATCCGGGGATACCTGTAAAACTACGAGCAGAATCCGTTGAAACCCGTTAAACATCAAGCCGAATCCGGAGACACCCGTAAAACTAAGAGTAGAATCCGGAGATAACCATAAAACAACGGACAGAATCCGGAGACACCCGTTTAACTACGAGCAGAGTCCGGAGACACCATTTAAACTACGAGTAGAATCCGTTGAAACCCGTTAAACAACGAGCAGAATCCAGAGACACCCGTCAAACAACGAGCAGAATCCAGAGACACCCATAAAACTACGAGCAGAATCCAGAGACACCCGTCAAACAATGAGCAGAATCCAGAGACACCCGTCAAACAACGAGCAGAATCCAGAGACACCCATAAAACTAAGAGCAGAATCCGGAGACACCCGTTAAACAACGAGCAGAATACAGAGACACCCATAAAACTAAGAGCAGAATCCGGAGACACCTGTTAAACAACGAGCAGAATCCAGAGACACCCATAAAACTAAGAGCAGAATCCAGAGACACCCATAAAACTAAGAGCAGAATCCGGAGACACCAGTAAAACTTAGAGCAGAATCCAGAGCCACCAGTAAAACTAAGAGCAGAATCCGGAGACACCCGTCAAACTACGAGCATAATCCATTCAATAAAAGTTCACACGATATTTTAATAGAAAGCAGTTTACCCCATATTCACGGTTACGCCTCTTAAAGGGGACAGTACATGATACACTTGATAGATGAAACTAGTTTTGTACACAAATCATTTGGGTTTTTTGTTTTGATCAGGTAGGTCAAATGAGTCATTATAAATGAGTATTTCAAGTTTTTATTACCCCATCGTTTTGATTTAAATTGAGTAACAACAGTGAACAATTAAGATGACGCGACCTGTCAGTCAAACTAGCTGGTCGATACCCGACTGACCAATCAGTGTCCATATAAGGCGGGGCTTATCAGTTGCCGTTGCTATTCGCCATGACCTCCGAAAATCTGCACATATTAACAGTAACCGTCTAAGTGGCCTTGTGGTTAAGGCGTCCGCCTACGGAGCGGGAGGTCGTGGGTTCGATCCCGGGCCGCGTCATACCGAAAGACGTTAAAAGCTGGTACAAGTAGCTCCCTTGCCTGGCGCGCTCGGCATTTAAAGTGTAGTGCTTGGAAAAATGGTGTACTCAGTACTGGTTCAACCCAGAAAAGTTGTATCCTGTATATCGGTGCTTTACACCGAGCACGTTAAAGAACCAAGAGGTCTCTTCGCAAAGAGCTAGGGTATTGCACCCGGATCTCTTGTATCTCACTCTGTTTCTTCAAGTCTTCCAATGTCTGGATTTGACTACGAATTGCTGTCACTTCTATCTCTCGCACTTATGGCTTTTAAACACAATTTAAGTCGTGATGGCGTCACGGCGGGGTCAAGCAATAATGCAGCCAATGGGCGCGGACAGACCTTGATAAACTCAAATAAACAAAAAAAAAACAATATTAACAGTAGTAACGCTGTTGACTATATATTGAACAAAACAAATGGTAACGCTGTTGACTATATATTGAACAAAACAAATGGTTCTCATAACTGAGAGATAGTAAAAACAGTAAACAAAATCCGAAATACCGTCATTTTCCCGTAATGCTGCTCAAATTATGCATTTTATTTGCATTTGTTTGATAATCAGGGACTTTTTAGAAGACTATTTTAACCCTCGAAATGTCTAATTGTAACCGTATATAATATTCGTATATTTACCGTCAGTCTTAAAACAAGAAATATTATTATGAGTATTAGTGTATAATATTGACGATATCGTGCGGTTAATTTGAATTTTGAAATTTGTCTCCTTCTTGTGCGTAATGTTTTAAATCCGAAGCACATACATTTGTAGTTATGTTTGTTTGGACATGGTAGTGAAAAAGACGACTTGTTGATTTGAGTTACATTTTTTATTAAATTTAATAAAATATCTGATATGTAACTAATGGGAACAAAAAGTGTATACGCATAGATATAACAAAATCATCTTTGTAAATGACGCAAATAAAAGTAAAAATCTGTGCATTTATAATGACTATTGTCATTTCTTACTTCTATGTTGCTTGTTAAAACAGTTTTGCATTTCATTTAATATGGATATTTATTCATTGAAAGAAACATTAAGGTAGTTAAATCAATAATAATAATTCATTACACTTGTGTTAAACAGGTGATTCTTAATGGATAAAGGAAGAAAAACAGCGAAATCTATTGAGTTTTGACAATGGATCAATACAAACGTCGTTTTTTGTTGACAATCGGAAAGGAAATTAATACATGTTTTGTTTCCCTAAATTAGAGTTTTAAAAAACAGACTGTTATTCTACTGTAACAAAATTCCGATGTTATTTGGAATGAATTATTTTAAAGTTCATGCTTTATTTCTACTTGAATCATTCATTGCATATAATTGATAATAATGAACTTATCAAATGTTATACTTGCTTTTATTGCTATGTTTTACAATGTTCTATGCATTTTTATCTGATTGTCAAGTATAAATTTGTATTTTTTATCGTCTGATTCTGCGTACTTGTCGGAGGGCCCTTAATAAGAGGTCACGTGAGGCATAGCATTATCGCTATCGGCGTGGTGTCAATTGTCTTTTATTAGGGTGTTTGGAAACACTAACTGGTAACAACTTGATTATTAAAAATGAGTGAAACTGAGTGTTTAAAGTTGTTGTACAGCGTATAGTTGACATTATAAAATAAACTAGATTTTTAAAACAAACACATTTTAGATGACATGTTCGTGGAAAAGCTTGCACATAAACACGTGAGTTCCCGCCTGCATTCGGCTAACATCTTATTTACTCGTTAATCAACGAAAGCGTCTTTATTCAAACCCCGAGGCCTTCGATTATGATCGGCAAATTACGGAAACTATTATCTATTTTCAACTGAGTTTTAAAAGTTCGAGGTCGCCGAATTAGACGAATTGAGTTTCCAATTCTAAAATTAATTCATTACGCATCCCTTTTTAATTCTTTGCATATTCTGCCTTTTCTAATGCGTTTTGTTACTCATCGATTTTTATAGCAATTTCGTTTTCTCTCATTTTAAAAGCGTATTTACGCAAATACGCACCTTATCTGTTTCTATGTACAGTACATATTGGTAAAATGTTATTAAATATTTGTTTAAATTTTTGTTCAAAATGCCTAGATCTTCATGGAAAAAGACAACAAAATATAAAAAAATAAAAACGGTACTATTTTTCAGAAATTAACCTCATTTCTAGCTGCTTTTTGACAAACACGAGATTACATGATATATATGAATTCATAAAATGCACATAAAATCAACTAAAACATAGTCGAGGCAATGTTAGGCCTCAAATACTCTAAGCTAACTCACCAAAGACATCAAAGCAATTCTAGCTGACGAATACCAAACAAGAAAATGTATGATTGGTAAACAAAAAAACAAAAAACAAGTAAACTTTCGCAGCCTCTCAGATACCCAACGCATAGTCCTTGTAAATGCTGTCAATTTCTTTCAATATTAGACACATGTAGGTAATAATGTCAGGCCTCTTTGCCGGATTGAAGCTTAGTGCCTTTTTCTGCGTAACACTAACGGTATGGTTATCATCAGAAGGCCCCTTGGGTGTGACGCCCTTGGTCCCAACTTCTTGAAGCAAGGTTTAATACGACGTGTCGAAGTAAGGCTCCTAGTCGAAAAACACCTCATGGAGTAGGAGCGCGAGCGACCAGATATCCGCTTCCATCATATCCGGTATCTTCAGGATTTCCCCACAAAGGACTCCCGGTGCGGAGTATCTCGAAATCATAGACTTTTGAGTTATTTTCGCGACAGCTACTGATGACGTCATATGAACGTTATATAGTCCGAAGTCGGACAGTTTAGCCACGCGTTCTTTGCCTTTCATGTAAATCAGTAGCACGCTTTCAGATTTCAGGTCTGCATGGGGCATATCTCGTGAATGCAGATATTTCATACCTTCACACATCTGGCGAATTATTTGCAAACGTTCGCTTTCTGTGAAGTCAATATCGTGCCTTAAATGTAAAGCGTCATACGTCATCGACATATACTCCATGGCTATACAAATATTTGGGCTCCCGTCACAGAACCCGTTGTACCGGACATTATTTGGATGTTTTTTACAACAAATGGGCTGACGGATATCTCGGTTGCTGCTGAATGACTCCATCTGGAAGACGAAATAATAAAGAATTAAAAATGTTAACTTATTAAAGGAATAAATTAATACATGTATTTGGCTGCACTCCTCATTTATATTTAAGCACATTGCTGCTATTTCAAAACTGGAATCAAAAAGCGTGTTAAACATCAGCGGCTGATCCAGGATTGAACGTATGATAAGGAGTAACTTAGGTGCGTAGTCTTTTGACTTACGCCCTTCCCTCAGAACCGAAATTTATTTTGTTGAAAGTGTTAACATATGGGGTTAGGGGTACTTCCCCCAATGCAATTTCTAGTCCGAAATGGTGCATTCTGGGCATTTTTTTTTATCGTTTATTGAAATAAATAGTAAACTTCGACGATTTAAGGGGGGTAGGGGCGCCTGATATGCCCCCCCTTGAACCGCTAGTGAACATTACAGACGCAAAACGTTTACGTATCTTTTTAAATTACAAATAAAGACTACAAACCTGATCACTGTTGAATATCTTATCCATCGTTATAGGTATGGCCACAGTCACAGTGCTCTTGTTGGTAACTGGGAAAATTATCCCCGGTATCCCGACGCGGTTAAGATTCCGGTTGATAGGGCTGTCCGTATACATGACGACGGTGGTTCTTCCGATGTCGGAATTGTAACGGGCGGTACGCAGCGGAAGTCCCACTCTGTTGAGCTTTCGGTTTAGCCAATTATCTTTGTAAACATTATAAGGCGGCACGTGGAGCTTCGCGTCCTCTAGTCCCTTGTCTTTATCTCGCGCGATAGACCGACCCGCATCTCGCGCATCCCTTTCTCTTTTGATCTGCGCTCCCTGCATGTCTGTCATATTTACATCAATGCTTATTTTTGTTGATGCACTTCGCTGCCCTGTCACCTGTGCGGGGGCATTCAACTCGACCGGCGGACGCGGTGCCGTCGCTCTGCTTTCATACAGTGACGCCGGCAAGCGTTTCAGGAGTCCGGCAATCTTTCCGGCCGTCCGTATGCACGTTCGCCTGTTTGCGCAAGTTAACATCTCGATCACTAATTGACTTCTGATCCACATGTTTATTGAGAGGTTTCCTTGTCGATTTTTGTTTCTTTATCAGACATTTTCGTAAAAAATATAAATAATTCATGCAGTAGTTATCCTCTCTCATAATATTTTCCGTGTGTTTTATACTTGAGATTATTTCCGTATTTTTCAGAAATATTGGTGAGTCATTTATTTGTTGATATTCCCCTCATGCGGGGTAATAGCTAGATACTTACATTGGAACCAAAAATAGAATTCTATGAAAGGGATATACGTACTAGCGTTTTCAAAAAAAGACTCACACAATTTTCGTCCGGTGTCGGTGGTCGTTAACATGATGTAAGCAAAGGTTTTAAGTTACACATACTATGCGTGTTTACTTGTTATGGTAGCATCCCCATTAAGTTTCAAAATCTTACGGTTTTTAAGTGATAGCCTTATACTGAAGTCTGCACGAGGTCGACACGACTAATATACATGAATCATTACAGCAAAATATTAGGTTCTGCGCGTGATGTCGTAACTGGATAGCCGAACATGTTTTTTTTGTGAAGATGTTAATAATTATTTTTAGAATATAATTTGAATTGCTGATTGCCTTTGGTGATTTATTTTCTCTTTACATCATAATTTTGTTCAAAATCTTTGCTGTTGAGTCGTGTATAATTTCTTTTTATAATTTCTGTATTTCATGTGAAGCTTTTCGAAAATAATACGCCTTCGTGTTAGGTCTATTTAGAACTTTGTTGATTGTTTCGTGCACGCGCACTAATAGTTTCTATTCCTATCATGCGATTGCATTCTGGGCCTGATCGTGCCAAAATGATGTCACAAGGTCAGATGATCGAAAACCTCGCAATAATTATAAAACTTTGCGGTATTTCTTCTTAAGTTATGTTGAAATTTAGATCGAAAAGTTAGTCCCTTTTAAAGAAGCTTAGTTATGTTTTCCGTAATGAAATGTAAAAAATGTAGGCTGTTAACAAAAAACCCTCAATCAATTTTTGCATGGGCGGGACCCCCTCAACCCGTATGGTATTCAATTATTCTTGCCATTTTCGAAGTTTATTTACAATAAACTTTTCATTTTAAATCATTTCTATTCACAAACAAAGTTGAAAAAGGTCCGGCTTAATTTGTCCGTTTGTGCAATATTTGGAGGTGTGTGTGTGGGGGGTGGGTGGGGGGTGTTGAGTAGGATCAAAGATGAGTGTATACGGGTGAAGCAATAGTGCTTGCTGAAGAAGGTAACTGAGCAGGGTACATAGCATGGACCGTCCGCTCGTAGCAACTCGGCGAGTGAAGTGTTGATGGTTTGTAGGACAATGTGCAAACAGACGTTCAGCCAATGTACACCAACCAGAAGTAGTGCATTAAATCACCGAGAACGAAACTTGTACATTTTGCCTCTGACATTTACTTCTTGCTTCCTGACATCTTGAAGTAGTTGTAGTTGTGTATTCTTTAAACACAGAAGTTAATTAAAAGTGAAAACTTGACATTTGACACTTATCATTTAGACGAAGGCACTATGCAATAAATTAAATGCAACTACAGGGTTGTACACATAAACACATGCGTTTGCATGGAGGCACTTACCATTTGGACGAATGCACTTGCAAACAAAGTTGAGAATTGTCATACAGCAGCATGGCTTAACTGGCTGATATCCACTACCATAGTTATAAAGGTTATTTTTTTTATTTTTACATAAATCATAGGGGGTTTTATCATTAAAGTCGAATGAGTTAAAGATAATAATGCATTTAATGAACACATTCCTTTTTTATGAATCTATCTGGACCTTGTTCCTCTAATATAAAAAAATGAAATTAAAACAACTACTACAAATAGTATCAAATAAACCAAAAACAACAAAAAATGCTACATAAAGCAGACATATGCAGATACCAGTATAAGTTATGGAAAGGTAGGTATTGAAGCAAAAAAATTAAATCTTGCCGTATATCCTGCTTTCTGAGTGCATCTTGCATTCTCCCTGGAGCACATGTATTGTTTCTTGCGTGTATATTGGCTGAGCCAAAGTAGCATTCAACGTTCGCTTAAACGTGTTCTATCGTATGTTCTAAGAATTACTTGGCGGTTAATTTCCAATTTATTCAATAATCTCAGATATACTCGTGATAAATATTCCTATTTTAGCTATCGTTTTACTCTACCTAGCTTTATAGCTTACTTCCTGATTAACCTTCTTTCCTGGCCTTATTTGTTCAATGTTTAACATGAATGACAAATGTCAGCAAGCAATAAGACGAATACTGCATAGCCAAATTTAGCAAGCATGATGCAATACGTCATTATTCTTGTGTTGTATATCATTATACCATGTGGCTCTGCGATATAATGGCGGGAGTTTCCGAAGTTTCAAACAAACGTTTTTAATACAAAACGGAGCTGTTTTACATTCGACTATGTAAGTGCTTGCTTTAATAATTACATGTGCGCTTCGGTTATTAGAATATTAAGTTTCTTAATGATTTGTAGCAAATTATCACAATCCGGTATTAACTTAAAATAATATATATGGAATATAGCATGAAGGAAGGTGACCAACATAACTTGTAATAAGTCGATACATAATTGTCAGAAAGCAAGATGTAAATGTTAGAAAGCAAAATGTATAATGTAAGATGTAGTTTTTGCTTCAATACCTTTGAAGACTGTGCAACAATTTCCTGATGCTGCTTTGTTGTTTTTTATCCCAATTAGGTTACATTGATATTTTACCGTCCTTGAAGTGTAATGCTCACAACGGCTTTTTCTTATAAATGCGAGCTTAATTTATGGGTTTGACCTAGTTTTGTAAACGATGTTCTCAAGAACAGGAAATTAACCACAACAATGTCCGGGATCCACTGCCATCCGTTCCCTCTTCAGACATCTTGTGCACATGACAAGGTATTAATTTGCTTGAATCACGAATTAAGTTAGCCCCAGAGCCATTCTCATGCAAGAGACCGTGGGCGTGCTTCACGTCATAGGTGGTTATATCAGTCAAATGGTGAGAACCATTGTTTATAATACAGATAATACGAAGGTATCCAAGGTCTTTTTTACCCATTGTCCAATACATTATTTTCTCAATCACAACGCATTTTACCACTTGTTATTGACATCAAACTTATTCAAAATTGCATATGTTTTTTTCTCTCTTCTACTCTTCTTCAAAGCACATTCTCACATAAAATGTGTTAATAAAACAATTTTAGTCAAGATTCTAATACAGATAGATCTTTTGTTTTCTCCATATATGGAGAGCATAACATATATGTACAGCAGGTTTAATTGGTACCAAGGTACAATATAAATGTCAAATAATGCATGTTTCTATATACACAACAATGGAATAATATGAAGGACAAAGCTAATGAACTGGTGGTTTAAGTTCGAAAGATAAATACATCTATACTCGCAAAGTGAAGATAACTACTCAATTATTAAAACTTAGATATAAATGAATAATTGCTCATGGTGTTTTTTTTGTTTATAATTGCAGGGTTTTGGAACCTAGAAGCGAAAGCAAAATTCTAAATTACGAACTACATCAGGAGAATCAAATGTAAATTATTTAAATAATATGGAAATACTTATGTGAAAGTTATTTGATTTATATGAGTAAAAGAAATTTGAACTTCTTTATATTTCCTACTTATTTCAAGTTACTATTGCCCGTATATATTGTTTGTTTCAAAAAGATAATTGAGTACATTTGAGTTCAGTTCATATAAGTAAAAGTGTATTTTTGCTATTTTGTCTTTAAAGTTTTTGACAACTGGTCTTTATCCCCACATTCTATGTATCTATATATACAAATATTTTGAATCATACAATGCTTTTATGTGGTGAACTGAGTTGAAAATTGACTTAAGTACTTTCGTGACAATGAGGCCTGATTGTTTCTAGGAATTAAAACAAAATCAATCGGTGCATACATTTGCCTTCGAGAGCTTGGATGCACAAACATGCCCATTTACGGTTTTATTACTTAAACATTTAGGTTTATTGGGCAAGTGGTCAACAGTTTTGGAGCTCCGTATCACCCCTGACTGCCACCTATGCTTCTGCAGAATTAACACCGGTTAATCTTACCAATCGGTTGACAAAAAACTTGATTACGTATTGATAACCAACGAAAGTTAATTACTATGTTGATTTTTCCCGTCAGTTCTGCGGCCCTATTTACTCCATCATATATTTTTCAACAACAATTTTTCACAGAAACTTTTAAACTGGCATCCTTTGTGGTCCTTTGACTCTTAATGATTAATCACCTGGCCACTTAACATAAAACGATCTCTATTTCTCTAATTCAATAATCTTGCAAAGTCGTTGTGCTGATGTCATAAATGGTGTGATCTATGCCTTGTGGTTTCTTTAATCTGCAGAAAAGTTAGTTATATTTCCAATATTGCAACTAGAAATTTACCATGTGAAATATGCGAACTGACGAGGTAATTTATGGATATAGATATGTAGCATTGTTCTGGTGGTTGGTGTTTTAGTGACATTGCTATAAAATACCATTATATTTAGTCCGGATATTTTGTTGTTAAGAGAAGATGGCAAATGGTGATGCTGATGGCAGAATATTTCGACATATGAAGAAAAATCAGTTATCTCACTATATAGACTTTATACTGAAATGTTCACGTAATAAAATAAAGTCATTGACCACATACCTGTGTGTGCATCTAAGCTCTTCTGTCAATTTATTTGATTTTATTTCTGTATTACTATCAAAGCCCATCGTCGCCAAAGAACATTTGTTCAGAGGTTGTTTAGTGTGCGTGCTTGAATCAGATTAGACAAATGAGCAATGGAGTTTGACAGCATCTGTTCAAATAAACCTTGAAGCCTTATCATATGCGGACAAGCTTAACATAATACCGTTACAGACAATTTAATCGAATTATGACAGAACCATTGGACACGACGGTTGATATCCTCGTTCTCTGAATTCTAAAATGACCGATTTTTATTTTTTATACATTCATGGTGCACTTTTATGATCATTCCAGGTTCTTTGTTGCTAAATCTATGTACTGTATTTTATACGCATTTACACACTTGACGAGTGTTAGTCTTCTTATATTTTGGCGTTAAGAATGGCCTATTTAACGCGATTAGCACAATAAATTATTGTAACTGGTGGTCGTGGAAGTAATGGTCCGATAGCATGAAGCAAAATCTTACTGATTAAGATAGATAGAGTGAACGAACGAGCCCTTCTTCATAATAAATATTTTACTTCAGGTCATCCAGCTGATAAAGAATTCAACCCTATTGGCTGACACGTTGTCAACGCAAAACCTGACACAGGGAGAGTGTTTCGGATGAGTGACAGAAGGCGGACCTTTAAACACCCGCGAATGTTGCCATTCTTAATAAATAAGCCTAATACTTAACGATTGCCTATCTGTAATTTCATTGGCTGAACGTGTAGGTTGTATTCTAAAATGCAATTTTATAACAGATGAAATAATTATAGGAGCAAAAGTGATCTGTATAAGCGTTCGATGCGAAGACGTATTGACCAACCCAACTTTAATACCATTGTGCTCCAGCTAAACGGTTTCCAGCTCCCATGACAGCTCCGAGGAGCTAATACACCCAGTGTATGTACTGTTTAATAGCTGTATTAACCCAAAAAGAACGTTTGTCTCTTGCAAATGTGGGCCGTATGTAAATGTGTATATGGCACCCATGATTGATCTCTTCATGATCTTTATCCAGGGGGTCAGACCTGGTTACATATATATAAGCTAGGAGATTTACACCGCTCAACTTATATTTCCATTGCACAAGACCAAGGTTTCAGTTTCCCAGGCACAACTAACTACAGTCGAAACCCGTTGGCTCGAACTCGCTTGGCTCGAATTCTCGTTGGCTCGAACTTGATTTAGAGGACCGATTCCTTTATACTGAAGGTAAACAATCCCGCTTGGCTCGAATTTTCCGACGCTCGAAGTATTTTCGCCGGTCCCTGGGAGTTCGAGCCAACGGGGTTCGACTGTATGTTAATCAAATGTATACTATTGTGACGTCATTAGCAAAAAAGCTATCATTCGAACGATGTATGCTCACCGACGGTTTACTTATCCGGAAGTTTATTATATGCCTATCAATTTCCTTTTCCAAATCCAACAGTGAAAATACAGCACGCCGTATTGAAAAATCCGTATCATCATTCTGTCGTTTTCTGATTCCGTATCATGCGAGTACACTGTGTAGTCTCGGAACTACTTTCGCGTTGCTAAAAATAGCGTGACAAAAAAACTGGTAAAACCTGTCAACTTCTATACAAAATACATTAGACATAAAATTATCTAACTTTACTCACCCAAAGAAACATGACGATAAGCACGAACCAGAGAACACTTCCAAACTATCTAGACAACTAGATGTTTGCAATTTCGAAGTTCATAAATTAGAATTATCATAAAAATGAGCAGCTGGCCAATACAAAGAAGAAGACGAATTCGCGTCATCGATAGAAATAGCAATTGACTCATGAACTTCCCTCAATTTCGCATTATATGATCGTCAAAAAATCCCACGAATACTCAATTCGTTAAAAATGGCCGTGTTTAACGTCTACATGAAATGACGATTAGCATATACTCGTAAAATAAGTACCGTTTTTTCTGTTGTTATTTTATGCTGTGACATTTTATAGTAATTGTTTTCGTATTAGCAATTTGTTATATTTGCTAAGATATATGAACTATTTTCTTCTTATTTTGCTCAATAAAGTGAATTCTGTAACTTCTGACTTTGTTTCGCTGTAGTGGCCTCCCTTGACTTCAATACACAAAAATACGTAACACATTCATACGCGCAATCCATTCCACATTTTTACATTTGACAGATGGCGGTAAAATTAAATC
Organism: Mya arenaria; assembly: GCF_026914265.1. Taxonomy (NCBI): domain Eukaryota; kingdom Metazoa; phylum Mollusca; class Bivalvia; order Myida; family Myidae; genus Mya; species Mya arenaria. The sequence goes on along the minus strand of NC_069133.1, from coordinate 2,457,677 downwards.
CAATTAAAACCGAAAAATTAAAAGGAATAATCAGAAAGACAGATATGTAATAAATGGAATATTGCGATAAAATCTCATGTAATGACGTTTCTTCCTTTAAAATGCTCTTTATAATATACAACAAATTAAACAAATCCAGTACCAAAATGTGCTTGTATTGATCATTATGAATAAGGAACTGAACATAATATAACATAGCATTAATTTTGTTTTGATTAAAGCATATACAGCTTATCATAATATACATAAATCAGAAATTCAGAAATATACAGATAATGAAAAACAACCCAATCACAATTGATAGCACTAATAAGCTTCCTTAACGAGGTAATCCCAGTAAATATCTGTACCATGCAAACATACCTAGGTAATTCTTATACTCTAAATCAACAATTTGATTATGTTTTTAAACGAAAAGTATTATGTGTTGGTGCTTTTCCATTTTTGTACAAATATCAATCAATCTTATTTGCATTTATAACATATTCACAAAGTCGCGATAATTCACCATTGCCCGACAATCAATGCTGCGCTCGCTCCATTTTCTGTAGATCGCCAAAATGAGCTCTAACATATACAAAGTGGTTCTAATCATTCATTTTAAGCGGAAGAAGACAGTCGATGGAAGGGAAGTACAAAGTGGATATGAAGTATTCACAGACTGCCATATTCCCAGCCGAAATAAGAACAAAAAAAGTTTGAAGAGTTTGATACTAAAGCAGTGTAAGATCCGGACAAAAGATAAGTATAAAATGAACACATGACAATACCTGTAATACTCCCAAAGACAGAGTTCCTGAGCACTGCTTATCTCAAAGACTTTTGGTGTTATGATCCGGACAAATAATTGTTATTTAAATTATCAAAGGACAATAACTCTAAAAATACCAAAGATTGAGTACTGATTATGTGAACACTGCATTACTCCCCATAGCTGTACATGAATTTAAAGGTGAAAATCTCAACTATTTTTGGAGTTATGTTACGGACAAAAAATAAGCATAAAACTAAGGTAAAGGGAGATAATTTAGTAAACAATGAAGGCTGAATTAATGTTATTGTGCACTGCACTTCCTCTCGTTCATTTCTATCTAGTGTAATGCTTTATATAACTCCATGCAATACTCAACAGTCTGGACAAGAAGATTATTAGTGCATACTGAGAAAGTGAAAGGGGAGATAATTCAGCAATGACTGAAGATATGATTATTGTCATTTTGCACTGAATGTGTGTCCTTTGCCTTTGTCTCAGCTGTTTTAAGTTTTTCGCCAGAAAGAAGAATAGACGTCGTGATGGACGGACTGACAAAGCGGCGACCCTATGCTATCTCATCGGGGATCAAATTCAAATCATCAAACCGGAAGGAAATGATTATTTGCGCATCACTTCTTGTTAGTAAAGCTCACATAAAGTTCCTGTAGTCCCTGAGAATAAGCCTGGTCACAAATGGACCAATGTCACACTATATAGAAATTATTAGGGCCATACCTCATACAACCGGAGCGTGCTCATAATAAAGGCATTCCTCTTGTCAGTAAGGTTTCTCATAATGTTTCATTTTATCAAGCAGATAGTTGCTGAGAAATAGCCCGGAATAGTGGGACGGACTATTCCTTTATTATACTATATAGAAATCAACGGCCATCATTCTGTAAAAAATCACCGAGCCGAAATGTGCTGATAGGATACGCATCTCGTAATGGTTAAAGGTTGTTAGAAAAATGAATGATTCGATGCGAAGCTGTCGCATAGCCATTTATTTTGTATAAGGATATACAAGCAACCTTTAACACCTCTAGTGGTCTGCATTCTATCATTATTATATAAATCGCTGTGCATGATTTAAATGAACAACTGCTGACTCACTGAAACAAAGGTATTGGGAAATATGGGAAATACTGCCTTCTCATTGGACACACGAACATTTTGACCACTAACTTTTGTTGGTTGAGCTTCCCATACAGTTTCATTGCAAACAAGTCGGAAGTTGCTGGGAGAAACCCGGACACGAATAGGTGGATGGACACATGTGCGAAGCAGCGACGATATAATATTCGATAGAACGCATAAATGAGTTTTAGGAAAACTTATGCCGTTCACAAGCATAAATCAGAAGCTATTTATTATTAAATACATAAAAGGTATTATACAAGTCAACGAATCGTTATCTTTTTCTTTAATCCATTCCCATGTATAACTCTCGTTTGTTCTTCCAGTACAGCAATCAGAGTCCAATATACTCTCGTGGATACACGAAACTTGTTCTTGTTGCTCTTTTATGCCCATAAATACACTACACCCTATTCATATTAATTAGACATCGTGCCTGAGCATTTTATTGTATCTAAAAAGAATATCTCTATACCATGGCAACATGTCAAATATACCTAACTAGGCAACAGGGCAAATTACAATGTCATCTGTCAACCGCCCCCTACAGCACTTTGATTAATAGATATAATATGATCAGTGCCTCTCAACATTGTATTGATAAAACTTCTATTTTTTAATGTTTGGATATTCGAATGTTGTAAGGCAGTTTATAAACAACATTTATAAGCCAGTGTGGCAATTTATGTTTTCTTCGCAGACTAGAATTTCAACTTCATATCTTTGGCTTAGTAAGTGCAGATGGCTTCTTAGCAATGCTAATGAATATGTGACCACTCACTTGTCATATTTTGTTTTTCAATGTTACCAGTTAAGAAAGTGATCGATAAAAAGCATTTCAAACAGTGCCAAATTGTGTTGTTGTTAATTTGTTTTGCATTGTGTTTTGGTCATATGTATAAATATGGACTGTAAGTTATATCAGTATTTCAACTCAGTCTGTTATTGTAAGAAAATAATGACATTTCATGGTTCTACACTAATCAGCAGATGAATAATTATAGTAGTATTGTTACACGTTTATTATTAGGTTGAAGCGTTATTTTTTTTGTCTTATTGACTGATTTGATTTATTTTCTACATTACGGATATATTGTAAATATTGTGAAATAATCAGAGCTCCAACGCCTGTGAGGAATTCACACAGCGTTCTTACTAGACGCAGCCGTCTGTCCTATAATACATTCGAAATTAGAAAAACAAAGCCATTAGCAAAATTTAAACGATAAAATACAATTATTTACTTATTTTACTGTGAAATATGCTGTCTTGCGACCAAAGAAATCCTTAAAGACCGAGGCGATAGCCGAGGGCAATAATGAATTTGCGGTCAATATGAACTGCATATTTTACAGCTTACAGTAAATAACTGTTTCTTTACATGATATATTATGACGTCATATGCTAAACTGTTTCCGGTCTATAAACAGACAGGTCAATATGAAGTTTTTGAAGTGATTTTTCAATGACCAAACAGGTCAATATTGCCTCTTATTTTGTCTATGAATTTATTATTTTTGTCCAATCATGGACGGATGAGTTATAAATAAGTAATAGTCATGTTAACAGGTACACAGTTTAATGACCACAAGACTTTTTACGAGAAACAAACAACGTCATTAAAGACAAAGACGAGCATATGCATAAACTATTAATAACAATTCAATTTAAAGTTGGCGAATCGGCATCAAATAATCTTTGGCCATTAACAACAAAAAGATGGCAAAGACAAAATTAAAGCTATAGAGAATTACACTGTAAGTATAGTTATCGGCAGAATTGCGTGGCTTCGACGCAATGACAGTCACAGGTTGCTAAACTCTAATTCTGAGCCTTAATTAAGTGACTCGTTCTTAAATCATATACTCGCAACTGTTTCTAAAGCCCTTGGTTGTTCTAAAAAATGTCATACCATAGATATTTTTAGACCAAGAAACAACTTAACTTCATAATTCATTTTCATATTTTATTTTTGGCAAATAACTTTTATACGGTTTCGAATATATGGCGAGACTCCATATTAAGTTTAAGTCTATTCATTTGCACACAGTAATCAATTCGTATCAACTGTTTGCAAACTAGCAAATTATCACAAAGTTTGATATAATATTTCGGCAATAAACACATCACAAAGGGATATAAAGTTTTGTCACAAAGGCGTGCAAAATGTATTTTGGGGGAAAAAGCTTCGAAAAATATTGACGCGATTAAAGGCCAGTGGGTCACCTGCCACACTTTGGCGTCTTCCATGGCGACCTACCCAAAAGGGTTAAGCAATAGGCAATACTAAATAATTGCAACAATAAACCAGTACATTTTTGTTCAGCTCAGGGAATATGCAATTCAGTATCGACAGATATAGTGTTCTTTTTTGTAAATTGTAGCGTGAATTCCCTCACGGTAAATCAATGACCAGAAAGCACATACAACTGATACACTGATTTTTCGCACTATTTTAGACACAAATTTGTGCTACCTGACGATATCTATATAGATCATATAATTCGAACAAGGCAGTGCAAGCACAAACATGATACTGTATTTTTTTGCAATGACATATTAAACAATCAAATACACGTTAGACAGTTGGCCGCTTAATGCACGTCCTTTATTTAGTAAAAACGTACATAGGGATTTTGAATGGCCCGATGAAACAGGTGACCTTTTAAAGCAAGTGGTCTTCCAACTAGGTTTAACAATCCTTGATAAACACAACTAGGTTTTTATATATAGTATGTATGCACTGTTTGTGGAGTTTTGTGCTGTTCTTCCATGTTTCTTGTTTTTGATTTTATGTTCTATGTATTTGGCGTTTGTCCAGTGCCATTAAACCGGGTTTATGTTTAAACGTTTTGCGACTGAGCTTGTTTCTGTAGCTTTTCGCATAAATATTGACTTAGATATCGAGGCTTAGCGAGGGTGGGTAATGGTAATGCAGGCTTTAAAAATGGCAATGCGAACTAATTACTTAATCTTATACACACCCTTATTCAACGGCGTCTTGGTTGGAAAGACTGCTTGCTCATAATGGCGTATTAATTTAATAGCAAGGAATTACTAGCCAAAAGAAAAACAGGAGAGCGATTAACAACTTTTGACCTTCACATGACCTGGGTTATCATTAACTAAGATTCAATCTACGAGTACATATAATGGCGTTTACTCTTACACTTACCACAAAGGAGCTGTCAGTGCACAGAAGTTGTCTGGGGCGACCACCTTAAAACTGTTAGCGAAACAAGGATGAATAGAGGTTACCACCTTGGAATGGTCAGCGAAACAGGAGTTGACTGGGGTTACCACCTAGGAATGATCAGCGAAACAGGCGTTGACTGGGGTTACCACCTTGGAATGGTCAGCGAAACAGGCGTTGACTGGAGTTACCACCTTGGAACTGTCAGTGAAACAGGCGTTGACTGGGGTTACCACCATGGAACTGTCAGTGAAACAGAGGTGGACTGAGGTTTACCACCTTGAAATGGTCAGCGAAACATGCGTTGAACGGGGGTTACCACCATGGAACTGTCAGTGAAACAGAGGTGGACTGGGGGTTACCACCATGGAACTGTCAGCGAAACAGGGGTTGACCGGGGGTTACCACCAGCGAACTGTCAGTGAAACAGAGGTTGACTGGGGGTTACCACCTTGGAATGGTCAGCGAAACAGGCGTTGAACGGGGGTTTCCACCGTGGAACTGTCAGTGAAACAGAGGTTGACTGGGGGTTACCACCTTGGAATGGTCAGCGAAACAGGCGTTGAACGGGGGTTACCACCATGGAACTGTCAGTGAAACAGACGTTGACTGGGGTAACCACCATGGAACTGTCAGTGAAACAGGTGTTGACTGGGGTTACCACCATGGAACTGTCAGTGAAACAGAGGTTGACCGGGGGTTACCACCATGGAACTGTCAGTGAAACAGAGGTTGACTGGGGGTTACCACCTTCGAATGGTCAGCGAAACAGGCGTTAAACGGGGGTTACCACCATGGAACCGTCAGTAAAACAGAGGTTGACTGGGGGTTACCACCTTGGAATGGTCAGCGAAACAGGCGTTGAACGGGGGTTACCACCATGGAACTGTCAGTGAAACAGACGTTGACTGGGGTTACCACCATGGAACTGTCAGTGAAACAGAGGTTGACTGGGGTTACCACCTTGGAATGGTCAGTGAAACAAGCTTTGAACGCGGGTTACCACCATGGAGCTGTCAGTGAAACAGAGGTTGACTGGGGGTTACCACCTTGGAATGGTCAGCGAAACAGGCGTTAAACGGGGGTTACCACCATGGAACCGTCAGCGAAACAGAGGTTGACCGGGGGTTACCACCATGGAACTGTCAGTGAAACAGAGGTTGACTGGGGGTTACCACCATGGAACTGTCAGTGAAACAGAAGTTGACTGGGGGTTACCATCATGGATCTGTCAGTGAAACAGGAGTTGACTGGGGGTTACCATCATGGAACTGTCAGTGAAACATTAGACTGGCAGTGTATCTCATACATGTTCATTGATTCAGATTTGGACCGAATTAGAAGTATATAAAACAGCTATGTACATTTCATTGGGTCCAACAGACGTACTTATTCAGTCACTCACAGATATCGAGCTCAGAATAACATATATGGAACATGACCATAAAAGATGACATTAAATCTCAAAATGGATCCCAACCATTCTGTATTATATAAATGATGTCTTTGAAAATGGTTTCCTGTCAGTGTTTGGATTAATTCTCTTATTTTCGAAACAAAACTTACCAGACACAGTTCACATGAATAGCCACTTAAAAAAGTAAGGATATTGTATCATACGCTTTGTATTTTATTGAAAATTAATATGTGTACAATGGCAACGTTGACCTAGTTCAAACATGGAATTTATTTATACGATATCGATGAATAAAATGCTGTTCTTCTATCCTTCCTTACATGGTATAATTGAGGTCATGGGTTTTTCTGCTATAAAACAGGTGTTTGTTTTAAAAATAGTATAATAACTAGAACTTGTTATTAGCGTGGATGGTTTTATTACCTATTAATATATTTTATTTACTTTGGATGATCAGCTAAAACCAGATGGAAACAGAAAAATATCATAAACAAAGGTATAAATATAAATATATATATATTCAAACCTGTTCAAAATGAGCAGTGAGTTTCGTTTTTTTGGCTTCACCATCATTTTACTCTACAAATTAAAAAGAAAACACTTTTTGATAGGTATGTTAAGTTGAAGTCCTGTGTGATAATGTTTTACAGTGATAATGTTTTACACTGGATCAGGCCAATTTTGAAATAGATTTATATACATTTAAACTGTAAATAATTTTTGGTACAAGATAACACTTAAAACACAAATATGCATATATGGCACATTTAAAAACACAGGCTGATATATTTCAACAATAACACTGGCTTATATGCGAATTCTTACCAATGATACAGACATCGGCCATGAGGAACCGGTTTCCAAAATCAAAGGCCTGCTGGCATCCTGGTGATATCTACGTCCAGTCTTTTTCATCGGTTGACGCATTAACAGTGTGTTATTATGCTTCACCCGATGCTGATTAGATAACATCGCTTGCAGTTGCGTCATCAGTTCTACCAAAAAAATCGTTTAAAAGCAGATGGTAGGTTGAGAATTTGTTAAATTATTGCGCTCAGGAAGAACAAAGACAAATCACACGTCCGAACCGGATTTAAACTAAAGAACACGTGAGGACGGCGCCAAATAAAGAAGGGCGGACAATGAACATTCGGCAATCAGAAAGACCCCCCCACACACACACACACACCCCAAATAATTCTTGAATTTCATCAAAATTTATTTTATATGCGACCTCAAATTCATTGAGGCCGCCATTTTGAAAACAATTCTTAAAACTGCACCCTTATGTTGCAAAGACAGACAACAGGTTTTACATTAACATGCATCAATTCTCACGCCCGCAGAAAAACAATCCGAATTCTTTTTTCACTTTTTTTTTGTTTATCGAACTAATTCGGCGGCGGGTCCGTTAACCAAATCATTTAAAAAGGCCTTACTCTCATGACCAGATTCATTGAAGACGATATATCATAAACATATTGATTCCCTCAAGACAAGATTATATTTTTCGAATAGGTTCGACAAATTTTCGATGAAATAAAAACATATATAATTTGCTTCTTAAAAAGCACTTCTTTTCAAGAAAATAATCATTCATAACATTTCAATTTTTTTAATCTAGATATGGTCAATATTTATCGGTGCACTCGCCGTAGTTTTTGAAAACACATAGACAGGCATATTTGTGAGAGAGGCAACTGTGTACTTTCATGACACACATATTTTGTGAGAGAGGCAACTGTGCACTTTCATGACAAACATATTTGTAAGTGGGGCAAAAGTGCACATACATGACAAACATATTTTTGAGTGGGGCAACAGTGCACATACATGACATACATATTTGTGAGTGGGGCAACAGTGCACATACATGACAAACATATTTTTGAGTGGGGCAACAGTGCACATACATGACATACATATTTTTGAGTGGGGCAACAGTGCACATACATGACATACATATTTTTGAGTGGGGCAACAGTGCACATACATGACATACATATTTTTGAGTGGGGCAACAGTGCACATACATGACATACATATTTTTGAGTGGGGAAACAGTGCACACACATGACATACATATTTTTGAGTGGGGCAACAGTGCACATACATGACATACATATTTTTGAGTGGGGCAACAGTGCGAATACATGACATACATATTTTTGAGAGAGGCAACAATGAAAATCCAAGAACCGCACATTTGTGGAAGGGGCAACAGTGCACACGCATGTTACAAATATTTGTGAAATATCAAACAGTAATCATGTATGACACACATATTTGTGACAGAGGCAACAGTGTATGCACTTTTTCTTATTTTTGAATTGTTACAACTGTTTTGCCGTCAAATTTCCATTGTATTGATTTTTAAGGCGATAAGCTTTTTGCTTGTGAAGTTTTTTTCAATATCAATTAGTAAATGTACTTAGTATAAACCACAATATTTTTTATGGGAATAAGGATGTTTTGAATTCGTTTGATTTAAGTATTTTGCTAGGGCAAAGTCGATACAGCTTCAGTCATCTCCGAAATCTTCCAGACATAAGTGCTGTGACCGAGTTAGCTGAACGATTTCCCCCAGAGCAGGATATTAAACACAAGATATCCTGAAAAGACGCCGTCAGCTCTTCCTTAGCGTATTCACTTGTCTGTCACGTGATACTTATTGCTTAAAATAAAAAGTGCTGCGAGACTCCAAATTTTGTATCAGCAAAAGCAGTAAACTAAATTATGGAAACATTTTCACGACGTCGACTGCAAATGAACACTGTGCTCCTGTAATATCGATCGATGCATAAATTAAATGATTCTAGAATTCTTCGAAAAGTCCCATATACCATTTAATCAACAAAGTCATGGAATATTTGACGAACTAGAGAGCACCTTCCCTGTTATTAAATAAAATGTTGGTTTCAGATGTATGCACACACGCAAACCGCACGGAAACATGTCTAATCAAGGTAGAATCGCACTAATTATTAAAATCGTAGCTACTAATACAGCAACAAGGCATTATATTAAAAAAATCACATCACGCTTGTTTAAGAACTAATATCAAATTACATTTACTTCATTTTTTATCAATACAATTTGCTTAATAAGTTGCAAGAAGTTTTACGAAGCATCTAGCAACACGATACGTTTAATCACGGTAATTGTTAGTGTTGTAATTAGGTGTTGCTTTCCTGGAAAATACACACTATCAATGTCTTTGATCGCATATTGTTTGACGTCATAGTAAAAATTGATTTAAACAATGGTTCAATACGAGGAGCTGTCTAATTTTCATCATCAACAACATTTTTATCTCTAAATCCTTCAAAGCGTAATATAAGAAACATTAAAAACACAGGAGCAGGGTGCGTTGATATGCAACTTTCATTTGGCCACGCCCACCCCCACACACACATCAATTACCAAAAATGCAAAACAAATTCCCAGGCTTGTTACACGGCGAGTAATCATTAGAGCCATAACATTTTGTTATGTGTCGAAAATGCTCCAACGCGTCGTCCGTTATAGTGCCAATGAGTGGAATATGCATGTAAACAGTGAGTATGGTTTCTTATTTTTCAATTTTAGAGGTTTATACGAGTAAATTTAAACAAAATGGAGAATGTAGTTCCACATAGGAATGGCCATGAGATGGTTTCTGAGATGGCAAGGGAATGCTTTTTAATTTAGGTCATTGACTGTAAAATACCTTTTCTTGCAAATTTTGAGCTACGGAGTGATTTTTTTTCTCGACATATATAGCCCCGCCTCTTTTTCCCTTTTAAGACACCCATCTGAAAATATATAAACACAATCGTTAGATTTTTGCCTTATAACACATGGAAATACAGAATTGGAATTACCACAACCATTTGCTTTTAAGTATTAATTTATTAGACATAAAATTAACCTTAAAGTTCGCGAAGCAGTGTGGTACACGGCCTCTAAACGCTAGCTCTACCACTTTACGGTGGTGCAAAGAAAAAGAGCTGTCGACACTTCTGTGGTGGAGCTGTGCCCTATGTTTACATGAACAAACGTGAGTATGATTTATATTTTCATGCGTCTTGAGTGATGTCATTGAAAAAGTTTTACATTAAGCTCGATACGGGCCGCAACGTAACTCGACAGTTGCAGTTTTGTTTCGACGCCACATTTTTCAGTCTTTGAACAGTCGATTGGAAAGTGTATTTTTGAAGAAATTTACTGGATTACTTGAATTATTTACACACAATACCTTTCGGGTAATCGATTAATTACCGATATATTCCTACTTTAACATTTATATGTTTTGGCAACTAATTTAAACCGGAAAAAATGTTGAAGTGTTCTGGATAGAATGAAAAGCATTTTCAACATCAGAGAAAATATATTTGAAAAGTCTTTGTTCATTGCATCCGACGTAATATAATCATGTCCATATAAGTCGTTTGTTCTGAATAAAATCGACAGAAATAACTCAATTTGGTAGGAGTTAAACGTTTTAGACTTAATTTAGTGCTTTTTTACGCAAACAATTAGTAAAAAAACTGCAGAAAGTACTATCTAGTAAACACACCTTAGCTTGCCTGGAAAATACAACTCAGAAGAAAATATGTAAGTTGTATGTGGTTTATTTCATTTCTTTGATATTCGTATACAGCTACAGATGCTGAAATATTTTTGTGTGCAAAAGTTTGCATCGTTGACCCACTTTGCGTCAGAAACCAGGTCGCTCAGCCTCCATTGTTATGATGCGGGCCCTGGTAGCGCGTATGTAACACAAAAAGCCGGTCATTAACGGCACATGAATTTACTGAATAATGCTCGTTTTCTACCGATAACGCCCGATTGAATTTGTTGTTCCGGCACCAATACTGTAATTGAAGTTTAACGCCCAGTCCTTGGTTCTGGCCAGAATATTTGTCTACATTTTAATACGAATAAATAAATAAATAGCAGGTTTGTATATAGGCTTCTTAAAGGCTTCTGTGTACGTTACTTTATAATTTAAGCACAAACTATCGATAAGAATTAAAGTGGTTTTTTTTAAATATGTTCATTATAACCAAACCATAAACATTCAAATATTGACAACTTTTGTTTTAATGTCGACACAAGCATATCTCGAAGATAAGTACTATTTTAAATGACTTGTATTTGTAAAATATACGAAGCTGTTCTAGAGAAACTTGTTTTTACTTAGTGTTGCAAAATTTATCGAACATTCACTAACAATAAACACTGGTGTAATTGTACGGTTTTATGTAAATATTTTCATGGTGGTTTTGCTTTGCGTTTAAATATCGTTAACAATATATTGTAACTATCAAATAAATATAATTTATTCTTGTTGGATGTACTACATAAAAGTTCAACATCGTCTTGTGTTCGTGTTAAATGCACTAGTTTACGATTGTTATATACAAATGTCAATAACCTATTTAACTTTCTCTATTTCACTTACATTCTTCAATAATTTATTATTGTTTTCTTACAAATGTTCGTCACGACAATTCATCGATTAAATTAATTAAATTTAAAATGTTTCAAGAAGCATTTATATGTCAACGTTACTTAATAGATATGTTTGACACTAAAAATCCTGAATCTAAAAAATAATTATTGCTTCATAACACAAGCACCATCATTCTTTGGTACGGCATGCACGATTTGATATTGTCAAGGTTAATTTTGTTTTCAAAATGTGAACGTCGGTGTTGCATTTCAACACTTTCTTCAATCAAGTGATTTGATAAATAATGATAATGCAGGTTTTCTGGGACAACCGATTGGTATAAATAAATATGCAAAATGTCCATTACGCATGCGCAGCCAATTTAACTTGACTTTGCCTCACGTGAGGATATGCTGATTTTATGAGTTTTGTTTATTTGAAGCACCAGTAATAAATTTCACATGATTCTTTTGAATTTGATAGAACACTCGAAACAAAATTACACATATAACGAAATAAAACTTACCATTGCCATGAACAAAATAAAAGAATGGAGAAAAGAATAATTGACGGCTACTGCTTTCAGCCGAAAACTGCTCTTTAACAAATTTAACGATTTTCAATAAAGACCCATTCAGCCGGGTCTTTGATGTCTTGTTTAAATACTGGAAATCCATATTGTTGTGCTTAGGACAACCAGACTGGTATTGTATGCAGAATATTAAACTCACAAATGAATGTTTTTGAAACATGAATGAACACACACCAAGTCAATCTGAATATCATTTTTGTGGTCTGATTTCATTTTTCAAGAATAAACATTTTTGAAGACTTAACTGACACAACGTATTCTAGTTTATTTTCGATAATAATATATTTCAAATGTTAATATGTAGCAATGTTTGGTACTTTAAACGTCTAGTAAAGATAATTGTTTGTTAATGTGGATTTAACAATTTCAAGCGAAGCCGGCAGACCTCTTGAATTTGACAAAATAATTGCCGATTAAGTCCTCGGCTAGTTTGCCATCCTGTGTTTAAATTAACCGATAGCATGTTATAACAAATGTTCTGTTTAATAACAATGTTGTCGGCACTTCTGTCTTGTTTATTTCCATGCGAAGGATCAATGTACTCGGCACGTCCGACTAGTTTATGTCCATGCGAAGGATCTATGTACTCGGCACGTCTGTCTTGTTTATGTTCATGCAAAGGATCTATGTACTCGGCATGTCTGTCTTGTTTATGTCCATGCAAAGGATCTATGTACTCGGCACGTCTGTCTTGTTTATGTCCATGCAAAGGATCTATGTACTCGGCACGTCTGTCTTGTTTATGTCCATGCGAAGGATCTATGTACTCGGCACGTCTGTCTTGTTTATGTCCAAGCGAAGGATCTATGTACTCGGCAAGTCTGTCTTGTTTATATGTCCAAGCGAAGGATCTGTGTACTTGGCATGTCTGTCTTGTTTATGTCCATCTGAAGGATCTATGAACTCGGCACGTCTGTCTTGTTTATGTACATGCGAAGGATCTGTTTACTCGGCACGTCTGTCTTGTTTATATGTCCAAGCGAAGGATCTTTGTTCTCGGCACGTCTGTCTTGTTTATGTCCATGCGAAGGATCTATGCAATCGGCATGTCTGTCTTGTTTATAAGTACATGCGAAGGATCTATGTACTCGGCATGTCTGTCTTGTTTATGTCCAAGCGAAGGATCTATGTACTCGGCATGTCTGTCTTATTTATGTCCAAGCGAAGGATCTATGTACTCGGCATGACTTTCTTATTTATGTCCATGCGAAGGATCTATGTACTCGGCATGTCGTATCTTATATATGTCTATTTGATTCAAAGAACATATAACCTCGCCATGTCTGTCTTATTTCGTTTGATGTAGATGTCATGTTACAAAACGTTGCAAAACATCACAAGCAACTGTCAATGTAACACAATCTTTATTAGCAACACGGTGACTCCATTGAAAATGAGAGCAAGCATACCGCAATAAGGCAAATGTTGATGTATTGAAAGTCACCTTTTGTTTCTAGAGCTGTCTTTGAAAAACAATGTTTACTCACGCTATTTGATCATATACCGTTTGATATTGTATGGATTCACCAGTCGACTATTCTAAGACGGCCGGAAACTATTACGTCAATTGGGACATTTTAGACCAGCATGTTCGCTGCAAATAAATTGTCAGATTGATTGTATCGCATTCAAACAGAGAACTGAGTTCATATTATATGTTCAATACGTCAAAGTATTGTGTCGGATGTATTTTTAAAGTTAATTCAAATACTTGCCTTATTTCAATGTAAATGACCGTATTTCAAACACAACTGGATTTCAAATGTTTGTTTTCCATGATTTATAAGATTGGTACCCTGCGTTACTTTTTGTATTGTTAACATTTTGAAGAAAAGAGAATGAGGGTACCCGTCTATGATTCTTATGAACGACATGACGTGCACGGAAGCAAATCTAGTGTGAGCAAGATTCAGACTAGGTGTTTTTTAATAATGAGACATTGGCATTAGACCAGTGGATGATATGACTTGCCCTTGGACGTCTTTCCTCGAGCATATCTGCCTTTGTAAACTTTGACATTAGACAGAGCTCAATAGCAGACGTTTTCTGAAGAGAAAACTTAAAGGCACAGTACTGTACTTTCTTGAACATCAAGGCATTTGTTAAAGTTCTACTTAATCTAGCCCCAATTTCTCGAAAAATGTTAGTCCCTTGTAACACGATCAAGCTTACTATGTTTATCTTGCTAAGATTTAAGTTATATTTTTATTTACAAAATCATTTATAGAGGGAATATTGGTAAAAATTCATTTTAAACAAATAAATTTGAGTAAGTAACTGGCCAAATGAAATAATATACTTATGCTTGTAATGCTGAACAATTTTCGGTGGGCAGTTTAGAACAGTAACGCTGTTAATCACGTTCGATGTTGTTATTCTACTGTTAATGTGGTTAGAAAGTTCTTTCTAACCATGTAACAATGTAATATCAGTAGCCCTTTGGCAGGTATCGGAATATTCAACAACAGGAGGTTATAGATGACCGCCAATAACTGGCTGGAGTATCCGAGTTTTGACACTGCGTGCGTCTTTGATCAACTTCATTACGTTTTTTCTGGCAATCATCTGGATTTTTTTGCCTTTGTGTCTTTGAAAGGGATAAAAAAAACGAAAGGGGCATGCCTGATTTGTTTGATATACGGAAAATTGGCCGATTATTATACGAAATGAAATATCAATCCGTCTGTCACCTTTCACATATTGTTTTGCTTTCATAATTATCTTACCTAATACTCCTGTTCAGATTGACTTTATTTCTGTATAGCTTTAATAAAAGCTTTGTCATGTGAATGTCTGGGTATTTAAAACCCCAGTAAACTCATACTTCAAGTAACCTCGTGTTTCACAGACCGTTTCAAGGCGGCAACCCAACATTTACTGAAAAAAGCTATTTTGATGCATACATGGTCCGTTTGCGGTGTCTGTACGTTTGGAGGCTTTTGTTCCCATGTTTTGGGGGTTCTTGACTTGTGCCTCTGCACAGGATTAATGCTTGAAAAGTTTACTACGGGGTGTTTGAATGAAATTACTCGGGCTCATGCTGGATTCATTTGAATGCCTTATCTTTTCTTATGTCTGTCACTAATCGCGAAGAGATTTAACAAACATCGGAAACTACAGGGACAAAATAATATGCTTTGCTGAAAAATTACCAATTAAGAAATTGGTTCCAATTCAATTGTTTACAAACAGGCGGAGTTATATCGCTATATTACGCATGTGTAATAGAGAAGAATACATGATGCATTTGTATTATCGTATTCTGCAGACAATTCAAATTGAAATTTCAAGTTTAAACAATAAGCCACATTATAGTTTGAGTAACTATGCAGAAAACATATTATACAGTATGAACAGTTTTGTTGTGAAAAATATGATGAATTTTAGTCAAGCGCTCCACCACGACTATAAGCAATACCCATACATGTTATTAAAGTATTTGCGCCACCTAAAACAAGCAAACAATCACGCAATCAGTGAATATGCAACAAAATACTTAAGAATAAATATTTTACTTTATTTATAAATGATATGTTGATCAAGTGTCATAATGCAGATAAAGTTTAAGAGACAACCAGTTAGCGAGTACCGGATAATGAGTTCAGTAATAGTTGCGTTCGCTTACCCATTGTGTGTATACCAGGGGATAAATAACGTCATATGTGCTACGTCGGAAGACAACAGTTTGCTTATAATGAACACTTAAAACAAAGATTATTTTTTTTACTACACCATTTTTAATGAAACCAAAGGCAGTCTTTGCCGCTTAAGGAGCCCCGTTTTATTTCTGGAGTATGATAAGGTGATTAGCGTTATCCAACACTTCGACAAACTTGTTTCTAAAACAATGTTTTGACAGCGCTCCGTCAGACGTCCTTATTGAGAAAAGCTTTGTCGGTGTTTTAAGAAACTTAACTCTCTATCAAACTCTGGTAAAATAACGAAGTTGGGCCTTCGTAAGCGGCATTGACTGCGTTTTGGTTCATTTAAAATGGTGAAGAAATGGTGAAGAGTGTTCATTCGATATGAATATATGAAAAACGGCGCTCCCATTAAACAAGAATAAATGCCGAAACGGGGCTTATTTCTGGTTAATTGAATTAAGGCCATTTTCAAATTAAATTACCCAACCCACTTTTGTGATTTATAAATTTCGAACTATTGTGACAATGTATTACCTTCCGATGAAGCATTTATGACGTCATTTATCACGTGGTTTGTGATAAGTGTTTTCAGAAAGCGTTTATTTTATTTCTTATTTTGCTCTTATAATAAAGATGCATTTGAATAAAGTAGGTCATTTTCAATCTCAATCATATAAAATAGGAAAACGTGATAGTCCCTCTTGACTTCATAAGGGAAAGAAATCTTTGCAATTTTCTGTTTTCAAAATGGCAGTGACGTCATGAACATATTACACATTTATGATGTCATCTTACCGGGTTTGATGCCATCATTTGAAAGAAATCCAATTTCTGAAAAAGTTTCGTGTTTTGTTGTGGATATAACAAGATATCATCTCTACTTATAAGCTGAATTTAAAACGATCGGATACACGTTTTCTTTTGAATTCTGCTCGGTATTTCATTGTTGCAATGTATGTAGCGCGGGAAATTCCATTGCTTTACCAGTTTGTGGTTTCGGCAGGTGAAACAGGTATGGATTTTTTGCTGTTGTTTTCAGGGAAAAAAGCATGTGATAAAATAATCTAACACTCGTCATCCTATAATACACACATAACGCGTGTAGCAAATATTAAGTATGAACCTCGCCCATGCCTCGATTACTTACACCATTGTAATTGTATTTTTACATCAAGTATTTTATGCCTCGATTGAACAAGTTGTGTATCATATATAACGACTCATGACTGTCTGATCCTCTATATATTCATGTTGCCGTGTATCATATATTACGACTCATGAAAGATCCTCTATATATTCATGTTGCCGTGTATCATATAACGACTCATGACTGATTCTCTATATATTCATGTTGCCGTGTATCATATATTACGACTCATGAAAGATCCTCTATATATTCATGTTGTCGTGTATCATATATTACGACTCATGAAAGATCCTCTATATATTCATGTTGCCGTGTATCATATAACGACTCATGACTGATCCTCTATATATTCATGTTGCCGTGTATCATATAACGACTCATGACTGATCCTCTATATATTCATGTTGCCGTGTATCATATAACGACTCATGACTGATCCTCTATATATTCATGTTGCCGTGTATCATATAACGACTCATTACTGATCCTCTATATATTCATGTTGCCGTGTATCATATAACGACTCATGACTGATCCTCTATATATTCATGTTGCCGTGTATCATATAACGACTCATGACTGATCCTCTATATATTCATGTTGCCGTGTATCATATATAACGACTCATGACTGATCCTCTATATATTCATGTTGCCGTGTATCATATAGCGACTCAGGACTGATCCTCTATATATTCATGTTGCCGTGTATCATATATTACGACTTATGAAAGATCCTCTATATATTCATGTTGCCGTGTATCATATAACGACTCATGACTGATTCTCTATATATTCATGTTGCCGTGTATCATATAACGACTCATGACTGATCCTCTATATATTCATGTTGCCGTGTATCATATATAACGACTCATGAAAGATCCTCTATATATTCATGTTGCCGTGTATCATATATAACGACTCATGAAAGATTCTCTATATATTCATGTTGCCGTGTATCATATATAACGACTCATGAAAGATCCTCTATATATTCATGTTGCCGTGTATCATATATAACGACTCATGAAAGATTCTCTATATATTCATGTTGCCGTGTATCATATATAACGACTCATGAAAGATCCTCTATATATTCATGTTGCCGTGTATCATATATAACGACTCATGAAAGATTCTCTATATATTCATGTTGCCGTGTATCATATATAACGACTCATGAAAGATCCTCTATATATTCATGTTGCCGTGTATCATATATAACGACTCATGACTGATCCTCTATATATTCATGTTGCCGTGTATCATTTAACGACTCATGACTGATCCTCTATATATTCATGTTGCCGTGTATTATTTAACGACTCATGACTGATCCTCTATATATTCATGTTGCCGTGTATCATATAACGACTCATGACTGATCCTCTATATATTCATGTTGCCGTGTATCATATAACGACTCATGACTGATCCTCTATATATTCATGTTGCCGTGTATCATATATTACGACTCATGACTGATCCTCTATATATTCATGTTGCCGTGTATCATATATTACGACTCATGACTGATCCTCTATATATTCATGTTGCCGTGTATCATATATAGCGACTCATGACTGATCCTCTATATATTCATGTTGCCGTGTATCATATAACGACTCATGACTGATCCTCTATATATTCATGTTGCCGTGTATCATATAACGACTCATGACTGATCCTCTATATATTCATGTTGCCGTGTATCATATAACGACTCATGACTGATCCTCTATATATTCATGTTGCCGTGTATCATATAACGACTCATGACTGATCCTCTATATATTCATGTTGCCGTGTATCATATATAACGACTCATGACTGATCCTCTATATATTCATGTTGCCGTGTATCATATAACGACTCATGACTGATCCTCTATATATTCATGTTGCCGTGTATCATATATAACGACTCATGACTGATCCTCTATATATTCATGTTGCCGTGTATCATATAACGACTCATGACTGATCCTCTATATATTCATGTTGCCGTGTATCATATATAACGACTCATGACTGATCCTCTATATATTCATGTTGCCGTGTATCATATAACGACTCATGACTGATCCTCTATATATTCATGTTGCCGTGTATCATATATAACGACTCATGACTGATCCTCTATATATTCATGTTGCCGTGTATCATATAACGACTCATGACTGATCCTCTATATATTCATGTTGCCGTGTATCATATATAACGACTCATGACTGATCCTCTATATATTCATGTTGCCGTGTATCATATAACGACTCATGACTGATCCTCTATATATTCATGTTGCCGTGTATCATATATAACGACTCATGACTGATCCTCTATATATTCATGTTGCCGTGTATCATATATAACGACTCATGACTGATCCTCTATATATTCATGTTGCCGTGTATCATATAACGACTCATGACTGATCCTCTATATATTCATGTTGCCGTGTATCATATAAAGACTCATGACTGATCCTCTATATATTCATGTTGCCGTGTATCATATAACGACTCATAACTGATCCTCTATATATTCATGTTGCCGTGTATCATATATAACGACTCATGAAAGATCCTCTATATATTCATGTTGCCGTGTATCATATATAACGACTCATGACTGATCCTCTATATATTCATGTTGCCGTGTATCATGTAACGACTCATGACTGATCCTCTATATATCCATGTTGCCGTGTATTATATAACGACTCATGACTGATCCTCTATATATTCATGTTGCCGTGTATCATATATAGCGACTCATGACTGATCCTCTATATATTCATGTTGCCGTGTATCATAAAATACGACTCATGAAAGATCCTCTATATATTCATGTTGCCGTGTATCATATATAACGACTCATGAAAGATCCTCTATATATCCATGTTGCCGTGTATTATATAACGACTCATGACTGATCCTCTATATATTCATGTTGCCGTGTATCATATATAGCGACTCATGACTGATCCTCTATATATTCATGTTGCCGTGTATCATAAATTACGACTCATGAAAGATCCTCTATATATTCATGTTGCCGTGTATCATATATAACGACTCATGACTGATCCTCTATATATTCATGTTGCCGTGTATCATATAACGACTCATGACTGATCCTCTATATATCCATGTTGCCGTGTATTATATAACGACTCATGACTGATCCTCTATATATTCATGTTGCCGTGTATCATATATAGCGACTCATGACTGATCCTCTTTAATTCATGTTGCCGTGTATCATAAATTACGACTCATGAAAGATCCTCTATATATTCATGTTGCCGTGTATCATATATAACGACTCATGAAAGATCCTCTATATATTCATTTTGCCGTGTATCATATAACGACTCATGAAAGATCCTCTATATATTCATGTTGCCGTGTATCATATATAACGACTCATGAAAGATCCTCTATATATTCATGTTGCCGTGCCAAAGAACAACAATATTTGCTTTGCATTTTTCTGAAAAACGGTAAATCATACGAAAGAACTTAGCTCGTGGGTTGCACCTACACACATTGTTTTTTGGGGGAGAGGAGGAGGGTCTTACTTTATAGGCGCTGTGTTTGTTGCCTCAAGTGGTGCTCGTTGATTGTCTGTTTTGCTTAGGTTCACGGGTTGGGTGTGACTGCAGGGTTGCACCTGTAGTTTTCATGATGTCATCCTTGTCAGTTAAAGATTTATTTACTAAATAATACCCAGGCGAGTTGCTGGAATCTTTTAGATTTTGAGACATAAGATTTAAAATATTAAAAAGAATTTAATGTAACCATAAATACATTCGCACTGTAAATCGAAAGGTGCAACGCGGTCGTTCTGTAAGTTTCATGTTTAATCCGTTTGCCATTATGCCCAAGTTGTATTCTTATAAACATTTAACCATATGGTAATATCCTCATTAATGAATTTTATGAAATTGAATTCTTCTTTAAACTTGTTTTGCTGGTTTGTTTAATTCTCCATCAATGTATATGTACTAGTATCACATTCTAAATTTTATTAATCATGTATCTGCCGCCATGCAATGTGTGAATATTGTTTAATTAAAATTCATTTGCCACATTATGGCATGAGAGAATAAACGATGTTTAAATTTAATTGAACTGAGTTCCAATAGCGATCAATATTACAATTACAAGTCAGAAAATAGGATCCTTTATTTGACAGCTCGTCAGAACTAAAGCTTGCTTTAGTATTTTGTATTGGGTTCAATGTCCATTTTTATCTTGACCGGATTTTTTGTCAATCATGCTGTGTTCACATTGTACCTTGAGATGCAATATATTTCAAGGATCATCTCATTTTTAATTTAGTCTCTTCTGCAATGCAAGATACGGCGGGGAAGCCAAACAATTAAAACAATCGAAAAGACTTTTCATTTGGTTTTGAGGTATCTTTTCCATGAGTTAAACATTACATTTTTGTTATTTTCAACATATTTTGCTGTGTTAAAGGATTTGAGCAAATACAATTTATCAGAGTTTTGCTGAAAATCTGAGTGCATCTTAACAAAAATGCATATTTCCTTTGGACATTAACATTACAAGCATATTGGCACGAGTTCACATGTATATGAGTGTGGTTCAAACGGCTTCAAACATTCCAATGAACAGAAGACTAAGGGTCGTAAGGCCTCTTGATGATGTCATTCCAATATAAAGAAGACACGAAGATTCAACATCATATTGAATTGGACAGCATAAAGGCCTTGAATATGAGCGGCTTGATTTCCTTTATCGCTTGGTTATCTATTGACAATAAATGAGTTCAATAGTCGGAAAAATATACGACACAGAGTTACGTATAATACAGTAGTGTTCCTAAGAGCAGCAGTAAAGAACCAGCAATTAACTAACACACAGTTACGCATGTTTTATCGCTATAATTTGTATTTATGAGTATTCTCTTAAAAGTATGAGTTGAGTTCATTTGTTTCGAGTAATTGTCAAAACAAGGATAGGAAGTGAAAAATATCATTTATTCAAATTAAATGACGGATACCGTTACCAACGAACAACAAAAATGTCAGAATCAAAGCTGGGGGTAAATTAAACGCCATAAGAACCCCCAACCTCAAAATTTGTATTGGTCATATTTATGTAAACTTTGTTTTATAGAGGAGTATGCATTAAGCTGTAAAACACATTATGTATATTGCAATGATATATGTCCTGATAACGCACACACTTTTATTAACCAGGTTTTCAACGAAAACTAAAAATAGAAAAATGGTTTCTGCCCAATAACTTTAGTTAGCATTGATAGATATTGACGAAACTTGATGTGTAAGTTGCTTATGTGAAGAGCTAGCTTGAGATTGCTTTTGAGTGGGGAGGGGCTATGGTCAAGGTCACTATTACTTAAAATAGAAAAATGGTCAAGGTCACTGTTACTTAAAATAGAAAAATGGTTTCTGTCCAATAACTTTAGTTCGCATTGACAGATATTGATGAAACTTGGTGTGTTGGTAGCTTATGTGAAGAGCTAGCTTGGGATTGCTTTAAAAGGGGGTGGGGCTATGGTCAAGGTCGCCTGTTACTAAAAATAGAAAAATGTTTTTTGCCCAATAACTTTAGTGAGGATTGATAGATATTGACGAAAGTTGGTGTGTAGGTAGCTTATGTGAAGAGCTAGCTTGGGATTGCTATTGAGGGGGAGGGGCTAAGGTCAAGGTCACAGTTACTTAAAATAGAAAAATGGTTTCTGCCCAATAACTTTAGTTAGCATTGACCGATATTGATGAAACTTGGTGTGTAAGTTGCTTATGTGAAGAGCTAGCTTGGGATTGCTTTTGAGTGGGGAGGGGCTAAGGTCAAGGTCACTTTTACTTAAAATAGAAAAATGGTCAAGGTCACTGTTACTTAAAATAGAAAAATGGTTTATGCCCAATAACTTTAGTTAGCATTGACCGATATTGATGAAACTTGTTGTGTAGGTAGCTTATGTGAAGAGCTAGCTTGGGATTGCTTTTGAATGGGGTGGGGCTAAGGTCAAGGTCGCCTGTTACTAAAAATAGAAAAACGGTTTCTGCCCAATAACATAAATTAGCATTGATAGATATTGATGAAACTTTGTGTGTAGGTAGCTTATGTGAAGAGCTAGCTTGGAATTGCTTTTGAGTGGGGAGGGGCTAAGTTCAAGGTCACTATTAGTAAAAATAGAAAAATGGTTTCCGCCCAATCACTTTAGTTAGGATTGACAGATATTGATGAAACTTGGTGTGTAGGTAGCATGTGAAGAGCTAGCTTGGGATTGCTTTTGAGTTGTGAGGGGCTACGATAAATGTCACTGTTACCTGAAATAGAAAAAAAATGCCAAATAACTTTTGATAGCATTGATAGATATTGATTAAACTTGGTGTGTGGGTAGCTTATGTAAAGAGCTAGCTTGGGATTGCTTTTGAGGGAGGTGGTGCTAAGGTCAAGGTCACTGTTACTAAAAATAGAAAAATGGTTTCTGCCCAATAACTTAAGTTAGGATTGATAGATATTGACGAAATTTTGTGTGTAGGTACTAGTAGCTTATGTGAAGAGCAAGCTTGGAATTTCTTTTGAGGGGGGGTCAAGGTCACTGTTGCTAAAAATAAAAAAAATGGTTTCTACCCAATAACTTTAGTTAGCATTGATAGATATTGATGAAACTTAGAGCGAAGGTAGCTTATGTGAAGAGCTAGCTTGGGAGGTGGGGTCAAGGTCACTGTTCCTAAAAATAGAAAAATGTTTTTCTGCCCAATAACTTAGTTAGAATTGATGGATAGTGATGAATCTTAGTGTGAATATAGCTTATATGAAGCTGCAGATTGAACTTGCTTTTGAGGGTGGGGAAGAAGGTCAAGGTACTTGATTTGTTGAGTGTAACTTACAAACTTAAGGTTTTTTTCAAAAAGCAGACAACTGATATTTTGAGAATATTTTACAAGGCAAGTTAATTTTTCTGTTGATTTATAGAAAAACAAAACTTTCTTACTTTATTGGGTAACAAGTTTATGCCTTAATCCAGCTTATGGCACTCTTGCAGCATTGGTGATGCAGTATTGATTAGAAATTTGATTGACATCTTGTAAGATTTCCGTTGCAGTATTGTTTAGAAATATGATTGCCATTTTCTCAAATATTGCTCAGCAAACAGTGAATTTACATTTTATAAAAGTGTTAATAATCAGATTAAACATTTGTCATTGGTATTCAGTGATGTTGACTTGCAGAAAGTTAAATCATTGTCATATGCAAAAAAATAGGTAAAAGATATTCACATGAGACTTAGTATGAATGTTGCAGCGAAACTAAACACATAAGATACTTAATTAGAGAAATTTTCAGTTACGTCTCTTTTTGATAAAAGTAAAGATAAAGTCATGCAACAAATTAATTGGCTATAATTTCTGATTGCCCATAACAAAAACCTGATTTCGTCGCATTGCGGCGCTTCTAGTTACATATGAACCTAGTGCATTTGCCTTTACAATTTTCAATGTGTATAAACAATTATCACAACATGTTGCTTATAATATCCGTGAATCAGTAACCTTGTCCATACGTTTTCCCACTTAAAATAATTTAACGACTATTTGGTTTGCTAATGTGGTCATACCACGTGGTTTGTTACGTCATATTGATATCGCCTAAAATAAGCGAGGTTCGAAAAAGAAAAACAAGAACAATTATCATCAGGGACTTGAAACTTTTACGAAAAGAGCAAATTAAGCCGAGACTGATATTGAAGTGTGAACAGAAAATATAAACAAACACAAAAAGGTTTGCATAAAACACTGCAGTATTAAATATCACAAGCAGAACAAAGCTGCAAAAAAAAAATACTTGAAAAAAACCTGAACTGCGCTGAAACATGCCACATAAGGGTACAAAATGGTCTTAAGAATTGAGGAGAAAGATAATTGCGTGGAAATAGCTCAAAAAGACAAAGACATTAAAGGCAGCAAAGAAAAAAAACAGCATCTCAAATTGCATGCCAGAAAAAGAACTAACATCGACAATAAAAAAGTTCATCCGCTGGAAATGAGCTTCGTTGAAAAGATTCCTTTCCGTCTGATTAAAAAAACACTTCCAAACAAGACAATTCATTGCAAAACAGTAATACAATGTCAGCAAAACCAGTCCTTCAAAGTACCACAGCTTGGCAACATACCAAAACAAAATGTGAAAAGGCCATAAACATAACTCCTGCTAAGGAACAAGTGTTATACGTAGGTACTTCCAACATCAGGCGTCACAGTGAAAATAGCATAAATGGACAAAACTAAATTGTTCATAAAGAAGTCATATTTACTACCAAAAAGGTCATTGACTTTGATCATTTATCAATAATGTTGAGGGACCGGACATCGTATTATTTCAGACAACGTGCACGAAATACACCAACAAAGCAAATGTGGTGATTTCTTTATTGCTTCCACGAAAACAAAACGTCTTAATAACAAATAATAAGTGCTTAGTCTCCAAATATATATGCAACTTGAGCATGTCAGTTTAAGAGACAATAGTAATCTCGCATACAGGGGAGAGCCACAACAGGGAATAATGCTATATTGGAAGCACCTGTCATATCAGGGGACACAGATCCTGGCCCAGAACATCAGAATAAAACCAACAATTACAAAATATCACCGCCCTTGTCTCCGGATTTAAACTATTGTATGTGCTACAATGATTCATCGATATGAATGTTTGTTAACGCTTGTATACTGATCGTCATGCTGTGCAAGTACGTCCTATTTCCATCACTCCATGACCTTGAAATGTGTATTCATTTCAGTGTGGAATTTTCACTATGTCAACAAACAGCACATGAGAACATTCTTTCATCCCTGTCTGTTGGTGAACCGGCACGTTCCCAATGACCCTCCGACTTTCCTAGACACGGGTTGATCCAATGACCCTCCGACTTTCCTTGTCACGGGTTGATCCAATGACCCTCCGACTTTCCTAGTCACGGGGTGATCCGGCACATTCACAATGACCCTCCGACTTTCCTAGACACGGGTTGATCCAATGACCCTCCGACTTTCCTTGTCACGGGGTGATCCAATGACCCTCCGACTTTCCTTGTCACGGGTTGATCCAATGACCCTCCGACTTTCCTTGTCACGGGTTGATCCAATGACCCTCCGACTTTTCTTGACACGGGTTGATCCAATGACCCTCCGACTTTCCTTGTCACGGGTTGATCCAATGACCCTCCGACTTTCCTTGTCACGGGGTGATCCAATGACCCTCCGACTTTCCTTGTCACGGGGTGATCCAATGACCCTCCGACTTTCCTTGTCACGGGGTGATCCAATGACCCTCCGACTTTCCTTGTCACGGGGTGATCCAATGACCCTCCGACTTTCCTTGTCACGGGTTGATCCAATGACCCTCCGACTTTCCTTGTCACGGGTTGATCCAATGACCCTCCGACTTTCCTTGTCACGGGTTGATCCAATGACCCTCCGACTTTCCTTGTTACGGGGTGATCCGGCACATTCACAATGACCCTCCGACTTTCCTTGTCACGGGGTGATCCGGCACATTCACAATGACCCTCCGACTTTCCTTGTTACGGGGTGATCCGGCACATTCACAATGACCCTCCGACTTTCCTTGTCACGGGGTGATCCGGCACATTCACAATGACCCTCCGACTTTCCTTGTCAAGGGGTGATCCGGCACATTCACAATGACCCTCCGACTTTCCTTGTCGCGGGGTGATCCGGCACTTTCACAATGGCCCTCCGACTTTCCTTGTCAAGGGGAATGTGCATAAAAATGTTCTGCTGCCCCCAATCGTTTCTGTCGACTGTTAACGTGACGAAAAAATCGTGCAAGGCTGGTTTTTTTTCATCGGTAAAAGCCTTCTTACGATCTGATGTAAGTACCTTTTGAGAAAATAAGGACAGCATTATAATTTATTGTATGCGTTATAGAGTTATATAAGTAAAATAAAAGTGATATTTCACTGTTCAAACAGTGAAATAAAATTTCGATATGTTTCACTGTTTATAAATTTACCCCGCTCACACTTTCAAATCAAACGTTAAAGCCCACGGGGCTGGGACACAATTTCAATTACGTCATAACTGAAATGACGATACGGTTGCATAATGAGTTCTGAAAATCAACAAATAAATGACATTTAGTATCCTTTTTAGGCATATTATAAAAAGAAAATATATGTTCATTTCAGTATAAGATCGCAGTATATTTAACCTCGTGAACACCACAGGTATAGAAATCAGTCGTTGCCATGCCACTCGTGTAATATATACCTTTTGGTACTCATTCGGTTAAAAATACTTAATGATCTTACACCGAAAAGAACAATTATCCTCTTTATATGTAACTACCTTTAAAAAGTTTTATATTTTCTCAAACAAATTAAGTTTCACAAGGTGAATAGTGTCATCACTCACAGTCAGACATTTTAAAAATCGAAAATCGAATCGAAATGAAAAAAACAATCGATTGTCGAATCGGAATAATCGAAAGTGTATTTTCATACTGTTTATTGGTTTTAAACGTAATTTTAGACTTCAGATGTTTTCAATAATGTTGATATGCATTTATTTTAGTAAAAGATAGCAATATTTTTTACTGTGAAGGTGGCTTTGTCACGAGTAAAATATTTGCTTTTTGTGTTCACGATGTGAAATATAAATTGCCATATTTCACTGAAACGATTCTTTTTATTTCATGCTTATAAATTAATGAAATAATTATTAGTTTTAATTCAATTGGATAACCGGGCCATATTTTAGCCAAGTAACGTCCGACTTGAAATGACGTCATTTTTTCTTCATATTTGGACTGTTTGCGTTTATTTTCGTTTTAATAGTGTGGATCGGGCAAAAAAGACATTATATTTAAACTAACTCGCTGTTACACGTCAGGTTTATTCTTTTATGAATCACTAAAAGCATGAAATAAGTCCTTGAAGAGTATTACTTCATAGTGCACAAACATGTAGTATACATTGAATGTTCATTATTTGCATACTAGTGTAATACCAGGATGCTTATTATGGGGAAGCGAATAAACATGTTATTGTTTATCAATGATCTAGCGACGACTCAACTATCACAGAATCAGCGACGCTGTGAATGGAAGCACAACGTGACGCGAACTTTTGTGCTGATGTCACGTGATCTTTACTCGTGGACGCATGCGCGTCCTGACTGAATGAATGGGAATCCGTTCTGAAAGTTTGTTGCTTCATTTGGAAGCCGCCATTCCGCAAAGTCTTACCTCTCGCCAAGGACAAAGCGGCTAATCTGAAAAACAGGCGACAATTATATGATAATACATATATGGCGTGTTGTCACTCGTTAGTTTCTATTTAGCATATATCTATCTAGTAAGTTTAAATGACGCAGGACATCATTACCAAACAAAAAGGAAAATGTTATACAGTACTTGATTTGTACTCTTAATCTGTGAAAGAAACTCCTTCTTTTTGGATTTTGGAAAGTCTTTAAATAAACGGATTAAAAACTGCAATGGAACTCCAAATGTACACATCATAGAAAATGAAAAATACATTGTAGCGCAATTGACTTAAACATTGTTATCAAACAAAATTTACTACTGTAAGGACTCCGATAACCTTCGAAAGACAAGCCGGTTGACTATCAAAAGATACACTCATTTTCGGAATTCCGTTCCTGCATGCGGTGTTCGCACTAGGTCATCGTCGGCACGGTACTTTCTTCCGTTACACTTTATTCATACACAACGAAGCATAGCGTAGTGTGTAACGGGGGTTTCCGACGATGGCACTGGGTAACAATTATTGCTCGACCATAAATGATACCCAAAACTATGAATTTGAAAATAAAAGAAACAGTGCATTCCGGCTGCACAATCAGAATTTAAAATGACTGAGATTTATTTAATATGTGTAGTATTACATGGAATGTATGATGGATAACAAATTTAGCATATCTTAAAAGCTGCACTCTCACAGATTGAACGTTTTGACAACTTTAAAAAAAATGTCTAGGAACGAGCCAATTTATGCGAAAAAGCATGGAATCCAGTTATATAAGACTGCTGAAATCTATCAGATCGCAGATTTTCTTATTTAAGTTTAAAAAAAGAAGTTTTATGCATTTTTCTTAAACCGTTAGTAACGCTTTTAGCCATAAAACCTTAATTTTCGAATGAAAATCTGCAATCTGATCTGTTGTCAGCAGTCTTTTATCACTGGTTCGCAGATATTAACTCAAACATTGGCTCATTCCAAGACACACAAAAAAATTAACTCAGAAAAACTTTGCCCAGATAATGGCCTAATTAGGTGGTTTATATTCAATATATGAATGTATAATGTTGACGTCAAGTGGCATAAAGACGCTGAAATATATTGTTCAGCATAACTTTACCGACGTTAAATTAAATATCTTAGACTTAACCTCTCATAGATATTTCCCAACAAAGAAAACAATTTATATATGAATAAAAAAAATATATGCATCAATTCGCTGTAAAATGTTAATTTTACAAATGGTAAGGTAACCAACCATTTAAATAATAGACTTTATAATTATTTAAGAATCAGTATCTTTAACTAAGACTTGGGCATATACTGGTAAGGTACCTGAATTTCCGATTCATAACACTGTAAATGAATACGTTCCAAAAGCTGTTGCTGATGGCTACCCACGTGACAGCAAAGTCGACGTCTTCGTCCAATTTGATGTCAACAACGGCTATGACGAACGTGCACAATGTCCACGGCGTAACGGCCAAAAAGAAACCCATCGTTATGGCCGCCAGGTATTTTGATGTGCGCAGGATCTGAGACACGGCGTGATTTCGCTGGAAAGATAATGTGCATGGGTTAAAGGAATATATATATATATATATATATATATATATATATATATATATATATATATATATATATATATGAAAAACGTGATACAATTCAGTGTGGCGAGAATAGCTATCACAAGAACAAAACAAATGCCCCAATATCGACCCCTCAAGGGAAATAAACACGTTTAAAACAAATAGAATCCGCTTTGAGCGCTATGTCTGAATACTGCCAGAGATGGAGTTTACAAGTAGATACGGATAAAACAAAGATAGTTATATTTTGGAAGAACAAAAGAGGACTAAGAAATATTACAAATTTTCATTTTGATGGTAATAATATTGAAATTGTGGATAGTTTCTCATATCTTGAAGTTAAATTCTCTTATAATGGAAATTTTAATGACACAAAAAAAATGTCTTATCAATCAAGCTAGAAAGGCTATGTTTTCAGTTGTTAACAAGGCGCGTACATTATTACTGCCTATTGATATGCAGCTGAGTCTTTTTGACTCAATGATAGCCCCTATTCTTAGGTATGGATCAGAAGTATGGGGAATTAAAAACCTGGAATTAATTGATCGCTTCCAGTTAAACTTTTGTACACTTATCCTCAAGCTAAAGCAGTCTACTCCGAACTGTTTGGTTTATGGGGAACTTGGAATTTTACCAATTTCTGTACGTATTAAAAGTCAAATTCTTTCTTATTGGTGTAACGTTGTTATGTCTAAACATTCGAAAATCTCAAATATTTTGTATAGAAGTTTGCTTAACATGTATGCTGACAATGTTGCAAATTTTAGCTGGATTCATTGTGTACATAACAACTTTAAATAGCCTTGGATTGTCAAGCTTTTGGTTAGATCAAAATGTTAATCCTCCAGTTGCTTTAAAAACCTTGTTAAACATCGACTTCGTGACCAGTTTATCCAAAAATGGTTAAGCACAATAGATCAATCAAGTAAATGTCTAAATTATCGCATCTTTAAAAAGGAATTTTCCATTGAAAATTATGTTCATGTATTATCCCCTAACCCTGCTAATATATTGTGTAAATTTCGAACTGTTAATTATAAACTGCCTATTGAAAAAAGAAGATTTTTGAATATAGAAAGAAATAGTAACACATGACTCTTATTATTACAATCATCCTAACACTTTCAAATTTGATCAGCTTATGAATAGTACAAGTAAATTAACATTGCTAAGATTATCTTTATTCTGTAAAAAAATAATGTTTTTGTTTAGATAATATTTTATGCCGGTGTTCCTTGTTCACATGATATAATTTCATAATCATAATAATATGTCTCATTCTCCATCTTTGAACTTTAAAAAAAATCTTGCATGTTTTACTAAACCCATTATCGTTGTCATTGTTATTTTGTTTTAAACATGTTTAAATGTTAATATTGTTTATTATACTGCACTGTTTTGTCAGATGCTCGAAATGAGCCTTGACTAATAAAAAACTTTCAAACACTTTCAGGTTACTGAATTAACACACATGCTCTGCTTATGTTATCAATGCATTGTTAACGTTTGTAAGCTGGGACAACAACACATGTGCTACACAGATCCACACGTGTATTATTTTGGTCATTTTTTAAGGGTTTAAATGTCACACTCAAAGGTGACTCACATTGCTCAGCATGATCTGCTTATTATTTTAAAGAAACGGTGGAACTTTGAAATCGATTCCATTGAAGCAAATAGCGTAGGGGGTTGGAGGATTGTTGTTAACGTCAACCTCTGGATTCAAATACACATGCAGCCACGCTTGCACGATGCAGTTACTGCAATGTCCGTCAATTTATCGTCTCTGCTGTTATTGGTAATTTAGCGTAGTACTTGTACTTCGTTAAGTATCAAACTATCGTTACACATTTGTGAGGTTATTGTACGAGAATGCACATGAGGTCATAACACGCCATGTCCAGTTACATCTTACGTAACTGCACTAAGAATTCAATCCTAAGCACACATGTCATTAGCCTCAATGTTTCTGTTTATAGCATCTTTTCAACTGCTTACGTAGGATTTATTCTTGTAACCAATGACCACGACTAACGCCAAAGTTTACTACAGACATTATTGAACTTCACATGGTGGCTTTCAGCAATATTGAATACACATGTTTGAA
This sequence comes from Mya arenaria, assembly GCF_026914265.1. Lineage (NCBI taxonomy): Eukaryota > Metazoa > Mollusca > Bivalvia > Myida > Myidae > Mya > Mya arenaria. The sequence goes on along the minus strand of NC_069133.1, from coordinate 2,425,370 downwards.
AAAGAGGATCATATATGAGTGTTTATTTTGTATCAAATTTTCTAAACGATTTCATTTTAAAACGATAAAAAAACTCAGTCAAGAAAGAAGCGTTTTTGTTAGAAATGTCCCAACTTTCACATCCACATTGAAAGTGCTAGCATGTGGAGTACAAGACATGTTTTTAAAATGGTTCACAAATTCATCGACTCTGATATCATAACAGATCTCTTTTGAAGAACACTTTCATTAATTATTGCCCCTACAGAATGTTCTTGAATAAGTTTTACTGAATGAAAATGGAGTGTAGACTTTAAATAAACGTAGTACATTTGTTCGACTTATATCTTACCAATAGAGCTCTGAATTAATATGTTAATGATTTGTTGTAAAATATATGTTTTTTATTATATACCCATCATAAATACACACGCAATACATATAGCAACATACGGTAGTCCGTATTCCACTCCAGTGCAATACAGCCGTATTCCACTTTTGTGACGGCACGTCATAACAAGTATCGTTGCGCGATGTTAAAATTAAGTCATAAAACAAAATAGTGCGTCGTTAAAATGACATTTATAATGTAAATATGTGGCATTTAAGTGATCTAACCAGTAATGTATATAATAAAAGGGTTATTAATACTGCGTTTTGGTCCGGAAGGTCGTGTTCGACTCTCGTGGATTTTTGCAGATTTCGATTTCACTCGGTTTGCGCCTCGTGATATCCGAATCTGCGATCATATTCTTATATTGCATTTCCTTATAAGTAAACTTAGAGCCCAGAAAAATTAACTGTTTTGCTTATTTATTGATTTTTCGGCCGCATTCGACTCTGTCTGACGAGCTGGTTTGTCGCATAAGCTAATACAAACAGGCTTACAGGGTAAAATCCTCACAGTCATAAAAAACATGTACAATGATATAAAACCATGCGATCCATCAATGGGCATCTGTCTCCTATGTTCCCAAGCTTTTGTGGAGTCCGTCAGGGAGAAAACCTTTCTTCGATTTTATTTTCTATTTACCTTAACGATTTAGAGGAATTCCTTAAAAGAACATGATCTAGAGTTTCTATAGAAGTAGATGCAAATGAGACAATTATGTAAATTCAGTTACTTATTCTCCTTTATGCTAACGACACTTTACTCTTTGCAGACAATGAACGTGATTAAGTCTACAAAAATATTCAAATACTTATGATATACTACAACATAAAACAATTGTTACATTTGTAACATTATTGTTATTACGGGAAATCCAATTATTGCATACAGCATTTTTTTTCTAAAAAAAGAGGTTTGCAAAACTGTTTTATGCGTACATTATATAAGAAGCAAACGGATGCCGAGGATGTTCCTTAGACTTCACAGTTTATATAGAATTTGTCCACAATTTGTCCGCCATTGTACGTGCAGTCGGAGAGTATGTCATTGGCTCTTGGTGCAGCAATTGTTTCTAAGAAGGAATAGTAGTCTGTTAACTTCTATGGAATAAAACTGTTGGGCCCAACTTTGTGGTAGAGTTACAAGCAATGAATCAATAATTTCAAGACTTGCCGATCAACTGCTCTTGGTTAATTAAGCTAAATGTAGCCTTATTGCCCGTATGGTTAAGAACGCTTTCTTCTTAACATCATTAGGTTTGTCATATCATGTTCAATAGATCATTAAAAATAATAATAATAATAATAATAATAATAATAATAATAATAATAATAATAATAATAATAATAATAATAAAATAATAATAGTAATAATAGTCATCATCACCATCATCATCACCATCATCATCATCATCATCATCATCATCATCATCATCATCATCATCATCATCATCATCATCATCATCATCATCATCATTGTAATTACAGACTACCAATACACTTCAATGTAAGTAGGCAAACTTCAGAGCTGAAAAAAGTAATTACTAGCATTTAACGTTTATGTCCAATCATTTCTTTCCTATAATTTCATTTTTAATTTAATTGATTTGAGCAATAGCAATAGGTTTGTCATGTTTCCCCAACGAAAATACACTCACTGTTTAGCCCCGTTAACTATTAGTGATGTAACCCATTTTCATTTGACCGGAAGGTAGCAAAATTCTAATCCATCAGAAATTATATTAATCACTAGGACATTCGTGCATATTTACACCTCAACTTCCATTCGTTAAATGAACTGCCTTTCGTTAATTGCGTTCATCAATCGATGAACGCAACATCTTCGGATATGTTCGGAACGTAATTCATTGCATAACAATATACATGAAAGCTATTGATCTTATTATTGGTTGTATTGTGTCTGCAGGTCCCGTAAAATATAGATCAACATTTTTAAAAGTGTTAGTTTATTATATTTTAAATATATCGGTACCAGAAGTGTTTAAATTTTACGTTTTAAAGTGATTTCAAGTGGTTGGTCTTTTCCCGCGTTATTGTGACGTCATTTGAAAAAATGTTTCCGGTTATAGTCGGGTCGTTCTATTTACAGAATGGGTAAGAACGGATTACTGAAAGGTTTTCTTAAATGAAATGAAGTATTGTTTTAACAATTCTTGAATGAAATAATGAAGTATTGGTGTAAATATAAGGTATGAATTGCGGGGTTGATGTCATTATCGGGGATATGAACGCAATTGGGTTGGTCAAAGTACGCGTGGAGTCCTTCGGACTCCACACACATTGACCAACCCAATTGCGTTCATACCCCGATAATGACATCAACCCCGCAATTCATTCCTTAAATGTTCTTTCTTTTTGATGCGTTGGACTAAATTCAATTTTAACAGGAATTAATAACTTGCATTATGCAGACTTAAAGAAAATAATAACCTAAAGAAGCACTTTCAATCTTAAATATAGAGAGCGCATCCTCGAATACATCCGGGGACTTGGCATTTAGTTCAAACGCACATGACTCAAATGACATTTTAGCATCAAATGATGCAGTTCTACGTCTCTTTGCATACATTTCAAGTTCTTGCAGTTAATTTCTTACTCAATTTTGAAATTTTGCGTGCTCGTAGGAGTGCGGACGACTTTTTTTACATTTTTTTTAAAAATCCCAGAAAAAATGGCATATTTTTATCATCCGGACATAATACATGCATTTAATAGTTACAGTTTGCCTAAAGTAGTGAAAGGCAATACATTTCTTGCAAAAAACGGCAAAATAGTTTGGTCACTTTTAGGTTGCAGACTTCCGACTCATGTATATACTTATACATCTGAAAATAAATAGGCAAACGTCGGACTGGGAAAATGCAATTTCCTAGAGTGTTACATGACATATTGTATGACATTTTTTATTGTATTTTTCCACAGGTTTTCAGCGACTATAGGTGCAGCCATTGTTTATAACAGAAAAAAGTTACTCTGACTACCTGTATGGAATAAACTGTTGGGATCAACGTGTTGGCTGCGTTATAAACAATGAATTTACACAGTTTACAGTTCATCGCTACAAACATACAGACGAATGTGCGTTGGTAATTCACAGTTTTTATCGTGATCGTGAAAACATCCAGTAGATATACATCTTGTTTTAACAGTTTTTGTTTAATGTTTGAACTATTCATACAGGTTGACCACTAATGTACGTGCTGATATTCTTGGTTCCAGGTGCAGCCGTTGTATCTAACGGAAAAAGGTATCCTGGTTACTTTTTTATGTAAATCATCATCATCATCATCATCGTAACCATCATCATCATCATTATCATTATCACCATCATCATCAAATAAGAAAAGGACTGTTAACAAATTAAAAGAGATGAATAACAGACAAGAAGAAGAAACAACAGACAAACGGACAATGTAAATAAAGCTATACATCAATTGTTTTCTTTTAATATTTTAATTTAAATAAATCATAAAGTAATGGATCTCGGTTATAATGAATGCATGGCAAACTTACTGTAGATACTCGATTGTTAAAATTAACATTCAGCGAATACTGCGCATAATATCTTATTTTTAATTGCTTTAGGCCACACCAAATTAATATTTAGTTCCTCGGATTTTTGCCAAATAAAATTGGATCGAGCGAAAAAAAAAGTATTTTTTTTGTTTTGTTAGTTTTCATAAAAACCGAAGCGAGCGAAGAGCGTAAAATATATTTTTCCTTATATTCAAATTAAATAGGAAAGATTGTTCAAAATAATTGCCCTTTAACCCATTTTAATGCCATCATAATGGACATTGGGAAAATGTCGGAATACATACTATTTATTCATCCGTGTTTAGTACAAACATTATATGGATAAATCTAATTTCTTATATAATTAAAACGTACTTTAATATGACGATCATTCATAATATTAAATAGTGATGGGAATCGGTTCCAATTTTACTATCGATAATCGGTTCCACTCAAGTAACCGATTATCGATAGTACAATCGTTTTTTATTTTAAAATACTAGATAAAACCTTAAGTGAAGTTTTATTCATGCACATTATTAAACTCTTAATCATTATTAGCATATACGTTATGTCTATGATTAAAGTTATTAAGTGTTATATAAAAAATAGTTCATTTTTACTTGCTCATTGTGGCTTTCATCAGCCATTTTGTTAAAGATAACATCTGAACACCTACTTATATTTTTTTTTCAATTTTTTTTCGATGATCGATTATAACCAAATACAATCGATTGTCGCCGATTTCAGGCCCAACCAATCGATTTTCGATTATAATCGATCATCGGAACATCACTTATAATAAATAACCCTGCTTTTAGTAAAAAGTTTAAAACGACTTTTATAAATCTACCTGAATCAGTTTAACATAATATGCAACTGTATTTAGACATAACTTAGGATTTATTTTGGATTTGTAAAAAATGATCACTTACACACTGGGCTGGCATCATCAAACATCAGACTCCATATAACATAGACTAAATTTTGTTAATATTATCACAGGAAATGCAATGACTTGTGCTTATTAAAACAAAAAGAACAAGGGTATTTTTCAGAGTACTTTTTTTGGTTATTTAGATGTTTTTATGCACCAGCCAATTGTATATGCCCCCCCCCCAAGTCCGGAATAGCGGGGACTTTGACTTCCGGTCTCTCAAAGCCCGGGTAAAATACCCGACCTGCAGGGACACACTGCTGGTAAAATCCCTGCCAAATGGCCTTGCAACCCCGAATACCTATGTGAGGCCTATTCCCGACTAATTTCAATATGAAGACAAAACCACATTCACTAGGTACTGCGGGGCCACCTGAAAGGTAAAAACACAGCCCATTGCATCTGCTGTCCCCGGTATACCCCTGGAACAAGGACGAGGGGTGGGCGGGGCAGTGGTTACAATTGACAAGTGCATTACAATCCCGGATTATGTTGCAAATAAAAACAAAATATAAGGTGATAAATTTAGGCTTACTTATGTTGAGGTATATCCAGACCAGTGTTTATATCGCTATTTGTGAAAAGATATTTGTTCAAAACTGCTGCTTTGTCAGAATTTGATCAAAAATGAGCTTGATACATCTATTTGGACCAAACAATGCCAAAAAGGAAATCAATCAAATAAACGAAAAAAGAAAAGTGTCTTCTTTATACGTGGTGTTTTAGCGCTGCAGTCAACAAAAACGCAAATGAATCATCTGCCGTAAAGTTCAAATTGGCGAAATTGCTGAACTAATAGGACACGTTCGGTACGAAGATGTCAAACATCATGGCACTTATTCAGTACAAATGGTAATATTACTGCTACAGTTTATTGTTTTAGGGGGCTATGACGCCAGGCCGCGTAGCTCATGCCGTTAGACCGTTAAGCTGCCAGATCGATATTTATAAAAAATAAAAAAGGTCGCAAACTTCACACTGCCAGGCCGCCATAAATTAAGAATATGTCAACCACAGTTTGATATTCGTGCTATAAGAAAACATAGTCGAATATCAATAACAGCAAAAGGGCATCCATGTTTAAAGATATATGCTCTAGTGACGTTGGTATTGAGGATATGTCAAGAACTAACTGCATGATTATTTCAACTATGATTTGGTCTTTTCTTACACATTTACACCAAAACATTCCGTATGATGGACACAGCTTGTTGCCAAGTTAAATTTAACCGATTTAATCTTGTTTTTTAGTTATTGATATTTTTTTTAATACAGCATATAACAAAGGTGGAAGGGTCACTACATTTCTTAGGATCCGCAACGTTAAGTAATTTGTGGTAAAATTATGCTTTTAATTACTTTACGATGTTTTTTGCACTAAAATAAACAGAACAGTTTAGATACTTACATTGCCAGAAAATCTGCCATTTCTGCCATAAACTCGAATCGCTTCTTTGCGATTTGCTGCCGTAAATATAGATCCATAGCTGTATAAAAATAGTATAGAAGGCACAAAATAGAACAGTACAATAACAGTCAGTGTAACTCTGTAATTAACGTAGAAAGGTTCACAATTGACGCCAATTTCATCGAAGTAAAATTGTTCCCCACCGAATATTACAATTGAGTAACACGTAAATGTTGCTACCCACGTGATCAGAATGGCGATGACGTATTTTCGTGACGTCATAATGCTGTTGTATCGTAGATAGTGGTGTACTGAGCAATACCGATCTAGAGCAATTAGCACCAAGGAAAGCGTTGATTCGTGAAATAGTGCTGATATGAGCAAAGCTTCAATTTTACAAAACGTCTCTGAATATGGCCAACAATGATAGAGTGCCGAGTATATACAAAATGGACAAACCAGCACGCCCATGCTGAGATCGGTGCATATCAAAGAGTTCATCGTAAGGCGGACTTTCTTCAGAAACAGTGTTCTACTCTTACGGTTGTTTAATACTACCGCTGAGAATATGTTTCCTATAATAATTCCGAGAGACACCAGGGTGATGATCGTGGCTTTCACATAATCCTTCCAGGTCGGGACGTGGGAGGCGCTGTCACACGTGAACGTCTGATTATATAGTCCTCCAACCATGGTGGGTAGATTTCAAGCACTGTCAAATTAAAACAGTCAAAATGCGCAAGGAACAAACTCTAGGTATGTACTTGCACGCTACATTTTATTTCCATAACCAATTTTTTATAGGTTCACCTATTTTGCATCTGGTACATAAAGCAAGCGAGTGCGTAGACGCATATGTCCTAACTAGCTCATGCACACTATTATATTCCCTGATTCCATCCAATATCATGTCAGCATTCAATAACAACCCTAATCAAGCTATCACACTGGCACACTGTAGGACATTCTGAAGAAATTACGAGCTCTCATGGCCGTTTAACTATGGCGGAAAATTGAGCTGAGGAAAATTGGAATTTCTGCTAAGGCGTGTGTCACCATAATAGCATGTGAATACGTGGGAATCATATGTAATCATAAACAATTATAGGTTTAATATACGTGCTATCCTGCGCGTAAAACAAATCCAGTTTGACATTTTTTACCTTTATTGGAAATATGGTACCTTTTTAATCTAATTCACTAAATGCATCTTTCTTTGCTTCAACATAGGCGAGTCCGTTACAAATGGAATTCAATAGTTTCAGTATATATTAAAACGAATTATTACTTTATTGTTCTGGTGGATTCAAACAGTTAAGCTTGTTGTTGTTGATAGCATCAAACAGATGTGAAAGGCAACGATTAAGCACAATGCTTTCAAAACGTCAGGCTGTGTGTCATTTCAGGTCCACAATACATATTTTGTTCAGTAAATGAGTGCGATTATTACAAAGACCGATTCGGCGCATTTGCTTTCGATTATGAAACTGTTACATGGGAACGGATGAAGGTGACAAAACTAAACAAAAAAAAATTAAACAAAAAATGCAAATGTGTAAAATTAAGTAAAGTATTGATCTGTAATGTCATATTTAAATCGAGACGAAACCAATAGGCTATAGAAATTTTGCGACATATTAAAGTTCTTGAAGACTTTTCATTTTGGATGAAAACTCTTTAACACAATTCCAATAAAACATTATTTCATATTCTTTCTCGATCCCTTAACACACAAGAACGTGCAAGGTTATATGTATACCTTTGCAAAAGATTGTACCTTAAAAATAGTAATAAAAGCTTCATGGTCTTACCTTCCACCTTTTTTATTTCGGCAAGAGCTTTAACTGTTCTTTACCCTTTTTAAACTTTAAAAAAAAATGTAGAAAAGAGAGAAAGCAAAATTTGTTTTAGTACCATTACATTAAAAATAGGTAATACTTTCAGGTGCAGTTCAAGGATTTGACGTTTGAGGGGGCGAAACTTACATATGATACATGTAACGGGGTGGGGATCCGGTACGTAAAGGAAGGTAAAATGAATGGTGGTTCCGGTACGTAAACGACGGTAACGGGATGGTGGTTCTGGTACGTAAAAGAAGGTAACGGGGTTGTGGTTCTGGTGTGTTAACGAAGGTAACGGGATGGTGGTTCTGGTACGTAAACGAAGGTAACGGGGTTGTGGTTCCGGTACGTAAACGAAGGTAACGGGATGGTGGTTCTGGTACGTAAACGAAGGTAACGGGGTTGTGGTTCCGGTACGTAAACGACGGTAACGGGATGGTGGTTCTGGTACGTAAACGAAGGTAACGGGGTTGTGGTTCTGGTGTGTTAACGAAGGTAACGGGGTGGTGGTTCTGGTACGTAAACGAAGGTAACGGGGTTGTGGTTCCGGTACGTAATCGAAGGTAACGGGATTGTGGTTCTGGTACGTAAACGAAGGTAACGGGGTTGTGGTTCCGGTACGTAAACGAAGGTAACGGGATGGTGGTTCTGGTACGTAAACGAAGGTAACGGGGTTGTGGTTCTGGTGTGTTAACGAAGGTAACGGGATGGTGGTTCTGGTACGTAAACGAAGGTAACGGGGTTGTGGTTCAGGTACGTAAACGAATGTAACGGAGTGGTGGTTCTGGTACGTAAAGGAAGGTAAAATGAATGGTGGTTCTGGTACGTATACGAAGGTAACGGGATGGTGGTTCCGGTACGTAAACGAAGGTAACGGGATGGTGGTTCTGGTACGTAAACGAAGGTAACGGGGTTGTGGTTCTGGTACGTAAACGAAGGTAACGGGGTTGTGGTTCTGGTACGTAAACGAAGGTAACGGGGTTGTGGTTCTGGTACGTAAACAAAGGTAACGGGATGGTGGTGCTGGTGTGTTAACGAAGGTAACGGGGTTGTGGTTCTGGTACGTAAACGAAGGTAACGGGATGGTGGTTCTGGTACGTAAACGAAGGTAACGGGGTTGTGGTTCTGGTACGTAAACGAAGGTAACGGGGTTGTGGTTCTGGTACGTAAACGAAGGTAACGGGGTTGTGGTTCTGGTACGTAAACGAAGGTAACGGGATGGTGGTTCTGGTGTGTTAACGAAGGTAACGGGGTTGTGGTTCTGGTACGTAAACGAAGGTAACGGGATGGTGGTTCTGGTACGTAAACGAAGGTAACGGGGTTGTGGTTCTGGTACGTAAACAAAGGTAACGGGGTTGTGGTTCTGGTACGTAAACAAAGGTAACGGGGTTGTGGTTCTGGTACGTAAACGAAGGTAACGGGGTTGTGGTTCTGGTACGTAAACGAAGGTAACGGGGTTGTGGTTCTGGTACGTAAACGAAGGTAACGGGGTTGTGGTTCTGGTACGTAAACGAAGGTAACGGGGTTGTGGTTCTGGTGTGTTAACGAAAGTAAATGGGTTGTGGTTCTGGTACGCAAACGAAGGTAACGGGATGGTGGTTCTGGTACGTAAACGAAGGTAACGGGGTTGTGGTTCTGGTACGTAAGCGAAGGTAACGGGATGGTGGTTCTGGTACGTAAACGAAGGTAACGGGGTTGTGGTTCTGGAACGTAAACGAAGGTAACGGGGTTGTGGTTCTGGTACGTAAACGAAGGTAACGGGATGGTGGTTCTGGTACGTAAACGAAGGTAACGGGGTTGTGGTTCTGGTACGTAAACGAAGGTAACGGGGTTGTGGTTCTGGTACGTAAACAAAGGTAACGGGGTTGTGGTTCTGGTACGTAAACGAAGGTAACGGGATGGTGGTTTTGGTACGTAAATGAAGGTAACGGGATGGTGGATCTCGTACGTAATCGAGGTAACGGGGTTGTGGTTCACGTACGTAAACGAAGGTAACGGGGTTGTGGTTCTGGTACGTAAACGAAGGTAACGGGGTTGTGGTTCTGGTACGTAAACGAAGGTAACGGGGTTGTGGTTCTGGTGTGTTAACGAAGGTAACGGGGTTGTGGTTCTGGTACGTAAACGAAGGTAACGGGGTTGTGGTTCTGGTACGTAAACGAAGGTAACGGGGTTGTGGTTCTTGTGTTTTAACGAAGGTAACGGGATTGTGGTTCTGGTACGTAAACGAAGGTAACGGGATGGTGGTTCTGGTACGTAAACGAAGGTAACGGGTTTGTGGTTCTGGTACGTAAGCGAAGGTAACGGGTTTGTGGTTCTGGTACGTAAACGAAGGTAACGGGGTTGTGGTTCCAGTACGTAAACGAAGATAACGGGATGGTGTTTCCGGAACGTAAACGAAGGTAACGGGGTTGTGGTTCTGGTACGTAAACGAAGGTAACGGGGTTGTGGTTCTGGTACGTAAACGAAGGTAACGGGGTTGTGGTTCCGGTACGTAAACGAAGGTAACGGGATGGTGGTTCTGGTGTGCTAACGAAGGTAACGGGGTTGTGGTTCTGGTACGTAAACGATGGTAACGGGATGGTGGTTCTGGTACGTAAACGAAGGTAACGGGGTTGTGGTTCCGGTACGTAAACGAAGGTAACGGGATGGTGGTTCTGGTGTGTTAACGAAGGTAACGGGGTTGTGGTTCTGGTACGTAAACGAAGGTAACGGGATGGTGGTTCTGGTACGTAAACGAAGGTAACGGGGTTGTGGTTCTGGTACGTAAACGAAGGTAACGGGGTTGTGGTTCTGGTACGTAAACGAAGGTAACGGGGTTGTGGTTCTGGTGTGTTAACGAAGGTAACGGGATGGTGGTTCTGGTACGTAAACGAAGGTAACGGGGTTGTGATTCCGTTAAGTAAACGACGGTAACAGGATGGTGGTTCTGGTACGTAAACGAAGGTAACGGGGTTGTGGTTCTGGTACGTAAACGAAGATAACGGGGTTGTGGTTCCGGTACGTAAACGAAGGTAACGGGGTTGTGGTTCCGGTACGTATACGAAGGTAACGGGATGGTGGTTCTGGTACGTAAACGAAGGTAACGGGGTTGTGGTTCTGGTACGTAAACGAAGGTAACGGGGTTGTGGTTCTGGTACGTAAACGAAGGTAACGGGGTTGTGGTTCTGGTGTGTTAACGCAGGTAACGGGATGGTGGTTCTGGTACGTAAACGAAGGTAACGGGGTTGTGATTCCGTTAAGTAAACGACGGTAACAGGATGGTGGTTCTGGTACGTAAACGAAGGTAACGGGGTTGTGGTTCTGGTACGTAAACGAAGGTAACGGGGTTGTGGTTCTGGTACGTAAACGAAGGTAACGGGGTTGTGGTTCCGGTACGTATACGAAGGTAACGGGATGGTGGTTCTGGTACGTAAACGAAGGTAACGGGGTTGTGGTTCCGGTACGTAAACGACGGTAACGGGATGGTGGTTCTGGTACGTAAACGAAGGTAACGGGGTTGTGGTTCTGGTGTGTTAACGAAGGTAACGGGATGGTGGTTCTGGTACGTAAACGAAGGTAACGGGGTTGTGGTTCAGGTACGTAAACGAATGTAACGGAGTGGTGGTTCTGGTACGTAAAGGAAGGTAAAATGAATGGTGGTTCAGGTACGTAAACGAAGGTAACAGAGTGGTGGTTCTGGTACGTATACGAAGGTAACGGGATGGTGGTTCCGGTACGTAAACGAAGGTAACGGGATGGTGGTTCTGGTACGTAAACGAGGGTAACGGGATGGTGGTGCTGGTGTGTTAACGAAGGTAACGGGGTTGTGGTTCTGGTACGTAAACGAAGGTAACGGGATGGTGGTTCTGGTACGTAAACGAAGGTAACGGGGTTGTGGTTCTGGTACGTAAACGAAGGTAACGGGGTTGTGGTTCTGGTACGTAAACGAAGGTAACGGGGTTGTGGTTCTCGTACGTAAACGAAGGTAACGGGGTTGTGGTTCTGGTACGTAAACGAAGGTAGCGGGGTTGTGGTTCTGGTACGTAAACGAAGGTAACGGGGTTGTGGTTCTGGTACGTAAACGAAGGTAACGGGGTTGTGGTTCTGGTGTGTTAACGAAAGTAAATGGGTTGTGGTTCTGGTACGCAAACGAAGGTAACGGGATGGTGGTTCTGGTACGTAAACGAAGGTAACGGGGTTGTGGTTCTGGTACGTAAGCGAAGGTAACGGGATGGTGGTTCTGGTACGTAAACGAAGGTAACGGGGTTGTGGTTCTGGAACGTAAACGAAGGTAACGGGTAGTGGTTTTGGTACGTAAATGAAGGTAACGGGATGGTGGATCTCGTACGTAATCGAGGTAACGGGGTTGTGGTTCTGGTACGTAAACGAAGGTAACGGCGTTGTGGTTCTGGTACGTAAACGAAGGTAACGGGGTTGTGGTTCTGGTACGTAAACGAAGGTAACGGGGTTGTGGTTCTGGTGTGTTAACGAAGGTAACGGGATTGTGGTTCTGGTACGTAAACGAAGGTAACGGGATGGTGGTTCTGGTACTTAAACGAAGGTAACGGGTTTGTGGTTCTGGTACGTAAGCGAAGGTAACGGGTTTGTGGTTCTGGTACGTAAACGAAGGTAACGGGGTTGTGGTTCCAGTACGTAAACGAAGATAACGGGATGGTGTTTCCGGAACGTAAACGAAGGTAACGGGGTTGTGGTTCTGGTACGTAAACGAAAGTAACGGGGTTGTGGTTCTGGTACGTAAACGAAGGTAACGGGGTTGTGGTTCCGGTACGTAAACGAAGGTAACGGGATGGTGGTTCTGGTGTGCAAACGAAGGTAACGGGGTTGTGGTTCTGGTACGTAAACGATGGTAACGGGATGGTGGTTCTGGTGTGTTAACGAAGGTAACGGGGTTGTGGTTCTGGTGTGCTAACGAAGGTAACGGGGTTGTGGTTCTGGTACGTAAACGATGGTAACGGGATGGTGGTTCTGGTGTGTTAACGAAGGTAACGGGATGGTGGTTCTGGTGTGCTAACGAAGGTAACGGGGTTGTGGTTCTGGTACGTAAACGAAGGTAACGGGGTTGTGGTTCTGGTACGTAAACGAAGGTAACGGGGTTGTGGTTCTGGTACGTAAACGAAGGTAACGGGGTTGTGGTTCTGGTACGTAAACGAAGGTAACGGGGTTGTGGTTCTGGTGTGTTAACGAAGGTAACGGGATGGTGGTTCTGGTACGTAAACGAAGGTAACGGGGTTGTGATTCCGTTAAGTAAACGACGGTAACAGGATGGTGGTTCTGGTACGTAAACGAAGGTAACGGGGTTGTGGTTCTGGTACGTAAACGAAGATAACGGGGTTGTGGTTCCGGTACGTAAACGAAGGTAACGGGGTTGTGGTTCCGGTACGTATACGAAGGTAACGGGATGGTGGTTCTGGTACGTAAACGAAGGTAACGGGGTTGTGGTTCCGGTACGTAAACGAAGGTAACGGGATGGTGGTTCTGGTACGTAAACGAAAGTAATAGGTTGTGGTTCCGGTACGTAAACGAAGGTAACGGGATGGTGGTTCTGGTACGTTAACGAAGGTAACGGGGTTGTAGTTCCGGTACGTAAACGAAGGTAACGGGATGGTGGTTCTGGTACGTAAACGAAGGTAACGGATGGTGGTTCTGGTGTGTTAACGAAGGTAACGGGATTGTGGTTCTGGTACATAAACGAAGGTAACGGGATGGTGGTTCTGGTACGTAAACGAAGGTAACGGGGTTGTGGTTCTGGTACGTAAACGAAGGTAACGGGTTTGTGGTTCTGGTGTGTTAACGAAGGTAACAGGGTTGTGGTTCTGGTACGTAACCTAGGTAACGGGATGGTGGTTCCGGTACGTAAACGAAAGTAACGGGTTTGTGGTTCTGGTACGTAAACGAAGGTAACGGGGTTGTGGTTCTGGTACGTAAACGAAGGTAACGGGGTTGTGGTTCTGGTGTGTTAACGAAGGTAACGGGGTTGTGGTTCTGGTACGTAAACGAAGGTAACGGGTTTGTGGTTCTGGTGTGTTAACGAAGGTAACGGGGTTGTGGTTCTGGTACGTTTACGAAGGTAACGGGATGGTGGTTCCGGTACGTAAACGAAGGTAACGGGATGGTGGTTCTCGTACATAAACGAAGATAACGTGATGGTGGTTCCGGTACATAAACGAAGGTAACGGGATGGTGGTTCTCGTACATAAACGAAGATAACGTGATGGTGGTTCCTGTACGTAAACGAAGGTAACGGGGTTGTGGTTCTGGTACGTAAACGAAGGTAACGGGATGGTGGTTCCGGTACGTAAACGAAGGTAACGGGGTTGTGGTTCCGGTACGTAAACGAAGGTAACGGGGTTGTGGCTTTGGAACGTAAACGAAGGTAGCGGGATGGTGGTTCCGGTACGTAAACGAAGGTAATGGGTTTGTGGTTCCGGTACGTAAAAGAAGGTAACGGGATGGTGGTTCTCGTACGTAAACGAAGGATACGGGGTTGTGGTTCTGGTAGGTAAAAGAAGGTAACGGGATGGTGGTTCTCGTACGTAAACGAAGGTATCGGGGTTGTGGTTCTGGTACGTAAACGAAGGTAACGGGTTTGTGGTTCTGGTACGTAAGCGAAGGTAACGGGTTTGTGGTTCTGGTACGTAAACGAAGGTAACGGGGTTGTGGTTCCAGTACGTAAACGAAGATAACGGGATGGTGTTTCCGGAACGTAAACGAAGGTAACGGGGTTGTGGTTCTGGTACGTAAACGAAGGTAACGGGGTTGTGGTTCTGGTACGTAAACGAAGGTAACGGGGTTGTGGTTCCGGTACGTAAACGAAGGTAACGGGATGGTGGTTCTGGTGTGCTAACGAAGGTAAAGGGGTTGTGGTTCTGGTACGTAAACGATGGTAACGGGATGGTGGTTCTGGTACGTAAACGAAGATAACGGGGTTGTGGTTCCGGTACGTAAACGAAGGTAACGGGATGGTGGTTCTGGTGTGCTAACGAAGGTAACGGGGTTGTGGTTCTGGTACGTAAACGAAGGTAACGGGGTTGTGGTTCTGGTACGTAAACGAAGGTAACGGGGTTGTGGTTCTGGTACGTAAACGAAGGTAACGGGGTTGTGGTTCTGGTACGTAAACGAAGGTAACGGGGTTGTGGTTCTGGTGTGTTAACGAAGGTAACGGGATGGTGGTTCTGGTACGTAAACGAAGGTAACGGGGTTGTGATTCCGTTAAGTAAACGACGGTAACAGGATGGTGGTTCTGGTACGTAAACGAAGGTAACGGGGTTGTGGTTCTGGTACGTAAACGAAGATAACGGGGTTGTGGTTCCGGTACGTAAACGAAGGTAACGGGGTTGTGGTTCCGGTACGTATACGAAGGTAACGGGATGGTGGTTCTGGTACGTAAACGAAGGTAACGGGGTTGTGGTTCCGGTACGTAAACGACGGTAACGGGATGGTGGTTCTGGTACGTAAACGAAGGTAACGGGGTTGTGGTTCTGGTGTGTTAACGAAGGTAACGGGATGGTGGTTCTGGTACGTAAACGAAGGTAACGGGTTTGTGGTTCAGGTACGTAAACGAATGTAACGGAGTGGTGGTTCTGGTACGTAAAGGAAGGTAAAATGAATGGTGGTTCAGGTACGTAAACGAAGGTAACAGAGTGGTGGTTCTGGTACGTATACGAAGGTAACGGGATGGTGGTTCCGGTACGTAAACGAAGGTAACGGGATGGTGGTTCTGGTACGTAAACGAGGGTAACGGGATGGTGGTGCTGGTGTGTTAACGAAGGTAACGGGGTTGTGGTTCTGGTACGTAAACGAAGGTAACGGGGTTGTGGTTCTGGTACGTAAACAAAGGTAACGGGGTTGTGGTTCTGGTACGTAAACGAAGGTAACGGGGTTGTGGTTCTCGTACGTAAACGAAGGTAACGGGGTTGTGGTTCTGGTACGTAAACGAAGGTAACGGGGTTGTGGTTCTGGTACGTAAACGAAGGTAACGGGGTTGTGGTTCTGGTACGTAAACGAAGGTAACGGGGTTGTGGTTCTGGTGTGTTAACGAAAGTAAATGGGTTGTGGTTCTGGTACGCAAACGAAGGTAACGGGATGGTGGTTCTGGTACGTACACGAAGGTAACGGGGTTGTGGTTCTGGTACGTAAGCGAAGGTAACGGGATGGTGGTTCTGGTACGTAAACGAAGGTAACGGGGTTGTGGTTCTGGAACGTAAACGAAGGTAACGGGTAGTGGTTTTGGTACGTAAATGAAGGTAACGGGATGGTGGATCTCGTACGTAATCGAGGTAACGGGGTTGTGGTTCACGTACGTAAACGAAGGTAACGGGGTTGTGGTTCTGGTACGTAAACGAAGGTAACGGGGTTGTGGTTCTGGTACGTAAACGAAAATAATGGGGTTGTAGTTCTGGTGTGTTAACGAAGGTAACGGGGTTGTGGTTCAGGTACGTTAACGAAGGTAACGGGGTTGTGGTTCTGGTACGTAAACGAAGGTAACGGGGTTGTGGTTCTGGTGTGTTAACGAAGGTAACGGGATTGTGGTTCTGGTACGTAAACGAAGGTAACGGGATGGTGGTTCTGGTATGTAAACGAAGGTAACGGGTTTGTGGTTCTGGTACGTAAGCGAAGGTAACGGGTTTGTGGTTCTGGTACGTAAACGAAGGTAACGGGGTTGTGGTTCCAGTACGTAAACGAAGATAACGGGATGGTGTTTCCGGAACGTAAACGAAGGTAACGGGGTTGTGGTTCTGGTACGTAAACGAAAGTAACGGGGTTGTGGTTCTGGTACGTAAACGAAGATAACGGGGTTGTGGTTCCGGTACGTAAACGAAGGTAACGGGGTTGTGGTTCCGGTACGTATACGAAGGTAACGGGATGGTGGTTCTGGTACGTAAACGAAGGTAACGGGGTTGTGGTTCCGGTACGTAAACGAAGGTAACGGGATGGTGGTTCTGGTACGTAAACGAAAGTAACGGGGTTGTGGTTCCGGTACGTAAACGAAGGTAACGGGATGGTGGTTCTGGTACGTTAACGAAGGTAACGGGGTTGTAGTTCCGGTACGTAAACGAAGGTAACGGGATGGTGGTTCTGGTACGTAAACGAAGGTAACGGATGGTGGTTCTGGTGTGTTAACGAAGGTAACGGGATTGTGGTTCTGGTACATAAACGAAGGTAACGGGATGGTGGTTCTGGTACGTAAACGAAGGTAACGGGGTTGTGGTTCTGGTACGTAAACGAAGGTAACGGGTTTGTGGTTCTGGTGTGTTAACGAAGGTAACAGGGTTGTGGTTCTGGTACGTAACCTAGGTAACGGGATGGTGGTTCCGGTACGTAAACGAAGGTAACGGGTTTGTGGTTCTGGTACGTAAACGAAGGTAACGGGGTTGTGGTTCTGGTACGTAAACGAAGGTAACGGGGTTGTGGTTCTGGTGTGTTAACGAAGGTAACGGGGTTGTGGTTCTGGTACGTAAACGAAGGTAACGGGGTTGTGGTTCTGGTGTGTTAACGAAGGTAACAGGGTTGTGGTTCTGGTACGTTTACGAAGGTAACGGGATGGTGGTTCCGGTACGTAAACGAAGGTAACGGGATGGTGGTTCTCGTACATAAACGAAGATAACGTGATGGTGGTTCCGGTACATAAACGAAGGTAACGGGATGGTGGTTCTCGTACATAAACGAAGATAACGTGATGGTGGTTCTGGTACGTAAACGAAGGTAACGGGGTTGTGGTTCTGGTACGTAAACGAAGGTAACGGGATGGTGGTTCCGGTACGTAAACGAAGGTAACGGGGTTGTGGTTCCGGTACGTAAACGAAGGTAACGGGGTTGTGGTTTTGGAACGTAAACGAAGGTAGCGGGATGGTGGTTCCGGTACGTAAACGAAGGTAATGGGTTTGTGGTTCCGGTACGTAAAAGAAGGTAACGGGATGGTGGTTCTCGTACGTAAACGAAGGTTACGGGGTTGTGGTTCTGGTACGTAAAAGAAGGTAACGGGATGGTGGTTCTCGTACGTAAACGAAGGTATCGGGGTTGTGGTTCTGGTACGTAAACGAAGGTAACGGGGTTGTGGTTCTGGTACGTAAACGAAGGTAACGGGGTTGTGGTTCTGGTACGTAAACGAAGGTAACGGGGTTGTGGTTCTGGTACGTAAACGAAGGTAACGGGGTTGTGGTTCTGGTGTGTTAACGAAGGTAACGGGATGGTGGTTCTGGTACGTAAACGAAGGTAACGGGGTTGTGATTCCGTTAAGTAAACGACGGTAACAGGATGGTGGTTCTGGTACGTAAACGAAGGTAACGGGGTTGTGGTTCTGGTACGTAAACGAAGATAACGGGGTTGTGGTTCCGGTACGTAAACGAAGGTAACGGGGTTGTGGTTCTGGTACGTATACGAAGGTAACGGGATGGTGGTTCTGGTACGTAAACGAAGGTAACGGGGTTGTGGTTCTGGTACGTAAACGAAGGTAACGGGATGGTGGTTCTGGTACGTAAACGAAGGTAACGGGGTTGTGGTTCTGGTGTGTTAACGAAGGTAACGGGATGGTGGTTCTGGTACGTAAACGAAGGTAACGGGGTTGTGGTTCAGGTACGTAAACGAATGTAACGGAGTGGTGGTTCTGGTACGTAAAGGAAGGTAAAATGAATGGTGGTTCAGGTACGTAAACGAAGGTAACAGAGTGGTGGTTCTGGTACGTATACGAAGGTAACGGGATGGTGGTTCTGGTACGTAAACGAAGGTAACGGGGTTGTGGTTCTGGTACGTAAGCGAAGGTAACGGGATGGTGGTTCTGGTACGTAAACGAAGGTAACGGGGTTGTGGTTCTGGAACGTAAACGAAGGTAACGGGTAGTGGTTTTGGTACGTAAATGAAGGTAACGGGATGGTGGATCTCGTACGTAATCGAGGTAACGGGGTTGTGGTTCACGTACGTAAACGAAGGTAACGGGGTTGTGGTTCTGGTACGTAAACGAAGGTAACGGGGTTGTGGTTCTGGTACGTAAACGAAAATAACGGGGTTGTAGTTCTGGTGTGTTAACGAAGGTAACGGGGTTGTGGTTCAGGTACGTTAACGAAGGTAACGGGGTTGTGGTTCTGGTACGTAAACGAAGGTAACGGGGTTGTGGTTCTGGTGTGTTAACGAAGGTAACGGGATTGTGGTTCTGGTACGTAAACGAAGGTAACGGGATGGTGGTTCTGGTACGTAAACGAAGGTAACGGGTTTGTGGTTCTGGTACGTAAGCGAAGGTAACGGGTTTGTGGTTCTGGTACGTAAACGAAGGTAACGGGGTTGTGGTTCCAGTACGTAAACGAAGATAACGGGATGGTGTTTCCGGAACGTAAACGAAGGTAACGGGGTTGTGGTTCTGGTACGTAAACGAAAGTAACGGGGTTGTGGTTCTGGTACGTAAACGAAGGTAACGGGGTTGTGGTTCCGGTACGTAAACGAAGGTAACGGGGTTGTGGTTCCGGTACGTATACGAAGGTAACGGGATGGTGGTTCTGGTACGTAAACGAAGGTAACGGGGTTGTGGTTCTGGTACGTAAACGAAGGTAACGGGATGGTGGTTCTGGTACGTAAACGAAAGTAACGGGGTTGTGGTTCCGGTACGTAAACGAAGGTAACGGGATGGTGGTTCTGGTACGTAAACGAAGGTAACGGGGTTGTGGTTCCGGTACGTAAACGAAGGTAACGGGATGGTGGTTCTGGTACGTAAACGAAGGTAACGGATGGTGGTTCTGGTGTGTTAACGAAGGTAACGGGATTGTGGTTCTGGTACATAAACGAAGGTAACGGGATGGTGGTTCTGGTACGTAAACGAAGGTAACGGGGTTGTGGTTCTGGTACGTAAACGAAGGTAACGGGTTTGTGGTTCTGGTGTGTTAACGAAGGTAACAGGGTTGTGGTTCTGGTACGTAACCTAGGTAACGGGATGGTGGTTCCGGTACGTAAACGAAGGTAACGGGTTTGTAGTTCTGGTACGTAAACGAAGGTAACGGGGTTGTGGTTCTGGTACGTAAACGAAGGTAACGGGGTTGTGGTTCTGGTGTGTTAACGAAGGTAACGGGGTTGTGGTTCTGGTACGTAAACGAAGGTAACGGGTTTGTGGTTCTGGTGTGTTAACGAAGGTAACGGG
Source organism: Mya arenaria (assembly GCF_026914265.1). NCBI lineage: Eukaryota > Metazoa > Mollusca > Bivalvia > Myida > Myidae > Mya > Mya arenaria. Next base: position 2,405,157 of record NC_069133.1, on the reverse strand, counting down.
GTTGTGGTTCTGGTACGTAAACGAAGGTAACGGGATGGTGGTTCCGGTACGTAAACGAAGGTAACGGGATGGTGGTTCTCGTACATAAACGAAGATAACGTGATGGTGGTTCTGGTACATAAACGAAGGTAACGGGATGGTGGTTCTCGTACATAAACGAAGATAACGTGATGGTGGTTCTGGTACGTAAACGAAGGTAACGGGGTTGTGGTTCTGGTACGTAAACGAAGGTAACGGGATGGTGGTTCCGGTACGTAAACGAAGGTAACGGGGTTGTGGTTCCGGTACGTAAACGAAGGTAACGGGGTTGTGGTTTTGGAACGTAAACGAAGGTAGCGGGATGGTGGTTCCGGTACGTAAACGAAGGTAATGGGTTTGTGGTTCCGGTACGTAAAAGAAGGTAACGGGATGGTGGTTCTCGTACGTAAACGAAGGTAACGGGGTTGTGGTTCTGGTACGTAAACGAAGGTAACGGGATGGTGGTTCTCGTACGTAAACGAAGGTATCGGGGTTGTGGTTCTGGTACGTAAACGAAGGTAACGGGGTTGTGGTTCTGGTACGTAAACGAAGATAACGGGATGGTGGTTCTGGTGTGTTAACGAAGGTAACGGGATGGTGGTTCTGGTACGTAAACGAAGGTAACGGGGTTGTGGTTCCGGTACGTAAACGACGGTAACGGGATGGTGGTTCTGGTACGTAAACGAAGGTAACGGGGTTGTGGTTCTGGTGTGTTAACGAAGGTAACGGGATGGTGGTTCTGGTACGTAAACGAAGGTAACGGGGTTGTGGTTCCGGTACGTAAACGAAGGTAACGGGATGGTGGTTCTGGTACGTAAACGAAGGTAACGGGGTTGTGGTTCTGGTACGTAAACGAAGGTAACGGGATGGTGGTTCTGGTACGTAAACGAAGGTAACGGGGTTGTGGTTCTGGTGTGTTAACGAAGGTAACGGGATGGTGGTTCTGGTACGTAAACGAAGGTAACGGGGTTGTGGTTCCGGTACGTAAACGAATGTAACGGAGTGGTGGTTCTGGTACGTAAAGGAAGGTAAAATGAATGGTGGTTCAGGTACGTAAACGAAGGTAACGGAGTGGTGGTTCTGGTACGTAAACGAAGGTAACGGGGTAGTGGTTTTGGTACGTAAATGAAGGTAACGGGATGGTGGATCTCGTACGTAAACGAAGGTAACGGTTTTGTGGTTCACGTACGTAAACGAAGGTAACGGGGTTGTGGTTCTGGTACGTAATCGAAGGTAACGGGGTTGTGGTTCTGGTACGTAAACGAAGGTAACGGGGTTGTGGTTCTGGTGTGTTAACGAAGGTAACGGGGTTGTGGTTCTGGTACGTAATCGAAGGTAACGGGGTTGTGGTTCTGGTACGTAAACGAAGGTAACGGGGTTGTGGTTCTGGTGTTTTAACGAAGGTAACGGGGTTGGTGTTCTGGTAGGTAAACGAAGGTAACGGGATGGTGGTTCTGGTACGTAAACGAAGGTAACGGGTTTGTGGTTCTGGTACGTAAACGAAGGTAATGGGTTTGTGGTTCTGGTAGGTAAACGAAGGTAACGGGATGGTGGTTCTGGTACGTAAACGAAGGTAACGGGATGGTGGTTCTGGTACGTAAACGAAGGTAACTGGTTTGTGGTTCTGGTACGTAAACCAAGGTAATGGGTTTGTGGTTCTGGTACGTAAACGAAGGTAACGGGGTTGTGGTTCCAGTACGTAAACGAAGATAACGGGATGGTGTTTCCGGAACGTAAACGAAGGTAACGGGGTTGTGGTTCTGGTACGTAAACGAAAGTAACGGGGTTGTGGTTCTGGTACGTAAACGAAGGTAACGGGGTTGTGGTTTCGGTACGTAAACGAAGGTAACGGGATGGTGGTTCTGGTGTGCTAACGAAGGTAACGGGGTTGTGGTTCTGGTACGTAAACGATGGTAACGGGATGGTGGTTCTGGTACGTAAACGAAGGTAACGGGGTTGTGGTTCTGGTACGTAAACGAAGGTAACGGGGTTGTGGTTCTGGTACGTAAAGGAAGGTAACGGGGTTGTGGTTCTGGTGTGTTAACGCAGGTAACGGGATGGTGGTTCTGGTACGTAAACGAAGGTAACGGGGTTGTGATTCCGTTACGTAAACGACGGTAACGGGATGGTGGTTCTGGTACGTAAACGAAGGTAACGGGGTTGTGGTTCTGGTACGTAAACGAAGATAACGGGGTTGTGGTTCCGGTACGTAAACGAAGGTAACGGGGTTGTGGTTCTGGTAGGTAAACGAAGGTAACGGGATGGTGGTTCTGGTGTGTTATCGAAGGTAACGGGATGGTGGTTCAGGTACGTATACGAAGGTAAGGGGGTTGTGGTTCTGGTACGTAAACGAAGGTAAGGGGTTGTGGTTCTGGTACGTATACGAAGGTAAGGGGTTGTGGTTCTGGTACGTAAACGAAGGTAAGGGGGTTGTGGTTCTGGTACGTATACGAAGGTAAGGGGGTTGTGGTTCTGGTACGTATACGAAGGTAAGGGGTTGTGGTTCTGGTACGTAAACGAAGGTAACGGGATGGTGGTTCAGGTACGTATACGAAGGTAAGGGGGTTGTGGTTCTGGTACGTAAACGAAGGTAAGGGGTTGTGGTTCTGGTACGTATACGAAGGTAAGGGGTTGTGGTTCTGGTACGTATACGAAGGTAAGGGGTTGTGGTTCTGGTACGTAAACGAAGGTAAGGGGGTTGTGGTTCTGGTACGTATACGAAGGTAAGGGGTTGTGGTTCTGGTACGTAAACGAAGGTAACGGGATGGTGGTTCTAGTGTGTTAACGAAGGTTACGGGGTTGTGGTTCTGGTAAGTTAACGAAGGTAACGGGGTTGTGGTTCTGGTGTGTTAACGAAGGTAACGGGGTTGTGGTTCTGGTACGTAAACGAAAATAACGGGGTTGTGGTTCTGGTACGTACACGAAGGTAACGGGGTTGTGGTTCTGGTGTGTTAACGAAGGTAACGGGATGGTGGTTCTGGTACGTAAACGAAAGTAACGGGATGGTGGTTCTGGTACGTAAACGAAAGAAACGGGGCTGTGGTTCTGGTGTGTTAACGAAGGTAACGGGATGGTGGTACTGGTACGTTTACGAAGGTAACGGGGTTGTGGTTCTGGTACGTAAACGAAGGTAACGGGGTTGTGGTTCTGGTGTGTTATTGAAGGTAACTGGGTTGTGGTTCTGTTACGTAAACGAAAGTAACGGGGTTGTGGTTCTGGTGTGTTAACGAAGGTAACGGGATGGTGGTTCTGGTACGTAAACGAAGGTAACGGGATGGTGGTTCTGGTACGTAAACGAAGGTAACGGGGTTGTGGTTTTGGTACGTTAACAAAGGTAACGGTGTTGTGGTTCTGGTGTGTTAACGAAGGTAACGGGATGGTGGTTCTGGTACGTATACGAAGGTAACGGGGTTGTGGTTTTGGTACGTTTACAAAGGTAACGGGGTTGTGGTTCTGGTGTGTTAACGAAGGTAACGGGGTTGTGGTTCTGGTGTGTTATTGAAGGTAACTGGGTTGTGTTTCTGTTAGGTAAACGAAAGTAACGGGGTTGTGGTTCTGGTGTGTTAACGAAGGTAACGGGATGGTGGTTCTGGTACGTAAACGAAGGTAACTGGATGGTGGTTCTGGTACGTAAACGAAGGTAACGGGGTTGTGGTTCTGGTACGTAAACGAAGGTAACGGGATGGGGGTTCTGGTGTGTTAACGAAGGTAACGGGATGGTGGTTCCGGTACGTATACGAAGGTAACGGGGTTGTGATTTTGGTACGTTAACAAAGGTAACGGGGTTGTGGTTCTGGTGTGTTGACAAAGGTAACGGGGTTGTGGTTCTGGTGTGTGAACGAAGGTAACGGGATGGTGGTTCTGGTACGTAAACGAAGGTAACGGGGTTGTGGTTCTGGTAAGTAGGCGAAGGTAACGGGGTTGTGGTTCTGGTGTGTTGACAAAGGTAACGGGGTTGTGGTTCTGGTGTGTGAACGAAGGTAACGGGATGGTGGTTCTGGTACGTTAACGAAGGTAATGGGGTTGTGGTTCTGGTACGGAAACGAAGGTAACGGGATGGTGGTTCTGGTACGTAAACGAAGGTAACGGGGTTGTGGTTCTGGTACGTAAACGAAGGTAACGGGATGGTGGTTCTGGTACGTAAACGAAGGTAACGGGATGGTGGTTCTGGTACGTAAACGAAGGTAACGGGATGGTGGTTCTGGTACGTAAACGAAGGTAACGGGATGGTGGTTCCGGTACGTATTCAAAGGTAACGGGATGGTGATTCTGGTACGTAAACGAAGGTAACGGGATGGTGGTTCCGGTACGTATACGAAGGTAACGGGATGGTGGTTCTGGAACGTATTCAAAGGTAACGGGATGGTGGTTCTGGTACGTAAACGAAGGTAACGGGATGGTGGTCCCGGTTCGTAAACGAAGGTAACGGGATGGTGGTTCCGGTAAAGGGGTGGTGGTTCTGGTACGTAAACATAGGTAACGGGATGGTTGTTCCGGTGACGGGATTGTGGTTCTGGTACGTACACGAAGGTAACGGGGTTGTGGTTCTGGTGTGTTAACGAAGGTAACGGGATGTTGGTTCCGGTAACGGGGTGGTGGTTCTGGTACGTACACGAAGGTAACGGGGTGGTGGTTCTGGTACGTAAACGAAGGTAACGGGGTTGTGGTTCTGGTACGTACACGAAGGTAACGGGGTTGTAGTTCTGGTGTGTTAACGAAGGTAACGGGATGTTGGTTCCGGTAACGGGGTGGTGGTTCTGGTACGTAAACGAAGGTAACGGAATGGTGGTTCTCGTACGCAAACGAAGGTAGCGGGAAGGTGGTTCTGGTACGTGCACGAAAGTAACGAGGTTGTGGTTATGGTACGTAAACGAAGGTAACGGGACGGTGGTTCTGGTACGTAAACGAAGATAACGGGGTTGTGGTTCTGGTACGTAAGAGAAGGTGACGGTTAGGTGGTTCTGGTACGTAAACGAAGGTAACGGGATGGTGGTTCTGGTACGTAAGAGAAGGTGACGGTTAGGTGGTTCTGGTACGTATACGAAAGGAACGTGATGGTGGTTCTGGTATACGAAGGTCACTGGATCACAAACTTCTTAATAAAATGCGTATATATTTTGTAGACAATGGACCAATTTGCACGCGAAATAACACTGATTTTTAGGGTTTTACGACCCCGAACACCATATTTGGGAAGAATGTTTAACATATGTTCTAAACATTTCTTATAAGAAAAATAAAATTAGTTGAACGTAACCACTGTGTATTTGAACCGTGTTATTTGGTAACTACCAGCGTTCCTTGAAACTAATGTGTGAACATATTTAACAGTTAAAGGTGATTTCGGATTTAATTAGGTTGCATGTTATGTCAATAGTTTTGCATTTCTCGTTATGATTCATGGGTCAGGGTTTATAAATTATAAGCTGGTTTCCAAAAACATACTAAAACAAGTGATTACTTTAGAAAGGCCAGATTCTATCGACTCTTATTGAGAAATCGTAATGAAATGTAAACATGCATTTATAGACGTCAGCGGTATCATGGATCTAACAACTATTAAACCTCGCCATTAACAAATTGGAAATACGGATTATTCAGCTTTTTTGTGCAAAATATTTTTTTCACTTTGTAAAAAATACAAACTCTTTTTTATGAACTGATAACGGCGTGGCGCCGAAACGTTTAGACATGCAAAACAATCACAAACACTAACAGGTTTGTCTTATTTTTATACATCATTTGATAAGCAAATCACAATAGTCACCATCGCCAGTGTGCTAGTCACCACAGCCAGTCCGCTAGTCACCAAGCCAGCCCACTGGTCACCACAGCCAGACTGCTATTTACCACAGACAGCCCGCTAATCACCACCGCCAGCCCGATAGCCCACTATTCTCCACCGCCAGCCTGATAGTCAACACCAGGCTAGTCACCGCTTACCGCTAGTCACCACCGCCAGCCCGATAGCCCGCTAGTCACCGCCGCAATCCCTGCTAGACCGCTAGTCACCACAGCCAGTCCGCTAGTCACCACAGCCAGTCCGCTAGTCACCACAGTCAGCCCGCTAGTCACAACAGCCAGGCCTCTAGTCACCACCGCCATCCCGCTAGCCCGCTAGTCACCACCACCAGCCCGCTCGTCATGTTGACGTCGTCAGTTTCCTTTCATTCGCTTCTGTGGTAAAAGATTAATACTCAGAAGGTTTAGTGCATCCAGTCGAAATATTGTTGGGGCATTCTTTCCATGTATATGATATTGTTTAATCACTTAAACGTTTAATACATACAGCCTCATTGTATAGCATTTGCTCAGTATTAACATTGAATTGTTAAAATCATCAATCAAAATAATAATAAGTATTATAAGTATTGTTTATTTTCATTACAATGTCTTTAAAAGAATACCTTAATTATTTATTTTATTACCAAAATGTGTGAGATGAGGTCAAATTTGAGGTGATGAGGTCACAATATCGAAATGCTCATAATTTAACATACATATTACATAATATAATGTTCATTCTGCATTAAAATGTTACAACAGTCATAATCATATAACATATACAACAAATTGCGTTAAGAGGTTAGTCATTGTCATCGGAGAAGTATAAACAGAAGTATATAAGTTTATATAAGCTTATATTTACATGAAGAAACCGAATGAGTACTTACCTTGTTAGGTTCTTGATCGTAAAATAAAGTATTTTGTATAGTTTTTGTAGAATCCGATGGCGTTAGTGTTTTCTTCTGTTTTGCTGGCAACTGAATACATATATTAACAGAAAATGTTGCTCGTTAATGCCATGAATTGGAGGAAGATACAATAGAAGTCGACAAACCTGCCATAAAATCGACAACATTAAAATATCGATTACGCGCATAAAACAGAAAAGTTGTATAATAAAAACGGAAAGTTCACTTGGATAGTACGAACATTGCTTGTGGATAATGTATTGAAGAAAAGGCCGGTTTATATTTTAAGCATTTACAATTTGTATGACTCTTATGAATAATACAATTAAAACTACAGGGACAAGCCCAGTAATCGAAATTCAAAATAAAGCATTGTTTTATAACATACAAAAAGGGTTTCCAAGAAAATGTCCAAATTACCAAAATATAAATAAATAAAATGGGAAAGGGTTTTTAAAGGGTTAGGGTTAGGGTTAGGGTTAAGGTTAGGGTTAGTTAGGTATAAGTTGTTTACGACCTTCCAGCCCAATCCTGATTTTGCATAAATAACATTGCATACTTTGAATATTTCTTTCAATGATAACTGTTATGTTATAACTACATTAAATGATAATGTTTTTAAACCAAATGTCCAATACAAGCTTGATTTTTATTCTTTCATCAGGGAAAAAATGTAAAATCTTACAAATGCACAAAGTATCTCTTGATATAAATGAATGAGGAGAACATCTCGGATCATCCCACCCACTTGTTAGGCTGCATTCATCACATATAGCACTTTTACCTTTTCAATGACAGGTAAGCATTATAACAAAGGATCGATTGTTTAGAACTGTGTTAAAGCTTACAACGTTGTTAAGCTGCACTCTCACATATTGAACGTTTTTTGTTATTTTTTGTCTTCGATCGGGCCAATTTATGCAAACATGCATGGAAACCAGTTATATAAGACTGCTGACAAAAAATCAGATCGCAGATTTTCATATTCAAGTTGAAAAAAATTGATGTTTTATGCATTTTTTTAAAATCGTGTAGAACAAGGCACGCTGGTAATGTTTTCAAATCATTACGCCGATTGTTCAGAACTTGGGTAAAGTTTACAACGTGCTTAACGACATTCGTTGTTGACTTTCAAAGGTGAAACATTTAAAGATGTGCTTATATATTTAACTATAAACAAGTACAGCTGAACGATTGTCTCAAATCTGGTTAGATATAAAGCAGATGCAAGTGTAAGAGTTTTATGAGTTAATTAATTTCCATAGCAGAAAATATTTAAAATTTAACAACGATGATGTTTACAACTGATGTTCAGGTTGCACTCTCACAGATTTACCGTTTTGACAACTATTTTTATTTTTTGTCTTGGAATGAGCCAATTTTAAAATATCTGGACTCAATCGGCAAGAAACGGTAAAGAAATATTTCTCCAGATTATGCCCGTTCCACAGGACACAGTCCAGACAACACAGGACATTGTTACAATTTTAATCCGACACAGCAGAATCTGTGACGACATAGTCACGACAATAACCCGTCTAGGCATATTTGGCTGAGTTTCCTGAATGTTACGGGAATATGATTATCATTTTTTTCAGTGTTAAACACAAAGTTATGTGTGTGAGTGTGCGACCTGACCACACGGTATGGTCACATATAACTGCCGTATAATAATTTGCACTTTCCGTCGATGATCTTGAGCTATTTTTAGAAGATAATCATGTAAGCGGACATACCTTAGATGATATCACTGCTATACTAATGTTATTTGCCGACGATATGGTAATTTTTGGCAATACTGTTGATGAATTACAAAATAGCTTAAATTTGTTGCATGTTTATTGTTTTGAAATGGTGACTATAAGTTAACAAAGAAAAGACAAAGATACTGGTATTTCGGAAAAGGGGACATTACATGAAAATGGAAAATGGACATATGACAATAAATATCTTGAAATAGTTCATGATTTTAATTACCTTGTAACAGTTTTTAACTACACTGGGTCTTTTGTTTTAAACCAAGAACCCATAGCAGGGAAAGGTATTAAGGCTCTTTATGTACTTAAAGAAAATACAAAGCATTACAATCCTAAGCCTAGCGTTCTTTGTCAATTGTTTGACGCCTTTGTAGGGGCCACGTTGAATCATGGGTCAGAGATATGGGGATTTTCAAAATCGAAAGAGATCGAGCGATTTCATCTTAAATTTTATCAATATATTCTAGGTGTTAAAACGAGTTCATGCAATATGGCCGTTTACGGTGAAATAGGTAGATACCCTTTATACGTCAATAGATATTCTAAGATTATTAAATTTTGGTGAAAAACTATTTCTACCGACAACATTATCACAAAAGAATTATAGAGTGACATGTTAGGAAACCTCGAGTATCGTAACAACTGGGCCAATAAGGTTAAATCTTAGATATGTATGGTTTCTCATATGTGTGGTTAAATCCAAACTCAGTTAATTTGAAAAACTTGTTTAAGCAATCATGTTATGAAGGGATAAGCAATAATAGTACTCTATGTACATAAAAACTCATTAAGGAACATTTTGAAATTGAACTTTACCTAGATTATTTACCAAAGAAACTAAGAATGTCTTTGTCTAAGCTAAGATTGTCATCTCATAAACTGCATATAGAAACCGGCCGATATGGCCGAAATAGAATAGATAGAGCCCAACGTCATTGTACTGTTTGTTACTCTAATGATTTAGAAGATGAATATTATTTTATCAAAATATGTCCTGTATATAATGACCTCAGAAAAAATGATTAAAAGATATTACTTTAGAAACCCAAGTATGAACAATTTTATCGAACTAATGTTAACAAAAAACGTAAGCATACTAAGTAGATTAGGTAAATTCATCAATCAAGCATTTATGTTAAGAAATTTAAATCACTTATACTATTCTCTTTTATAGGTATTTAGGCCATGAATCGTTGTGACCATACTGAATATTTATATGTGTGTTTATATTTTCTGTATTTTGTCAAGAAACTGTTAGATAGCATGTTTACGACAATAAACATCTCTAACTGTCTGGTAACCTGTTAACGTTCGCAAATTGTTTCGTGTTAACCACTTAATTTACGCGATAATTATCTAGCTATCTAGTTAATGTTCGCGAAATCTTTTCGGTTAGCTAAATTTCATAAGACACAAACAGGCTTAAAAGTGCCCAGAACTGCCACTGTCAAACTGTAACATTTTTAAGCTGTTCAACATCAATCGCAAACACTATCAGGTTATCAGGTTATCTTACGGCAGTAATATTCCACCATTACAACGGGATCTGTTTGATGATTCCTCGTAGAATAACGGTTGGAATGCAAACACATATACTAGCGATTATCCAAAGACAAAAATGCACTAGCGATTATCCCATGATGGAAATGCACTAGCGATTATTCTACGACGGAAATGTACTAGCGATTATCCCTCGATGTTAATGTTCTACATTTTATCCCACGATAGGAATGTTCTAGCGATTATCCCAATATGGTAATGTACTAGCGATTATCCCACGACGGAAATGAACTAGCGATTATTCTACGACGGGAATGTACTAGCGATTATCCCACAACGGGGATGTACTAACGACTAACCGACGACGGGAATGCACTAGCGATTCCCTCACGACGGGAATGTACTAGTGATTATCCCACGACGGGAAGGTAATTGCGGTAATCCCAAGACGGAAATGTACTAGCGAATATCCAACGACGGGAATGTACTATCGATTATCCCTCGATGGGAATGTTTTAGCGATTATCCGACGATGGGAATGTACCAACGATTATCCCACGACGGGAATGTACTAGCGATTCTACAACGACGGGAATGTACTAGCGATTGTCCAACAACGACTATGTACTAGCGTTAATCCCACGATGGGAATGTACTAGCGATTATCCCACGATGGGAATGTACTAGCGATTATCCAAATACGGGAATGTACTAGCGAATATCCCAAAACGGGGATGTACTAGCGATTATCCCGAGACAGGGATGTACTAGCGATTATCCCACGATCGTAAGGTTCTAGCGATTTTACCAATACGACAATGTACTTGCGATTATCCCACGACGGGAATGTACTAGCGATTATCCCAATACGGGAATGTACTAGGATTATCCCAATACGGGAATGTACTAACGATTATCCTACAATGGGAATGTACTAGCGATTATCTCACGACGGGAATGTACTAGCGATTATCCCAATACGGGAATGTACTAGCGATTATCCCAATACGGGAATGTACTAGCGATTATCCCAATACGGGAATGTACTAGCGATTATCCCAATACGGGAATGTACTAGCGATTATCCCAATACGGGAATGTACTAGCGATTATCCCAAATACGGGAATGTACTAGCGATTATCCCAAGGCGGGGATGTACTAGCGATTATCCCAATACGGGAATGTACTAGCGATTGTCCCAATACGGTGATGTACTAGCGAATATCCCAATACGGGAATGTAGTATAACAATACGGGGATGCACTAGCGATTATCCCAATACGGGGATGTACTAGCGATTATCCCAATACGGGGATGTACTAGCGATTATCCCAATACGGGAATGTACTAGCGATTATCCCAATACGGGAATGTACTAGCGATTATCCCAATACGGGGATGTACTAGCGATTATCCCAATACGGGAATGTACTAGCGATTGTCCCAATACGGGAATGTACTAGCGATTATCCCAATACGGGAATGTACTAGCGATTATCCCAATACGGGAATGTACTAGCGATTATCCCAATACGGGAATGTACTAGCGATTATCCCAATACGGGGATGTACTAGCGATTATCCCAAGGCGGGGATGTACTAGCGATTATCCCAATACGGGAATGTACTAGCGATTATCCCAATACGGGAATGTACTAGCGATTATCCCAATACGGGGATGTACTAGCGATTATCCCAATACGGGAATGTACTAGCGATTATCCCAATACGGGAATGTACTAGCGATTATCCCAATACGGGAATGTACTAGCGATTGTCCCAATACGGGGATGTACTAGCGATTATCCCAATACGGGAATGTACTAGCGATTGTCCCAATACGGGGATGTACTAGCGATTGTCCCAATACGGGGATGTACTAGCGATTATCCCAATACGGGAATGTACTAGCGATTATCCCACGACGGGAATGTACTAGCGATTATCCCAATACGGGGATGTACTAGCGATTATCCCAATACGGGAATGTACTAGCGATTATCCCACGACGGGAATGTACTAGCGATTATCCCAATACGGGAATGTACTAGCGATTATCCCAATACGGGAATGTACTAGCGATTGTCCCAATACGGTGATGTACTAGCGATTATCCCAATACGGGAATGTATTAGGATTGTCCCAATACGGGGATGTACTAGCGATTATCCCAATACGGGAATGTACTAGCGATTATCCCAATACGGGGATGTACTAGCGATTATCCCAATACGGGAATGTACTAGCGATTATCCCAATACGGGAATGTAGTATCACAATACGGGAATGTATTAGCGATTATCCCAATACGGGAATGTACTAGCGATTATCCCAAGACGGGGATGAACTAGCTATTATACCACGACGGGAATGTACTACCTATCATCCAACGACGGGAATAGGAATAAAAGTATATGTTTTCAACTAGGGAGGATTTTTCATGATTGATTAAAAATATTTTTCTCCCACCTCAGATAAGTAGATGAAATAATCTTACCATGCTAGATATTCTTATCTTGCCCACGGGCGAAGATACAATGCCCGTATGGAACTCCTTTTTAATGGTCACCACATTGTAATTACCTCCCTTGTTGATGACGGTCGTCAGTAACATCAAGGAAATCTTGTCTTGTGGTAATATTTAGAACGCTAATTAATTCTTTCTCGCTTCAAATGTCACCATAAAACAGTTTTCACGCAACATTCCAGCAATAATGCTTCATTCTCCTTAGAGCTATTTAAAAGACCGATTTGACTATTAACATAATCTGAATCAATGCGCGCATATCCATGACAACCACGAACAATCGCATATCCATATGCAATTATTTTTATTAAGCACAAAAGAGTTCCAGCAAAAAAAAAACATTTTTTACTTAATTTTGTTTAACTGAGGTAGGAGAAAAAGCATCTACCATAGCCGCTCGTGTAAGATATGTTCATCCCGACCCTCGCGCAGGGTGTTTTGCGGAACTCGGTAAACCTCGTTTCCGCAAAACATCCTACGCTCGGGTCGGAATGAACCTATCTTACACTCGCGGCCATGGAAGATACTTATAATCCTTGAGTTTGTATCAAATCGTATTTAATCTTAGAATCATAAACCAGGGTATACTGTCGAATGGCCTCTAATAAAAGAACCAAAGTCATTGAGTGTCACTTAACTTCGTCAACACTTGAGGGCCCTTCTAGGGTCGCTTCCTTCAGTAAAACTGATGGATAAGTTTAATGTTCTATTCTGAATACATGTCACATCATAGGAAATGCTTTTACGTGGGTTTTTATCTGTAAGGGCATTCGAGAGTCGCTTCTTCTAGTGGAAATGAAAGATAAGTATAAATTTCTATTCTAAATACATGTCATATTCTGGTAGAGGGTGCATTAACATTGATTTTTGCTATTCTTCTATTTGTTTATACTGTTGTTTGCAGGACGTTCCCTACGATAATCAGTGTTTACCACACTGATATGATGACGCAAAGTACAGATATCGGGGATGGACATGTGACGTGCATAGATATGAGTAAATGCACTTTATAGAAAATAGGTCAAGGTGATACCATTGACGCATGGCGAGTTAATAAAAATATGTTTGCACCCACAGAATGATCGGATCTCAAATTAGGGTACGAGCAGGTCGCAACGGTTGTATCTACAATCAACACATATGTCCACAGAGGTAGACATGACATGTTATGATATAAAACACTAATAAACAAATAAACCAGGCTTTTGGGGTCCGATGGTACAACGTATGATATTTTTAAAAGGATAGAAAACATAAAATACACTAAATAAACAAAAGAACTAGCATTAGCAAAACTATTCAAACAATACACAGTGGCTTAACATGGAACATTCACTCGACCAAGCATTCAACCAGCATGTTGACAACATACTTGTAGCAGGTGATTTTAACATCAACATCAGCTTGAATGCGTCAAATAAAATCTGTAGATTGATAGACTCCCTGAATTCTGAACAGCTCATTAACTCACCAACTCACTTCACCGAGCACTCTAGTTCACTTATTGACCTCATGTTCATTAAATACACTAATCAAGTTATTTCAAGTTTCGTCGCAGATCCTTTTGTTCCAAATCTTGTTCGGTTTCACTGTCCGACTGTTGCTGTCTTAAAATTTACAAAACCTAAGCAGACTTACTTTCAGCGCCAAATATGGTTATACGAAAAAGGCGATTATGTAAAATATAACGAGTAACTCTGATCCACCGACTGGTTGTTTATCGAAAACAATCAAAATCTAGATGCTACCGTAGACACAATCGCTAGCTCAATCTTAAAATCAGCCTCTGAGAGTATTCCAAGTAAAAACGTAACTATTCATCCAGACGACGTCCCTTGGATAAACAAAGAGGCAAAACAACGAATCAGAAAACGTAACAAATTACACCGAAAAGCTAAACTTTCAAATAATGCACTGGCTTGGAAACAATTCAGAAACTATCGCAACGAAACAACAAATATAATTCGAAAAAATAAAAAGGAATACGAACATAAAATAATAAACAAAATTAACTCTGATAACATAACAACTAAAGTATGGTTCAAACTAGCTAAACAACTAACTCAAAAGCAAACATCTTCACCAATTCCAACTTTTATTGATGGAACAATCAAGGCAGAGTCCGATGAAGAAAAGGCAGACCTTCTTAACTCATACTTTAGCAAATAATCAACCATAGAACCTAAGCAACACCCCCCTTTTACAGTTGAGAACGTTCCATCCACTTTCCTCTCAGAAATATTATTGACAAGCCAGGACGTTAGAGATGCAATTTCCTGTATTGATCCTAGTAAAGCCAGTGGTCCTGACTCGATTTGTCCTAAACTTATTAAAGAGGGCAAAGACGGACTTGATGTACCTCTCTCGAAATATTTTAACAGATTGTTGGCAAACTCTACCTTCCCTTCTCCATTAAAGATGGCGAACGTCTGCCCCATTTTCAAGAAATCTGAATCATCTAGTCCCTGCAATTATAGACCAATATTACTTATAAGTTGTATTGGCAAACTCATGGAGCGCTGTATCCACAAATACCTCTACAACTACGTCATCTCGAATAAAATACTTACATCCTTCCAATCTGGTTTCATCAGAGGCGATTCTAGCGTCAACCAGTTAACTTTTTTTTACAACGACGTCAGCAAAGCCTTAGATGAAGGGAAAGAAGTAAGGGCTGTCTTTTGTGACGTTTCAAAGGCGTTCGACCGAGTCTGGCATCATGGCCTTACTCATAAGCTGTCATCCATCGGTATAAGTGGTTCACTTCTTCATTGGTTTTCCTCTTATCTTTCTGACCGCAAACAACGGGTAGTCTTATCCAACTCTGCTTCAGGAATCCTCACTATCAACGCTGGTGTTCCTCAAGGATCTATCCTTGGTCCTTTGCTCTTCCTTATTTTCACATAATGACATTGTCAATGACATTAAGGCAAACATACGCTCATTCGCAGATGACAACAGTCTTTACATTATTGTCGAAGACCCCGCCTTGGATAAAATGTATGTCACTTTTATTAGACCTTTACTCGAGTATGCCGGT
The DNA here is from genome assembly GCF_026914265.1 of Mya arenaria. Lineage (NCBI taxonomy): Eukaryota > Metazoa > Mollusca > Bivalvia > Myida > Myidae > Mya > Mya arenaria. The sequence continues at coordinate 2,389,619 of NC_069133.1, read as the reverse complement.
GTTGTCTGGGACAATTGTAGTAATGAATTAAAAAATGATATCGAAGCTGTCCAACACGAGGCGGCTAGAATTGTAACCGGTGCTACCAAACTCTGTAGTATTGAGCGGCTTATGAATGACGTTAACTGGGATACACTTGCGGAAATGAGACGCAAACATCGCCTCATCTGTTCTTTAAAATGAAAAATGGTCTTTCTCCAGAGTATCTTATCTCCTCAGCCGAGAGCTCACCCATATGCCCTACGAAATCGCTCAGATGTTTCAGTCATTCCTTGTAAAACTTAAGCCTATGCTACTTCATTTCTACCCCTAACTATTCGCCAGTGGAACTCATTTCCTGAAGATATCAGACATATACCTACTCTCAGTGAGTTTAAATCACAACTTAACACGAAACCAAAGAAATCCCAACTCCTGTATAATGTAGGAAACAGACAACATCAAGTTAGTCATGCTCGTCTGCGATTAGGATGTAGCTTATTAAATTATGACCTTGTAGAGTTGTGTGCTGTTCTATGTTTTTTGTTTGTGAATTTGTGTTCTATGTCTTTGGCGTTGCCCATTGCCACTAAACCGGGTTTATGTTTAAACGTTTTGCTACTGAGCATGTTTCTGTAGCTTTTTGCATATATATTCACAGAAGAAATATATAAATAAACTGACACCATACGTCCAAACTGATTGGAAACGTATCTTTTAGACATCCACTCTGACAGAGTCGGTGAAGCTGGACAAGTAAAAACACAAGCAGGTCTCATTTAATTACATCTTCGGAACCTTCCTTGACAAGAATACATCTTATTAAACAAACATCGGCTGACTGGGAGAAGCCACTGGAAAGCGGTTGAACAGGATGCAATCAGTCGGCGCTATTCCAGATAGGAGGGCTCAGTCCTCGAATTCCTTTGAAACAAAACATGTATTGGAATAATCCATAACTGGACCGGACATTTTCGAACAATTGTTCTGTATGTGCATAACCTTTGCGAAAAAGACAACCGGAAAAGCAGATGGCTTTGCTGGCACACAACAATTCGTTCGAGGAAAAATGACACATACACTAAAATAACATGTAACGCCAAGTCCGCATGTTTATTAATTTGGGTATCATTTGCTTCATTTTTCTTTATCCGTGTATTTCAGTTTGAATTTCGACTCAACTTGCCTTGTTCATATTTTGGTATACTCAGTTTTATGAAAACATTATTTATATACATGTACCACATGTTGTAAAAGCCTTACCAATAGCAGAACACCCTCGTTATTCCATTCATTACATGATTAAAAAATGTACTTCGTTAAAAGTATCACTGATTTAATGTGTTTATTCCTTTAAAAGGGCAAAGGGAATATAGTATGGTAGGCGAGTGTGTGTGCGTCAGGACAATTTTGTCCGGAGCATAATTTGCAAAGTCTTTCAGGTATTGATTACAAACTTCATATACAGATATATCTAGTTTAGGAGAAGTGCAGTGCACAGAAATAATAACTTTTGGTGCATTGTTTTTAGTTACTGTTTTGTTTTTTTTAAGATTTTTGGTCCGGAGCAAAACTTGAAAAGCTTTTAAGGTATTGACTTAAAACTTTAAATACAAATATATCTCTTTGAGAAGAAGTGCAATTCACAGGAACTGTAACTCTGGGGCAGTATTTGATTTGTTATTGCCCTTTGTAATTTTTCGTATTTTTTTGTCCAGAGCATAACTTGAAAAGTCTTTAAGGTACAGTTTTCAAACATAAATTTCAGATATATCCCATTAAAGAGAAGTGTAGTTCACAAGAACAACTCTGGATGCAGTTTTTTTACCTATTGCACTTTGTTAATTTTCAATGTTATCCTTTGTCGTAAAGCATAGTTGATACTTTTCTTAATTCGGTGGTGTGTATGAAAGTTTGTGATTGCTTTTATATTCCCGTCCTTTCACCTGGTTTTGCTGTTTTTACTTAATCACTGTAAAATCAAAACTATGATGTTACTCAAACATGTTTTTTTTTGTCAATGATGACCAATCATTTCTGTATTTCTATTTTGTATGTTTTATCCAAGAACTGTGATAACTGTCGTACAACTTGAAAATATATTACGATATCAACTTTAAATATAGTATAAAATGTCATTTAAAATCAGCTTAAAATCATGTTTCTATTAACCATCAATAAGATTAATTTAAGGTTTTCTATTAATCATCAATAAGATTAATTTAAGGTAACATTTACAGGAATTTGGATATTAAATTTTCATGACTTTTCATGAACATGTGATCATTAGAGAATTTACGGTATTTATGTGGTCATGATTATTGATTACTTTTATCTGTTATTTCATGATGCCGGTCACCTAACCAGTCATGTGATATATATAGAATTGTTGGTCTCTCAAACAGGTTTTAATGTTTTCTCATTAGTATTTATACTCTTTTAAGTAACCAATGATTGTATGTTTTCATAAGTTTTTAATCAATGAAAGTCCTTTTTCGAGCATTTGGTGAACCTTGCGCCAAAAATAATACATATGAACAGTCTGATTTCGGTTTTTGGCGTGGAAAGGTATATATCTAATAAAATGAATAAATTATTTAAAGTTCATTTTGAAGGTATTTTTGTCTTTATTTCTATTCTAATTGGATAGCAATTGAGATTCAAATAGTTGTTACTACAAATTTAGTAATACTGGAATTAGACATGTTGTTATAAGAAATTACTTATTTTTTATTAATGTGCATGTTTCAGCATAAACATCTTTGCACATGTAGTAGTGGTTGGACGAGAGGTGTTCGTAAACTAGAGATAAGACTCTACGTGTGTATGTTTTTGTAAAAAAATATAGATGTATATTCCTTTGTGTTGTGTTCCATATAATTAAGTAGCTAAATGTAGCGGTAGAATAATATCGTTAAGAGCCACTCTCTCGGAAGGCTCGTGTTATCAACTTACTAATGTATATACGCCAAATGCCGGCAATGATCGGAAATGTTTTTTCAATAAATTAAAGCACTCGTTAGGAAACAATTGTAACCATATTGTTGGAGGCGATTTTAACTGTACTTTCGATAATAGCCTCGATCGGAAAGGGGCTGCAACTGCCGATGTAAAAGCAGATGAAGGGTGTCAAGAATTAAAAGCCCTGTGCAATAAACTTAACTTAGAAGACGTTTGGCGTCGAAGAAATCAGGGCACCAAGTGCTTCACATTTATAAGAAATAACGCAAAGTCTCGTATAGACTTCTTTCTCAGTTCAAAAAGTATTGATGACGAAATTGAACAATGCAAAATTGTACCTTGTATTTTTACAGACCACAATACAATTGAAATTAAAATAAATACCGAAAATGTAGCTCGCGGACCGGGACTATGGATGTTCAATACAAGGTTATTAAACGACACAGAATATGCTTCTCTAATCAAAACATTTTGGTCATCATGGACACATAATAAAACGTCATATGCTAGCTGCAGTGAATGGTGGGAAATGTCAAAAATTAAAATTAGAGCTATCACTTTAGAATATTCCCAGTCAAAAAGCCGCTCCAAAACAAATATTAAAAAACTAGAACAAAAGCTCTCGGAATTACTATCTGAAGACCTCACTCCCGAAATAATTGAGAAAATATCAAACATTAAGCAGCTCATAGCGGACTATTATGATTCAAAGTTAGAAGCCCATAAATTACGCTCGAAGGCTAATTTAATTCAGCACAACGAAAAGTCGTCAGACTTCTTTTTTAGTTTAGAGAAACAACGCGGCAAAAATAAACTATGGCATCACATTAAAACAGACTCGGGGGCGATTAAATATGGTATAGTATCGATATTAGAAGAACAAACAAAATACTATAAAAAGCTATTAAATTCTGAAGGCACTGATTCCGTCTCAATGGGCAGACTTATAAACAAATTACCAACAAAACTTTCTGAATCAGATAAAGATAAACTAGAATCAAATTTAAACATAACTGAGCTTGACAACGTTATTAAAACTTTTAAACGTGGGAAATCCCCCGGGGAGGATGGAATCACTGCCGAATGGTACCAATTTTTCTGGGATATTATAAGAGAAGATTTCCTGATGGTAGTTAATGAAATATGTGATAATAAAAAACTTACTGACTCTCAATATAAAGGTATTATATCATTAATTTATAAAAACGGCGATAGAGACTTGCTTAAAAATTGGCGGCCGATAACATTGCTTAACGTTGACTATAAAATAATTTCAAAATGTCTTTCAGAACGCCTTAAGCCGATGCTTCCAAAACTTATTCACACCGATCAGAAAGGTTATGTAAAAGGCAGGTATATTAGTGAGGCGAACAGATTTATACAAGATGTAATAAAATACGTCGATGAATCTAATGAAGAAGGCATTATAATCTTTCTCGATCAAACCAAAGCCTTCGACCGGGTTGAGTGGTTATGGGTGGAAAAATGCCTGGAAAAATTCAATTTTGGCGAAAATTTTAGGTAATACATCAGAATGATGCTATACGGCTCCAAAGCTGCAATAAAAACCAACGGTTTCATTTCCGAGTTTTTCAGTCTGTCTCGTTCTATTAAGCAGGGGTGCCCGATCGCCCCCCTGATCTATATCCTCCAAGCGGAAGCCATGGCAACTGCGATCCGCCAGGATAACAATATTGAGGGTATTAAACTTCCCTCCCGCAATACTGATAACAGAGAAGCGCGAATCAGCCAATTTGTAGATGATACTCAACTTTTTTGCAGAAATGAAAAATCTCTTCCGCAAAAATTACACAATTTATCGGACTATGAAAAGGCATCCGGATCTAAACTAAATAAATCGAAAACAACCGGTCTGCTTATAGGTAGATTAAAAAAAAAACTCACCGAAGTTTAAGGACATATCGTGGACAAAAAACAACGTTAAAACCCTTGGAATTCACCTTGGATATAACATTAACCACGATCTTATTTATGATTCTTTCATCGCTAAAATAAAATCTTGTATTAACATTTGGAAATCACGCAACTTAACGCTGCAAGGGAAAGTATTGATAGTAAAAACGTTTGTTATATCTCAGCTTCTTTATGAAATCGAAATAAACGGTATACCGGACAAGTACTCGCAAATGATCGATAAAATTATTTCGGATTTTATATGGGAAAATAAACAACCGTTAATAAACAAAACTACTTGTCAATTACAACGCGATCAAGGCGGCTTGAACATACCAAGTATAACCGTAATTTGCAAGGCATTAAATGTTAAATCTATTTACAGATTAATTCAATCTGAACCACAAAACTGGAACACAATAGGCAAATTTTATCTGCAATCAGAAGATGACAGATACGAAGAAAACTATTTTTTATGTAAATGCTCGTCATTAAAAAACATGAGATTGTCACTCGGAAATAATCCCTTCTAAATAAAGGCTATTAGTGACTGGTGTGATTTTGTCCACCTATTGACAAATAATGACTCAAACATGAATACACGGCTGTTCGGAAATCATTTAATAACCTTTCGCAATAATCCGTTATTTTTCTCATCCTTCACAAAGAGTAAATTAATAAATCTCGAACATATCTGGAGTACTGAACAGGAAAAATTTCTAGATGATAAAGATTTATACACGCAATTAAAATACAAACGAAACTGGATATCAGAATGGACCACAATTAAAACGGCAGTTACAAAATGTTTACAAGCCGATAAAGCTAAACATACTACAAACATACAAATAAAAATAGCTGACAGCATCCAACTACGCCGAAAAACAGGCAAAGATATAGACTACTACGATTTAAAATTAAAAGACATCCACCAACTGTTTAATAGTAAAACTTCAAAGTTAGGAAGTGAACGAAAATGGGATAATATTTTAAATATTTCCCTTCCGTGGACCAAAATTTGGAGTTGTCTATACAAATCAAAAGCGTCATTAAAAGCAAAACAGTTGCAATTCAAAATATTACACCAAACGATATTCACGCAGCAAAAACTTAGCAAAATGAATTATTCAGACGGACTATGTAAAATTTGCAACAGTGAACAAGAAAATTTAACTCATCTGTTCTGGAAATGTAAGCACGCGCAAAACTTTTGGCAGGAAATAATTCCGATTGTCGAAAATATAGCCTTAAACACATTACAAATAGAAATAACAAACCAACTATCAACAGCCTTGCTTGGACTCTTTATTTTTCCAACAAAATGCAAAATAATAAACACTATACTGTTAGAAACAAAGTGGCGTATGTGGAAAAGTAGAAACTGCATAAACTATGAACAGAAATACACAGATATTAAGCTGATGTTACTGGACATTAAACTATCTACTATAGACCAATTAAAATGGTCTGACAATAACCGGTCAGTAGAATTAGTTAAAGAGTACTTTATTATTTGATGTTGCATTTTGGCTCTTTTTTTCAGAATGTATGACACTTCAGACACATTAAGGACTGTTGTCATGTGTAAACTTGTATAAGTGTTTACCAGCTTTACTATTAAGCTTTAGCTGTTACTTATTTGTAATTTGTTGATAAACATCCGTTGCCTTATTTTACTCATTTTGCTTTCGAGAGTAAAATAATATCTTATTTCGGATAAGAAAAACAAAATCATACGAGTACAACGTACATTTTTATATTGATCTCAATCATTAAAAAGGCACTTTTGAAGTGCATTGTATCTGCTGCAATGCTTTTACCACTTTTGCTTTCGAAGGTAAAAACATTTCAAACTCAGATTTATTAAACATATGCAATATATAGTACTGCTATTTTAAATATCTAAACATTTTTGTTAAAACTGTAACTTGATAACTGCATGCACTTTGAATATTACTGTTTTTGAATGTTGTAAGGGCCCATGGGGATGGCCCCGACCCCATGGTCCCTATTACGGGGCAAATAAAAGGGGTCCTCGAGACCTCAAAAAGAAAAAAAGAAAAAAAGTAGCTACATGTAATTATCATAGAAGCTCAAATCATTGAAGATGGAACACAGAAAAACAAAGCAGACATAACAATATAGTTTAATAAATTTTGGCCAAAAAGGGGAGGCTTTAAAGTGAATTATACAAAGATATATTATGCAAGCAGCCTCCAAACACGCCATGTAACACAAGAATAAATCACACAAGTAGTTACTAAATATAATTATGATACAAACGCAATATGAATACGAATATATAGGATCTGACACGAGTTGTCATTTAGTACAAGATATTATTAAACGAGTTCATGAAATTTGTTAGTAAGCGAGCCTCTGGCGAGCTTACTAACAACTTTCATGGACGAGTTTAATAAAAACCTTGTATAAAATGACAACGAGTGTCAGATCTTTTTTATCACATGCTTAAAACGGTGTTTTTATTTACAATTTAGTTCCACCTTTCACTTTCTAAAGCCATTGTTTGACAGCCAAAGTACACTGAGTGGAATGTCAACGATGCGCCATATAAATAGTTCCAATTGAAAATGACAAAAACAGCTAGCAGTTATCAAGTTTTAATTCTGATACAGCGCTGAACAAGTCACAAGTATAAAAATGTGTAGTAAAATATCCAACAACATGAATAACGAACAATTTTAACCATTAAAACACAATAAGTACACAATTTGATGACGTCACACTGAGAGTACATGCTTTACGCGGTTTATGTGACCTACATCGGTCTGTCAAGTTTTACTGTGTGCACGGATTTAAAAGTTATTCGCTGTCGCTTTCTACGATGACTTTGAAGCGTTTTCTTAGTGTACATGGATTTTCACAACATGCAGATGATTACGACGAAGCCTTACTCTGCACTGCATGGATGTTGATGTTGAAAAAGTTCCATCAAGAATGTTTCCAGAGAACAAGCTGTTCTTACCGTCTTGGGACGTACGTGTGATGAGAAAACCTGTGCTGCGGAATTCGTATTTGTGTTTTAGTAACCGACAGCTGATTAAACTGGCAAGCAAATTTTATGGCATTGGTCGCATATTGCCTGTTAAGATGGAGATGTCTGAAATGTTCTCGTGTTGTTTGTCACTAATGAGGCTGTATTTGTTGACTGACTGGATATTTCTGTGACTAGTAATCTGCATTATCTGGTTGGCGGAACATTGTTATCAGAAAGTTTTCGAACAAGATGCTTTCTGGCACTATGATTCGTTAGCCATTTGTCTCCCGGAAGTTCTACCGCTTCATTATTGAGGTAAGTATTTGTTGGCGTTTAAACCATTTTGTTTACAAACAGGTCGCGTGTGGTTAGTCTAGCCAATAGAAATGTCTGATATGTTATCTTACACATGTGTAAGATAAAAATATTCGTAATGGGTATATTACACGGAAAACAAGGGTAAGCATGTGATAAAATACAAATTATAAATATTCATAATATGTAATCAAGACATATGGACATGTCACACTATTATTATTATTAGCACAACATCCAAAAGACATTAAGAAAATAAAAAAATAAAAAAATGCATAACCTATCTATTAACCTATTTATTTACTTTGAAAAGGGTAGAGAGGGAGGGATTAAATTTAAACTATATACAAAAACCGGTCGGCTGGCGGCGCGCTTAACAATGAAATTGGCGCTAAAAAACAGTGCCACCTATCACCTAAGAATTCTGGGAAAAGCGTGACGTCAAACAGCGCTTAATAATTATCGTTTTTATGTCTTTATACTTATATTAATGGAACTAGCTGTATTTATGTATTTGCGCTCTTTTTTGTATCTATATACATTATTTTATCTTCGAGTTCATCATTTTAATTATAATTACGTATAATGTTTGTTTCAGAGCTTCAGTTTAGCTCAGCTCATGCTCTTATATACAAATATTAGATACGACTGAAAAATAAAGAACAAACACAACTGTTGCCTTAACCTATTTGGTTTCAAATATAATAATCAAAACACTGACTCTATATAAACATAGACTGTCACAATGTTTGTTTATATTAAGTAAGGCTATGCGCCTGTATCAAACTATTTCCTAATATGGAAAAGCATTGTTATTCTCCGCGTTGCTCTTGCGCATTAAGAGTGCATGTTACAGCATGTGTACAAATCTTGTTGCAATACTACATGATGACTGTTTTTACAACTAACACCATTGCCGTCCTAAGGCACTTTCAGAGCTTTGATTTTTAAAGTAATGTTAACCGACGCTCTGCACATAACAAAATACAAAAAACATGACCTAATTTAGTTTTATCGGAGCGACGATGAGTGTATAACTAGGACAATAAACGAACAATTCCAAGAGCTTATTTGACATAGTGATCAGATAACAAATGTTAAAAACGTAATATTGTAACGTTCCGCTGCAGGCGAAAGTGCATTCATGGTGTAACGGTCCGTTGTAGGCGGCGGATGTGCGTTCATAGTATCATTCCGTTATAGACGGAAGTACGTTCATATGACGTATGTTTACTTGGTTGGTAATATGCAAATTAGCCCGGGTTCTGTGTGGATTGAGAATGTACTGTATATAAAGACCAGCGGACCCCTTCAGGGTCGAGCATGTTTTTCTCTGAAGGGATCTGCTGGCCTTGTTGAGGTCGCACGCTACGCTGGTGTAACGTTCCGCTGTAGGCGGAAATGCGTTCATAGTATATTGGTGTACTTGGTTGGTAATATGCGTAATGGCATATCCAGTTTTCCGTGTGGAGGTTTAGGGTTTATATATATATGGTCTCGCATGATACAATATTGTCATTCGATGGATAAAAAAATGGTCTTGATAAATGGCATTATGATAAATATTATAAAAACATTACCTTTTTCATGTCAAAAGTTTGTTTTGTAATCAAATAGTGTAGTTATTACTACCTTTTTAAAATATATTGTATCATGTTCTATTTTCTTCTTTAAATCAAAAATCTCGGAATAGTTGCGTAGGTTGATCACATATATAATTAAATTCATTTAATACATCTGTTTTTAAACTGTCCGTTTTGCGCATAAACATACCGATCTTTACATACCGATAAGTTACAGAGGATTGCAGCCTACTTCTACATAAGTGTTCAGTTATTATTCTTCAGTAGTGTTGTTCATTGCCTGTGTTTTACTTTTCGGATATTAAAATATAACATCATGTATCGACAAAAGTCCATACTTATATATTTTTAAAAACTCTCAAACTAACTTACAATTGGGGTATCAAGCATTCCGGAACATACATTCGGAACATATATATATATATATATATATATATATATATATATATTTGTTTTATTGCTTAACACGTTAAAAGCTCCACAAAAGACAAGCAACAAGTGCAAATGCAGTTGATCAGATACCCAATATTCAATTCCAATAAAGAACATTATTGCTTAGGAAAACAAGCAACAAAACGAGATCTGAGAGAAAGGCAAACAAAATAGTAAAAAAGTAAGTCGTTCGTATAAAATAACAGAGATTGGTGGACTATGGACTAATGAAAGTGAAATAGATGAGAAGCAGATATCTCAACACGAAGCTGCCTATAAAGGGAAATGTTTCTAATCAAATCATTTTTCACAAGGATGTCTTGATGAGTAAAAGCCCTAAGGAAGTGTTCCAATTTTCAAGTAAAGAGAAAACATATTCAAAGACACTTACTTCAAATCTCAAATATATCATTGCACTGAATTACAAAGAAACAAAAAAAACTATCATCAACTTATAACACAGATGAGGTGATTCAGGGGAAACTGGAAGAGTTAAAAATGTCAGTATCAAAAGGCTGATGAAAACAGGTAAAATAATGTTGCACCAAAAAACGTCAAAAATTAAAGAAACTCACCCATCTTGTCAATAATTAAATAGTTTGATGTGTACCTTTTCAAAAGTAAAGTTTTAAAACAAATGTTGAGAAATCAAGATGTCTTTTCTTAAGTAACTTTATGCACAATGTGCACAAATCCCAAATGTGTAGCTATTTGAAATGTACTCATCTTGCCAATATGAATTGGTTGCTATGGAGAAATTAATATGTGGAATATGGAAATAAATTTATGTTTCCCAAAAGCATGTCTTTGATTACATTTTGATATACATTATGGTTGGTCTGTGAATCTATGAATATTGTTATTTTCATTCACTATCTATATTCCATATAGGGTAGAAAATGCAATCATACACTTTGCTTCATGTTCACGTATTGTTTAATTGACACTCCGAAAAATATGAAAAAAATCTTTCGCCCTTTTTACAAATGCAACCACCACCACAGCCTCTTTTCCAATCACCCAACTTAAACACGTTTGTATTTACGGCATCGTTTCCATGCAACAAGTATTGTTTATTGCATTCTAACAGTTTGTGATCAATGCTGACATTTTTCGCAGTTTGTTTTTCAACAGTTAAATTTGAATCATTATCACATATTTTCGACGCAGTATATATTGTGGTGTTAATGCCAAACAGCTCCAAACTGAAATGGAACTTTTTCATAAATTTACTCTGACAGGTTCGGTGAGGTTGGACAAGTAAAAAACGCAAGCATTTCTCATTATAACACATCATCAGAAAGTTCCTTGACAAGGATACATCTTACTTAACGATCATGGAATTACTTGGAAAAGACACTGGAAAGCGGTTGAACAGAATACAATCAGACGGAGCTATCATAGAGAGGAGGGCACACTCCTCGAATACTATAATAAAAAGACATGTATTGGAGCAATCCATGACTGAACCTGAACTTCAGAGTCCTGTTTGTGAAGAACCGTTGCGGAAAAACGAAAAAGCAAACATGGCTTCGCTGGGACACAACAAATCTTTTGATTTAAAGAGCTCCTCCGATCCACTTGCAAGAATACTGTCACTAGAACAACCTAGAAAGACAAGCTACTTCTCGACACAATTTTGGAGACCGCACATAAACGATGTTGTAAAAGAGGAGGACGAGGAAAACTCTGACGTCAACAACGTTGAAATTCGAAATCTGCTTAATGAAAAGGTAATTCCCGAGTCATTAAAAGTTGAGCGCAGAAATCTTATACGCGAGTATCTAAATAATATATCAGCTTCGAGGGAGAATGCGGCTCAAAGCATTGCATCCGGACAAACTGCAGCGAAAAACGTCCAAACTCAGGCATATAGTAAGGACGGTATGAAATTTTCGGTAAAACAGGAGAAACAACATTATACTTCTTCAGAGTTAAGCCCAGCTCACGCTGTTCCAGTTTCCAAGAGAGATCGTCCATCATACTGGCTTATGAAAGGCTTGTCGTGCACACTAAAATCATAGGGACAACACACTGGAAATTTCGCTGATGTAAACTGGCGTTCGAACGAAGGGAATTGAGAAAACTGGTTGCCTCTCTGAAGGCATTAAACAGAGCAATTGAGTCCCAAGTTTTAGTAGCAAAGTCTTAAAATGACCTACATGTCGGTACCTTGTTTTTAATTCAATATCAATTATTTTGATTTTGTCAAGGACCATGGGTTTATCATTGAGAAAATTCTGGAAATAAACAACTTCACTAGAAACATTATCGTGGTTTGGCACGTGACGTCACCACGTTCTCAGGCTCGAATTCCTAAATTGATATGCGGAACACATCTACAATGTAATAAATGGGCGCTAGCATATCATATTTGGCACAAAGTTTCATGAAGCTACATAAACAATGACGAAAATATGTTGGTGGTTTATTGTAGTACTTATACTCATTAAAAATTGTATTTCTTTTAAAATGTTTATTGTAATGATCACAGGGTAGTGTGCGTGTAAAAAGCGTAACATTGTTGTGCATGTATACATCACAGAGAACTGAATACTTCTTCAGTTATGTACATAGAATATGTTCGTACGATTAGCATGAAGAACACATGTTTTCTGTTGTTTTAACTAACTGTTTGAATATTGTTAACTTGTCTTCAATGTCATATAAATAAACTTGACAACGGCAGCATTGGTTGACTATTATTTTCATATTCCCGGTATTGTTTAGATACGGGTCCATCATGTCGAAGGGAAATCGAAAGAAGCGTCGGTATATCTCTTGTGAAATCTAGTTCATATCGTCATTTTTCGAAGACTGTCGAGAAGGGCATACGGGATTTTTTGGAGTAGTCATCCATCCGTCATTATTACAAAAACTACTATATTAAAAATTGCTACTTGTAGAGATTCAATCGAGTTACAAAATGTTAAAGTTGAATACTTTTACCGAGAGTTTTTTTTATAGAGGCATTTAAAATGTTATATACGAAACAAATGTACATTTGACGACACTTATAAGTGTGACAAGATTAATTTTGAAATATTTTAGGAACGTAGTTCACTGAAAATGTCGAACGAGGTACATTATTGACGCACACGTTCAATTATTTGAATATCTTTTATTGCAGGTAGCTGCATCGTCCTTCCTTAATAGGACCCATCTGCTAGGGTATTAGCGCAAGAGTTATGGTAGGGTTTTACATAAATAAATTCTTGATAGCATCAATCTACTAGAGATTTAGATAAAAAGTAATGGAAGGATGCTGCACCCTGTCCTTTCTTGATATCACCCATCTGCTAGGGTTTTAGCGCAAGCGTTTTGGTACGGATTTACCTAAAGACTAATGTAAGATGCTGCACCGTCCTTTCTTGATAGCACCTGCTAGGGTTTACCTAAAAAGTAATTGAAAGGTGCTGCCCCGTCCTTTCTTGGTAGCACCCATCTGCTAGAGATTTAGATAAAAAGTAATGGAAGGGTGCTGCACCGTCCTTTCTTGATAGCACCCTTCTGCTAGAGATTTAGTCAAAGAGTAATTGAAAGGTGCTGCCCCGTCCTTTCTTGGAAGCACCCATCAGCTAGGGTTTTATTTTAGCGCAAGAGTTATGGTAGGGTTTTACCTAAAGACAAATGGAAGGGAGCTGCATCGTCTTTCTTGATAGCACCCATCTGCTAGTATTTTAGCGCAAGAGTTATGGTAGGGTTTTACCTAAAGAATAATGGAAAGTAGCTGCACCGTTCTTTCTAGATAGCCCCCTCCTACTAGGGTTTTAGATACGAGTAATTGAAGGGTGCTTAACCAACCTTTCTTGGTAGCACCCTTCTGCTAGGGTTTTATATAGAGTAATGGAAGGGTGCTGCACCAACCTTTCTTGGTAGCACCCTTCTGCTAGGGCTTACCCTGAAGAGTAATGGAAGGGTGCTGCACCAACCTTTCTTTGTAGCACCCTTCTGCTAGGGTTTTAGATAAGAGTAATGGAAGGGTGCTGCACCGACCTTTCTTGGTAGCACCCTTCTGCTAGGGCTTTACCTGAAGAGTAATGGAAGGGTGCTGCACCGACCTTTCTTGGTAGCACCCTTCTGCTAGGGCTTTACCTGAAGAGTAATGGAAGGGTGCTGCACCAACCTTTCTTGGTAGCACCCTTCTGCTAGGGCTTTACCTGAAGAGTAATGGAAGGGTGCTGCATCGACCTTTCTTGGTAGCACCCTTCTGCTAGGGCTTTACCTGAAGAGTAATGAAAGGGTGCTGCACCAACCTTTCTTGGTAGCACCCTTCTGCTAGGGCTTTACCTGAAGAGTAATGGAAGGGTGCTGCACCGACCGTTCTTGGCAGAACCCTTCTGCTAGGGCTTTACCTGAAGAGTAATGGAAGGGTGCTGCACCGACCTTTCTTGGCAGAACCCTTCTGCTAGGGCTTTACCTGAAGAGTAATGGAAGGATGCTGCACCAACCTTTCTTGGTAGCACTCTTCTGCTAGGGCTTTACCTGAAGAGTAATGGAAGGGTGCTGCACCGACCTTTCTTGGTAGCACCCAACTGCTAGGGCTTACCCTAAAGAGTAATGGAAGGGTGCTGCACCAACATTTCTTGGTAGCACCCTTCTGCTAGAACTTTATATAGAGTAATGAAAGGATGCTGCACCAACCTTTCTTGGTAGCACCCTTCTGCTAGGGTTTTACCTGAAGAGTAATGGAAGGGTGCTGCACCGACCTTACTTGGTAGCACCCAACTGCTAGGGCTTTAGCGCAACCAAGAGTTATGGTAGGGTTTTACCTTAAGAGTAATTGAAGGTAGCTGCACCGTTCTTTTTCGATACCACCCTATTGCTAGGGTTTTAGATAAGAGTAATGGTAGGTTGCTGCACCCTGTCATTCCTTGGTAGCACCCTTTTGCTTGCTAGAGTTTCAAGAATTTTGGAACGGTGCTACACTCGTCCTTTTGTAGAACCCTTCGCTTACAGCTGTAGCTCAAGTGTGATGAAAGGTTGCCATTTAAATGTCCTTTTGGTAACACCTTCTGCTAGAATGTAGTTCAAAAGTTATGGATGGGTACTGCACAGTCCTTTCTTGGTAGCACCTTCTGCTAGGGTTCGACCTAAAGTGTTATGCAAGGGTGCTGCATCCTTTTAATTGTTTATTAGCACCACTTTTCCCTCATGGAGACCTTATATTTCTTCAATTAAGTGCAATTTCTACTATTTTCTGTGCAATACATGATGTTCAAAATCTTTACTGCCCAATACAATGTGCACTTTTCTCCCTTAGCACTCTGGCCCTGTTCTGCAGCACCTTGTCCTTTTTATAACCCCCTACCTATACCATTATTTCAGTTTCGTTCAGAAATGACAAAGACTGTGTTTGATGCTCAAATGTTTTACTGTAAAACATGTCTTAAAAATAAATATGTACACCTTCAATCTGACATTCACAGTAGAACATATGGTTTAACATACCAACTCTAGTATTCCGATTCATTTACAAAGACAACAGCATACTTAAAGAGACTTCATCACAGATTGTATGTTTGCAATGTTAGTTCTTTTTCTTTTTTCTTTTTTTTTTCAATTTGTTGATGTTGAGTTATTAAACATACTTTTATGAACCAAACAATGGGCACATTCATTCAGAAGTTTGTAATTCCAAGCGTATGTGTGATTCAATTTTCACTAGCATTACTAACAATTTTGGCAAAGTAAGCATTTCCTGTGAAACTTATACATCATTATTAACAGTTAAGCTCTAATTTGAACCTTTAATGACATTTTATCACTGTTATAAGCATGTTGTTAAAAATTCACATGAAATGTTGACACTATTAAATGTGATCAAGTCCCTTTATTATTAAAAATAATGTTTTGTACATTGTTAACACATTGCTATATTTCAAAACATGACTTGACAAGCTACATTTATTCAAATCTTTCTTATCTTTATTGTATTTCATTTTAATATTTGTTTAAAGACTCATAATTGAATAGCCTACTTCCAAAATATGACCGATTTCTTAATTATGGTGTGTTTCACATACTGAAGAACCAAGACTGTGGTAATAATTTAAATTGTCTTAATCATGTAAAATGTGATCTCCCTAAATATGGTAAAACTTTTTTTTCAAAATAAATAAAGTTTTCTATTCCATTTTAACCCTTTTAACTTAAGCTCAAAAGTAAAATGAATAGTGCATACAGGGTAAACTGTTAGTTAAAAAAGGGGTTAAAATAAACAAACTTGGTTCCACTGCGTGTGAATCGCACACTTATTTAATTCTTCACAATAAAATCATAACATCAATTGTCAAAGTACCCAGTTCAAACTCAATATATGCCTTGTATTTATATCACACAATTGTATTTGTAATGATGCTTTATTTATACAACAATGTAGTGGCAATACACTGAAAACCAATTTACCAAGGACACAATACCATTTTTGTTTGAATATTAAAATATAAACATCTTATTAATATGATAAAAGTAAAATTCAAAATCAAGATTTAATAATGAACAATGTATTCCAACATTTGAACAATATCTAGCAGCTTCAGTAAGAGAAACAAAATCACCTCAACATGTATGAACATTACAAAGATCATCTATCAGTATCATCTGAAATGAAAACTTACTTCCAAAAGATTTGTGCATAAAAAGAAAAAAGTCATTCAGAATTCCTACACCATTTTCCATCGAAATCAACAATGTCAGAACTCTTTACATTTAATTATTTAAGTATGCTGCAAGTAAATTGCGTTGTAATTTCAATTTAGCAGTTAAATTTAATGACCTTACTCATGGGAATCTTAATTATTTATGGAATCATACACGTCAGTGACTATCAATTTAAACTGATATATACAAAATAAATGTTAAAACGCTACAATTAATAAATACTATTATTTAAAATTCTACAATCTACTTCCACAGATGTATGGGCATATATCCTCGATAGAAAATGGCTGAGGAGTTCCGAATGAACAGAATTATGATGTGAACAAGAGTGCGGCAACAGTTGTCCATTTGTTCCCATTCTATCAAGGGGAATAATTTAATAATTCTTGGTAAGGGCTGTAACTGACACTGGAAAAACTTGTGGCCCAATCCCAGAGCAAAGCTGCACGATTTGCTGTAAGATGTCATTTTTAAGTAGGCAGTTGGTGTCCTAAACCTAGTTTATTATTATGATTATACAAGATATTGTTTAAAGAATACCTTTAACTATTATCAGCAGGAAAAGGGCCATAACTGATATTGGAAAAAATTGTGGCCCTATTTATTTGCATGTTACGTTGCACTCTTTCTTTGTTGTGTCCTTTATCATTGAATGTGTAAATGTATCATCATACAATAAAATATGATTAAATTAAAAGAAGAATTAAGCCAGAGTTTTAGGCCTTGTTACACAAGTCATGTGTCTTCTCTCTGGCAACAAACATCATATAAATCTCTCAATTCTTGACTAAATTATTTTTAAGTTGAAGCGACAGTAAATATTTTAGCAAAACACTGATGATATCAAAGCCATATAAAAACAACACCAGAAGTGCTAAACTTATGAAATATTTGATAATTGCCTCTTCTCACAGTGTACATTTTACTTGTGTCAAATGTTTTTATTCTATGCTACTGCTACAAAGAGACTAGTTTTGACCTGAGTAAATATCATCCAAATTATAGCCATTAAATAAAGCCAGTAAGTAGTCCACCAAATTTTATTTCTATAAGTGTATAGAACAGTATGTATGATAATAAAATTTATGATATACAATGTTCATAATAAGCACATAGCTATGCTAATAGTATTTCACTATATGCATCACTTCTAACTTTGCTAAATAGACAAGGAAACACATGACATAAAGTTTATCCTTATTAACATTACCTTAAGCTAACTGCCTAGTATATGTTACTGGGGTTCAAGTTGTCATACATGATATCATTTTTTCACATATTAACAATGCTCTTTTGTTTTTAAGTTAAAAAAGGGGCATAACCCAACAATCATTACGGTCAGAGTTATTGGCCTTCCTGTACATGTGCATATTGTCTCTAGCAACCTGTGAGCCAAGTTTCATTTCAATATCTTGAACAGAATGAAAGTTAAGGCCAAAGCTAAAAAAAATCTGACACCACCGCCCAAACTAAGGCTATCACATAACCTCGACTTGTTTTATTTGAAAAACAAGCTGTAAAAGAGTTACAACCACACTTGGTAATTTTATAAAACTGTGGTAAATATATAGATTTGTTTCGACAAACACTAGAGAAAAATAAATCATACACGCAAATTTTATCACATAACATATGATCACAAATTTACAAATAAAACTAACCGTATTGCTTGATGACTTATCACTCTGCTGATTTTATAATGCATACTGAACGCCCTTGAGTATGGGTCAATATAAGTAGATTGCCCTCCTTTCAGGCTACTTCATAGCAAGTCTACGTCCAGAGACTTAACCTAAGAACTGGAACATGATAAGCATTTGATAGTCAATTTTAGGCAATTTTCCAGAAATATTGGTACTTGTGTCAATTATCATCGTTTTATTATATCAGCAGTACACATAAGCACTAGAATTCTGTGAATTGGATGTGTCGCCCCATTGGGAGCACCTTGACCTTGACATCAAAATAGGGATCATCCACTGACCAACATGCAAATAGAGTTTGAATACTTAAAGCAGTCATTCAGAATTTATTGACTCGAGACATGATGCCACAATCGCTGACACTAAACAAAGTAATCCCTATATGCCAGACATGCTTGGCAGGTGGCACAAAAACCTGCATCATTGATTTATTGCAAACAAAACAACAATAACTTGGTCCTCAATTTGTGCAAACATTACTCTAATCAACAATTAAAGTATCACTTAACAAATTTAATTTTATCAGAAAAATAAACACAAACATTTCCCATACTCTAAAATGAGATTCTCAATGTTTTCATGGTAACAAGTATTTCCAGCAACATGTAATCATAATGAATTAAAATGTGTGCATGCTTATATTGGATGAAAACATCACCATTAAAAAGAAAATTATCTTGACGAATGTCATAAACCTGATATTGATATGATATTGTTAAAATGATCTGTTATAATCACCCTTACTTGCACTTATGTTTATCAATGGACAAATTTCTCCAAAAACATTTGAAGTAATGTGACATGAAAATATACAATAAATTCTCAGTTTATTAAATGTAATCATTCAATTTAGATCAAAGCAAAAATAAAGCAAACATGTTCAGTCTAAGTTTATAAAAAGGTTCAAGACAACCAGAAACCAAATCATGTCTGTTAATATGTGCAACTGCAATTCTTAACGTATTAAAACTGATCGGAAATTCTATTGACTGGAAATGTATATGGTTATAATACTGTATTTGATTGAATAAAGTATTTTGTGGATTGCAAAAACATAATAGGCAGTGAGTTCAACATGTTCAGTCAGTTCACCATGACAAAGTGTTCAAGCTCTCACAAATTTACCATTTTGACAATTTTTTTTTTTTTGTCTTAGAATGAGCTAAATTGTGCGGACATATTTTAAAAACAGTGAGATAGGATTGCTGATAAGATGATTGCTGATAAGATGATTGTTGATCAGATCGCAATTTTTCCACAGAACTAACATTGCATTCATTATGCCAAAGAAAGCACTTTGTTGGCCAATTGTAAATTTTCATGGAAAAATTACAGGGGTTTCGTCGAGAAACCTAGCCCTAGAGGTGATTTTAATAACGCCTAGGAGAGGACTGTTATCGGTGCAACACTACTTTTAAAAATCTCTTTGTTCGAAATCTTTTCTAGGATTTTTCCTCAGACAGCCCCCTGGCTGCCAGCCAAAGGGAAATTTCAGCTATCATTATTTAAATTATTTTTCTCCGAAAACAGTTGTTTGCTTGTAAGTCTCAGCCTGTTGAAGTGTAAGTTTTGAGCATGTTCAAGTAAGCATTGATGGTTTTAGCACATTTACATGATGGTATGATGTGGAGGGAATACTTCTCACCGAAGACAAAACTACCACCCAATGTATCAATACTGATGTCAAATGTTAAACGACCATGGCTCCTTTATATTGTATAAGAGATACTAACAAGAGCTGTCACAGAGACAGCACGCTCGACTATTCCGCTGCTTTTCAATACCATTGTATAAAGTCTCAATGCAATACATCAAGTAGTTGCTGAGAAATTATCCTATGTGTGCTAACATGCAAGACCTTAACCAAAATTTTTAAGTCGCATAATAAAGGGACAAAAATTATATAATATGAAAGATAGAGTTATCTTACTTGATTAAATAAGAAGTTATATGGTTGTGAGCCTGTGTGTAAAGTTTCAATGCAATACATGATATATTTGCTGAAGCATTGACTTAACAGTGGTTACATGCAAAACCTTAACCAGAATTTCTATGTTGAATAAAAAAGGGACCATTATTTGAATTTAATGCAAACTAGAGTTATCTTACTTGGTTATTTAAGTAGATTGGATGGCTGAGTACCATTTTATAAAGTCTCAATGCAATTCATCCAGTAGTTGCTGAGATATTAACCTATGTGTGCTTACATGCAAAACTTTAACCAGAAATTCTGAGTCAAATAATAAAGGGCAATTTTTTGCATTAATGCAAACTAGATTTATCTAACTTGGTAAGTTAAGTAGGTTGGATGGTTGAGTAGTATAGCTCTCCTTATTCTTTGAATAGCCGAGCTAAAAAGGGATAGTGTCCTTTTTACTTTTAGAGATGCTAAAGGAAACAGATGAAACAGTCATCAGTTTCTACAAGTCAACAAATTCTATGAACTATTTGATGAACTTTTATCTTGATCAGACCAATGTATTAAGCTAATTTCATTTTGTTTCAAAAATGAATAAAGAGGAAAAATACCACCTGTAACAATTTAAACAGGCCATGCCAGATACCATGTTTGCTATTTGTGGAAACTGAGGGAATGTGATAGAGAAGGATGTTTGATAATGCCCCTTCAAATGACGCATGATTTGACAGAATTTCACAGAAATCTGTATGAACTGAAGCCTAGTATTCGCATAATACCACTGTTGATATTTTCTCCTATTTTCTTATGATATTGTTCATTTATATTTTTTCTTCACATAACCTTTTACCAAATTATTAATTTCAAGCATATAACACCTCCTCATAAAACACAGTCCTGTACATCGATTTTTTCACATTTAAACATTGAGCTATTTACCCATCTACACATATGTTCCGGGCACCATTCATTTTGTAGCACATTCATTAAAAAAATGTTTTTCCATGATATTGAATTAAAAGAGCAAAACTAACAGTATGTTCTCTGTTAATTTCTTCATATTTCACATAAACACACTCACTTTTTATATAAATGGAAATCAGGTCATGGTATATTCAAACGCAGGCACTTTTTACTAGCATTATTTAAAACTCATCCCATGAGATGATACACAATAAAAATGAGTTGAAAATTTCAGAATCATATAATCATGTTTTTTATAAATAAAATAATAAACACAGGTCACGTTGCATGCTTCTGTAACTTCTTTTGATGGTTGATACTCTCAGGAGCCGGTGAAGAGCCGAGATGAACGATGCTGGTCAAGACTGGATTCTCAGAGAAGATATCGGTAAAAACTCGATCTACGAAGAGCTACATGGATAAATTTAATCTTTCTGCCATGGTTTTTTATCTAGCCCGCGATGTGAAGGTATATGCAAGTTCCGACACTTATCTCCGTACGTGCAACCTGTGGTTCTCCAGAAATAACACTCGTTTCCATTTACCGGACCTTTGGTTTTGTCTGCGGCTCCAGATTTTACTGCCGAACCTATAGTGATTGTCCCATTACTGAAACAGACCAGTTTTAATACAGTTTATATGTGTCATGTTTGTAGAAATGGGGGAATCATTATATATTTTACATGTAATACACGTTTATAAAACAGACCAGTTATAATACAGTTTACATGTTTCACGTTTGTAAACAGAAAAGGAGAAATCATTACATAATTTACATGTATTACACCCATTACTGAAACAGACCAGTTATAAGACAACTTACTTTGGCAGAAAATACGAATATAATTTTTTTATTCACATTTTTAAAGAATCAGCCCCCACTTTTGTGTTATAAGTAAAATAAACATTCAGACCTTGCATGGAATTTTTGAAGGTTTTCTAAGTAGTGAAAATAAGGAAAAGTTCAGATATTGTTGATAAATTTCTGACCACTTTAAAGCTGCATTCTCACAAATTATCAGTTTTGGCCTTTTTTGTCTTGGAATCGGCTCATTTTTGCATCAGTGCCTTCAATTCAGTCATATACGATGACTCACAATACAACAGAACTAAATTGGGAAGTTGCTGAAAATTTCATTTTTCTTAAAACATTAGTATCACTCTTAGCCATGAAACGTCATTTTCACACGTAAATATGAAAACTGTGATCTGCTCTTCTGCCAGCAGTCTGGTTTCCAGACATTTATGCAAAACTTGGCTTATTCCAAGACAAAAAATAAAAAAGTTGTCAAAAAAAAATCAATCTGTGAGAGTGCAGTTTTAAAAAGTGATAACCATTCAATATCATACAAACATATTTTACCAAAGAACATTAAGCATTAGGCAAACATGTTTTTACAATAAAAATAATTGCTGTGTTGTTTTTAAAATTATGTAGTTTTCAATTAACCATGTTATGTACCAATATTCCATAATATTAAATTTACATGACCATGATAAAAACCTCAGCCCCAGAAACCACCACCCTATTTCCAATAATGAACGGAAGGGGGCGATACAACGAAGACATCAAACACCTCTTAACCCTAACTCACTTCTCAAACTGCAAGGCATTAACAAATCATTATAAATCATATTAAACATGTGAATACAAAAACCTACAATTTTTTATTTAAGATTGATTTTGAATAATAAAATGCTTTATGTTTTATTTTCCATACACTAAATAATTTATGTTGTATTTTAACAACATTAAAAGCCACAGAAACATTACCATAAGCACACCAGCTGTTTAGAGTTTGTACATTAACATATAGAAGCAGAATACTCAGATATTAACCCTTTCGGTGCCAAAGTCGCAAAAATATGATAGCCCTGGATTCCCGGTATTTAAATAAACAACAAATGTTTTAACTTAACCCTTTCGGCGCTGACGTCGCAAAAATGCAACAGCCTGGGTGAAAGCTGATGTCACATTGTTAGAATATCATACTGGCCCTATAATATTGTTCCGAACTTTGTTTAAGTTAACAACGTGTTAAAGACATCGTTGTTAACTTTCAAAGGTGAAATATTCTATTAAGTGCTTCCATATTTAATTCTAACCAGTAAAGCTAAAACCTTGTCCCAAATCTTTCTAAGAACACTGCCTTTCATAAGTGTATCCGTCAAAATTCCAGAGCAATAAAGATTTAAAACTTAACGAGGACCAAGTCAACAGCGTTGTTTACTTAAACAAAGTGCTGAACAATCGACCGATTATGCACTTTTAATAATATACTTAACGCCGAAAGGGTTAACACTCATCCTACTGGGTACATACGCCGTAAAAGGTTATACATTCAAGAACTGTTAAACATACAACTAACATGATGAATAAAAGAAAAGAAAGTGCAACAATAACTATTACAGTGTAACTAATGAAAACAATAACTATGAACATTGATCAAAAAGTCGATTGAAATCTTTTAGTAGTTTTTTCTTTTATTTTTTTTTAACTAAGCTTTAAAATATTAACCAGATAAGTACAAACTAGTACATTCTGGAAATTGATCACGTTTAAGTGGTTAAACTGCATGATTTACCAAAAACTATATGTTATTGCTGAAAGTGGGCACAGGAATCAATACACTTAATTAGGTGTCTAACGAAATGATAAATGAAAATATGCACACAAGACCCCTAATCATTTTTCATTTCGTACACATACGGCCTGCGGACATTGCAGACAATAGCAAACAATGGAGGGACACAAATGGGGCATTAAAGGACCGTAACCCAGGATACAAACTAAACTAGAGTCATTCCTCTATGCATATCAGTATTCCTTTGTTGATAACCAGTAACTTGTGTTCTTTAGTTGGAATTAATTAAGGTCATATGACTGGCCATATGATAGAAGTTCATTTTGGGATTCAAATCGATTTATCAATTACATATGGAAACAAACTTCTTGTGACATCATATTTACCAGGGAACAACAACTCACTGAACTGGGTGGTCTTAAAAGCAACAATTTTGAGCAAGGAAGCCAGTTTTTTTTTATGAAAACACTGAATGACAGAATTTTACTGAATTTCTCTATTTTTGAAAATATACTGACTGCTTAATTTCCTTTTTTTTTTTTTACAAGATACATTTTTTTTTAAATAAATGTGAATGTTATTCCATCTACTACCCTTTGGTTGCATTGTTTGTCTACATTCACAACCAAAAAACTGGCTTACAACACGAAATAAGCAATAAAACCCTATCACTCTTCTAGTTTCCAGTCACCTAGTAAATTCTGAGACCATTAAGGCATGCATATACTTACAAAAACTTCAAAATTGCCTTTTGCGACCAATTAAAATAGGCCTACAGAAAAGAAAGAAAAACGACTTGTATGTCTAGTCTGCCAACTTGAAATAAAGCTTATCTTATCACGGGACACCTTAACTGTTATCAAAAGTAATAAAGAAAAATTCAATTTTTTTGGCTTAGGTGCTATTAACGCAAAAATGATAAACCACGACAAGGAAATACAATACTCAGCACAATATGCAAAGCATATTATATTTGTCCTTACAACAAGTATGATGTGCCAACATGTACAGTAGATGTACACGCGCTTCTCACATTTTGACACAAAAATAAAAGCAAAAGAAAAGTAATCCCCCAGAAGTATATAAACCAGAAGTATATAAATATTGACGAAAAATAAATGGTGAACAACATGTATAGCACAGTTTATCACGTGCAGCATGTATAGATGAATACATACCACCTTCCCTATCTTGACGCACTGCCAATGTATTCACAATTTTACACCAAGCCTTGCAAATAATCAACAGTTCAATCTTAATTAGATTAGATTAATTTTGAGTTATCACAGGAATGATAAATACCCTAGACCCCACATGGACATATCTTTTATTTTTCTATGTTTTACAAATAACTCTCAAGAAAAAATAGAAATAAGAGAGAATGTCAGCAACCAACTAACTGACAAATTCCCTTGTGTGAAAACCAATCAATCGTAATTTTTGTATGGAACGTTAAATCTAAATCACATATTTTTTTCAAATATCATCAAGGTATATAAATCTTTAAACAGTTTAGTCTGTGTGATGGTACATTATGTCAGCAATCACCTTTCTAACATATACACAGGTGTGAAATTATATTTATTATATTTAATTCTCATCATGGGGCGTAACTCCTGAAATAGTTTATCAGGAACAATGTGGCTGAATTTCTGTTTGACATGTATGTATTCATTATGATGATAAATTTTCAACAAATTTCTGTAAGTTAATCAATGCGTTTAATCAGGTGAGGACGTGAGTGTATATCTTAGGTCAGAGAAGGGAATATCTTTTGAAACAGTAACATCCGAGTGAAGTGACAGCAAGTGCGCAATACGTTGCCTACCATGAACCCATAATTATGTGAAATGCTATAAGCCTTCAACAATCTTTGTTCAAAATTATGTAAAGTATTTGTTTTCTTACTTCAGCAAGGACAGTAACTCCTTGAATAAATGAAATAGATACAGTAACTCCTTGATTAAATGAAATAGATAAGTCAGTGAAATGTCACAGAATGAGAGCTATATGCAGCCTGCAATGCACGGATGTAGGAAATTCTATAAATATTTGTTCGAGATACTGAATATAAATTCAATAAAATATGTTGATTTTTCCAAAATAAAAACTATTCATAGCAGGGGTTTTTAAGCAACTCCCATACTGCCCAAAAATATTCTGATGTGGCACAAGTAAAGCATTTTGTTACCAATGTGTGTGGTTTTTTATCTGGCCAATTTGAGGGCAAAATTCGGCTTCATTGCTAAATGCGAAAAACATGCTTATAGCTGAAGCTCCAAGCGTCATGAAGCAACATTTTTACTTTTTGACTTGGCACTTTTTCATTCAGGGCAAATTCACTTAATATAAAAACAAACTTTATGAAAGAATGTAAACACAAGCAATTATTATTAATAACAAGAGCGCCGCAGAGAGAATGCCCGCACTCGCGCCGCAGAGAGATTGCCCGCACTCGTCTGTTTTTGTTGTTTTTAGGAAAGGGGGCACAACTCTAACATCATTCTAGACAGAGTTATGTGCCTTGCTTTACACGCCATATTTTGTCTCGCAACAAATTGAGTTTGAAGAATATATAGCATAATAAGACTGCATTTGTACCAGTTTACTTGTTAAAGGTTGGTTTTTCATGATTGTTAATATCTGTGAAAGGAACTTTTGTGAAAAAGTATACTTTTGTGGAAAAGGGCAGAATAATGAATGACCTAGGCCAGAGTGTTTATGAATGACCTAGGCCAGAGTGTTTATGAATGACCTAGGCCAGAGTGTTTATGAATGACCTAGGCCAGAGTGTTTATGAATGACCTAGGCCAGAGTGTTTATAAATGACCTAGGCCAGAGTGTTTGTCTACAAGGAATCCAAGGCTAAGACAATACCTTGTCTTTTTCTTCTTCAAATAACATGAATAGCTATAATTTGATTGGATTATATGTTGCACTTTCCCACTAGTGTTAGTATTTAAAAAGTTTAGTGCTCACTGTTTTATTATATAAACTTCAAACAAAAATTAACAGAAAAACACTCTGTTTAACTACATAAGACAGCAAATGATTCTCAACATAGGTCAAGAGATTAAAATCTTCTATCAAACAAGAGGGGAGAGTGGTGTAGTGGTATAGGTATCTGCCTAACACCCAAAGCGGTTTTTGGTTCGATCCCAACCAGGGGTACTATCTCATTGCCTTTCAAAATGGGCACCAGTACTGGTTTCTACCCAGGAAACAGACTTGAGCGTGATTCTATAAGCATTGAGCTTCGTCACAATCAGGCTAGAAGAAATACCGTATTTTCTCGACTATAAGGCGATTCGCTTATAAGACGGCCCCCTAACTTTGCCCATGAAATCTGGTGCTTTTTGTTTCGACTCGCTTATAAGACGGGGTCAATTTTTAAGCAAATCTAAAAAAAAACATGTTCAAGCTCAACGGACAATTATCGACTTTCGTGGTAACTGGTTTTGTTTTACTCAAAGAAAATGGCGGTCAACTGTGAGCTCTCTATTTGGAGGTAGGTTAAAAATGAGTACATGGTTACGCGTTTAAGTTTGCAGGACAGGTCGTTACTTATCGGAATTGTAATAATTAATCAATAACAACATATGTTTGTTTTAGTTTATTTTTTTATTGAAGACACCAATGAAGTTCTTCGGCAAAATAAATGGCTTCAATAACATAACTGCGAAAAGCCGAGGCACGAATAGGTGTTTGTTTAGCAATAATGCTTTAGGCAATATTGTCCCTTGATTGGCGACGAACATAAAGGATTCATATTCGCATTGTCATTTGTTTGCTTAATCAAATTGACAGTTAGGTACCTACATCATATTAAGATTATAATTTATTGATTTTATACATGTATATCTGTCAAACTAATTATACTGACACGCGCCATGAGAAAAAATGGAGTGCAGATATAACGGTACACTGTGTGACGTCAGAGCACGCGCGGTGAAGAGATTTCGTGTTGTTGTTTACTTAATTGCCCCATACTTGTACCAGGAGACGATATACTGGATAGACGAATATCCCCTATGTAAAATTTTACTGATTTTGACTTGAATCTTTTTTTAATGTTTTATCGACTCGCTTATAAGACGGGTCCCCTACTTTGGGGGTAAAAATCGGGACCCAATTTCCCCGTCTTATAGTCGAGAAAATACGGTAAGTATACACTAAACCAGAGTAAATCCCAATATTGTTCACATAGATAAAACAACAACTTTTGACATGAATACAAAGTTAAAGCTGTTAATACCTTTAACTCATTTTTTATATAAAAAGACTTAAATCCACTCTACAAAATGTGATTTCTACTAAAAACACATTCTATGTCATTGGAAAGCTAAGGTAGCTGGCCCTAATTATCCTCGCTGTCCTAGCCTATCTCCCTTAGCCGGCCCTAACTATCCTCACAGTCCTAGCCTTTCGAATCCCTGCTAGCAACTCACCTTTTGTTTATATTGCTTTGGTTTTTTCTTAGTGTTATAGTCCCATGATCATTGCCGTTTGTAATAGGATGGTCGGGAAACTTTATCAACAGCCGCTGGCCATTACATTCCACGCCCTGAAATATGCAAACAACATTACAATTATAGATAATAATTTGAGGAAGGCAAGTCCATATAGTTTTATTCTATCTTGCACTGTGGTTTTACTAACACTTTTAACATGTTTTAAAGTTCTTCCATTGACATGTTAAAGTTCTTCCATTGACATAGTAATGGTTATACAGTGAAAATGTAAATAGATGTCCTAGTGCAGAATTAGGTGAAGAAATTTAAAGCCGTTTGTCTAATACGTGGCGTCGTGTGCAGGAGACATCTTCATTTTTTTTTTCAAAAGAGAGTCAACTGTGTTAACTAACTTTATGTACATGTACCAGTCTCGTGCCAAGTGAGTTTATACAACAAAATTACAGAAAATTGTTCATCCAAAGCTTGAAATTTATATTGAATATCCATTTCCAGCCAGATTTTAACAGACAGTAGCACTGTAAGGGGTCAAGGCCAAAAGGTTCCAAGTGCCATTCAATAAAATTGTTGATAGAATCTTCTCGACTTCACCCCTGTGAATAATTAATTTGTTGTTGGAAAGAAATGCATATTAATTGATATTTGTATTTATTTATTTAAACTAGTTTATTTAGCTTGATTATTTAAGGATGGAAGATGGTGGTACCCATACCCATGATCATTCTCAACCTCTTTCTTAATTGTAATATTGGAAATTGAACTTGTGACTTGTATAAAACTGGTTGAATCTGAATTATTATTGATTGGTCAATATTTATTCACTAATAATTAATGACCAATCAAATCATTTTGATGTGCAAACTAGCCAAATATTGTTGACCAAAAAAAATTCTGGACCAAGATGTTTACTAGTGATTTTTTTTAGAAATGTCTATAATTTTTCAGGAAATGATGTCCAGACTTGACACTTTTCTCACAATATTTTAGCACCAAATCAACCTGCCAAATTATGGTGCTAACATACTGTACAAATAATACCTTTTTTCGCCAATGCTTAGTTTTGACCCGAAAAAAGTACAAATATGTGTGTTGTCATGGATACAAGAAATCAAATGTTGTGTTTGATAGAATACACCATTTTTCCACCAAAAATGTAGATTGTACTTCATGTGTACCAAATTACAATCATATTTAACAAGATTTATTCTTATTATATCAAGTTTGCGAGAACTTCTTGAACTTCTAGAACAAACCTCTTAAAAAATATATCATTAATTACGGCGGAAACAGTTCTATTCAATGTTTATTAATGACCGATTTACCTGACATCCCACCATGGCTTTTCCTGCCGCTTCTTTACTTGCAAAATTTACAAACGCACAGTATTTTTCTGGTAAACAGCGTACACTTTTTACAGGACCAAATCTGAAATAAGCACCAAAATAAATGTAATGTTCATATCTGGAAAAGCACCTGTGGGAACCTGTTTTTATCAATATCAAAATTCCTTCATTTATCAAGCTAATGTTTTAGAAAAAAAATACTATTATCTGACCAATTCTATATTAATCAATCCAGTATATAGAAGTATTACATACATCCAAATGCTTTGTGACAAACCCATCATCTTCACACTAAAATCACACACATAAAATAACACAATCTCATACACAGTGATTTCTTATAGGTGACATATTTTTGCATTATTTTACTTAAAATATTAAATAACATTGTTATTAAAGCTATAAATAAAAAAAATCTTCAAATGAAAGAAACTTTTTTAAATGACAACACATGATATTGACCACCATCATGTGAATTGCATGATGGTAGTGATAACTGTATGGCAAGGGATGTAACTGCTGTATGATGAGGGAAATAACTGCTGTACAACAAGGGATGTAACTGCTGTATGATGAGGGAAGTAACTGCTGTATGATGAGGGAAGTAACTGCTGTACAACAAGGGATGTAACTGCTGTATGATGAGGGAAGTAACTGCTGTATGATGAGGGAAGTAACTGCTGTATGGCAAGGGAAGAAACTGCTGTACAACAAGGGATGTAACTGCTGTATGATGAGGGAAGTAACTGCTGTATGACAAGGGAAGAAACTGCTGTACAACAAGGGATGTAACTGCTGCATGATGAAGGAAGTAACAGCTGTATGATGAGGGAAGTAACTGCTGTATGGCAAGGAAGAAACTGCTGTACAACAAGGAATGTAACTGCTGTATGATGAGGGAAGTAACTGCTGTGTGATGAGGGAAGTAACAGCTGTATGGCAAGGGATGTAACTGCTGTATGATAAGGGAAGTAACTGCTGTATGACAAGGGAAGAAACTGCTGTACAACAAGGGATGTAACTGCTGCATGATGAAGGAAGTAACTGCTGTATGATGAGGGAATTAACTGCTGTATGGCAAGGAAGAAACTGCTGTACAACAGGGAATGTAACTGCTGTATGATGAGGGAAGTAACTGCTGTATGATGAGGGAAGTAACTGCTGTATGGCAAGGGATGTAACTGCTGTATGATAAGGGAAGTAACTGCTGTATGGCAAGGGAAGAAACTGCTGTACAACAAGGGATGTAACTGCTGTATGATGAGGGAAGTAACTGCTGTATGATGAGGGAAGTAACTGCTGTATGGCAAGGGATGTAACTGCTGTATGATAAGGGAAGTAACTGCTGTATGGTAAGGGAAGAAACTGCTGTACAACAAGGGATGCAACTGCTGTATGATGAGGGAAGTAACTGCTGTATGATGAGGGAAGTAACTGCTGTATGGCAAGGGATGTAACTGCTGTATGATGAGGGAAGTAACTGCTGTATGGCAAGGGATGTAACTGCTGTATGATGAGGAAAGTAACTGTTGTATGGCAAGGGAAGAAACTGTTGTACAACAAGGGATGTAACTGCTGTATGCTGAGGGAAGCAACTGCTGTATGATGAGGGACGTAAGTGCTGTACAAGAAGGGATGTAACTGCTATATGATGAGGGAAGTAATTGCTGCATGGCAAGGGAAGTAACTGCTGTATGATGAGGGAAGTAACTGCTGTATGATGAGGGAAGTAACTGCTGTATGTTGAGGGAAGTAACTGCTGTGTGATGAGGGAAGTAACTGCTGGGTTGTAACTGCTGTACAACAAGGGATGTAACAGTTGTATGATGAGGAGAGTAACTGCTGTATGGCAAGGGAAGAAACTGCTGTACAACAAGGGATGTAACCGCTGCATGATGGGGGAAGTAACTGCTGTATGATGAGGGAAGTAACTGCTGTACAACAAGGGATGTACCTGCTGTATGATGAGGGAAGTAATTGCTGTATGGCAAGGGAAGTAACTGCTGTATGATGAGGGAAGTAACTGCTGTATGATGAGGGAAGTAACTGCTGTATTATGACGGAAGTAATTGCTGTATGATGAGGGAAGTAACTACTGTACAACAAGGGATGTAACTGATGTATGGCAAGGGAAGTAACTGATGTATGGCAAGGGAAGTAACTGCTGTACAACAAGGGAAGTAACTGATGTACGGCAAGTGAAGTAACTCATGTATGGCAAGGGAAGTAACTGCTGTATGGCAAGAGAAGTAACTGATGTTTTGCAAGGGAAGTAACTGCTCTACCACAAGAGAAGTAACTATTGCACAGCAAGGGAAGTAACTGATGTATCGCAAGGGAAGTAACTGCTGTACAACAAGAGAAGAAACTGCTTTGTGGAGTTTGGTAACAAGAAATCAATGATGACAATGCATACCTAGAAAACATTTGTTGAAGCTTTTTTTCTGTAACATCAGGTAAGACATTTCCAACCCAGAGTGCTGTTAAACCCTCAGGATTTTTGGGACTGAAAACAAAAACATGGAGATTGTTAGTTTAGTCTCAATTGATTTCTTTTAAGCACTTTAAATTAATTGCTAGATTTTTATCCCATACTGCCCCTCTTTTATTAGCCGCCCCTTAATTTAAATTGACTCAAATTAAAGTGTTGAACTAGGGTATGTATTTGCGTATCCGTCTGGTACTACCCAGGATGTCTATTATTCATACCTACTGTGTAGATGTATAACATTTACATGTAAAAAAAAAAAGAAACATTGATTTGATTGTGTTCATGGCTCGTCTAAAGCACATGTATATGGTCACTTATGCAATAAGCAAGAGCATGATCACATATTCAACCGTGAATCAGACATCGAAGAAAAACAAAAAATAACATCCCCCGCCCATTTTTAAAAAAAGAAATTTGATGAAAATCTAGCAATTAATTAAAATTGGGGCTTATCTATTTTGTACTGAAAGTCAATATGTTGTAAAATGATCGTTGCGACTGATTTCTGGGTAGATCTAGGTCAGCTAATGAGATGGCTCAAGACAGAGGCCATTGTGCAGCCTTACCAGCTAGAACTTCTACCAGCAGATTGTCTAGACCGTAGATGGAAATAATCATGCTCTAGATATTCAAACTCTCTTGAGAGCATTATTTACTGCTACAATAAATAAAGAACACCAATCTTATCATTTGAATGACTAATACATCTACAATAATATTTAAAAACGAATATGTTACCATAATATAAGAAATGTTAAGTAAGGAAATGTTAAAAACTTAATTTTCAAGTTTGTTAAACATCATTTTTTTAATAACTTTTTTTCAAATATAATAAGTATGAATAGAACACTTACTCCATTTTAGTGTCTGATGCCCCTTGTGTTCGAGAGTTGGCAGCGGGAGTAAAAGAATCATCATCGTCCGATACATACACTTCTCGGTCCACTGATAACGAATTCTCTGCTACAATGGGCAACATCAAACATTTACATACACAACAAATGTTGCAATGATTTACATTATATGTAAAAAAAAAAATATAAAATAAGAAAGTTCAATCAAGCGAAATATGATTATTCATAATTACACAATGTTATATAACAACAAAAGCAATGTGGATGTTTGTTATTTCCTTTTTAGTCAAACTGCGGGTATATTTCGACAAATATTGAGGCCAGAGTTATTGGCCTTGCTTTCAAGTGCATATTGTTCCTGGCAACATGTGTACCAAGTTTCAGTTGAACATCAACATGTGTACCAAGTTTCAATTGAACATCAACATGTGTACCAAGTTTCAGTTGAACATCAACATGTGTACCAAGTTTCAATTGAACATCAACATGTGTACCAAGTTTCAATTGAACATCAACATGTGTACCAAGTTTCAGTTAAACATCAACATGTGTACCAAGTTTCAGTTGAACATCAACATGTGTACCAAGTTTCAGTTGAACATCAACATGTGTACAAAGTTTCAGTTGAACATCAACATGTGTACCAAGTTTCAGTTGAACATCAACATGTGTACAATGTTTCAATTGAACATCAACATGTGTACCAAGTTTCAGTTGAACATCAACATGTGTACCAAGTTTCAGTTGAACATCAACATGTGTACCAAGTTTCAGTTGAACATATACATGTGTACCAAGTTTCAGTTGAACATATACATGTGTACCAAGTTTCAGTTGAACATCAACATGTGTACCAAGTTTCAGTTGAACATCAACATGTGTACAATGTTTCAGTTGAACATCAACATGTGTACCAAGTTTCAGTTGAACATCAACATGTGTACCAAGTTTCAGTTGAACATATACATGTGTACCAAGTTTCAATTGAACATCAACATGTGTACAAAGTTTCAGTTGAACATATACATGTGTACCAAGTTTCAGTTGAACATCAACATGTGTACCAAGTTTCAATTGAACATCAACATGTGTACCAAGTTTCAGTTGAACATCAACATGTGTACCAAGTTTCAGTTGAACATCAACATGTGTACAATGTTTCAATTGAACATCAACATGTGTACCAAGTTTCAATTGAACATCAACATCTGTACCAAGTTTCAATTGAACATCAACATGTGTACCAAGTTTCAATTGAACATCTTTTGAACATGTTTTAGTTATGGCCAAAGTTGAAGATTCAGTACAACCCCACCGCACATGAGGACAACAAGGCTTTGCCAACAAGGACAACAACAAGGCTATGACAAACAGACTTTATTTCTTTAAAAACTAGACAAGCTATAACATACTTTCAACTGATGTTTAAAAAAACATCTCTTCACTACAGTCTTTCTTTCAGGTTTGTAATCCACAATTACATCATTAACAGTTAAAGAAATGTCAAAGCATTTCAAGCTTGAACCATTTCACAAGCTACCAAATTCCTTCTAAAATATTTCTTTCTATAACAACTATACTTATGCTGGGTATGTTATCACTACTTACAAGGAAATTTGTGTACAGTACTTACCAACACCGGCTAATAAAGAGTCTAAGGCGGCCTGCACGGTTCCATATCTTTTTATTGCTGCTTCCGCTTGCGGACGAGTAAAACCCATTTCCTGTGATATAACAAACATTAAAATCATGATCACATTTCCTGTTGTAAAACAAATATGATCATATTTTCTGTGGTTAACAAACATGCTCATATTTCCTGTGGTTAAAACAAACATGATTATATTTTCTGTGGTTTACAAACAGAACCATATTTCCTGTGGTATAACAAACATGATCATATTGTCTGTGGTTTAAAAAACATAACCATATTTTCTTTACAAACATAATCATATTTCCTGTGGTTTACAAACTTAATCAGAACTTAAAAATAAACATTTAGCCATTTTCATTGTTCATTTATATGGTTATTAAATCAAACACCTTTCAGATTTCAATGCTTTTCACTAAATTCTTCAAATTTACAAAGAAACTTGATAAATATGCCATATCTAATCATTTCTTTGACAACTTTAGATACACAGTGTAAGATTGTGAATAATTGTAGTCATACTCTCACATTTAACAACATAATTTCATAGGGCTTTTCCATTTAAACATATAACCCCCGGGAGGAACGCGCTTTTAAAATATACCACCCCTCTTTCAGAAACAAATTTACCCTTTCAGGATCCAAATTAGCAAAACAGACACCCACCCATATACTATTTACATAATTGCCTTCCCACCCTGGGGTATATGTTTTACTTGAATAGCCTTTACACAAAAGTATAATGGTTCAACAATAATTTGTGTCCACCCAGGCCCCCATGTTCCTTCAGACTCAAGACAGTACAACATAATTTCGCTGTAAATTTCATTATTGTAAAGCATTGATGGTTAAACCTGCTACATATTGTAAAGTCAAAACTCAGAAGTGTCACTGATAATTTGATAAAATGGTAAACGGAATATATTTAATAACTTTTGTTTAATCAGTTGTCGCAATAAGCATAAACACCCAAGCCCTGCACTGGTAGAATGTATGCAGGGCTTGTTAAAATTCTTTTATTTCATACAGCAGGGCATGTTTCAATGTTTAATGTAGCCAGATGGCTTATCAGTTATGTGAGAATTCGTTGTTGTCATCCAAGTCTCATTTTGATAACTGTTCAAATCTTGAAAATTAGTTTTTCTGAGTTTGAGTCTAATCTGACCCTACCACCTACCATTATTTGATGTGTTCTAACTCGTAACAGTTCTTGAACAGCGTCTTCACAATTTTTATCTAGTTTTAGCACTTGAGAAAACGCTTGCTCAGCATCAGGAAACATCTGCAAAAACAGAATCATTGAAAATATACAACCATAGAAGGAGAAAATTCAGAAAGAAATATATTACTTATTACAAGTACTAGTGAGCATAGCAAAGGTTTTAGTCACCAAGCCGGACAAGTGGGTTTCTGCCAGGTACTCTGGTTTCCCCCACAACACAAGACCACACTCTCGCGTAACATCATGCCAACAAGAGTGATTTAAATCATGTAACTTGTTTCACAATCGTTGCAAAAAAACTGAGTTTAATTTAAATTAACTATAGAGGCACTCCTGACAGTAATACACAACAGCATGTAGCAATACTTACTTTTAAACCAGCTAATGCCCTTCCTTGTCGGAAATAACCTTTCGGCCAATCTTTTGCTAATGAGATTGCTTTTTCAGCATCTTTTAAGGCTCTGGAAAGATACAATGATGACAAAATAAAATATAAAAATATCTAAATAAATGTATTTATTGTAGTTGCTGTATAGGACTATTTGGTATAGATTTGGTTACTCATGCTTAAACTAGTAGTTTTCTTCATGCATCTACAGTATTAAATTGAACATTGGAGTCTCAGACAGGATAGCATAAACTTCTTTCAAATTGTCAAATTTTACATTTATTACGGATAAATTTACATAGAATATTTGTTGCGAGTATAATTCATGAGTATTTGCTCATGTATATTTATCTTTCCAGTTTGGAAATTTTCTGTTACCATAGCAGTGCAAGTGATGTTGAGTCTGAGAGTGGGTGCAGCAGTGATTCAAGACACTTTACAACTGCTCTTAAGCAGTGTGTTTTTCTCTATTTGATTAGTGTATAAGAAAATTGAAGCCAGGTCTATTATGCTGGCGCAACTTTTTTGAATGTATATTTTATAATAGAAAAAATTATAATAATGTTTATTGTTACTGTAATATTTTTCAATTAAAATACTTACTTTTCATATTGTTGTATTCGGTCATAACAATAAGATCTATTTCCGAAAAATCTGAAATAAAGACATGACAAAACATAACAAGAGATGTTTGTCAAACATTATGCCCCCCTGAGCGCCAAGTTGTCAGAAATATTTGGACAATTGAATGAAATATGCATGGACTGAAATGACAGCTGATTTGTCATTGACATTGGATGCATATGAGGCAGGTCATCTACTGGTCATACCTAATCTTCATGTCAAGTTTGATGACCATAGGTCCGGGAATTGTTGAGTAATCGCTCGGACAAGCTTTGGTCTTCCAACAGACCGACCGACATGTGCAAAGCAATTTATATAACCCCTCTGCTTCGAAGTGGGGCATAATTAAACTAGATGTTCACTGAAAACTCGGATACTTCAACTCATGCATTTAGTGACATATAAATTTCTACTGTCTACTATATAAGACAAATATCAGAACAATACTCTTACTTTAAAACTTTACTGAAGAAAAAATATGGACAATCAGAAAACCTTTTTTCAGCTTACAGTCACACTGACCTTGACCTTTGACCCACTGACCTCAAAATCAATAGGGTTCATCTGCTGGTCATGACCAATAAGCCTACCTAGTATGAGGTCCCTGGGTCAAAGCGTTCTCAAGTTATTGATCGGAAACCGTTTTTCATGTTAAGGTCACACTGACCTTGACCTTTGACCCACTGACCTCAAAATCAATAGGGTTCATCTGCTGGTCATGACCAATACACCTACCAAGTATGAGGTTCCTGGGTCAAAGCGTTCTCAAGTTATTGATCGGAAACCGTTTTTCATGTAAAGGTCACACTGACCTTGACCTTTGACCCACTGACCTCAAAATCAATAGGGTTCATCTGCTGGTGATGACCAATACACATACCAAGTATGAGGTCCCTCGGTCAAAGCGTTCTCAAGTTATTGATCGGAAACCATTTGGTATTCCGACCGACCGACAGACAGACAGACCGACCGACCGACCGACCGACCGACCGACCGACCGACCGACATGTGCAAAACAATATACCCCACTTTTTTCAAAAGGGGGCATAAAAAAGGTATTAAGAAAAAGTTTCAAAAGAAAGTTTATCAACGACCAAATCATACGACCACTTTTCCGCGAAGTAAGATTACTTTTTTTGAAACAAATGGTTTGATTGGCAAATACGACACAGGGAGAATGATATATAAGAGCAATTGCCAATATCGATGGTTTTAATTAGCACAAGCTCACAAGCCCTGCACTGGTGAAATCCTTTCCGAGCTTGCTCATATTCTATCAAGCATGTAGAAGAATGGGGGCTTGTGCGTCCATTTATTATAAGTCTAATTTTGATCACTCAGTGACTGCCACACTTCAAAGATGTTTTCTACAGCACCTCATACTCAAAGTACTAAAAGATTTTAATTGATTGAAAATTATAAGCATAAGCTTGATAAGAACTAGATGGACATGTTTCATTTGATATCGAGGATCTGCATATTCCTTACACCAAGATGCATTGTTCATACTGTTGATATTCAAGCTCAGTTAAATCCAATATCCAATAACGAATTAAAAGTGTATGTACGCAGAACAAAGCCACAGCAATTTCGATGCGGAGTCTAGAGAGGCACTCTTATTTAAAATCAATACATACACATGTATAACAAACATGTGTATTTAAAAGCTGGAAACGCACAACAATTAAATGACTGGTGAGTCCTAAAGGATATACAAAAGTGATCGACTATTAAAGTGATTAACTATCATCTCATAAGGCAGAAGTACCATATTTGCAGCATCTTTCTTTCAAATAAACACGGTATCCTTTAAACACAATTAATTTTGATATTTATCCATCCTTTTCAGTAAATGAAAATTATTGTATTAATTGTGGTACAACCTACTTTGGGAGTAAAAGTGCATCTGTAACATGAACAAATGCATGTATGGAGGAGACCAATTTTTATATGTAGATAAAGTTAAGACCATACCTAAAATCCTTTGGGTCTAGTTTAATGGCTTCACTGAAGAGCTCTATTGCAGCGTTATAGTGTCCTAGGTGGGCCATCTCATTGCCTTTGACTGAAATATATATTTATGATATCATATATTCTATGTTCATTGAACAAAACAGGGGCAGTACTAGTAACAGCACCCGCAACCCAAGTCAGTGAAATAATACACAAGCACCTACTGCCAGTTAAATAATTTCAATCATGAGGGCTGTGGGTGAATTAACTGGTATGCAGTTCAATAACTTGTGTGTACAGCAATATTCTCTACACTGAACTCACACTTGCTTGTTTAGCTAAAAATTGAGATAATTTAACAAAATTAACCTAATAACAGTGCCCAAGGAATTGTTGGTTTAGTGCAGAACCTAATGGCAAGGTTGGTTAAGTGCACTCCTTACTCATCCAAATATCCTTGGTTCGATAGCCAGCTTGGGTAGTGAGCTTGGTTAGTTTTCATTGAGAGCTAGACACATGGGTTTTGTTAGGGTAATCTAGCTTCCCTTACAACACAACACTACACTTGCACATAACATGGAGCCAACAAGAGTGATTTATGAAATGACTTGTTTTAAAATCTTCATCAATAACTAAGAACATATAAATAATAAACTAAGTACTGACTTGCTAGTTGTCTTGAGCGCAGAGTTTTGGGGTCAAGGTCTTCCGTCTCCTCATCACTCTTGTCCTTCTTGCCGCGTCCCGAGCTGGAGTCGGGGACCCTAGGATCCTTTTTCTTCTTGTTCACAACTTTCGTGAAGAAAGCGGAGTTGGGGTCAAAGCTCTGGAAAGTGTAATTGTATTGATACACATGAGAAACACAACTGCAAGAGAATGGTGGGAAAATGGAAGGTATACAAACCTACTAGATTCAAACATCAATGTTGCCAACAAATTTATTAATTTAACATGAACGTTTTCTTTGTTGAATCTTGATCATTCCGATAAGAATTAAGAATATCAGATGGACAAAATGAACACAAGTTCAAGAGTCCTGCACTTTGCAGGACTTGCTCAAAAATTACACTTTTGGACTTGATGACATTTCTGAATCCAGGCAATAAGCCCTGTTAGAAATTGGGGCCTGTTAATGAAGAAGTCAATTTTGATTACTCTTTAATAAGAGTTGTCAACCATGTTGGGCATTGCTATGAAGAGAAAGTATGAGTTGACTTACAGCTTCATCGGAAGAGGTAGAAGCATCGCCTCTGAAATAAAATACAGAATATCAATATTTATTTCATGCTTTGTGATGGATTATTAGAAAATATGTAACTCCTTTTACATTTACTTAGATATACGAATATCCTTTTAATTGCATTCATATTCTAATGTCAGAACACATCAATTTACATCTTCGAAATAATACAATAATGAAATTTGAGGTAGGTCAAACAGCATTTATTGCGGTAAAATGTTTTTGATGTCAGTAATACAAGTGACCTCTTTGCTGCTGTTCAAACAGTATTTTTTTAAACAATTTTTTGAATGAAATAATGAACTATTGATGTAAATATTAGTTTGGACTCGACACACTTAAACCAGCCCAATTTCGTTCATACCCCGATAATGACATCAATCCTGCAATTCATTCCAAAAATGAACACATGGTCCATGCATATATAATGGTTTCACTCATTATGCACTGACCACAGGTTTCCATACACCGATGAACAGCAATACTAAGACATACAATCCTAAAATAGTGCGAGAGTAGGGTATTTTAACTATTTAAAAATACCCCCCCATCCCCCTTCCCAATACAATTACTTCTGGAATAGCCCTTGATAGAATAAACGTATACGATTATAAAAGCCCCACTTACTTTGCATCAGTTTTTTTACTTCTGTCAGTGGACTGCTCACCATCTTTAGATTTCTGTTTCTGAGATTTCTTTTCTTCCTGCAAACACACGACATGTACAGAGCTGCTTTAATGAATATAAATCAACATTGTACCATGCTTCTTTTGTTTTCATCTATACATTAACTCCCAACTCAGAATGGTAAAAAGGAAGCAGATCTTTTCCGTGACTTACATGCTGATATATTACAAGGCCATTCACTTATACTGAATGCTAGTTATTGAACGTTGCCCTTGACAATATGGTATAAAGCAGTTACATCACCCACTACCTCCATGATTGCTGAAGCACTTGAGCATAATATCAATAACATGGGTAGTGGGTACCTATTTTCATACAACTGAATGCTGAAGTTTAATGGTCATCATACACAGTGCTTCTGATCTGCTCATCTTTACAAATGGTCATTTCATGCTGCATTACCCTATAAACCATCTTGCTCTTATACTGTGTATTTTTCTACATTAAAACCCATGTACAACCATACAGTTTTCTCAAATAATACCCACCATAAGTTCTGTTGAAGGATTTTCCTGTTTTTCTTGTTTCTTTTTGTCTCTCCGTCTCTGAAAAATCATTTCATATCATTTAATATGGGATGAAATACAACAAATAAATCAAGTATTAAATTTATAAAGCTATTATATCATACAGTATCCATGTGTGGGAGACAGGCAGCCCCACCCCCAGGTACAAATTCCCCAGGACAAAATCCCCCTAATGTTTGACATATGTATGTACCACTTGATCAACAGATCCACAGCTACAGATATGGGTCGTAATTGCCATAAATATGTTTTAAAATGTGCCAATTTCAATATAAAAACAAACGTATATTTGTATCGGTACGAATAAATAATGTTTAAGGACATACCATTACCATGGTTGATTCAATAAACTTGCAAAATTGCATATGGACATTCAATAAACTTTGTGTCAGACTATCTGTAGTTCCGCAGTTCCAACCAGTCTTTTTCTGATTTTTCTGCAAATGGGGCTGCTTTCATTATAGACAACTGTGACTTTTGAAACAACTATTATTGTTCAATTGCTAGAAATGAGTCTTATAATATTACTTTCTTACAACTTTGCTTTATCATTTTTAACAAAGAATGATTTTGAACATGTTACAAACTCTGTTAATAATCAAGTTTGAATGCTGACAATATGAGCATCTTGTAAAATAAGCTTCCCATAAAGTTTCATCAAATTCAAGCTGGTAGTTGCTGAGTGATAGCCTAAACAGGATCTGACCCATGTCACAGTAATAGTATATAGATAATAGAGCTATAATTCTGTGAAAAATCATATAGAACATGCTGATGATATGCGCATCTCCTTTTGAAAGTAAAGCTTCCCATTGAATTCAAGCTGGTAGTTACTGAGAAATAGCCCTGATATGATTGAACCCATGTCACACTCTGGTATATATATAAATGAAATCAGTGAAAAATAACCCAAGCCAAAATGTGCTGATAACATACACATATTTTTTGGTTAAGTTAAGCTTTCCATAAGATTTCATTGAATTCATGAAGACAGGTTGCTGTCATGTCCAAGCTGTTTCTAAGTGACTTATCATGATCAGGTCTTTCACCTGAAATATGTACCTTTTTCTTTGCGCGTCGTTTTTCTGCTTTTCTCTTCTCCTTCTCCTCCTCCGTAATCAACTCCTCAGCATTCCGGCTGATCTCCTGGTAACAAAAACATTCACAGGGGAATTGCATTGGGAAACTTAATGTAATGGATATGTCATACCATACAAATAAGAAACTATTTACAAGGGTTATTTTCACCCAGTGCTTTTAGTGCTTGTAACTCTCTTTCATGCTCAGAAAAATTAATAGTATACAAATCGAAAGAAGCCAATCTGCAATATATCTCTGAAATCACTAGCACAGACACACACATTTGAAATCAAATCTAATGTTTTCATGGACATTGTCTAAAGGCGAGAGTATTCTAGTGGTATAGCTGTCCAAAAGGTTACAGGTTCGATCCCCACCAGGGGTATCTCCTCATGGCCTCTCAAAAACACCAGAACTGATTCAATAAACTGTCAGCTTTCATTACACCTAGTATTGAACTAAATTGTGTCTGAGCATACAAGTTTCTGGAGAAACAAGTTCTGGGTAACCTGACCAATATCGGCAAAGAGCTGTTTGCCTGTAATATTTAACTTTGTCTTAGTTAAGCCCTGTTCGAGATTGTGTCTAGAACCAAAATTAAGGTAACCTGAAACCTCTGCAGAGAGCTGTTTGCCTGTGATATTTAACTTGTCTCAGTTAAGTCCAATTTAAGCTTGACTTTGTCCAGAACCAAATTCTTGGGAACCTGACTTACCT
The DNA here is from genome assembly GCF_026914265.1 of Mya arenaria. Lineage (NCBI taxonomy): Eukaryota > Metazoa > Mollusca > Bivalvia > Myida > Myidae > Mya > Mya arenaria. Next base: position 2,346,356 of record NC_069133.1, on the reverse strand, counting down.
CTGCAGAGAGCTGTTTGCCTGTGATATCCCCTTCGTCTCTGGCTTTCTTCCAGTCCTGTTTCAGCTTTATTTTGTCCGGAAACAGGTTAGAGTATTTCACGTCTTCCTCCAGGTCTTCTTCATCATCATCATCGTCGTCATCTGATGAGTCGTACCCGGACCCGTTGAACGAATCTAAAATAACCAATAATGTTCCGATAAGGGTGAAACGTTCTAAAGTTGGATGGAAAACAAGTGGCTGACAATTTAAAAGGTTAAAGGTTCTAAATGATATTAATTAAGAGGCAGCTAAAAACCTTTCCACTTTCAACCCAAGGGTCATTACTCAATAGGTATTCTAGTCAGAGTTATGGACACTGCTAGACATTATTGTTATATTGAGCATGTGTCACAAGTTCCATGTTAATAACTAAATGATTTCAAGTTGTGGCCTACATTTTTCCCGCCCAATTATACCATAACTAGTATGGCTGTGAAAACATTTATAAACCTTTTTCTTCAAATTACAACAAGAGCGCTGCAGAGGAAATCCCATCGCTTGGTCTGTTCTTGTTTATTAAGATGAAAATGGGGCTTAACTCAACAATTATTTAAGTCACCGTTATGGGCCTTGATGCAGATAAGCGTATTGTCGCTGGCAACATGTGTTCCAACTCTCCTTTGAATATCTTTTAACTTGTTTTAGCCATTGCCCAGGTTAAAGTTTTTGCGCCCTGATGGCGTAGACAACAATGCCAACGCTTTGACAATATATCAACTTTTTCTTTGAAATACAGACAATCTTAACAGGGATAATTTGGATTTATAACTGTGCCTCAAAGACAAAGGTTTTAGCATGGTTTTTAAAAGGACAGGGTGCTGCAGAAAAAAGACATGTAGCAAAGGGAGAACAGGGCACATTGTGTCTGGACTTGAAGAATTTGAACATTTTGAATTTCACAACAATTGTAGGAATTGTGCTTAATTGAAGTTATAAAAGACTGTCAAATATGTCAAGTTTGTATGAATTTATAATAATATTTGAAGCTTTAATCAAAACAAAAGACTTTTTGTTATCCTTAGCATTTAATTCTATGAAAGCAGAAGGCTGGCCATGCTGGTCTCTATGAGGGCAGAAGTGTGCTACCAAAAAAGGACAGGGTAAAGAACCCTTCCATAACTCTATAATAATGTTGTTTAGATCATTCCACTTATGCATTACCGGTAACCTTTTCAATGCTTACAGATGTTACTAATAGTGAAAACATGTGAATAACGACTACCTGGTATAGTCATCTATTATATCACATTCAAGGCTATACATGTATAAATGTATAAAATGATTGACTTGACATCCATGACATGTACTTACTGACTTGGCGGGAAAAGAAAACCTCCTTGAAAAGTGACAGCATGTTATCCTGAAACCAGACAATATACATGGCATTAAACTTTCATAAAAAAAACCCATTATTTTTTGATTCGTTAACAAATTTTCCTTGTGACTGACTTCCCTTCAGAATGAGATTACTTATGAGTCATTTATTATTGCTTATTTTCAGTTGTACAATTCAAGTACTATAAAGTAGATCAAAAATATCCACCGCAATCTTGACTATTTATTACTAAACCTTGAGGCTATAATTTAAATAAATAATATAAAATGTCAACATTTAAGTTTATACTAATACATTGGAAATAACATAATGTTGATTCATTTAAATGATGTTGTAGAAATGCAATGAGCAAAAAACATTTTAGCACTTAGTTAGCCAAACACCAAAGACAAGCTAATGTGCTTCAGACTAAACCCACACACTCCTATACATGCTGTTGTTTTCAGTTAAAAAGGGAAATAACTCTACAAGAAGTAAAGTAAAGCCAGAGTTAAAGCTGCACTCTCACATATATACCATTTTTACAACTTTTTTTTATTTTTTGCCTTGGTAAGAGCAAATTTTTGCATAAATATCTGTAAACCAATGATAAAAGATTGCTGATAAAAGATCAGATTGTAGATTTTCAAATTTCCATTCAAAAATTATTGTTTCCTGGCTTAAACTGTTACAAACGGTTTAAGAAAAATGCATAAAACATCAATTTTTTAACTTAAATATAAAAATCTATGATCTTATTTTTGTCAGCAGTATTATATAACTGGTTTCCATGGATTTTCGTAAAAAATGGCTAATTCTAGGACAAAAAATAAGAGTTGTCCAAACGTTCAATATGTGTGAGTGCAGCTTTAAGGATTTTAACAACATATTATCTATTACAACATGTGTACCAAGTTTCATTTGAATGTCCTAAATGGTTTTTGAGATATGGTCAAAATTAAAGGTTTTACATAACAACTTGATTTGATGAATTGTATTCAATCGTGAAAATGGCAAACGTAATTGCATAGTACAGCACATGTACATAAATAATAAAATAACAATCCTGATGTCACTCTACATTGATGCGAATCGTAAAAGCAACAGTTGTATACTATTTGTAAATGTTTTCCACATGTAAACACCTGCAGCCAAGTAATACAAACACGTGGTATGATGCACCGAACAACAGTCTGTACTGTACTGTAGCAAGACAGAGGGAGTTTACACATTGACAGGTCACAATGATTTCACTTCACAGTAGGCATGACTTACTGTAGCAAGACAGAGGGAGTTTACACATTGACAGGTCACAATGATTTCACTTCACAGTAGGCATGACTTTTTTTGTATATTTATGATTTTAATACAGCAGTGTTCGAAATTCGCGGTAGCCCGATAGCCCGAGGCTACCAAATTTCAGCTGGGGCTACCGATTTTCCACAGAAACTAGCCCGACCGGGCTACCGTTTTTTCCTTGTGATTTTAAAAAAAAACCTGCCAATTAAACGTGTTACGCATCGTGTTTTTTTTTTATACAGTACGCAAAGCCTTATTATTCAAGAATGCGTCCTTCAAGGCGACTGGAGTGACAACGGCGTAGTCGGATTCACCAAAATTTACGATGATAAAAAAGCTAATTGCTCTGCTATTCAGGGCTCAAGCCATGTGCTCAATGTTTGTTTATTTAATCAATGAATATAAGCACATGTCAAAATAAATTAACGCCCAAAGTGACAAGTAATTATCGATCAGTTTCTAACCAGTAACTGTGTCTAATAGCAGCAGTCAAACTCTATGACGTCATTTAAACTCTGCCCATTATGTAAATTAACGGATAAAGTCGGCAGTTTTTGACAACAAGGATGGCTATGAAAATCAACAATGCTAAAATAGCAATATCAACATTGATATTTTGTTAATTTCATTTAAATATATTTTATTTATTAGCTAAAATAAAAAGAAAGATATTGAAGTTTTTAATGCGAACAGAACATAATCATTCTACAAAAGTTGTCTGAAATGCGGAGGAAACAGGTGCCCGCTTACTTCCTGACAAATTTAATCAAAGTGAAAGGAGAACTGTCGGATATAGTTAACTCGTTGTCTGTGTACAGTACAGTAGGGTTCTACGTGTTGTATTTTATACCTTTGAATAGCTTTGCCATTAATTTTTAAAGAACAATTATAGGAATATTGGCAATATGAACATCCATATATTTTTGTTGATATTTCTGAAACTTGAAAGTGAAACTGAAAGTTGAAAAGAGAAAAATGTCATTGCACAATCGCTGGTGCATATCGGATTTGACAAAGATGCATTGGATAACAGAACTTACAGTACATGCATAACTCTTTCCATTAAATAAATGATATGTTCAGAAAATAATTTTCTCTTTTTTCTCGTAATACCTTTTTGAAAACTTTATTAGTTAATGAACGTTTGATGACTACACTAATATAAGTATGACTATAATTTATTATTGACACATTGTTCAGATTGGGGAGCATTTATTGAAACTGTATGAGCGTGCTAGATTAGATGATCGGACTCGTTGCGGAATCGTAATTAAACTTCCAAAAATTATTCCGAACGAGTGAAATTTTTAAGGGTTTAAGTTTGGGCTAATGAAATTGGTTTCGGGCTTGTAAAATTTCCTATCTGGTAGCCCGAATGGGCTAGTGGATTAAAAGCCGAATTTCGTACACTGATACAGAATCATAGATAGAACTCAATCTACAATATTGAAACCTTTAAATAATGAACTACGTTTATTTGTTCTTGTTGGAGTGGTGATAGCAGTACCCAATTATCCACTGCTAATATAACTAAATCCATCAATATTGTTGTGAGTTACGTCCCTTTGAAGTTAATAAAAAACAAAAAAACACCTTCTTCCATTTATTTCTCTATTAAAGCAAATAGGCCAAAATGTCAGAAGCCTTTTACTATAGATTGGAGACTTTTTTTTAAAATTGAATTCTGGGACAAAAAAGTGTGTCCTGTACACAGTATAACAGTTTTATGACAGTTTTATCTTGACTTTTTTCCGTTATAAAAACCAAGCCAAGCTAACATTTAATAGTTATATTCACTCTCAGCGCTGTTACCTACCAGTGTCATGGTGTCGGTGTTTTCAGTTGTTGTCAGCCTTTTATAACTCTTGCTGACCAGTTTGAACTTCTGAAAATACACGAAAATAACACTCAACATCTGAACTTCATGGCAGCAACTATTTCATAAATATCAAGTCCATTCCATTTGTTGAAAGCATAACAAAATATCATTCAACCATCCACTGTTCTTATCGCAGCTATGGGGCGGGGCAAAGCCTTCAACATGTGAAAATGCTACTCTCATTAAGCAATGCTGTTATACATGCTAGTCATATTTCACTGGTTGTTACCTTAAATCAGGGTAATCTTTCTAAGACTGTGTCTATCAGTATGTTTACACTGTGATATTAATACTATTAAATGAATGTATTAATTCAGCAAGAAGACCATACTGCAGTCATGAGTTTCATGATGTTATACATATTTAAGGTAAATTATGAAAAAATATATATGACTGTCCCCTTTGGCACCAATGGTGATCACCAACTAGAACCCTGTTACACTTCAGGGACAAATGTACAGGCTGTGTCTGCCTACAAGACTGTACATGTACGTACCGTGAGAGCTTCCTGCGAGTCCTTGTGTTTGTCTGGGTGCCACTTGAGTGCAAGACGCTTGTAGCTTGTACGGATCGAGTCCTGGTCAACACCTGAAATACAGATTAGCAGATATAGCATAGCACATGTCGAAACTACATCAAACTAGAGCTGAGCTGTCACAACAGTAAAGAAAACCCCTGAATGGCGGCTGGACATAGGAATTGCAAACTATTTCTTTGAAATGAAGCCATAACGCAGAGGTAATTGAACACTGAAATTCCACTCATCATGCTTACTGGTAACCAATGTGTGTTGTTGAATTAAAATGCATTAAGTAATTCAGAAGTTACTCGTGCGCGTAATGTCCCCGTAAAATACAATTTTTACAACTGTCCAATAGTTACTAAGATGCTCTTATCCTGATTTCAGGGTCAATCCTGAACTTAATAACCCCCAATGCTAAGAACTTTTTTAAATAACACTTCAGTACGATATGGAGATACATTTGGACTAGAGCACAGGGGGGGGGGACATCTTTTTGACAAACTGTTAAGATTTTTTTTAACAAATATACAATACATATAAAACTTGAACATATATATGTACATTACATGTAACTAGCTTACCGCTCATCAAAAAACCCAGCTGTGTATATGTCCAAATATACTTTCATATTGTACAGAACAATGTATCTTAATATCCATAAATATATGTTCCTCATGGATATGCCTTTTCATTCAGAAGTAAAATAATTAATGGTACATACTAGGAGTTGATGGTAAGTCCACTTTCCCATGAAGGAAATAATACCAATTAATGTCAATTTTTAAAGACAAACCACATACTTCAAAATCAGCTTTAAGTGAACAAAACTATTTTTGACTATAAATCATCGCTGCTTTTCCATATTGCATGTACTTATGAAAAGATTTATGCTTCCTCTATACCTAGGAAGGGGGTTTCTTTATATTTATATATGGAAGGGTGCTGCAACCTATCCACTTTGGAAGTGGCACCTTTCTACCTCATGGGCACCATTCTGCCTTTATAGAATTAAATGTTTGGATTAAAACTTTAAGTTGACAGTTAAAACTTAACATTACTTCTACTAAACACAATTTCTAGCATTTTCTGTCAAATTCATAATATTTAAGTTTTACACAGACCACAATGTCCCATTTTGTCAACAACACCCCTTCCCCTTTCTGCAGCAACCATGTATTTTTTTAAATGTGGCTAAAACCCTTAGGCCTACACACTGATACATTTTGGTAAAAACACCTATTACCTTTGTACATAATTATCAATAACAAAATGCCAACGTAAACTTGACTCATTGATCTTAATTATTTCAGTCATTTGTTAAGTATTTCTATATAATTAAACAGTACAGGAGTTTTTGCACCCCACATGTTGGTACTTTTTTCAGTGATGTTTATGATATTCGGTACTGTTCCAAATGACAAAAATTATATTATATAGAAATTTGCAATAAGAATATTATTTATTCAATAGAATACGTTCTGTTAAAAAATGTAGCTTGAAGTTGATTGTTGTTGATGTTAAAAAAAGCCTCAATAAAATGGTAAGAATAAATATTTGAGTCTATTCAACCTACATCGTACATATATTATCTATAAAAATTCCACATTTTGTAAAAATGATGCGTAAATTCCTGATTCCATGAGAATATGTCATCTTCTCAAAATACAGAAGAAAAAACTGCAACTTGTTCTGCTTACTTGCATTTAGCACTCCCCTAATCAAAGATTTTATAAATCTAATATTAAACAAGGATATACTCACACAAAAAATATCCTTTGGCAGTCTAACACTGTTCAGACTCCAGTGAGATCAATGACTACCAAAAACATTATATCCACATTGAAACACATATGTAAACCCAAACCACAAAACAACGCTCTCCTAAACTCTTTCATGTAAGTCTCAACAAAAGTTTTACTGATAAGATGGGCAGCCAATATTTAGGTTATCTCGTACTGCATGGTGTTCATGTTTTCTCCCTTAGCTGCCGATTTGTTTCAATTAAATGCAGTCTGGTTTCATTTCACATCAATCCTACTACTCTTAAAAGTATGCAAAGGGCTAATTGATTGTCAATGAACTGTAACTTTCCTATTGTAAGAGAATACTCCATCTTCACAGTAAGTAGATAATTTAATTATAGATCAGCCAGGAAATCCTGAATAAATTATTATTATTTTACAACTTCTATTCAATAAAATAAAAAGATAAAGGGTCTTTTTTTGCAGATTTTATATTGGTGACAATTATTCTCAAACTTTGTTAAAAAGGTTGTACTGAACATCTCTTGTTAGTGGTCAACATATTTTTTTGTCTAATGAGAAGGCAATATACATAAATTTTGCCAATACATTTATATCAGTAAGTCAGCAGCTGCCGCAGTTATTGATTTAATCCAGGGAACCAGTAGATATAACAGTGGCTGGCCCACTTAGTGAGTAGTTTACACAATATAATGTAGACCAATAAAAAAATAAAAGGTTGTTAGTACTATGTACTTACACAAAATATATGGTTATTCAATTTTGTCACATCAAACCATTCAAAGCACGAACAACCTTTAACCTTAGCTTAATCTGTTACAAATCGTTGTTGACAAGTATCTTAATAAATAACATTTCACACATATAAAAAAATATGTCGAAACATATAAAGCGTAAATAGATCCCCTTAAAGTTCATTTTCCCTAAATGAATAGAACATAGGCATTTGAAAATATAGTTAAAACTTACATTAAGCTAATGTTGGGAGTTAAATAAAATCATCATAACATGTCAAAAATTTCCAGTGGTACATGTGTATATCATTTCACTTTTTAGGCCTAAACAGGAATGTAATCAAGCTTGTTGCTTTAAGAATACATCAATTCTTCAGTACAAAAATTGTTAACAGGACTTATTTTTTAATGAAATAACTATTTTTCCAGCTTTAGCATTCAGAATGGGGCCCCAAATTGGTCAGAGGAAAACACTAGCACATGAATACAGTAATGCAAGAATTCACTGCATTCTTTTCATAAAATAGAAATTGGTGAGTGACTTCAGTTTAGGAAATGGGACCTGGCTATAGGTCTGACCTAAGGTCTTGTTATTCTGTGTTCTTCCTAAAAATTTTGGGAAACCAAGCTAAGACTGGGAAACACCAAATTAATACTTTGATCTACGGATTGGGCTGAAAATAATGAAATTCTTTGGTCCATCTTAGGTAGAGGTTATTTGTGATGCAGGGATTTCCTGCCACAGACAATCCAAGTTTCTAACACAAATTTTGAAGCCAGGGTCTCCCATTTTGAACATACAGTACACAGTACACATCACGAGTAAGACCCACTTTTCGTGTTCACTACGAGGACTAGAGTTGGTGATTGCAGGTCTCCTCAGTGGGTAAAAATGTTTCCCTTACTTAAAACCCTCAGAGTTCTTCCACATTGCTTATTTATCACAGTGGTTTATATGAATGGTAGCGTCGGAAATCGAATATGAATATGACCCCGCGGTGGAACTCAACATCTGATGAGATAAGCAACAATTATTTATGTCCTCTGGACTTCAAAAGTTATTCGTTTTTATCCTTATGTACATTTTAAGTCACATTAGAGTTCTTGCCAACGATTTATCTGTATATGTGTGTTAACACCAAATAAATATTGTCTTGGATGGTTAATCATTAGCATTAAATCATTGATATATTGCCTCTGTTCATATTTAATCATAAAACAGCTGACATTTTACACGATTCTGAACCATGACCCTTAATGTCATGCATGTGGGCAATACAATGTAGCATATAATTATATGATATTTACTATTGGTGGTTAAAAATAGCTACTGATGTTTGCTGATGTTTTAGGGAATTTTCCACAGAAAATGCCTTCAATTATGTGCCGTAAACATTGGCTACAGTCACTTTTAACCGTGATTTTCCAAAAATCATTTAATAGCAACATAGGCCGTTTCAGGCGATGAATTTATCTGACAATATAAACATTTATACAATATCAAATAAAATGCCCTAATATTCAGTCATGATATAATCAAACATAGTCAAAAAGAACAAAATTCATGTTCTGAAATGCTTGTGCAAATGACAGCATATCTTGTGGTAAGCTAACAAATATTTTCTTGGCTGTCCATCTGAAAAATCAATTTAAAGGGCAGAGGAACAACAATAACAGCAATTAACTGTAACCATTATAAATGATTGAAATTTTTATTAAAGCGACACTCATTTTTAAAATCAATGCATACACATAACAAACATAAATTTTGAGTGAAAAACCTTGAACAACTTACTAAATAATGCATTAATGGACATTAATTATCTAGTAACAAGATTATGATGGTGTATTTAATAGCTGTAGATGCAAAATATTAAATGATTGGTGAGTGCTTAAAGATTCACAGTGATATCTATCAACTCATAAGGTAGAAATTAAAATACCGTCTTTTCTGCACCTTTCTTTCAAATTAAAAATGGTATCCTTCATAAGAACCATTGTTTTCAATATTTATTCATCCTTTTAAGTAAATTAAAATGTGGTACATCTTATTATGGAGTCAGAGTGCATCTTTAAAAATAATAATTTACTAGCGTAGATTCTTATCAAGTGTTCACAAGGGTAACCCCTCCAAGGAACACCGCATTCATAATTCTTTGGTCGACTGACAACTTTTCAATGACTTCAAATTTAAACACAGCAAAACGCTGAAAGTCGATAAATTCATTGCATTAGCTGCAATAGCTAGATCTGCAGAGAGAAAAAGAAAATGGGTCTAACTTGTTGAGTGTACTGTAGTGTGCATCCCTGGGACCCCTTACATATGGTATTATTAAGTGCAAACAGTATATTGTGACCACATTTAATTACCAGAGAAACCTTGTTTAGTCACTAAAGCATAATGGTCAAGGACTTTGAAAATAATGCAATTCATAAAGGACTAAAATGGAAACTCAGGATAACTTAAAACATTTGATAATTAGAAGCTTTTAGGTCACCCTCGGCATCCTCAAGTTAACACTGTTTTAATGTATAATGTTCACTTAATTGTAAGAACAAGTCTGAATGAGAAAAAACCCAAAAGGTTTACCGTTAAACAAGCCCAGGTTGATTTGGGCTAGCCAAAATAATAAGCGTTTAGTGAACTCTTTTAACATTTTGATATTCATTTTGTTACCTAAACGCCACAAGTTGACTGATCCATACCAATGTAAACTACATTCTTCAACTGTAACTCCACAATACTTAACACTTCACTGTTAAATAAAAACAAAAGTTACACATTAATTATTTTTAGCCAACACCTTTCTCTTATTAAACTTAGGTGTTTAATGAAACACAAATAATAAGTCTAATTCTGATCGACTTCAGTCAACAAAGCATCGCCATTTTGGAACTACTAGCAGGTGTCCTTTATGTTTCCGCTCAATATATTTAGCGCACTGGGATCTGTCATTCTTGGCTAGAAAAACAACAAGTGGGATATGGATGCATAGAGTCGCCAAATAAAAAAATCGTCAAAGACTCTGAAGCGGCTATTTATATGGACTAGATATGGTCATGCAGGCTTTGCTAATATTGTTCACAACACCACTCAGTCTTTTTTCTTATACATTTATCAGTAAGCCATGTATGGAGTCGAGCATCAGCTACACTGACTTAAATCAAATGTCACAACTATGTCAATAGCAATGATTGTAATAAGACTCATGGGCATCCATATATGCTCAATGATCAACAGTGAACTACGACCTCAAGTAGTCCAAATAATTGTACGTTGACGGATTTTTTTTAGATTTTTGATATGGCAAATCCTTCACGTACAAATTGTTTAGTATCAAAAGTGGGTAGTTGTTCCGATCAGGATTCCGGGTTAAAGCATATAGCGTCTATAAAATATCATAAAAACAAGAAATATTACCAGATAATGTTATTTAATATTAGTTCCGTACGCACACAAAAAAATATCCATAAAAAATTATGAGTTTGACGGCTTTTCTTCATTTCATTCTGTCAAAACATAACGATATATACATGAAGGGCACCTGCAAGGCTTCAGGGCACAGTTTTAAATCGCTCGGAACATTTCGGCCATAGCCGAGTTGTTACGATTGTATAACAAGGTCTATCTCGAAGCTTTGTCAGAGGAGGCCGAGTTATTACGATTGTATCGAGTTGTTCCCCTTCGCATAATTGTCATTTGTGTCAGTCAACTTTCGTTTTAATGGAAAGGTAAACAACTTGTTTTAATGCATTAAATGCTTGTTTAGTGCAAAATAACGTTTCACTTACATGGTAAAATATGAATTTAACTCTTTTATGATCAATTTCAACCATAAAATACTTCACTTAAAACAATTTCAATATTTTTAAAACACCCCCGTTTTTTGCAAATTCCCGTTTAGAAGTTAGGGATTGGAAGAATCCCGTATAACACGTCTATTCTTTTAGACTACGACCTCAAGCTGCCAACCACTGCCAAACTTGATCCAAATTTTTTTTTGGTTATAGCTCATCTAATTGAATATAGTCATGTAAAAACGTATAAAATTATGCATAGAATGTAATTGGCCAGGGTTTCAATATCTTAAATCATAAATTTCATCTAAAAAGACCAAAAATATGAAGTTATCATTCCAAAAATGACCAAATCTATCTTTTGTGACGATTTGTTCGTCATTTCGTTGCATTTTTCTTACCAACTGGTAGCTCTAGTATCTCGTATGCCTCTTCTCTTGATAAACCCATAACTGGGAAATATGATTTGATAAAATGAGTTCAAATAAGTTGTATTTGTTATTTTTCTTTCAACAGTCGTCCATATTAAATCTCCTTGCATGTGCGATACTCACGTGATATTTTACGAGAACTTGCGCGAATGAACGAGAAGTAAACATTGTCTGACATTTCGGCGGGAACATATTGCGCGAAATTTAAACAGGTTTTCTAGCTATTCGCTTTTTTATTTGGTCCAAAAGAATTGTTTAAGATGTTCTTGTACTAGTGCTTTCTCTTCTATTAAAGATCATTGTTATATTTGAAATAAGCCCACCTTTTTAGAAATTATAACCCCATCGGTAACATAGTTCCGAGACCATTAAGTTTTATAAACCTGTACCTAAAATTTCAACGGTTCAATTTAAGTCCTATTGTAGGCATTTTGTTTTATATATTTTTAAACAGCAATACGCAGACAAATATTTGTTTGGACATATTTTTTATTTGTTCTTTAAATCTGACAATATATTTGAACGAAGACAACGCGTTTCGGTAAAATCTTGGAGTAGGGTATGGGTCCCAGGTATTTAACGAAGCAATTTCTGTTAAGGCGTACGAAGAAATGGGTCTGGACTTGGACCAATAACAAAGTGTAATCCTAGGGGCGCATCCAGGATTTGATGTAAGAGGGGGCGTAGCTTAGGAGCGTTCACACAACCTTTTAACTTGATATGAATTTGGTGCATTTTGGGCGTATTTCTTTACTTTTTTTTCTATATAGAAATAAAGTAAACTGGAAAGATTTCTTTTTGGAAACAGTAGTGTGGATTTTTTTTTTGCATTTCCTAAAAAAAATGTGCAATTTTTGAGTGAAAATGTTAAAATTTGACAATTCAAAATCAATACATACGTGTACATGTATATAAACAAACATAAATTTTGAGTGATAAACCTTTAACTATTTACTATATAATGCACTCATGGAAAATATTGCCGATGAATTACTGCTAACAAGCTTGTAACCGTGTATTTAATAGCTAAAAACGCAAAAATATTAAATGATAGGTGAGTGCTAAAAGATTTAGTGCGATCTACTGTCGCCTCATAAGGAAGAAATACCGTGTTTCTGCACCTTTCTTTCACATTAAACGCGGTATCCTTCTAAAAAAACATTGTTTTCGACATTTATTCATCCTTTTTGGTAATTAAAACAATTGTATTAATTCTGAATCTTATTTGAGACTAAATAGTGCACCTTTAAAGGTTCTACCCTGATATATAGATTGGTTTGGTAAAGAATCCCGGTACTTCAAGAAAAAGAAGTTCTAAATGCTTGTAGGCTTACCTACATGTAGGTCTACCCTAATTTTGGCCTTATTGGTCAAGGGTGGGTCTAGGATTTAACACCGGAAGTTGACTCATTATTTGGTTGAAATCACAAGTCAAAAGTCTTTATGTGACCAAATACAAAAATAACGATTTCGGTCAAAGTCCTGGTCAGTACGGTATCTTGCACCAGTCACCCGGGTAAAATCCCCGCCCTTCGGGGACGAACTAGCTGGTGGTAAAATCCCCGCGAAATGCCCCCGCTCTCCAGGGACTCTACGTTAGGCCCATTCCCCGGTATATTTGGCGCAAAGACAAAACCACCCATTCACCCGGAACTACGGGGCCACCTGGAAGTTAAAAACACGGCCCATTTCCCCGGCTATTCCCGGTATACCCCCGGACCTGGGGTGCCGTGGTTACAAGTGACTGGTGCATAAGTCACCACTATGTTCCATTTTTACGTACCGCCTCATGGTCTAACGCTTATACCCGGGGACGTATTTTGGTTTCGTATTTTAGCGTCCAGTATTTTTCCGATCAATGTCTTTAGAAGTAGATCTATTTGTCCAATGATCATCAAATTTGGCCACTGGAATGTGTTTATGCATAATATTTCGAACAATTTCGATTACCAGCCATATCTCTCTATCCACTCTAGCGATATCGTTCTTTAGGCGCACATACATGATAATGCATTACATTTTATTAAAAAAAAAAACCACTATAGTGTGCCCTAGAAATTACCTGAAGTCGGTCTCGTCCGATCAATAACTTTGAAAGAATTTGTCCAATCATCACCAAATTTAATCAGAATGTCTATGGGCAGAATATCTCGGTTAGGTAACATAGGACGGGCGTAATTTTTAACATCGATGCATCAAAATGATTCCAACTTGCCATATTATCGTCAAATACATGTTTACGTTGAGTTTATGAACAGCCACTGGCCTTAATATTTGTAAACCCCTTACCTCCACTTACAGGGCTTTTTCTGCCCATTTTGGAAAAAAGACCCTAGCCACTTTGGGAACTTTTGTGTCGTGAAAATGCCGAAATTGGGAAATTTGATAGTAAAAAGAAAAAACTGTCTAGTCTCCTGCGAAATTAGGAAATGATTAAATATATGTTTATTTTCCCTTTAAAAGATCCAAAATGGTGGAAATATCAATCCTTGGGGTGTAAATATATATTGCAACAAATCATGACAGAAAATAGTTCATACTGATCTCTGAATGTGATGAAAATCAATGATTTCCGAGTTTGTTTACTATCGGACCCGTGGCTACTATAGAAAAAGCCCTGATTGTCTTAGATCTGTCAAATTTCCTTCAAACGTTTGTTTTACGTTAACATTTTAAATTAATTTTGAATATGATCTAAGTAAAATTTATACAAAACAAAAAAAGTGGCTTCTATGCGAAATATCTTTAAACATGAACGTATTAAAAAGACTACATATTTTTTCTTCAGGAGAGAACTCTAAATAAATTGAAGGTGTCCATAATAATTCATCGGAAACGTATGCGCATTGTTTAAAAAAGGTATAGTTCAAACGATTTTCTTGCACATTGATAATTACAATAACGTTTCCTCTTTTGGTGTACCTTGTAACCAAGACTTTGAAAAATGAGAAACCTTGCAAAACGTTTGTTCTTCAGTATTTATCAGACTGTATAATATGTATATAAAAGTTAATGCGCTCAAGTTTGTTAAAATCGTTTTGTACCAAAAATGGAAAACAATACTTAAAGATCTACTTGAAGATCAACTTCTCGAAAGGTACAGAAATTGCAAGTATAGCAGTGAAATTTGCTCTTTAATTGTAGTTTCCTTTGATTTATTCCCTGATTTCTCTTGCCCTATCCAAAATGGACCGGGATTGGCCATGCAACGGGTTCTTTGGCACCGCCTTATCAACGTTCGTAGGTCATAATTATATTAGCATCTTCGAAAATATATATATAAGTGGAAGTTCCTTCTATTTCAGAAATAATAGTTGGATCGGTCAGTTTAGTCTAAGAATCTTTGGTTTCGGTAGTAAAGTTAATTTTTATTTAAGTTATATTATTATTATTATTATTATTATTATTATTATTATTATTATTATACCAGATTTGTTGAGCGCCCTTTTCATAAAAAAATACGTTCAAGGACGCTTTACAATTAAACATGTGACATATCGCAGATATGTGGAAATCACCAAAAGTGACATATTTTAACATATTAAACCAATTCAAGTGAAACTCATATGTTGTAAAAAAAAACACACACACACATAAAGTGTCTTAAAATGCTATATGCAATAAAATAAGCATAAAAAAGTAAAATGAGAATAAGAAATCAACAACATGAAACCAAATATATATATAGTTACTGTAGTTCTGTATCGTAAAAATAAGTAGGGATAAAAACAGTCACAGTTCTTATCTATACGTTGTAGGAAGTTTTGAAAAGTTGTGTTTTGAGAGCTCTTTTGAATGAATTAAGTGATGATTCTTTTCTGAGAGTGTCCTGGAGAGAATTCCATAGTTTTGCGGCAGCAACTTTGAAACTCCTATCACCGTAAGAGACCAGTCGACATTTTTGTGGCACAAGGGTGGTTGCTGCACTTGCTGATCTCAGGTTTCTAGTTGGCACGTAAACCTCTACTAAGTCGCTCATGTAAACCGGTGACTGACCATGCAAGGTCTTGAAAGTTTGAATGATAATTTTATATTTAATTCTATCTTGTATTTGAAGCCAGTGAAGGTCTTTAAGGATTGGTGTTATGTGTTCAAAACGGCTTGTTTTCGTAATGATACGTGCAGCTGTGTTTTGAACAATTTGCAGTTTGTTCGTTGTTGATTTCGGCTGAAGAGAGCATTGCAATAATCTAACCGTGATGTCACAAGCGAGTTTATGAGAGTCTTGGTGGCATCAGCGGTCAAATATGGCCGAATGTGACCAATCTGTCGTATCTGACCATAGCATGTTCGAGTCACCGAATTAACATGCTGGTCCATGTGCATGTTCGAATCAAGCGTAACACCAAGGTTTCGAACAGTTTTTGATGGTTTTATGCTCGTATCGCCAATTTCCAGTTCTAGATTTTCAACAAGTTTGGAGTGTTTTTGACTTGAAAAAAGAATTAATTCAGTTTTGTCTGCATTCAATTTTAACATGTTTGAATTCATCCATGATATGATTTCTTTTAGGCATTGTTCAACTCGTGTGATTGTGACTACCTTTGATGCTTGGTCAGTTGGTTTAAACGAAAGATAGAGTTGGGAGTCATCTGCATAAAAATGGTGGTTTAGACGATGGTTTTTACAGATAGACCAGACCGGCTTAGTGTACATCGTGTAGAATTTTGGGCCCAGTACCGATCCTTGAGGAACACTGAATTTCATAACTGGACCGGTTCAGAGAGTTTGCCGTCGATGCATACCGTTTGGTAGCGGTCTGTTAGGTATGATGCGACCCATTGACGAGGTTTATCTGCAAATCCAAAGTCAGATTCAAGTCTTTGAAGAAGGGTGTTATGGTCAATGGTGTTAAATGCAGCCGACAGGTCCAGCATCACGAGTACTGTAACATCACCTGTGTCTAATGATTCAAGAATGTCGTTTTGAACTTTTACCAATGCCGTTTCAGTTGAATGAAATTTCCTGTATGCTGACAGGTTTGTTTCATGTAATTGATTGTTTGTCAAATGTTCCTCAATTCTTCTGTTTACCACTTTTTCGAGGATTTTTGAGAGATATGGCAAATTTGATACTGGTCTGTAATTCTTGAGTATGTTTTTGTCAAGACTATGCTTTTTTAACAATGGCCTTATTCGTGATGCTTTAAATGATTTAGGCACGATTGAACTTTGAAGCGAGCTGTTAACAATTTTCAGCACAATTGGTAGAAGTTCGTTTATACACGATTTCAAGAGCCATGTAGGAAGAGGGTCTAGTTCACAAGACTTGTTAGCTGACTGTTGAACAAGCTTTTTCACCTCCTCCTCTGTTGGTGGAATGAAATTATCCATTCGCGCAATATCACGTACTTCTGTGCGTCGATCTTCTGGTACTGATTCACTCTGATGCTGAGATGAAATGTTCGTTCTGATTGTTTCTATTTTATCTATAAAGAAATCGCTGAACTCCTGTGCTAGAACTTCTGGTTTCTTACCCGGTGGAAGTGCAACTTCGCTTGGGTCATTCAATAAATGTTTCGTTAATTTGAACAAACTTTTTTGGTCCCGTTCACTTGATTCTACTTTCTCTGAGTAATAATCAATTCTTGCCTTTTTGAACATTTTGTTAACGATTGCGCATTGGTTCCTAGACATTAAATGGTCCACGTTGAGTCTTGAAATCTGCCATTTACGTTCTAGCTTACGCTTCACATGTTTGGCACCGTGAAGTTCCTCCGTGTACCAGGGACAAGATGGTCTCAATGTCATGGTTTTTAAACACAATGGCGCGTGATTTTCTATTAAAGCTGAAAGTTCACTATTGTATGATGAGACAAGAGTGTCTGCATCTGACGTGCTCTGAGACAATTTCAAAAGATCGGATGATAGAATATCAGCTTTGAATGAATCAACGTCAATCGACCGAAGTTTCCTGTATTTATAGTTTTCTTTACCGGAGGGGGCTTCGCTGCAAGCGAAGTTGTGACGTTGACCTTATAATCAACAAATTATTTGATCCTTATTATATTTTGCCATACGCTCATTGATAAAGGGTTCCCATATAACTTGCTCATATATCCATAGGAAAATGACATCTCAGTCTCGATAGTACAACTCGCCACGTTCATTCCAGCACAGTAAACCCATCTCACACGTGTGAAATCTATCACTATCTATTAAAAAGTGAATCCACTTGAAGTTGAAGATTGCATTCGTTTCCTCAAAAGTGGTACGTAAGGCTTATTGTCCTGACCTAATTAATAGTGTTGTTTTAAAGTGATACTCTTATTCAAAATCAATACATACACATGTATTACAAACATAAATTTTGAGTGATAAACCTTTAACTACTTACTAAATAATGCATTTATGGAAAATATAAATTACTTTTAATCACTCAAAAACTATGTTTGTAATACATGTGTATCCATTGATTTTGATTAAGAGTGTCACTTTAATTGTCCCCAGGACAATTACCTGACTCCATATATTCCCTACAACTTTGGTTCATGAACGTGTTTTGATAAACAGTGCAATAAATTAAAAAAAAAAAATTCCATTACATCTCTGGAAAACATTGACTATATAGATACGCATTTTATGATTATTATTCATAATGTATGTGATGTAATGGTATACGTTTGCATACAAATGTATTGTTTGAATGGGAAAAAAAAAACATACAGAGCAAGCCATATAAAGCATGTTTTTATTAAATGTAAGAGTTTACTGTCACAGTCACAACACCGTGGTCTGAATGCAATTGAAAACACAAGAACAAATGTTTAATAAAAGTAAATAAATAAACAAATTGTTAATAAAATTATTCAAACCTGCGTAATGATTTACATTAATAACATGACAACTGGCAAAATGTCCAGCGTAAAAAAAGACGATGGAAACTACATGGACAGCCCAGTTATCTATATTTTAACCAATATCACTTTTAAACGCGCATTGATTAGGGACAAACGACCACCAAACAAAGACTACGCTACAAGTCAACAACCATACAAAATTATAAATCACAATATCGTAATTGGTAAATGTTCCGGTAAATATGACAATACTCAGACGCGATCCGTCTATTCACACACAGAATATGCAGACACGATCCATCTTTTCACACACAGAATATGCAGACACGATCCGTCTTTTCACACACAGAAGATGCAGACACGATCCGTCTATTCACACACAGAAGATGCAGACACGATCCATCTTTTCACACACAGAAGGTGCTGACACGATCCGTCTATTCACACACAGGAGATTTGGACACGATCCGTCTATTTGCACACAAAAGATGCGGGCACAATCCTTCTGTTTACTCACAGAAGATGCGGACACGATCCGCCTATTCACACACAAAAAGAGGCGGACACGACCCGTCTATTCACACAGAGGAGATGCGGTCACGACCCGTCTTTTCACAAACAGAAGAGGCGGACGCGATTTGTATATTCACACACAGGAGATGCGGTCACGACCCGTCTTTTCACACAAAGGAGATGCGGTCACTACCCGTCTATTCACATACAAAAGATGCGGGCACGATCCGTCTATTCACATACAGAAGATGCGACCACAACCCGTCTATTTACATACAGAAGATGCGGGCGCGATCCGTCTATTCACATACAGACTATGCGGAAACGATCCGTCTACTTACACATATGAAATGCGGTCACGACCCGCTTATTCACACACAGAAGATGAAAAAAATCTGATTTTTGACATCCAACATAAAGCAAACGATACTGGTTGTCAAAAGCAAGACGACTCGGAACAACTCGTAATTCACTGTGAGATTATTTTTTTTTAAATCACCGTTAATCGAAACAGTATATACATAAGCTGTATATGTGTTTTTCTTGACAGCCTACAACGAAGAACTCGCCTGCGTATATATATCATATATCATGTCTGTCACACTGTGTAGGTCTTCTTGTTCAATCAATGTCCTGACAGATCCACTTTTGGTGAATTCCTTCAAACCACTGCCGCTTGCAAACAGAGACCCTGTGTCTTCATCAAACGCATAGCATGTACTTATATCAGCCTTTTCAACTAGAGTTTTCCTGATATTGCCAGAATAATTGATTTCTTGAATGTCTCCCGTCTCCCTATTTTGTACAATAATCGCTTCCTTGTACCAATGAACGAGTCTAGCAGGAGAGGGTACCGGAATTTCGTTATATTCTTTTCAATTTTTAAAAGGCGTTGGGTATATGCGCATATGAAATTGTAGTAATCACTTAAAAGAAACAACTTTCCATGATATGATGCGTTTATGACTTTATGATCAAACTGAGAAAAATACTCGCTTAAAGGTTTCAAGTTGGCTGTAACAATATCTATTAATGTTACTCCTTGGGATTGGATTACTGCTAAAGTATTGTGACCAAGAAGACACATTCCAATAACAGTTTTCTTTGACCCAGTATTTATTTTTCTTATCATTAAAGGGTTTGTTGGTTGCTTTATTACACGAAATTGACCGAATTGCAAGGCAGAATCAATATTTGTAGTGTTTTTGTCTATAGAGTCAACGCATTTTGCAAATGTCTTCAGCGAAGTAAACACTGTTATTTTGTCTTGAGCCTTTTGTGCATTGAGTAGTGCCTCTTGAAAAGGTCTAATCTCGAGTAGAACTGTATCGCATGTCTGCTCTATGTTTTGATTGTTTTTCACATCTTTGTTTTTCAAGATATTTAGTTTCAATGTTGCATCTTCAGTTGGTTTGTTTATACATTCAGCTATGGCTCTTGCTTTCTTTTTCCTTTCTTCGTATTTACTAAAAACTATCTTTAGTTTATGAGTAAATGCCTTAAATTCTCCTCATCTTTCAACATTTTCAACAATATCCACTATGTTTTCCACTCCGACACAGACTGAGTGACTTATTGCTATGCATTATGAGCAACAAAGTTGCTGATGTTGGTTACACAATGACGTTATCTCTTGACCATCGTGTTACTTGCAAAGGGCCTTTTTCTTACTAGAGCACAACTCAGGTATGTCATTGGATGACACAAGAACATGGTTTCTACATGATTTAGCCTTTTGATGACATTCAACGCATTCACAATCAGTACACCACTTCACAGTTGGATTCTTTACTCCATCCTCTCGACACGGTTGACAAATTAAAGTCCTTTCACTGACCTTACCAGCGACAGAGTCCGAATCATCGTCAGTTTTTTCCAAGTTATCTGAAAATTCGGCCATTATTTCATGTCACATCATTTTATGTCTTTCATGCTTATTCACACATGTTCATTCATGTCCCAATTCTTGTTTCTATTTGCAAACAAAAGCAGTGTGTGTGTACATAAAGTTCTATCTACCGTATGTACAACGCACGCACCGACTTATGTTTACTGATGTATACATACGAATACGAGAAGGCTAATGTTTTATCTAATATTTGGTTAGATCAATCAATTGGTTTTTTATCATATGTGAAACATATTGTTCTTTTATTGCATAATAAGGGAATTCAAATGTTGTTGTTATTTATTACAAGGGTGCGATTCCAAAGCCGCTGGGCAACTCTCACTCTATCTAATGAAACTTGGCAGTAATGTTAACCTCAAGTTATGCAACTGGTCCAACATCAAATTGGATTACAGACACATTGAATGACTCGGTAGCCGTTCATTCACCTGGACACATCTTTAGCAAACTAACAAAACTAACAATGAATTTTGACCTATGAATTTTGCATTTTCGTTGAAGCTTTTTTAAGAGGACCACTGGATAATGACTGATAGACAAGTGTGTGTGCTAAAAGAAACAGTGTACTGGAAATATGTGTGCTGTAGTTTGTTTGGACATTGGGTTGTATACCCAAATATATATATATTATATGAAGACATACTACTACAAATATATTTATTGCTATGTATATATTTAATGGCACAAAGTCACTGCAAATACATGGTTAATATAAAAAAAACACAATACGAAGCATAAAATATACTAGATTCTATTAAAATTTAATTTAAATAAATTAAGTGGAACGCCTGAACTAAAATCTATTTTAAAATTAATACCTAACATAAAAAGTGGCACTGACAAATTAAATGAATATTTTATGAAATGAATATCAACAGAAATGAGGCAATATATAAAACAAGAGGCCCATGAGGGCCTATGCTCTGAGGACAGAAAGTACTGTAATCATATTAGTTGCATGAACTATTTTAATATGTAAGTAAATAAGTAAAGGTCATCTGACAAAAATAAATTGCATTCAAAACTGTACTCACGGTAAAAATTTCATTCCTGAAGCTTTAAAAAAAAAAATTGGTCAAAAAGTCAAAGTCAAGGGTGCCAGGGGCATAATTTCAACTGTTTTACTTACGAGTCTTTATATGATGCTCCACAACAAACATCAAAGGTATGAGCCTTGTTGTTTGAAACAAGAAGATTTAAAAAAATATTTCTTAAATAAGTCTCTAGGAAACTTTTGATCCCCGGTGCAGTGCCAGTTTTGACTCCAGGGGAATAATTTGAACAACCATGTTAGCAGACCACTAAGTTTTGCCCTATTCAAAATAGCAAGTGTCTGAATAGCGGGTTCAGACTAAAAGATTTTCAAACATTGCCAATTCAAGTAAAGCAAACCTGTGAGCCCCGGGGGATGGCCAGTAATGACCCCAGCGGTATAGAACATTCAGAAGCAATTGTACTTAGATGGACGCGAACACACAGACAGATTTTCAAACATTTCCCAATTTAAGGTTACCAAACCTGTGAACCCTGGGGCGTGGCCAGTAATGACCCCGGGGGCATAATTTGAACAAACATTCACAACCTATTGTGTTTAGATGAATGCGCGAACTACAGACACTTTGGCCAATAGAGCTAAAAAATGGCCTTTGGCCTTTCAACAAGAACAAGGCAAAGTAATTCACAAAATCAACTGCAGAACCAAAAAAGCAAGTTGTCTCCCTTTAATCCTAGACTTTACTTTACATGTAAACTTGGCTAAAAATAGACAATTCGCTACTGCAGACTTTGCTTAAAATATTTTAGCATAAATAGCATTTCTTAAAACTTTCAAGGCCCATAATCTAGGCATGCATGGGCTAGTTTTTTTAAAGGAACCAAGCTCTGATGGATATCTGAATACTGTACAAGTTTTATCAAGATACAATCAAAACTGTATCTTATTCACAAACAATTGTTAACGAATGCACTGACGCACGCACGGACGCAGGGACACCCATACGGCGTACACATTACTATCGCATAAGCTCTTCTGGCCTTTGGCCAGTAGAGCTAACAATGACCTCTGAACAAAGCTGTCATATAATTAACAGCTACAAAACACAATACAACTTATTTAACTATGAAATGCCTAAAATATAAAGAGCATATTGCAGTAAAAGAGCCAGCAGTACTATCACAGCGCCGTTAGGAACTCATCAGCCACTTTCCATCGAAAACAACGTCGGATGTATATGGACGATTTACAATATCATAAATCTTTACATTTAACTAAGCTGCAAGAAGATCGCGTAGTAATTTCAGTTTAGCAGTTAACCTTATTGTCTTTACTCTAGTGATTATTGATTATGTATGCAATAATACACTCACTGGCAATCATTTTAAACTGACTTGATAAGAAAAACACGTTAAACACTACACTTAATTTATACCATTATTTGTAATTTATATATAAGAACTACTATTACTTATGTACTGGCATACATCCGAGGTTGTTTTCGATGACAAATGGCCGTGGAGTTCCGAATGTCACAGCGCGGACCCTTCCTTTAATGAGTTTAAACCAAACATCGCTCACAATTAATACAAGCTGCTTATGTAATTTTGTAATTTATCACGCAGGTAATTGGATGCAGGTACAGACAAACAGTAAATGATGCTTGCAAATGTAAATATAAGGTAAACCACGATGTTCTATAAGCACTGATCTACATCAAGTCATTTTGACAACACTTTGCATAGCCATACACTTGTAATGTCTGACACAACTGCTCGTGAGCTTCACGGACATGAAAACGAGCCATGGCGGACCGTGAAGGACATTACCAGAGTGGCCAACTCTTCTTGTTTCCCCGGATGTTTCACTCGGAGCGACTGGCTGTCAGTTGGGCCAAGGGTGTTCTACAATAAGTAATAGAGAAGTGCACCAGGACATTTACATAATGTATAACCGATGGACATTTTAAAATACATCAACCCTTTACCACGGTCTTCAAAAGGACATACACATGAAATGAAGTGTCTATTCAAACATGCTACAAGTTAGTTCATTGATATAAATAACGTTGGATTTATAGAGATAGCTTCATTCAAGAACAGTCCAGCTGCTTTAAGTCTTCCAGACTCTGGTTAACAACATCGAATTCATAGAAGCGAGCTAGAGACACTTAGAATACCCTTTTTGTCTCACTGAGTGACCTAGTGACCTACTGCTCGATCAGACATGACCCTTGACCAACCTTGACCTACATTACAAACATACAGCTTTGATAGAAATGCATCGTCGGATATGCCCCCCCAATAACCACAAACTGTTTGAAAATGCTTCATATGGCTGGTCACTAGTTTCTTGGATGCCCTCAAAAGTGATAAATTTTCCCCCCAATCATTTGACCTCAATGTGACTCATATTCGACCCATACATTTATGACCTAAATTAGACCAGGTCTCATCTAGACTGAGACTCATAGATAATAAAAATATGTCCGCAATAGTGGTAACAATGATGTTAGATAAGTTGACCGGTGACCTCTAGCGTTAACAAGCAAAATTGTATACGAACCAATCTAAAGACAAGCGAAGGAAGCCGGGAAAAACATGCCATATGTTTCTGTTAATTGGGTCAGATCATTGCGTCAACATAAGATTATTTGACATATTTCTGTATCAATCCAAGTTCAATTCGTTATGTATTGACCAATCACAATCGGTACATGTACATGTACTTTGTTCTTGGGTGATCTGCAATAAGTTTGCAGTAGACTTATGCAGGTTTGATTTGCCATGCCTGATTTACGTTTAACAAATATACTTATAGTATTGCACTTCATTTTTTTCTCACAATAACTCAATACACAATCAATGAATTAGTTAACTTACCTCGACAATATTGTTGTATCCAACAATTTTGTAAGAATAAGCATGCTTTATATATGAACCAATCTGAAGACATGCCAAGAAAGTATAGAGAAAAACAGGCCATAGATCTTCACCCTTTGGGGTCAACTGTGCAAAATTACATTCTCCAATCACAGATAAGTAGATCCAAATAGTTGGCCATGCTGGAATCCTTACCTTGCCCACGGGCAAGTATAAAAGTACCCGCATGTTAAAAATTAATTAAAATTCATTTAAACCATATTTTGTTTAACTGAGGTGGGAGAAAAGCATAAACCATGGCCGCTTGTGTAATATATATTATATATACTGACCGTTCCAAGGCGGTTCCTAACAATTCTTGCTAAACATACCTTTTTTTATATAGTAATGTTTCTTGTTTGTGATTTTTTGTTTTTATGTTTTATGTCTTTGGCGTTCACTCAGTGCCATTAAACCGGGTTTATGTTTAAACATTTTGCTACTGAGCTTGTTTCTGTATTTTTTCATAAATATTCATATCAAACCTCACACAGGGTGTTCTGCAAAAACTCTGTTTACCTCTTTTCAGCGAAAGACCCCACGCTCGGGTCTTTTTACCCATCCATGGAAAATACTTATAATCTTTAGGTCATAAAACAATTCATTTACTACATTTTCAACTTTATCAGAATAAATAAAAAAAACCCACATGTCTGGAATGTTGCTTGAATTATAGCATAAAGAGCTGCCTTTCCATCAATTTTTATAAACGAAACTGTTTGATCTTTATAATAATTTGTCATACGCTCGTTAATAAAAAAAGGTTCCCATATTACTTGCTCATATATCCATCGAAAATAGAAATAACAGTCTCGATAGTACAACTCACCACCTTCCTTCCAGCAACTCATACACTCTGCCTTAAAGTAAATCCACTTGAAGTTGAAGATTGCATTCGTATTTTCAAAATGGGTGAAGTTTATTGTCCTGACCTAATTAATGGTGTTGTTTTAAAGGAAGTCTAAAAAGCTGTCGAAGCCGCTTGCAAATCTATTAAATTACTCGCTGTTTATAGGGAAAGTTCCTCGCCAATCAACAACGCCCATGTCAGTGCATTTTTTTAACGACTGACCATTTCCTTGTTAAGCGTTCTTAGTATGGTCCTTAAACGTATTATTCATAAATATGTTTTCACTCTCTTCATTTAAAGCAATGTTATAACGACTCTCCAGTCTGGGTTTGTATCCAAAGATTTAATTGCCATTAACTAGTTTACGTGCATTTTTTTTTCTCAAGCCCCCTATGAAAGAAAAGCAATCAGGGCAGTATTCTGTGATATCTATGTACAAAGCCTTTGAGTCTGATACCGTTGTATTTTTTTTAAACTACAAAGAAGTGATATATCAGGGCTTTTTCTCATGGTTTGTGAAGTATTTATCAGATCATAGACGATGTTTTGTCCCTTCTGGAAGTTTTTCTGATACAGTACCCATCTCAGCGGGAGTTCTCCAAGGTTCCAGTTTAAACCCATTGCTTTTGTCCACATGTATAAACGGTATCGTGGACGAACAACAATTAAAAATAAGACCTTTTGAGGACGACATTACGCTATACACTGTAGTTGATAATCATTTTGAGACCGCTAATACATTGGTTTCCGATCTTCTGAAAAGAATCAACCTGTGGGCTAGGCAGTGTATAGTGTCCTTTAACTGTTTAAAGACAAAATTCCTGCTTATTTCACGTAAACACAACAAACCCTATCACTCATAAAGTCATATGTAAAATCGTATTTTATTTCACGAGTGTCATAGAAAAACAAATTTATATGATAGCTATAATAATTATATAGTTTTTCTATGATCACGATTATATATAATAGCAGATGACGTAGCTGTATATTTTCTATTTCGGATTTGTTGAGAAAAAGTTCTCTGATATTCTTTTTTAAAGTTAATTATTTGCTCGTTTTTTAGTGCAAAGTTGTTATGAACAGTAATCAATGAAGTTTTATTTGTGCATCTATGTTCCAAAAAATAACGAAAACACTTTTATTTTAACCAGTCTGTTTTGCTTGAAGACAGGTCGATTTCCAGGTAGTGATGAGGACCTCGCTAGTCCATCTAAATGGCCGCCCATGAGTCTTTTGACGATGTTTTTACTATGGTAGATTTGAGACTCAAATTGATATTTTCTCTGTTGTTATTTCACTGATAAACCCCATATTTCATCGAAAAGCATGGAAGAAAACACAGTCATCTAGGAAGTAGAAAACCACAAACATCTAGATGTCACTCTGTCATCTTCTGGAACTTGGCAGGAACATATTTCTATTATTAAAGGAAGGCATGAAAACGCATTATTGCACTAAGAAAATTTAAGTTTACTCTAGACTGATTTTCTCTTGAAATTATATACAAAAACAATTATTCGCCCAATGCTTGAGTACGCTGATTCTGTCTGAGAAAACATCTTGCTTTAATATTGGTCAGAAATGGTGCATATATATCAATGGAGCGAGTCATGTTCCTGTGGTCAGGAATGTTGCATACATCAAGTGAGCGATTCAAAGCCCTTGTGGTCAAGAATGGTACATATATCAAGTGATGTTCATACACCTGTGGTCAGGAATGGGGCATATATCAAGTGTTATTTATACACCTGTGGTCAGGAATAGTGCATATATCAAGTGATATTTATACAACTGTGGTCAGGAATAGTGCATATATCAAGTGATAATTATACAACTGTGGTCAGGAATGGTGAAAATATCGAGTGAGTAATTCATGCCCCTGTGGTTAGGAATGGTGCATATATCAAGTGAGTGATTCATGCGCTTGTGGTCAGGAATGGTGCATATATCAAGGGAGCGATTTAATGCCCTTGAAGTCAGGAATGGTGCATATATCAAGGGAGCGATTTAAAGCCCTTGAAGTCAGGAATGGTGTTTATATCAAGTGAGTGATTCATGCCCCTGTGGTCAGGAATGGTACATATATCAAGTGAGATATTTATGCCCTTGTGGTCAGGAATGGTGTATATATCAAGTGAGTGATTCATGCCCTTGTGGTCAGGAATGGTGCATATATCAAGTGTTATTTATACACTTGGGTCAGAAAAGGTGCATATACCAAGTAATATTCATACACATGTGGTCAGGAAATGGTGCATATATCAAGGGAGCAAATGCACATTCTTTGTGACCAGGAATGGCGCCAATATGAGATGTGCGATTGAGAGCCCTTGTGGTAAGAAATGGTGCACATTTCACGTAAGAAATTCAAAAACCATAGGACCCACGTAGACTTGGCTCAATGTGGAAACTCAAGAAATAATTCAGCCGGTGATGGGACTTGCTTCTCGATCTTACAACATGTTCGGTAAAAGGCTTCATATCAATATCTTGAGCGGTTGTATAGTTGTGGCTTTCATCATTCGTTATTTGTAGATTACCATTTTCTTTCAAGAATTGAAAGAATTGTCGCGAAGTTACGAAAAGAATGTGTATTACGATGTGTTTTACGGTTTCTGAGGATTTGGTATATCACATAAAGCTTATGTTTAATGAATTGAACAAATACATATAATTAGGATAACATCGATAGTATCACCAATGCACTTCATTGAAATTTGTATGTACCTGTACATGCAAAACATAACGAATGTTTTTGAAATATGACTAAAGAAATCAGATGCAGTTCACCAGCATATCACGTTTGAGGGACCTGGATGCAAACATTTTTCAGTTATTCTTCGGATGTTCAGCTCATTGTAACAGCGACCTTGACGTTTTAAATGACCAACAAAGGTCAAACTATAATAAGGGTGCTGGTCAAGTTTTAGGGACCTTTATCAAGTTCGAGGTGTCTTAGCGTTTTGTTTTTCAATTACTGATAGGATCCTGCTTATTTTTAGTTTACGGTCGCAACGACATTGACCTTTGACTCACTGACCTCAAAAACAATATGGTTCATCTAAAGGTCATGACCAACCTGCATACAAAGAAGTTTGAGGTCCTTGGGTCATAGGGTTCTTCATATATGGATGGTAAGCTGATTTTCAACTTAAGGCCACAACCAACTTGACCCTTGATCCACTGACCCCAAAATACAGGATACAAGAATCTTTATTTAAAGTCGGGTATATTTTAACATTAGCTCAATTAGCTATTTTTCGACATGAATAACAAACATGCATAACATATCAAAACATAGCAATGAGCTTGTGACCTGGAAATAAAAGCATATAGTTTAAAATAGACCTGTACACATATTGGAACAAGTATTTACAAGAGCTGTTCTTATTATATTCATGCATACAATTACAAAAAGTTAGCTGGATTAGAACATTGAAAACAGTGAAAATATCAACAAGTTATAGAAAACAGCTACAAAATGTTGCACACATTATTACATAGCAAGAACTAGTTGTAACTTAAACTATTGATTTGCAAACTATGGATTGTGAAAGAAAAAAACCTCCAAATGAATATGGTTCTGCTGGTCATGATCAATCAATCTATCAAGTTTGATGTCCCTAAGCCATGTGGCCCTCTCTCGTTTCTATGACCACATAAAAGTATATAACCCAGTCCTTAGAATCATGATCGCAGTTTTATAGAACAGTCCTTCCAGTATGTCTTTATAAATATAATAACTCAACAAGTCCGTGTACGTTTAACACTTATTTATTCTATGTTGATATATGTTGTCCACAGTTAATAAAGTAAAGCATTGTGCTTAGAAAATGTATAATAATAAACAGTACGGATATATTTTCCGTATTTTTTGGTATCTCGAACCCCCTTGACGCCCAGTTGAGCGGTTCTCCAAGTCTTGCGCGCTGAACAAAAGATGTTCAAACCTTTTATACTACGGCTCAGCCAAATGAACACAATTTCCTTCCGGTCATTCGTGATACTAAGCACAATAAATATGCCCGGGGTTAATATTTTGTGACTTCTTTCTGTCTCAATTAGACAGTATTATATCCAAAGCAGTAAATATTTTATTAAGGAAACTTTGTATCAGCAAAAATAGGAAATTTGGATTCAGCAAATTCATGCAGAACCCCTTGTATGTTTACAGCCAAAGCGTTCTTTAGATATTGAATGCAAATCGATTTTCACTGACTTCAAAATCAATATAGTTCATATCATGGTCATGACCTTCCTACCTTGTAAGTTCAAGATCCCTTGGCATAAGGGTTCTTCATTTTTTTTATCGGAAACCGATTTTCAATTGAAGGTTGTATATAAAGGTCACAACGATTTAGACCTTGGACGAACTTTCTTTAGATACTATATTGAAAGCGTTTAAATTGAGATATTGATCGGAAATCGAGTGGGAAGGATAGGAGATCAAATAACATTATATCACCGGCCGGGGCATACAAATCCAGGTGCTGTAATAATAAGAATTATAAACTTTAGGTTTAATGTTATAAGTTATGAGTTAAGTGTGACGCAAGCTTTGGGTGATTTAACTAATTATATACTCTTCCAGTTTATAAGGGGTATGATGATAAAAACTGAGCTGGTATTGATAAAATATTTCCTAAAATGTTCATGGTCAAAAGCGTTTTTAAACATAAAGTTGTAAGTGTATTACAAACATTTAATGAAAATAAAGTAGTTTATATATTAAAAGGTTATTGAATAATATGACCAGTAAAATACATTACCTAAGAACATGACTCTAAGAAAGGAAATGATTTCAGATGTTTTATAAATACAAGCCCAGGAGCATATTTGAAAACAGAAAATCAAAATAATTATTACAAATGTAATGGTTACTATTAACAGAATTGAGCACTTATACTATTTACAATAAAATTCTCATGATTGAATTCTTAATAATTAGCAAGAATACAATAACCTGATTAAACAAACTGTACTGAAGAGAAATGTTAGACGTACAACAAGACCCATATTACAGAAGCATCTAAAGTAAAAAAAAAAATATTTTGAATTAATTATAAAAAGGTATATTTCAAAAATGATATTAGAACTGTGAGATGTTAAAACTGTTTTAGCATAGAAATAATAGAAATACCCATTTATTTACATAAAAAAACACAAATATCCTTTGAAGTCCCAGTCCCAGTATCTTAGTATTGTAAACTTATCAAAATGTATACATGTATATCCAATTGACTTCTTAACGCCTTTGACACTCTTAACCCCGATAGAGTCAGGTAATTGTCGATCACTATTCACACTCAAAAGATGCGGGCACGATCCGTCTATTTACACACACAAGAAGCGGACACGACCCGTCTTTTCACTTATAGAAGATGCGGGCACGATCCGTCTATTTACACGCAGGAGATGCGGTCACGACCCGTCTATTCATACACAGAAGAGGCGGACACTACCCGTCTATTCACACACAGGAGAGACGGACACGACCCGTCTATTCACACACAGAAGAGGCGGACACGATCTGTCTATTCACACGCAGGAGATGCGGACACGATCCGTCTATTCACACACAGAAGAGGCGGACACGACTCGTCTATTCACTTATAGAATATTCGGGCACGATCCGTCTATTTACACACAAAACAGGCGGACACGACCCGTCCATTCACACACAGAAGATGCGGGCACGACTCGTCTATTCACTTATAGAATATTCGGGCACGATCCGTCTATTTACATGCAGGAGATGTGGTCACGACCCGTCTATTCACACACAGAGGTTGAAAACATTTTCTGAGTTTTGACAACCAACATAAAGCAAACGATACTGCTTGTCAAAAGCAAGACACCGCGGAACAACTCCTAATTCACTTCGAGGAATTAATGTCTTTAAATCACCGTTCATCGAAACAGTATATACACAAGGTTGACTTGTGTTTTTCTTGACACCTACAACGAACATCTCGCCTGCATCAAATATCATGTCTGTCAAACTGTATAGATCTTTTTGTTCAATCAATGTCCTGACAGTCCCATTTTTGGTGAATTCCTTCAAACCATTTCCACCTGCAAACAGAGACCCGGTGTCTTCATCAAATGCATAACATTTACTTATATCAGCCTTTTCAACTAGAGTTTTCCTGATATTGCCAGAATAATCGATTTCTTGAATGTCTCCCGTCTCCCGATTTTGTACTATAATCGCTTCATTGTAGCACTCAACGAGTGTAGCGGAAAAAGGTACCGGAATGATGATTTTTTGGGGTGGATTTTCAAAAGGTGTATGGTACATACACATGGTAGCGTTACACTCAGTTGAAATTACCAACTTTCCATGACCTGATGCTTTTATGACAATACCACCTCTACATGTACTAGAGTACACGAGTTGAGGTTTTGAGTCGGCGTTAGAAATAGTTATCACTTTTACATCATCGTTTTGGCTAATTGCTAAAGTATTACAACCAAGTAGACACAATCCAGTAACAGTTTCCTTTGATCCAATGTTCATTTGTCTTATCATTAAAGGGTTTGTTGGTTGTTTTGTTACACGATATTGACCAAATTGCAAGGTAGGATCAACATTTGCAGAGTTTTTGTCCATAAAGTCAACGCCGTTTGCAAATGATTTCAGCAAAGTAAACACTTTTATTTTGTCTTGAGCTTTATGTGCATTGAGCAGTGCCTCTTGGATAGATCTAATCTCGAGTAAAACTGTTTCACAGGTCTGCTCTATCTTCTGATTGTTCTTCACATCTTTGCTTTTCATGATATTGAGTTTCAACATTGCATCTTCAGCTGATTCATTTATATATTCAGCTGTTGCTATTGCTGTCTTTTTCTTTTCTTCGTATTTACTTAAAACTTTCTTTAGTTTATCAGTAAATGCCATCAGTTCCCCCCATTCGTCAACATTTTGTACCATCTCCTCTATGTTTTCCACTCCTATACAGACTGAGTGACCAGTTGCTATGCATTTTGAGCAACAGAGTTGCTGATACTGATGTTATTTCTTGACCCGCATGTAACTTGCAAAGTTCCCTTTTCTTACTAGCACATAAACCTTTTCCTTTAGGTATTTCATCAGATGTAACAAGAACATGGTTTCTGGATGGTTTAGCCTTTTGGTGATGTTCTACGCATGTCTTACAAAGGTGGTCTTCACAATCAGTACACCACTTCACAGCGGGATTCTCTACTCCATCCTCTTGACACGGTTCACAAATTAAAGTATTTTCACAGACATTACCACTGACCTTACCACCGACAGAGTCCGAATCATCCTCAGTTTTGTTCAAGTTTTCGGAACATTCAGCCATTATTTTATATGTCTTTCAAGGTTCTTCACACGATGTTCATTCATGTCCAGATCCTAGTTTCGATTTGCAAACAAAAGCAGTGTGTATAACTATCTCCGTACACCGCTCGTACCATCTTATTAGTCTGGAGTGCCTTCCCCTAACACTATTGTTATCGGGACGTAATATTTGAAATATCAGTAAGCAGGGAACCAGACTACCGTCTTATGTTCACTGCTTTAAAATAATAATGGTTAAATACGATCAATACGTTCAAATTTATCTGTGGTCTTTTATTGTATACTGTTGGAATGAAAATCGTATTCTTTGTACAGGGAGTTAATCATCGATCGACGTATAAAAGTATGAATAATTTTAGGCTAAACATTAGAAATTCTGTTCAATTGAATATTGGTCAGTTGCTGTTTGTTCATTAAAGTAAGGTAAATAATTCAATTTCAACAATCTTTAAAACAGATGCCAATATAACACATCCTATTAACATAGGTAAAACTAAGCAACAAGTGTGTATCGTATCTCAAAGATAATTCTGATAAACAATGGTGCCAATGCATTTTTGCGCCAATTAAAGAACATAATTTTACTAATTTTGAGAAAATTTAATAATTATCAAGGGAGGGAACTCTTTCTCAGCGCCGAATGTTTAATTGTCCGCCCTTCTTTATTTTGGCGCCTTTCTCACTTGTTCTCTAGTTTTAATCCGGTTCGGACGTGTGTTTTCTCCCTCCCTCCCGCCCGATTCTTTTGTTTCTTTTTGTCGAACAAGTTCTCAATTTTATCTTTGCTTACATAGTTACCCCTTTTCTTCCCTCTTTTATTTAAGGATATTGAATATTATATTATGTTTTTTTTTTCACTTTATTATGCTTTCTGATGTAGTGTATCCTTGCATTGAGGATTTTTGGTTGCTTTTGACGAAACTTTATATCTATGTTAATTTCATTTACAATCTAGCAGCCCATTATTTCGGCCAAATTAAATTTATATTTTACATTTGTCTTTGTTTTTCCTGAGCGCAATAATTATCAAGCTGAACTGAATACAAACATATTCTTAAAACAGTAGGTGAGAACAAATGTATACATTTAAAAAAAGTGTTGCTCCGCAGAGTATAAAGAACATGCTCTGTCGCCCTAAGTATACGGATATATGTATCAACAATAAGGCAAATACATGCAGCAGTCTTCGACTACAATTCAGACAATATACAAATATGTAAAGCAACAAGGTAAATGTATACAAACAGTACATATAATAGCAAAATTATGGACCGGCAAAAACATGAAGAACACAAGTTGATATTGCACATCCAATATTGACGCAGAAAAGCAGGAAGAACAGCAGATCTGTGTTTAGATTAAAAAAATGTCTGGGCTAATGACCAGCGATAATTTTTCAAATTTTCTGTTCGTCAATTTTACTTAGAATACCTACATTGGATTTGCAGATATGCATTCATTAAGTACTAGGCTTATTAACCATTACGAATTTCAACTTTTGCGGGTGAAAGCCTCGACCTTCTGTCATTCATCCGATACACACTGCGTAAGATTTTGCGTTTCTCTGTTTCAACCAATGAGGTTG
The DNA here is from genome assembly GCF_026914265.1 of Mya arenaria. Taxonomy (NCBI): domain Eukaryota; kingdom Metazoa; phylum Mollusca; class Bivalvia; order Myida; family Myidae; genus Mya; species Mya arenaria. The sequence goes on along the minus strand of NC_069133.1, from coordinate 2,311,673 downwards.
TATTCTAAGTCAGTTATATCTGAAGTAATATCTTAGTTATTAACAAGGCTCGTTCGGTACGCTCACACTTCTTAATCATTAAAATCTTTCTTAATGTTATATAACTATTGCGTAGCTCTATTCTGACGAATGCATCAAAAATAGTTTCATAGAGTATATTTCAGTCGCCAAAGCTTACCTGTTAAACAATTGCAGTAGTATAAAAGGTAGCATTTACTTGATGTTTGCATTTTTGTGTGGGCTAATGACAATCAGGGAACTTTTTTCTATTATTCTGTACGTACACGTATTTACTGTAGATATCGTCAAAATTGAACTCTTACTTATTTGGAGTTTGTTGGTGCATTCGTCAGAATCGATATACGTAAAAGAAATGATTCCATAGAAGAAGTAACTTACGAGCATTTAAAAAACTGCAACTCCTTGAGCGGAGAGAGCTGCTTTTGTTCTTTTATTTATTAAGGGATTTTCTGTCTGTTGGTTGTCTTAATCACCTCCTTGTATATGTTAAAATTCAATTCTGTTTATTACAGTTGTAGCCCGTACTTGAAGTGAATTCCGCAGTATTGGGGCACGCGAAGGGAGGGAATTGGGAATATCAAATAATTTGCCATATCCTTGTATCTAAAATTGACTACGAACTTGCTAAAAGTGCATTTCATACAAGATCATGTAATCAAATAGGTCCTTGCTTACGAAAAAGCGAGGGTCAGCGATGACGATGCGTGGGCCGTTCGGACCAGGGAACGGCGACAGTGGTCTATAGAAAAATATTGAAAATAGTATATATGCTACTGTATAAAAGGAAAATAATACGAATTTGTATCAACATGGCTGAATTTCGAACGAGAATCATAAGCCACCAAGAAAATTACCTGACTCCATTTATTTCCTATAATTTTAATATTTTATTTACCTTTTATACTATCACATCTATAAAACATTCGTCATTATGAAATTTGCATATCAAGTGACTTTCTTAATGCCAATTTGTTTAATTAAGTTTTTCAAGGTATCCCCGCGCCTATTGGCTGCAATATACATTGACCCCGCCGTGACGCTATCACGACTTAAAATGCCACAAGTGACATGAGATAGAATTGACTGAAATTCGCAGTCAAATCCAAACATTGGAAGACATGAAGACAGACTGAGATACAAGAGATCCGGGTGTGATACCCTAGCTCTTTGCAGAGACCTCTTGGTTCTTCATCGTGTTCGGTATAAAGCACTCTGTTAATGCCGAACGCTACTCAAGTGAGCTGCTGGTACTTTAAACGTATTCAAGTCTGAAGAGGCCGGGTTTTGAACGGCGACCGTCAGCACCCGAGGCGTACGCTCTATCACTGAGCTATATGGGCGGTGTTAAAGGGTCTAGACACCAGATGATACAATTGCAAGAAAAAAAAGAAGCGTTAAACACTTACATAAAATTGATATTGCTGTGTACAACACACTGAATCCTACTTACTGATGTATCACATCGCTGTCTTTCGCAGTTTTTGCGTATATATGTTTTTCCAATTCGAGATTTACTGGGTATGTCTTCCACGTAAATCCCAGTTAAAACCGTTATGTGCTATTTTTAAACAGGTAGTGTCAGTTGAGACAGCGACAAAATATTCTTGTTTTCATGAAAAATGATGTATTAATTATCGGCTTCATATTGACAATTCTAGGCTTATTTTGTGGAAACGATATATACATATATTACTCCAGTCTAATCCGGTAATTGCTTATTTACTGCTTGCAAAGCGCTATGTTCCGTCCGGTTTTTTTTCTACCAAATCAGCATATAGTTCTTTAGTGGTCGAGTGGAATTTCGTTGTTAATTTCCCATACATTTCTTTTTAACAAAGCATCGTGTGGACCTCGGGAATTAAGCAGGCATTATCGGAGACTTACAGCTTTATACTCATTTTTCTCTAATTATTTAATCCTAAGTGGCACTGGGCCTTTCATTGACATAACGCCATACATTTTCATAAAAATGTATTGCTTGAATGGAAATAATAAAAAAAACACAACAGAAAAAGACAACAACAATAAAATAACAGAGCAAGCCATAGACATGTTTTATTATAAATGAAAGGGTTTACAGTCACAACACAGTAATCTGTATGTAATGAAAAACACAACAACAATTGGTTGATATAAATGGGTACATTTTTCATAATAAAATAAATAAACAAAGTTTCTTAGAATGAATCAAAGACGCGTACAGATTCACATAAATAACAAGACAATTGGCAAAGTGCATAACGTAATAAGAAAATGGAAACTACAGTGACAGCCAAGTTACAATTACTTAAAACAAATATCCTGTTTAAAAGAATAATGATCAAACAACAAACATTAAACAAATAATCAGAACATCGCCATTGGTAAGAGTTCGGGTAACTCCTCTTTCGACAACAATCGGACACGATTTCGATAAATCAAACACAGAAGATACGTTCACGATCAGTCTATTCACATACAGCAGATACATGATCCGTCTATTCACACACAGAAGAAGCGGAAACAATCCATCTATTCACACACAGGAGATGCGGTCACGATCCGTCTATTCACACACAGACAAGCGGGCACGAGCCGTCTATTCACATACAGAAGATGCAAGAACGATCCGTCTATTCAAACACAGAGTAAACATACACGATCCGTCTATTCACATACAGAAGAGGCGGACACGATCCGTCTATTCACGCACAGAAGATGTGGATGCGATCCGTCTATTCACGTACAGATTATGCGGACACGATCCATCTATTCACACACATGAGATGCGGACACGATCCGTCTATTCACACACAGGAGATGCGGACACGATCCGTCTATTCATGTACAGATTATGCGGACACGATCCATCTATTCACACACATGAGATGCGGACACGATCCGTCTATTCACGCACAGGAGATGCGGACAGGATCCGTCTATTCACGCACAGAAGTTGCGGACACGATCCGTCTATTCACATACAGAATATGTGGACACGATCCGTCTATTAACACACAGAATATGCGGACACGGTCCGTCTTTTCACACACAGAAGATGCATACACGATCCGTCTATCCACGCACAGAAGATGTGGACACGATCCGTATATTCACGCACAGAAGACGCGGTAACGATCCGTCTATTCACAGACAGAATATGTGGACACGATCCGTCTTTTCACACACAGAAGATGCAGACACGATCCGTCTATTCACACACAGAAGATGCAGACACGATCCGTCTATTTAGACACAGAAGATGCGGACACGATCCGTCTATTCACATACAGAATATGTGGACACGATCCGTCTATTCACACACAGAATATGTGGACACGATCCGTCTATCCACAAACAGAAGATGCGGACACGATCCGTCTAGTCACATACAGAATATGTGGACACTATCCGTCTATTCACACACAGAATATGTGGACACGATCCGTCTATTCACAAACGTCTATTCACACATGGAATATGTGGACACGATCCGTCTATTCACGCACAGAATATGTGGACATGATCCGTCTATTCACACACGGAATATGTGGACACGATCCGTCTATTCACACACGGAATATGTGGACACGATCCGTCTATTCACACACGGAATATGTGGACACGATCCGTATATTCACACACAGAATATGTGGACACGATCCGTATATTTACATACAGAATATGTCGACACGATCCGTCTATTTACACACAGAATATAAAAACCGGCCTATCTGAGTTTTGACAACCAACATAAAGCAAATGATACTGCTTGTCAAAAGCAAAACATGAAGAAACAGCTCCTAATTCACTTTGAGAAAGTAATGTCTTTAAATCATCGTTCATCGAAACAGTATATACATCAGTTTGGTATTTTCTTAACACCGACAACGAACAACTCGCCTGCATCAAATATTATGCCTGTCACACATTCTTGTTCAATTAACGTCCTGACAGACCCACTTTTGGTGAATTCCTTCAAACCACTGCCGCCTGCAAACAGAGACTAGGTGTCTTCATCATATGCATAACATTTACTTATGTCAGTCTTTTGAACTAGATTTTTCCTGATATTTCCAGCATAGTCGATTTTTTGGATGTCTCTTGACTCTCGATTATGTACAATAATCGCTTCTTTGTAGCAATGAACGAGTGTAGCAGGAAAGGTGACAGGAATTTTTATTTATTTTTTTTGAATTTTAATATATTTTTTTTTAATTTTGAAAAGGCGTTGGGTATATGCACATGATTTTTTTTTAAATTACTTGAAACAAACAACCTTCCATGGTATAATGCTTTTATGACTATATGATCAAACTGAGAAAAATATTCGTTCAAAGAATGAAGATCGGCGTTAACAATATTTATCACTGTTACCTCATCGACTTGGACTTCTGCTAAAGTATTGCAACTAAGAAGACACATTCCAGTAACAATGTTCTTTGACCCAGTGTTTATTTTTCTTATCATTAAAGGATATATGTTGTTTTTTTTGTTACACGATATCGTCCGAATTGCAAAGCGGAATCCATTTTTGTACTATTTGCGTCCATAGATACAACGCTATTTGCAAACGTTTTCAGCAAAGTAAATCCTTTTATCTTGTCTTCAGCATTTTGAGCCTTGGACAGTGCCTCTTGAAACGATCGAATCTCGACCAAAACTGTATCGCAGGTCTGCTCTATCTTCTGATTGTTTTTCACATCTTTGCTTTTCAATGTTTTTAGTTTCAATGTTGCATCTTCAGCTGATTTGTGTATACATTCAGCTTTGGCTCTTGCTGTCTTCTTCCTTTCTTCGTATTTACTAATTACTATCTTTAGTTTATCAGTAAATGCCTTAAATTCTCCCCATCTTTCAACATTTTCAACAATGTCCTCAATGTTTTCCACTCCGACACAGACTGAGTGACTTATTGCTATGCATTTTGAACAATAGAGTTTTTGGTGTTGGTTACAAAATGATGTTATCTCCTGACCCTCGTGTAACTTGCAAAGGGCCTTTTTCTTACTAACGCACAGCTCTTTTCTTTCAGGTATTTCATCTGATGACACAAGAACATGGTTTCTAGGTGGTTTAGACTTTTGATGACATTCAACGCATGTCTTACAGAGATTATCCTCACAGTCAGTACAACACTTTACAGCTGAATTATCTACTCCATCCTAGGCTCTTGACACGGTTGACAAATTAAAGTCTTATCACTGACCTTACCACAGACAGAGTCCAAATCATCGTCAGTTTTTTCCAAGTTATCTGAAAATTCGGCCATTATTTTATTATTTATGCGAAAAGCTACAGAAACAAGCTCAGTAGCAAAAAGTTTAAACATAAACCCGGTTTAATGGCACTGGGCAAACGCCAGAGACATAGAACATAAAATCACAAACAAGAAACATGGAAGAACAGCACAAAACTCCACAAACAGCACAGTGCATACATACTATATATATATATATAAAACTAGGTATGTTTATCAAGGATTGTTTGGTATCGCCCTGGAACGGTCAGTAAAGTGTAAATTTACTTGGGGTTTAAACCGGTTTATATGCACAAACCTCACTCTTATCCCAGCAATCACAAATAAAGATAAAACGCAAAAGGTAAATATTTTCAAAGTATGCATTAACTTGAGGAAACTTAACAATAAAACAAATAATGATAAACTTATAGGTAAACCCCAAGTGCTTGTATGGTTAGAGATCCCAACTCAATCTGCAGACGGAGGAATACAATTCAGAGTACCTAATGCAAAAACTTTTCAAAGATACGATGCAGTCATTGTTTGAAACTATTAACATCACACACAGTCTGCCTTATAAAATAAAAGGTTTAAAACTGTGTGATCATAGAGTTTCATAATAAAAGCATCTTTTGTTCGTTCATGTCCCGATCCTAGTTTCGATTTGCAAACAAAAGCAGTGTGTATAACTATCTCCCGTACAACGCACGTACCGTCTTATGTACACTGATTTAAAATAAACTGCATACATACGAATACGAGCAGGTTAAGATTTTATCTAATATTTGGTTAGATCAATCAATACGTTTTTTATCATATGTGAAACATATTGTTCTTTTATTGCATAATAAGGGAATTCAAATGTTGTTGTTATTTATTACAAGGGTGCGATTCCAAAGCCGCTGGGCAACTCTCACTCTATCTAATGAAACTTGGCAGTAATGTTAACCTCAAGTTATGCAACTGGTCCAACATCAAATTGGATTACAGACACATTGAATGACTCGGTAGCCGTTCATTCACCTGGACACATCTTTAGCAAACTAACAAAACTAACAATGAATTTTGACCTATGAAATTTGTAGGGATGCAAACGAATATTCGAATATTCGATCAAACGTTTGGTATTCGAATGTCAAAATCGGTATTCGAATATTCGATGTTTTGTTGTTGAATAAATATAACAATAAATATTTTGCCTACAACTCCGTTGTTGTGTTTTTAAGATTCGTTTGTCCTGTTTTTACAACGATTGTCCCATACTACCAGAGGTGAGAATGTGATAACAATAAACTATATGTGCGTCATATGTCATTTAGGGAAATATCGTAGGGTACTTTAAAAAGTTCCCGTAATTTTACAATAACTGGCAAGTGACACAAAAATCCAATTATTTTCGGTAAATTTAAATTCCTCTCCCAATTAAGAAATTAACTTGTTCCCGAGTTGCTTTGGTTTTTCCGTATTTTTTTAGTAGAGGTCAATCCCAGAACGAGGTTGTTTGTCCTACGGAAAGACCCTCCATTTTCTTATAACGCCATTTGACCAGAAATCCAGTTCACGTTGTTTACAAATTATGAAGGCAGAGGAATATAAATTTAAAAACAAATCTTTGTTCATAATGTATTCCTTTTTGTCTTTCTGAAATGAAAAATTTCAGAGGCTCATTTGGTGAAATTCAGGGTCAGCCGTGCGTAGTGGTTACGACAAAATGTCCCGGCTATTACTTTAGCGAATATTATAATAGTTTCCTACAACTTTCAAAAGATGTAGTTTGGTAATCGAACATTCGAATATTCGTTCGAAAGAATTACCGAAAAGTCGAATATTAATTTTGCCATTCGTTCGCATCCCTAGAAATTTGAATTTTCGCTGAAGCTTTTTTAAGAGGACCACTGGATAATGACTGATAGACAAGTGTGTGTGCTAAAAGAAACAGTGTACTGGAAATATGTGTGCTGTAGTTTGTTTGGACATTGGGTTGTATACCCAAATATATATATATTATATGAAGACATACTACTACAAATATATTTATTGCTATGTATATATTTAATGGCACAAAGTCACTGCAAATACATGGTTAATATAAAAAAAACACAATACGAAGCATAAAATATACTAGATTCTATTAAAATTTAATTTAAATAAATTAAGTGGAATGCCTGAACTAAAATCTATTTCAAAATTAATACCTAACATAAAAAGTGGCACTGACAAATGAAATGATGAATATTTTATGAAATAAAATATCAACCGAAATGAGGCAATATGCGTTATAAAAGAATGAGCTCTGACAAAGCTGTCATATATTGAACAGCTACTAAAAACAATAAAACTTATTTAACTACGAAATGCCTAAAAATATAAAGAGCATATTGCAATAAAAGAGCAAGCAGTACAATCACAGCGCCCTAAGGCATGGGCGTAGCTATGCCTAAATAACTTGTAGGCCCGATGCTGTTATGTGTGTCTGGGGACATTAATATGCACATATTTAACACACCCTTAATTATATTTGCAATGTTTACAATAAAATCAAGCAATACTCCATAGTTTGAATAAACATAAAACTTGCTTTGGTTAAAAATTACAAACTTTTGAGTTGTTCATGAGTAGCTATTAATTTTTATTGCATATTTGGAATAGTTAAATTTTGTCATGTTTCAAAAAAGTTGTAGGCCCGGGCCTACAAGGCATATATGTAGCTACGACACTGTAATAGGAACTCATTGACCACTTTCCGTCGAAAACAACCTCGGATATTTATGTACGATTTACAATGTCAGAAATTTTTACATTTATCTAAGCTGCAAGGAAATCGCGTAGTAATTTCAATTCAGCAGTTCAACTTAATAACTTTATTCTTGGGAATCTTGATTATTTATGCAATACTACACTTCACTGGCAATCAATTTAAACTGAGATATACGAACACTTTAAAACACAACACTTTATGTAATATTATTATATAAAATATACGAACTACTTTTAATTATGTACTGGCATACATTCGAGGTTGTTTTCGATGAAAAATGGCAGAGGAGTTCCGAATGTCACAGCGCGGACCCTTACTTTAATCGGGTGAATCCGAACATCTCTCACAATTTATACAAGCTGCTAATGTAAATTTGTAATTAACCACGCATGTAATTGGATGCAGGTAAAGACCGAAATGATGCTTGCAAATGTAAATATAAGGTAAACCACTATTTTCTATAAGCACTGGTCTAAATAAAGTCATTTAAACAACACTTTGCATAGCCATACACTTGTAATGTCTGACAAAAACTACACCGAATCACTCGTGTACTCCTCGGACATGAAAACGAGCCATGGCGGACCGTGAATGACATCACCAGAGTGGCCAACTCTTCTTGTTTCCTCGGATGTTTGATTTCACTCGGAGCGACTGACTGTCAGTTGGGCCAAGGGTGTTCTACAATAAGCAATAGAGAAAGTGCACCAGGACATTTGTATAATTATATAATGTATATACCAGATGGATATTTTAAAATACCAACAACCTTTTACCACGGTCTTCGAAAGGACACACACATGTAATGAAGTGACGAGTCAAACGCTGTGCTTCGTTATTTATGAAGTTTAACGGAATTAAATACCAAGGTTGCCGAAGATGGTAGGAATGTGGCATTTTGATTGTTTTGAACATTTGATCTTGTACTCTAATTTTGACAATCATTTGAGAACTGAAAGAAAAACGCATTCAGCTCATTGGCACGTCAATAAGTTTAGAAAATGTTCACTCTGGAGTTGTTACATTTACATGTAACATAGTGACCTACTTAAACATTTGACATTGTAACCTAGTTTTTTACCTTGCATTGCCAATGTATAAACTTGCCATATATTTTATAAACATAAACTGTTTGAAAATGTTTCATGAGGCTGGTCACTAGTTTTATGGATGTCCTCAAAAGTGGTAACTTTTTTCCCCAATCATTTGACCTCAATGTGACTCATATTTGACCCATTCATTTATGACCTAAATTAAACCAGGTCTCATCTAGACTGAGATAATAAAACTATGTCCCCAAATAGTTGTTACAATGATGCTAGATAAGTTGACCTTGTGACCTATGCTTTAACCTGACTGACCTCACATGATTTTTTTTAAATAAGGGCATTTTTTTAGATAACATATTTATTCACGTTTAAAGAGATTAATTATAGTAAATGCGATGACAATATTTTCCTTAATAATTGACCTCTGTTTTATCCCACATGACTATAATCAAACTTCACCTTAGTAGATTTCACAGAGACACACTAGTCATTCTAACCATATTTGACGAAGACTAGGTAAAAAATGGTGACCTTTAACAAGCAGAATTGTAGACAAACCAATCTGAAGACAAACAAAGGAAGCTGAGAAAAACATGCCATATGTTTCTGTTACTTAGGTGAAATCATTGCGTCGATATTAGTTTTATTGACATATATTTGTATCAATCCAAGTTTTACTTGGACCAATCACAATCGGTACATGTGCATGTACTTTGTCCTTGGGTGATCTGCAATAAGTTTGTAGTAGACTTGTGCAGATTTGATTTGCCATACCTGTAATGTCTAACAGATATACTAATAGTATTGCACTTCCTTTTTTCCCCACAATTACTCAATACACGATCAATGAATTAGTCAACTTACCTCGGCTATATTGATCCAACAATTTTGTCAGAATTAGCATGCTTTAAATACGAACAAATCTGAAGACATGCCAAGAAAGTATGGAGAAAAACATGCCATAGATCTTCGCTCTTTGGGGTCAACCGTGCAGATTTACATTTCTCACATCACAGATAAGTAGATCCAAACATTTGTCCATGCTTAAAACCCTTACATTGCCCACGGGCAAATACAAAAATTATACCCGCATGTTAAAAACTAATTAAAATACATTTAAACGATATTTTGTTTAACCGAGGTTGGAGAAAAGCATCAATCATGGTCGCTCTTGTAAGATAGGTTCATATCAACCCTCACATAGGGTGTTCTGCAGAAAACTCTGTTAACATCTTTTCAGCAAAACACCCTACATGTACGCTTGGATCTTACACGCTCATTCATGGAAAATACTAATAATGTTTATGTCATAGAACAATTCATTTACTATATTTCCTTAACCTTTATCAGTGTAATTAAAAAAACATGTCAGGAAGGTTGCTTAAATTATAATAGTAAGAGCTGCCTCTCTATCAATGTTTTATACTGATCAGCCAACAGTGGGCAAAATGCTACCACCATTGTGTGCCCACAGCTCCAAGGTCAAATGGCAAACAAACAAATAAGACACACAGACAATTCAAGACATGCAAAACATTTAATATCTTTATTTGTTACTTCCATGCATACAAGAAACAAGAGTGATACAGAGGGAACGCCAGTGACCATCCATTTTTTTCAGTCAAATAACTGGTATAACTCATTTAAGTCAGAGTTATGGGCCTTGCTACAAATGAGCAAGATGTCACTAGTTAAATGTGCACAAAGTTTCATTGAACCATCTTAAACAATCATTAACTTATGACCAAGATCAGCTTTTTGGCACGACCTTTTCAAATTATCAAGGGTTTGTTTTTTTTTACTAAAGATAAATCCAGAGTTATGTACCTTGCTACACTTGTTAATATTGCCACTAATAACATCTGTACAATATTTCGTGTGAATATCTCAAACAGTTTTTGAGAGGCCAAGGTGAAAGCTTTTGGACAACGGTGCTGATGTCAACAACACAAATGCTATGACAATAACTCAACATTTTCTTAAAATCAATAACAAGGTCAAACTAAGAATCAGCAAACAAATGCATTGAAGATTAACAAATATTGATAAACATTGAGTATAAGATATATAAGTTTTTAAACAGTACATAAACAGGAAAAACAAAATGGTTTTATTGACAAACATTTTCACTGCTGTCATAAGAATGATGTTTGTGGGTAACCGTAACACCACTTTTAATCTATTCAAATCGGTTTCCGAAATCAATAAAATCGAGCAGTGCTGTACGCAAAATTGGCCCAAAATCCACACTTTTAGTACTTTTTTTGTGAATACTGGAATAAGTGGTAAACACATGAACAATGCATGTATAATTATGTAATTTTGAACACTCAAAACTTGATATACACTTAACATTTTCCATGAAAGTACCGGACGTAAAACGGATGTAAAATTCGTACATTAAGTTAAATGCCTTTTGAAATAAGTAAAGTTGTATCAGTTGAGCATGATCTGCACTTGAAGTATTATGACAAATGTACAGACAAACTCACTGGTTTTAAAACATAAAAGTAAAATATCAAATGGATTTGATTTCAGAAAATGGCACATAAAACACATTTGAGTCTATATATTGTCTAAACATTGAAACAAATCATTTAAAGGAACTAAATGAAAATTGGTTGTTGAGCTTATCAACACGTCATAAAACATATTTTCTGTGTTTAATTGATTCTAATTAACTTATAGTTCACAATATACTGGTGCTATGATGCTTTTTACACTAGTTTTACACACGTAGGGCAGCACCTTTAAAAGGACAGAAAACGACACATTCATTATAACATGTAAACTAATGATAGTTATATCTTGCTATAGCTGCATACACTATCATGAAAATATAAAAATGCGACTTAACTGATAAGATATATATTCATCAAAGTGGAATGGAATGTCAAAAAAAGAAACAAGAACTGTCACATGACTTGATAAATGCACCTGATTGGGCCTGGTCAGACAGGTATGGGCAGGTCATGATTCTAGACACACATGGATTACATGGATAAAAATAAATACATAATATTAAAGTGACAAGATACAAAACATTGGAATGTTATATATTATCAGCAATAAAACAATCTTGCATGATATCTTATCTGTAAAATCAGACATTCACTAGTATGCCATTTCAGGCAAGATTACAATTTATATATATAGTACTAGCACAGCAGTGTATATTTGGTACCTACAAACGTTTACTGAACAAAACAAAATGACAAGAGAAGGCATAATATCAGAGAGCAGTACAGGAGCAGCATGGAGCAAAAACCAAACACTTATCTGTTGTTTTTTTTCATTCCAATAAGGGGAATAACTCAATAATTATTTTATCATTTAATTATTATTTTCAGCTAGAGTTATGTGCACATTGTCTATCATATCATTTGTACCAGGTTCATATGAATATCTTGAACTATTTTTTGGTAACGTCCAAGGTTTCCTTAAATGTGATCTACCAGAAACTAAATAAATGTTAATGTGAATTAGTGACTTTACTTGTCAGCTTATCATTAATATACTGGTACATCAGCTTGTTAAAATAAAATATGCTAAAATTAAGGATTGAGATTGCTACACATGCCCGTATAAATTGGTATAAGTACCATAACTGTGTACTAAGTTTCATGTCTATGTGTTTATATATTTAATAATGGTTTTAATATTATGAAATAGGACAAATAAACTAAAGTGTTGAGATTTCACACAACTCATCTGACGACGCTGACAAAAAAGTAATCTCCGTACTTTTACATGTAAATCAAAGTATTTCACCAACGATGACTTCACGGAGACAATCAAAATATCTGGATTTTTTTTTTGGAAAAAAGAGGAGCAAACAAACAATGAACAAAAACACCATGCAGTTTATGCCAGGTCAGCATCAGTCATTTCTCAAAAAAATTTGTAAGGAAACGTTATTAATATATGTCACAACAATTTCTTAAAATTGAGTATAATTTTTATCATGTATTTGGCGCGTTTCTGTGCACTGCACAACCCAATTACTAGTTAATAAATAATTTATTATGCTTTGTTTACCCATTTACTAGAAGTCCTGGATCACATTTAACACTATTTGTTGGTGAAACATAGCAGGCTAAATGGCAACTTGCATACCAAACAAGTGTTTCCTGTGACAAGCCCTGGAAAAATTGACCTTCCATTCTAGGGAAGAACATTCCATTAACCCACAACAGTCCGTAAATTAAAAAAATTATAATGTAATACTTTGTGTCTCAGTAAATAAAATTTTGAACTTTCGGAGAAAAAAACAAAAAAATTAATAGTCATTTGATAAATGAAACAAATTACAAATTATTATTGTAATTTTTCAAAATTGCGATCTTCTAACAGCTTATTTGACATCAAGTATTATTTCAATTTCCTGCACCATGAGGTCAGTAAACACACCTCACACACTTTTGAGTCTACGTCAAACTTACAATAACTGCATTTTTAGTGTCAAAATTGATAACATTTAAAAGTTAAATAATTGGAAAAAGCAATCAATCATGTATTTCCGATAAAGATGAAAAAAATATTTGACACTTAGTATGTGCGCTCAGATATAGGTTCCCATGTTTACCGAAAACGCATAAAAGATACTTAAATTCTTGATAAAATGTCATGCAGGAAACATAATTATATGTCTAATGAGATCATAATGGTATCCATGATATATCTAGCACTACACTATTTCTACATTATGAAGATCATAAACAGAACTAAGAAAGAACAAAATCCTTAAGCAACGATATAAGATGTCAGTATTGTAAGGCGACTATAAATTAATTTCTAGATTTTCATTCCCGCCCACCTCCTGTTTTCCACCACCCCTTTAAATTTTATTGACTCAAATAAAAATATTGAACTAAGATTTGTATTTGTGGATTTGTCCAGTACTGTCCGGAAACAACGCTTTTGTACATACCCACTGTTTGATATGTTATGATTGTGTTTGTGGCGCCTCTAAAACACATGTATATAGTCCCTTTATGCAATAAGAAAAAGCGGTATTCAACGGTGAAACAGTCATCTAAGAAAAATGAAAAATAATTTTAAAAAAATGGATGAAATTCTAGCAATTAACTGATATTGGCCTGACATAGTGATAGGCAGCAGTGGTGATAGTTAAATTGTCCAGCTCATGCAAAATAGAAATTTAATCCAGAGGTAATGAAAATAAATATAAAATTGCTATAAATATGAAATTCCTGTCAGGATAGAGAAACTACAGGGACAAGCCAAAATAATAACAATACAAAATAATAAAGTCCAATACAAAACAGAAACTGAAAATATGGTGTAGTATAGGTCACATAGTGAACATAAACTATCAAGGATCGGCATTCTATTGTGCGTTTCTGAAAATGTAGAACAAAGGTTTATCAAAATTTCTCCTTTATAAATCATCATTTTTCAGTTAAGAATTGATTTTTATTTTTCATAGATTCATGCAGTAGGACTGCCATCAAAGTTCAAGTTAGTAGCATGCTTGAAGATTAAAGGTCTGCTCGGGAGTGATTTTGCACCTTGAATAGCACAGGAATTATTTATTTATTACCAGAAACCTTTGGTCTACATCATGAGGTACACACACTTGTTCAAAGACTCTATAGTTATTACATTCAACATGAAACATTGTCATTGCACAGGTATTTCAGACAGGCCATGCCATCAAAGTTCAAGTTAGTAGCATGCTTGAAGATTAAAGGTCACGCATGTCGAGTTGAAGGTCAGCAGGAAAGGTCAAGGTCATACCCAGACTGATCTGCTGGGTTTTGTTGGTTCCTGGCTTGTTGGGCGCTGCAAGGTGACAGACGACTGTTGGCCGTCCTTGACCGGACTTAGAAAGCTGTGTTCCTGGAAAGGGGAAAACAACATGTAATTAATAAAAAGTAAATTTTGTTGTTTGTTTAGAGAGTACCTAGATATCATCCCTAAATTCCTCAAAACATCTTAAATCTCTCATAATGGATCCAGCTAAGCTCACTATTTATGTTCAATTGTGTAATTTTCTCATCTTAAAGAGTGTTGAAACTTTCAATGAAAAAACTAGATTAAAGACTAGAGATTGCTTTTTTGAAAAAGCGCATGTCTCCCCCATTGTGTGGTCGTAGGTGAGAAATAATCAATGATGGACATGAAATTTGTACTTTTGGACTGGAGACGAACAAACATAGGGGTCATCTACTGGTCATGACCAACCTGCATACAAAGTATGAAGTTCCTGGGTCCAAGTATGAAGTTCCTGGGTCCAAGCTTTCATCAGTTATTGAGCCAAAAGAAGTGTGACGTACGTACTGGTGACAAAGAAATTGACCTTGACCTACTGACCTCAAAATCAATAGTGGTCATCTTATAATCAAGACCAACTAGCAAACCAAGTATGAAGTTCCTGGGCCGAAGTTGTGTTTAGTAAATCAGCGGAAACTGTTATTTTACCTCAAGGTCACCTTCACCTTTGACCTACTGACCTGAAAATCAATCCGGGTCATCTACTAGTCATGATCAACTGGCATACCAGGTATTAAGTTCCTGGGTGGAAGCATTCTTTGGTTATTGAGCGGAAACCATTTTTTACCTCACAGTATTGTGACCTTCATCTTTGACCTTCTGATCCCAAAATCAATAGGGGCCATCAACTAGTCATGACTAACTGGCATACCAAGTATGAAGTTCCTGGGTGTAAACGTTCTTGAGTTATTGAGCAGAAACCGGTTCTTCACCTCAAGGTCAGTGACCTTGACCTTTGACCAACTGATCGCAAAATCAACTAGACATCATGACCAACCTCACTTCAAAGTTTGGTGAACCTAGATCAAAGCATTCTCCTGATATTGCACGGAAATATTTTTTTACATTAGAGGTCACAGCGACGTTGACCTTTGACCTTGTGACCCCCCAAAATATAGGAGTTTTCTAAACCTCATGATCAACCTCCCTACCAAGTTTGGTGAACCTAGGTCAAACCATTCTCAAGATATTGAGCGGAAATGTTTTTTACATTGGGGGTCGCCGCGACCTTGACCTTTGACCTAGTGACCCCAAAAACAATAGGGATCTTCTACTCCTCATGACCAACCTCCCTACCAAGTTTGGTGAACCTAGGTCAAACCGTTCTCAAGATTTTGAGCAGAAATGTTTTTTATATTGGGGGTCGCCGCGACCTTGACCTTTGACCTAGTGACCCCAAAAACAATAGGGATCCTCTACACCTCACGACCAACCTCCCTACCAAGTTTGGTGAACCTAGTTCAAACCGTTCTCAAGATTTTGAGCAGAAATGTTTTTTATATTGGGGGTCGTCGCGACCTTGACCTTTGACCTAGTGACCCCAAAAACAATAGGGATCCTCTACACCTCACGACCAACCTCCCTACCAAGTTTGGTGATCCTAGGTCATGCGGTTTTCCAGTTATCGATCGGAAACGAAGTGTGACGTACGGACGGACTGACGGACTACCGGACAGGGCAAAAACAATATGTCTCCCCCAGAGAGGGGGAGACATAATAATTATGAAAAAGATTATTTTGGTATATAAAATCGACTGCATAAAATATACTTCTTAAACCTGTGACACTCAAGATATTTTGAGATATTGGGGCCAGAAGCAGAGCTGGTTTTCTGAGACATTTACACAAGGAATAAAATGTACACCTTCAATATATTAAATACATTTAAATAATTCTCAACCTTCATGTGCAGGAACAAGGAGCAGAATTTATAAAGGTTGCACATATTTTGATACATCAGGCCACAATTAATGAATAGTTTGTTTGGCACTTCCTGACCTACAAGTTTTTTTGTAAGCCATTTGTCAAACCCACCACTGTCACAATCATGGAACAGTTCTGACCAATGATCCCTGAGTTTGACCTTGACCTTTGACCTACACATAAAAAGACATGTACCAATTGTTTCTCATGGTGAACATTTGTGCCAAGTTATTTCAATATCCCCGAATGCATGGCCAAGTTGCAGCCGAGACAAGCCAAAATACTAGGATTTTTACCAATAATAAATTGAGTGTGGTCTTTACCTTTGACCTACATACTTGGGCCTTGCAAGCAACAACTTTCATCTTATGGTGAACATTTGTGCAAATTATATTAAAATACCTTAATGCACAATCAAGTTACAGTATGAACACACTAAAATTGGACAACTGGACAAATGCATGCATATATAAACTGAACTGCCATTTTGTCAACCATGTCAAGTTCACCACAAGTGGGATCAACAAGCAAGACGGATTGACAAATTCCTACTTACCCAGAGCTAAAATTTGGTTAGCAAAACGCCAAATGAACTATGTAATAATTATAGTCTTAAGTACAACTGTATCCCATTACAAGCTGTTAAAAAAAGAAATGTTTAATTGTTACAATTAATATCATCATATGTATTGCTCAACACAAATTTTGATAGCTATTTTAGTGGAAAAAGACAGAGATGTGATTGCTTGGCAGGTAAAGGGCTGAAACCATTACACCGTTGGATTCTTGGGGTGCTTTAGGCCCCTAATGGGGGGTGAAACCATTACACCGTTGGGTTCATGGGGTGCTTTAGGCTCCCAATAGGGCTGAAATCATTACAGCGTTGGGTTCATGGGGTGCTTTAGCCCCCTAATGGAGGGTGAAACAATTACAGCATTGGGTTCATGGGGTGCTTTAGGCCCCTAATGGGGGGTGAAACCATTACACCGTTGGGTTTATGGGGTGCTTTAAGCCCCCAATAGGGCTGAAACCATTACAGCGTTGGGTTCATGGGGTGCTTTAGGCCCCCAATGGGCGGTGAAACCATTACACCGTTGGGTTCTTGGGGTGCTTTAGGCCCCTAATGGGGGGTGAAACCATTACACCATTGGGTTCTTGGGGTGCTTTAGGCCCCTAATGGGGGGTGAAACCATTACACCGTTGGGTTCATGGGGTGCTTTAGGCCCCTAATGGGGGGTAAAACCATTACACGGTTGAGATCTTGGGGTGCTTTAGGTCCCTAATAGGGTTGAAACCATTACAGCGTTGGGTTCTTGGGGTGCTTTAGGCCCCTAATGGGGGGTGAAACCATTACACCATTGGGTTCTTGGGGTGCTTTAGGCCCCTAATGGGGGGTGAAACCATTACAGCGTTGGGTTCATGGGGTGCTTTAGGTCCCAAATGAGGCTGAAAGGGGGTGAAGCACCCTGCTGCAGCAGCAAAACTGGCTTTTAAGAAGAACCTTTCAAGGCTCTCCTGACTTCGAATTTGAAGCAAATTGGGGTGTCAATACTATCAATATATAAAATAACAACCAAAAGCAACCAGTTAACTGTTTTAAATCAGGTTATTTTTATATATTTTTTGGTCCCTGGAGCCATAAGATCCACGGTAATCCATGAATCGGAAGATAAATTACATCCCTGCAAGGAAAGACAGTAGTGCTGGGTACCAGCCAACCTAACTTCACCTGGTTATAAGCCATTGTTTGTAATGGGGACAGGTTTAATACAGAATACTAATTTCATATGAAAATGAATAGATTTAGTTTCAAATACTATGGTCAGTTCTATCATGATTTCAACTCTTTGCTGAAGAGCATTTTGCTGAAAAGCAAATTCTTTATGAGCTCTGGTCATTCCAAGGTAAGATTGAAATGTTTAGAAAACATGAAGCAGGATAATGGTGCAGTAGTGAGACATGTGCAGTAAAATTTAACTTTAATTTGATAAGCCAAGCCATGATGGTAGAGGTATACAGAATATCTATGCATCTATTTTAACCAATTTTCTCTGGAAATAAGACAAACAGTTAACTGGTTCTTTAATTTTTGACATAATATCATGGTGGTGTTAGAGATTTTAACGTCTGCTAGGCCTCTTGGGTGCAATATTGGCTGCAGTATGGCTTGATACACTGCATCCTCAGTGCAATTTAAAGTTACACTCTCACAGATTGACTGTTTTGACAACTTTTTTTCTTTTCTTTTTTTGTAAATGCCCAGAAACCAGTGACATAAGACTGCTAACAAAATATATATTTTTTATGGCTATAAGTTACTTACCGGTATGCTTTAGAAAATGTCCATACAATTGAGATCTGTTCTATTGTGAGTCGTCTTATATGACTACATTGAAGGCATAGACTCAAAAATAAGCAGATTCAGAGACAAAAAAGTCAAAACTGTCAATATGTGAGAGTGCAGCTTTAAGGTGGGCCATTCATCATTAGGATGCAAAGATGTGTTATGTGTAGCGCATTTTAGAAATTACCATCAAGATCATTTCTTTGATTCATTTACATTTGTTAACCATTATATTATTTTTGCATGGATTACATTTTTGAATAACACCATACTGACGATACTATTAACGCTCTCGGTGAAAACATTAAAAATATTGAAACTTAACGTTTTGAAGCTCTAAAATGAACTTAACCAGTAGCATTTTTAATATGAATGATGGTGGGATTACCTTATAAAGGGAATTTCTCCTCAGCTTAAGATAAGTTTATTATAGTGGTTAAGTGACAACAATGGGCAGCTGTGTTTAGAGTATTTTAATTTTAGTAAGTGAAAGGCTTCAGAATGAAACAAAGTATTTAAGTAAAATGCTTTACAAGGTAAATGAAATGTTTTAAAAATGAAATGAAATTACAATTCAACTTTATAGAATAATAAGATCAAAAACAAAAGCTAGCAACAATATAAAACAAGGGAAATAATTTTAATATCTGATATTAATGTTCTTTGAGAAAACATAATTATCTCCCTTTGAATTGTTTATTTACAAGCAAAAAGCAATTTATGCTCTGTTTGAATAAAGCATTTATCCTTGTGTAAAATCACATGTATATGAACAGGAATGTCCGCTCAAAATGGCTATTGGGAATGCTTTTATTGTTCCATGTATTGCCTTGGTACCATATGACCATCATTGGACAACCTGATACACACTGGATATCCTGAAACACATTGGATAACCTGATACACGTTGGACACCCTAATACACCCTGGAAACCCTGATACATGTTGGATACCCTGATACACATTGAATACCCTGATACACGTTGGACACCCTGAAACATGTTGGATACCCTGATACACATTGAATATCCTGATACACATTGGACGTATTTGCTCTGTTTTAATGAGTACCATGGGATAGTTGGACAGGAAAATCTGGTAACAATGAGTAATGAATGAAGCAGTGTAAACGGAATATTGTTCTGTGGTTGCCGACCATACATAAAAATAGTCTAGCAATAATGTGTTTGCTTATATATGGCATGATTCCTGTTTCCAGTTTAACTTACTTCAATCATTTACAAATAGAAGAAAAGAAGTGCATATGAATAGAATTTTGAGGAAATTCTTTGTGAAATACTGTGTGGAGAATGCAGAGGATCTGAGAACTAGGCTAGCAAAATTCTACAAAAATATTGCAATACAAATCACAATTACTGTAACAGAATCTTCTTGAATGTATGAGGTAAAGTTCTGAAATAAAAATACAGAAAAATATTAGTTAAGTTATAGCAAACCAGGTCTATCTTTAACAATAAAAATTATGTTAAGTGTAAGAATATATAAGTATGTACACATTTTTCTAACCTACCCATAAATTTAGCCCCGACACCTTAGTCCACTTTTAGCATAAAAATTTTTCTCATAAAGTTCTTTGCAGGATTTTTTCTAAGGCCTATTTCACTCATAAATCATTTTCTTTTATTCTAATACCATATTGACATGAAAATACAATGTTTAAAAATGTCCCGAAAGTGTCACACAAGTGCAATAAGCATCTTTACAATTTGTCCTTGTCCTACAGTTGCTAGATGATAACACAGGCCATTTCAGTAAAAGAATGCATACATGCCATATTCCCCAGCAGTTCATCCATACCCACAGTCACATATTGGGGGATATTCATCCCCCACATATAAAACAAAATACATGACTGCTTTGTACAAAACATTTCATTACAATATGTATTATCAATACACTGCTTTTCAGTTAAAAAGGAAGGGTAGTAAAAATGCCCTGGAATTCTGAACAAAATCTGCAGAAATATGGCATATATATGAGAATTATGAGATTTATTTGGTCAGCTTTACAAAAAATCATGTAAAAAATTATTTTTCAATTATCCTTTTATCGCATATATTATAATAATGAATGTTGTAGATCAACATTTTTCCACTGCCAACACAATTCCTTTATTTCAGCCTTAGATTAAAATTGTTAAAAAAGTATGAGATCTTAAAAACTTTCAAACAAATGTTGTCTTCGTATTTATTGATTCAAATTATACTTCGTATTAAAATCACACTTAACCTTGGTGCAAAATCAAACTCATGATGCAAGTGGAATGGACATGTCAATTAAGTTTGAATGTAAGAGGGAAACAAGTAGTTAAGGGGTAACCGTTGTATTCAAACATTATCTTTAATTTCACTTAATTCTAAGATTAAGATTTAAGCATTTTGTTTGAACTGTAAAAATAAAAGATTTCCAATGGACTTAATGGATCACCGAGGCATGTCTGATGAGAAGGATAAGAACAATATTGAATACTGGCCAAGATCTTCCTTGGGTAAAAAAAAAATAATATACATGATGAATTATATTTATATAGTTTATTTACTGATTTATTTTTCATTTATGTTTAGAACTTATCTTTTATAATAAAAAATACATTTAAACATTGTATGGGGTGTTGTAAATTATTTAACATCAATGTTCAGTGGGATGGGTATTGAGTTGACAAATGGGCTACCAACAATGATGGGAAAGGTGGCATTAACAGCAAGAGGAGGGGTAAAACAATGGAAAATGAGTGGAAAGGGGGATAGGTATTGACCTGACAAAAAGGGCTACCTAAAATGAAGGGAAAGGTAACAGGAAGATAGAATGGTAATGGAGGTTTGACAAATTTTACAGTGATGGTAAGGCTAGGGGGGTATTGTCAGTATTAGTAATAAGATTTCTTTGGGTAATAACGATGACAGAAGGGCTAACTTCAAGGATAAAAGGGTCATCATCATCTCATTAATATACATGCCATTAGCAGTATTTAAGCTTGTTATTAAAGCTTATTACACATTACCATCTACAAATGTTTGAAGTTTCATTTAATTCCTACAAGTAGTTTTCATGTAATGCATTGTGCAATGTTTTTGTAAAAGAAAGTACAAGAGAGATAACTCTGCAGCTATCAAGTTAATATTCTTGTTTTTTGCACAAGTTGGCATTGTCATATACCAATGTTCAAAGTTTCAATTTATTTGTTGTTGTTTTTAATAATTTTAGAGTAATGGATTGAACTAAGTTTCAAAATTTACAAAAAAAATGATCAAGGAGAGATAACTTCCCAAGAAAGTGACCAAGAGTTATAACTCTCATCAGGTGCACATCTTCACATTTCAATCGATCTATGTTTCATGTTTAAATCTATTCCTTCCAGTTTTTTCTGAATTATTCTATGGACAAAAGACTAATGAAAATACAGACAAAAACAGTATGTGTCCCTTTTTGAAATGGGGAGACATAAGCCTTATTATTATTATTACTTTATTATAATTATTATTATTGTTATAATTATTAAAGCTGATATCATGGTTATTATTATTTTTATTATTATTATTATTATTATTATTATTATTATTATTATTATCATCATTATTATTAAAGCTGATTATTATTATTATTGCTATCTTTATGATAATTATGTTAGCAGTTTTTTATATTATTAATATTATAGCTGATTATAATATTAGCTGTTTTTTATTATTATGATTATGATTATTATAATAATTATTCTTTTAATTGTTATCATTATTATTATTATTATTATTACCATTATGATTATTATGATTATTATTATTATTATTATTATTATTATTATTACCATTATAATTATAATTATTTTTATTACTGTTAAAATTATTATAAAAGCTCATTTTTTTTATTATTATTATAGCTGATTCTTTTTTTATTATTATTAATTTTATAGCAGATTTTCATTATTATTATTTTTATTATTTTTATGATAATTAATTTACAAAAATATCTTTTCTTTCTTTATCTCAACTTTCTTACATGAAAAACCTACCCTTTTTTGGGGTGGCATGTAATCTGAAGAAAAAAAACATGTTTTTTTCCACTTGATAACAGCATTATGAATTCAAAGTTCCACTAAATGTGCGTTGGCCAAAACATTCTATGAATTAAATACGTCTTTTACTCAACATGTCAAAAAAACAATGAAAAATATGAGGTATGGCAACAATACAACAAGGGATTAACAGGGACACCTCAGTAAAGGAAGTCCTTCATTTGGACAAAAGCAATTTTGCAGCTGGGTGTTTGATTATTGAAGAAAAAGTAAATTTTGCCCATATTCACACTGGTCCGACCTAGTTTGTGACCAAAGATGACCCATATTCACACTGGTCCGACCTAGATTTTGACCAGAGAAGAGCCATATTCACACTGATCCCACCTAATTTTTGACCTGAGATGACCAATATTCCCACTGGTCCGACCTAGTTTTTGACCTGAGATGACCCATAGTCACACTGACCTGACCTAGTTTTCGACCTGAGATGACCCATATCCACACTGGTCCAACCTAGTTTTGTACCTGAGATGACCAATATTCACACTGGTCCGATCTAGTTTTTGACCTGAGACAAGCAATATTCACACTGGTCCGACCTAGTTTTTGACCTGGGGTGATTCATATTCACACTGGTCCGACCTATTTATGGACCACAGATGATCCATATACACACTGGTCCGACATAGTTTTTGACCTGAGAAGACCCATATTCGCACTGGTCAACCTAGTTTTTTATCTGAGATGACACATATTCATACTGGTCTGACCTAGTTTTCAACCACATATGACCGATATTCACACTGGTCTGACCTAGTTTTTAATATGAGAAGACCCATATTCACACTGGTCCGCCCTAGTTTTTAACCACATATGACCCTTATTAACACTGGTCCAACCTTGTTTTTGACCTGAGAAGACCGATATTCATACTGGTCCAACCTAGTTTTTGACCTGATATGACACATGTTCACACTGGAACAACCTAGTTTTGGACCTGAGATGACCCATATTCACACTGGTCCGCCCTAGTTTTAAACCACATGTGACCCTTATTCACACTGGTCCAACATAGTTTTTGACCTGATATGACACATGTTCACACTGGTCCAACCTAGTTTTTGACCTGAGAAGACCCATATTCACACTGGTCCGCCCTAGTTTTTAACCACATATGACCATTATTCACACTGGTCCAACATAGTTTTTGACCTGTGAAGACCCATATTCACACTGGTCCGCCCTAGTTTTTAACCAAATATGACCCTTATTCACACTGGTCCAACCTAGTTTTTGACCTGAGAAGACCCATATTCACACTACTCCAACCTAGTTTTTGACCTGAGAAGACCCATATTCACACTAGTCCAACCTAGTTTTTGACCTGAGAAGACCCATATTCACACTGGTCCAACCTAGTTTTTGACCTGAGATGACACATGTTCACACTGGTCCTACCTAATTTTTGACCTAAGAAGACACATGTTCACACTGGTCCAATCTTGTTTTTGATCTGAGAAGACCCATAATCACACTGGTCCAACCTAGTTTTGACCTGAGATGACACATGTTCACACTGGTCCAACCTAGATTTTGACCTGAGAAGACACATGTTCACACTGGTCCAACCTAGTTTCTGACCTGAGATGACCCATATTCACACTGGTCTTATTTTGGGAGAAAAAATCTTATTGTTGTTTTGCAGATGGATAAACACTGGTGATTTTATGAAAATAATAAATCAATCAATCAAAATTTTGTTTATATATGACCAAGTGACCTATTTCTTTACCTGATATGACCCATATTCACACTGGTCTTATATATCATGTTGACAATTACTCTTATCAAATTTCATGAAGATTGGATATACACTGTTCAATATATTAACACAATTCTCTATCTTGATTTGACCAGGTGACCTAGTTTTTGACCTGAGGTGACCCATTTTCACACTGGTCCTAATAATTATGCTGACAAATATTCTGATCAAGTTTCATGATGATCAGATAAAGACTGTTTTATTCATGACATGGAAAAAGAACAATTTAAAACTGTTCACGACATTGTAACAACTGACTGACCACCTGCCTGGGTGTCCACCACCCATTTTGCCAATTTATGACTCAGAATTTTTCGTGTAAAATCCAGCTAAAAACCAAATAAGAAATTTGCCCAATTCCACCCATAATGCAATTAATAAAATGGGATTTTCAATTCCCGGCTATTAAGATTAAAATGATTTATTTTCAAATGTATTTGGTAGTACATACAGATTATCTAGTATTTCCATTCTTAAAATTGAACAGGGAATTCCATATGGGTTTAGTTTTTTATAATGTGTTTCATTTTGGTATCTTTATTTCTCAATTTTCTTTCAACTCTACCACTCATTATAACGTACAGTACAACA
Source organism: Mya arenaria (assembly GCF_026914265.1). NCBI lineage: Eukaryota > Metazoa > Mollusca > Bivalvia > Myida > Myidae > Mya > Mya arenaria. The sequence goes on along the minus strand of NC_069133.1, from coordinate 2,286,115 downwards.
AGAGCAGTCACAGAGACAGCCTGCTCGACTATTCCGCCGCTTTTCGGTGTATGGATTGAAAAGTTTTGGCGAAACATGCATGGATCACTGTTTGATTAGATTTCAATGCAATACATGATGGGCTGAGATATTTACATAAATTGAATTGGAAAATATTTGAGGTGGTACACAAACTTTAACGTAAATTCTAAGTAGAAAAAGGGGCATAATTTTGTTAAAATGCTTGATAGAGTTACCTCCTCCTGTGTACAGGTTGGGGGCATGATGGTGAACAAGTGTGCAAAGTTTCAAAGCCATATGTCAATGGACTTTGAAAATATTTGAGGTGGTACGCAAACTTTAACAAAAGTGGTTAAGCCGACGCCGACGCTCGGGTGACTAGGATAGCTCTCCTTATTCTTCGAATAGTTGAGCTAAAAATTGTATTACTAACTTGTATTTTATTGGAATTATTAAAGCATTTACACTTGGTTGCTAAAAAGCTTAGCCCTGAAATTGTTGACATGGAGGCTTTTCACAAAAAGTTAACTTAATTAAGTAGAAGCAAGACCAAAGACCAACATAAATCAGTTCCAAATATATCAAGGCCCGAAACCATTAAATTAACTAAGATAAATAAAACATAGCTTGAGTCTTAAACAAAGCAATAACCACTGAACTTTAAAAACTGACTAACAATTAGAAACTGCATGACCCATGTGAAATGTTAAGTGCAGGAACATTTTTGCAAATATTGTGAAGTATTTTTAGTATGTTTGAGAACCATGTGAACCTTTACTTACTGCGTGAAACTGTTCACATGTTCAAGGCCCTGAGATGGACAAGTATGATATTGAATTATCGCTACATTGATATACTGCAAACAAAGACAGATGCCACAAAACTCTGTACAGTTAGCATCATAGATCTTTTATTTGACTTGCCATAATACCCAAACTCACGAATAAGAGCAAGGAACAACTAGGCCACCATAATATATAACGAAAATATTGTATGACAATGTTTCTAAGTAGCAATGATATCTTTTTTGTGAATATACAGGTTTGATTGGTCAGTTTAGCAGAGATGATGTGATTAAGTCAGTTGATCTGAAATTGTGACCTTGACTTTAAAACTGACCATATAATATTTTCTTGTACACTCATAGATAGGGCCCCTACGTATTGTCGATAAAAATCAAATCAATCATATTGACCTGGGCTGGTATTAATGTAACTTCTTAAGTAATTTCCTAACTTAAGTCATTTTCGTAAGTTAATTATCTCATAAGTCACATAATATAACAAGTTAATAATATCTGAAATATTTCATTTTTTATTAATTTTATGAAATATTCATACTTTAATGTTAAAAACCCTTGTACTTTTCATTAAATTTGACTATGAACATTTCAGGAAATTGACTTAAGTAAAGAAAGGATTATAATTTTTTAAGAATACCAGCCCACAATATGAGATTTTTTAAGAATACCAGCCCACAATATGAGATTTTTTAAGAATACCAGCCCACAATATGAGATTTTTTTTAAGTACACTGTTCATCACATTCAACAATGAATTATTATTTACTACCGATGGAAACAAAGGTAAATGAACGACACTCCCAGTAAAGTACAAAATGTAATGTCACTGTAGATCATCTCCACCTAATGTCATTGACTATGGCGCTATAATCTAGGGCCTGGTCACCTTGTGTCACTCTAATGTTTGATTTTATCAATAAATAAATGAATAAAAAAACAATAAAATACAATCTGTGACAAAATAGACACAAAAAATTACCGCTAGTACATCCACTGGGAGAGTGTCTGTTACCATCAGTAGTCGGCCAGTAGGACATTGAACTACTTGTTTTCTTTTCAATAGATGTACGTTGAATAGTACTTTTACCTGTATTTACTACTATCAGTATTCATGTATGTACATCAGGGGTCATATTCATGTAGCATCTTAAACAATTCCATTTTTTTATACTTAAGTGAAAATTTAGGTTTAAAAAGAAACAGATATCTACATATCAGTTAATCAAATATCTTTAAAATGATTTAAAGTCATGGTAAATTAGCCTTCCAGTGGACTAAACAGATGTGGAAACTGTTGATTTGAAAAAAAAAATGAAAAACAAGAGTGCCAACTGTCACAAAATAAGCCATTTTTTTCTAGGACATCCAGTTTGGTGAAAAGTGGTTGCATGTTAAGCCAAATTAATAAAGCAAACACTGTAAAAAAAGTTTTCACCAATTTAAGGGTCATAACTCTGGAGTGGCCTGAACGTGATATTCTGCCCATACACATTCTGACCAAATTTGGTGATATTTAGACAAAAGCTTCTTAAGTTATTGATTGGACAAGACCAATTTTAGGTAATTTCTACAATTAAGGCAAAAGCTTCAAATAATTTAAGCAATATGGCTGGTTAACAAACTTGTCCAAGATATTATGTCCAGACACATTCAGACCAAATTTGGTGATGATTAGGCAAAGGCTTATTAAGATATTGATCGGACCAGATTAATTTTAGGTAATTTCTTTATATAATGGGCAATAACTTTCCAGTGTCTTCATCAATATGGCAGTTTATGAAATTTGTCAAAGATTCTTTGCCCATACACATTCTGACCACATTTGGTGATGATTAGACAAAGGCTTCTAAAGTTATTGATTGGACAACATACCGGACACTGCCTGCCCTGAGCTGCCCGTAAAACTAATTAACCTTATAATTTCTTTTTCTATGACAGGGCGTATAAAAACTTGATTCAAGATACACATGAATATGACCCTAGGAGGCTGTTTGTGACTTTTTCCCACATCAGAGACGGACACTTGATGGGCAAACTTGTTCACACACATCACTATTATAGGCCAGTACAGTAGTGGAATAAGAAATTTAACTTAATCTTAAAAGCTTTATGAATATGGTCCAATGGAGTCATTTCCCAGTGTATACTTACATGACAGACAGACAACTGGTGGGAATACTGGTTGATAGAGGACACCCACTTTTGACATTCCTCAGACTTCTCACACTGCAATAGGAACAATGTAAAATATCATTTGGTTGACACTGAGCCAATAGTTCTTAACTTTGTTGAAGTTAAGAATGTCATTTACGGAATCATTGCTAACTTTTACTGGGGAAATATTTTATGATGTGCCAATATGCCGATATATTTAAGTAAAACAAGCAAAGTTGAATCAGTCTCAAAAATTGTGAAAAGTATCGCAGATTGGCCCACTATCTGATTAACTGCAAATACATGAAAAGTGCTCATTTAATGAGACATAAATGAAATGCACTGAAACTTTTACAATTTGAGTGATAAGCCTTTAACTTTTTACTATATATAATGCATTTATGGAAAATTTTAATAACTGATAACTAGATTGTAACTGTGTATTTAATAGCTGAAAACATACAAATATTAAATGTCTGGTGGGTCCTAAATGATTTACAGTGATCAAATATTGTCTCATAAGGTAGAAATACGGTAGAAATACCGTGTTTTCTGCACCTTTCTTTCAAATCAAACACGGTATCCTTCATATGTACCATTAATTTCTATATTTCTTAATATTTTTTGGTAAATTAAAACAATTGTATTAATTATGACACTCCTTATTTGGGAGTTAGAGTGCATTTTTAATGTGTAAAGAAATGAGAGCACTTTATTGCACATTTTATGAACACACTCATAATCACTGTTTCTTTTCACTGTAAAGTACTTCTACTAATGCATATGATAAAATAATGTTTTATGATACTATTTGTAATACTTTCTATGACATACTTTTCAAGCATTATCATTTCAGTGCTCCAGTCAGGATTTGAAAAGGGCAGGGTGGTAGGTCAGAAAGGGATTTTTGATAGGCATTGAATGAGCCTTATTGGGCACTTGCAGAGGCAAATGTTCATTTCTTATCGTGTATGTATTGTAACTGCTTTCAATACTAATAGTTCATTATAAATACATTAGCGGTTATATTTACTTACTTTTAATAGGATCAAAGTATGTATATTTATCATTTTTATACATATTTCTGAAAATTGACTCTGTCAAACTAAATGGCACAGCAGGGTGTAATAAAAAGGTAGCAGGGGGCTGGAAAAGGGCAGCAGGGTGCTGGAAAAGGGCAGCAGGGTGCTGGAAAAGGGCAGCAGGGTGCTGGAAAAGGGCAGCAGGGTGCTGGAAAAAGGCAGCAGGGGGCTGGAAAAGGGCAGCAGGGGGCTGGAAAAGGGCAGCAGGGTGCTGGAAAAGGGCAACAGGGGGCTGGAAAAGGGCAGCAGGGGGATGGAAAAGGGCAGCAGGAGGATGGAAAAGGGCAGCAGGGGGCTGGAAAAAGGCAGCAGGGTGCTGGAAAAGGGCAGCAGGGTGCTGGAAAAGGGCAGTAGGGTGCTGGAAAAGGGCAGCAGGGGGCTGGAAAAGGGCAGCAGGGGGCTGGAAAAAGGCAGCAGGGGGCTGGCAAAGGGCAGCAGGAGGATGGAAAAGGGCAGCAGGAGGATGGAAAAGGGCAGCAGGGGGCTGGAAAAAGGCAGCAGGGGGCTGGAAAAGGGCAGCAGGGGGCTGGAAAAGGGCAGCAGGGGGCTGGAAAAGGGCAGCAGGGTGCTGGAAGAGGGCAGCAGGGTGCCCCACATTGCTATTTAGGCCCACTGGAGCACTGTGACAATTCATCTCAGCTGAATAGGCAACATGTTTAATTAATCTTTCCTGATCCACTATATAACATCGGCTTTCTTTAGTTTTTCAGTAATCCAACAAAATGTTAATGGGAAATTATTTAATCATTGGTTGTTTTAAATATCATTCTTATCCTTGTCCTTAGGCACATATTAGTGATTCTGTTCAGTCCATTGGCCAGTTATTTTTACAGTCCAATAAAAAAACTTGGATTTTTATCTTGAAATTAAGTAAAATCTCTCATGTTTATTTAATACAGCCCAAGAACATAAATGATTTTTCATCAAAAAAGGTTACAGCACACTATACCTGAACATAGTATGTTCTATCAGCAGTTTGAACTTCAAACAGGTTTTGGCGATGTGGATGGTGCTCCCTGAAACAACAGAACAATGTATGTAATTACTCCACCATGTGGTTGTGGTATGCATTTATCAAACCATACAGAAATTCTGAGAATTAATCCAGGATGCCAAACTGACCATTTGACAATCTTGTAAATCAAAGGTCAACCTAGTCTAGTGGTACCGCAACTCACCCAAGAGGTTGTAGGTTCGAAACCATCCAGGGGTGAGAGTGGTCTAGTGGTATCGGCGTCCACAACTCACCCAAGAGGTTGTAGGTTCGAAACCATCCAGGGGTGAGAGTGGTCTAGTGTTATCGGCGTCCACAACTCACCCAAGAGGTTGTAGGTTCGAAACCATCCAGTGGTGAGAGTGGTCTAGTGGTATCGGCGTCCACAACTCACCCAAGAGGTTGTAGGTTCGAAATACCATCCAGAGTGTGAGTGGTCTGGTGGTATCGGCATCTGCAACGCTCCCAAGAGGTTATGGGTTCAATACCCACTAAGTGAGAGTAATCTGATGGTATCGGCATCTGCAACGTTACCAAGAGGTTGTGGGTTTGATACCCACCAAGGTGAGAGTGGTCTAGTGGTATCGGCATCAGCGACTCTCCCAAGAAGTTATGGGTTCCATAACCACCAAGGTGATAGTGGTCTAGTGGTATCAGCTTCCGCAACTCTCCAAAGAGGTTGTGGGTTCAATAACCACCAATATGAGATCAGTCTAGTGGTATCAGCGTCAACTCATCCAAGAGGTTCAATACCACCAGGGTATGAGTAGTCTAGTGGAATCGGTGTCTACAATACATCCAAGAGGTTGTGGGTTCAATACCACCAGGGAATGAGTGGTCTAGTGGTATCAGTACTTACAACTCACCCAAGAGACAACGGGTTCAATACCACCAGGGTATGAGTAGTTTAGTGGTTTCGGCATCTACAGCTCACCCAAGAGGTTGTGGGTTCCATACCACCAGGGTGAGAGTGGTCTAGTGGTATCAGTGTCTACAAGTCATCAAAGAGGTTGTGGGTTCAATACCACCAGGACGTGAGTGGTCTAGTGGTATCAGTGTCTACAACTCACCCAAGAGGTTGTGGGTTCAATACCACCAGGACGTGAGTGGTCTAGTGGTATCAGTGTCTACAACTCATCAAAGAGGTTGTGGGTTCAATACCACCAGGACATGAGTGGTCTAGTGGTATCAGTGTCTACAACTCACCCAAGAGGTTGTGGGTTCAATACCACCAGGTTGAGAGTGGTCTAGTGGTATCAGTGTCTACAACTCATCAAAGAGGTTGTGGGTTCAATACCACCAGGACGTGAGTGGTCTAGTGGTATCAGTGTCTACAACTCATCAAAGAGGTTGTGGGTTCAATACCACCACTGTGAGAGTGGTCTAGTGGTATCAGTATCTACAACTCACCCAAGACGTTGTGGGTTCAAAACCACCAGGTTGAGAGTGGTCTAGTGGTATCAGTGTCTACAACTCACCCATGAGGTTGTGGGGGTTGATACCCACTAAGTGAGAGTGGTCTAGTGGTATCAGTGTCTACAACTCACCCAAGAGGTTGTGGGTTTGATACCCACTAAGTAAGAGTGGTCTAGTGGTATTGATGTCCACAACACATCCAAGAGGTTGTGGGTTCGATACCACCAGGAAATGAGTGGTCTAGTGGTATCAGTACTTACAACTCACCCAAGAGACAACGGGTTCAATACCACCAGGGTATGAGTAGTTTAGTGGTATCGGTATCTACAGCTCAACCAAGAGGTTGTGGGTTCCATACCCACTAAGTGAGAGTGGTCTAGTGGTATCGGTGTCCACAACACTCCCAAGAGGTTGTGGGTTCCATACCCACTAAGTGAGAGTGGTCTAGTGGTATCGGCTTCCGCAACTCTCCCAAGTGGTTGTGGGTTTGATACCACCAGAGTGAGAGTGGTCTTGTGGTATCGGTGTCTACAAATCACCCAAGAGATTCAGGGCTCGATACCCACCAGGTTAGATTCAGTCTAGTGGTATTGACGTCCGCAACTTACGGTACCCAAGAGGTACAGGGTTTGATAGCAGGGGCAGTGTTCTTAAATCTTCTTAAGTCATTTACCAAATAATTTGACTATGAAAGTTTTAAGAAATCCACTTAAGTTGATGTCTTAAAACTTTATTATCAAATTAGAAGAAATGAGTAGGTGTTTTTAACATCAAAGTATTTCCCATTGAGGTCAATGAAAATAGTATATTTTAGAAATTATTAAGTTTCTATATCATATGACTATTGTGATTCTTAAATTTCTTAAATTAAGAAAAGTGACTTAAGTTACAAAATGCTTTATAAATACCAGCACAATACTGGTTTCTACCAAGGGAAATGACTTGGAACAACATTCTATAAGCTATGATAAAATGTTTATTTCAAATGAAAATAAGATTCAAGCTGTATGCTTTATCTATTCCTATCTCTACATGATTTGATTAACATAAAAAATTACAATGATTTATATTAACATATAATAGAGTTGTAAATAAAAACGTGGCAATTTTACCCAGATGTTCCTATCTGCTTTGTTTAAACAGCCTTACCTAGTTATGGTGTGGTAGCCATGATAGCCATCGTTGGGAAAGTGACTGATGGTTGATTACAAGGAGTGGAAATATATTGTTAGAAAAATGGAACATATGAAAAAGGTTATTTACCCTGCCACAAGCCTTGCTTGCAGAATCTCGTGTAAAGGAAGGGTTTTGATAGGCTCTTTGTCCTGCAATACGGAAAAAGTTCATTTAAAATACTTCATTAGATTAAAACCTACATATTCCTGATGATGGAAATGCGGGTACTCCAGTTTCCCCAACAACACAAGACCACATTCTAGCGCAACCACTTGCCAACAAGAGTGACTTAGTATAAGACATCGTAACTTTCTTCACAATCGTTGTAAAATATTTTATGTTTAAACTAAGTACCACACTTAAATCATTGTTAAGACTTCCTGTTTTACAACTCAACTGACATGAAGTCAGAATTTGGTTCCCGCCTGCTAAAACATGTTGTAATCTAATTCAGTTAAAACGCTTGAATATGTAAAATAACAAGAGCTGTCAAAGAGACAGCGCGCTCAACTATTCCGCCGCTTTTCGGTGTATGGATTGAAAAGTTTTGGCGAAACATGCATGGATCACTGTTAGATTAGATTTCAATGCAATACATGATGTGCTAAGATATTTACATAAATTGAATGGAAAATATTTGAGGTGGTACGCAAACTTTAACATAAATTCTAAGTAAAAAGAGGGGCATAATTTTGTCAAAATGCTTGATAGAGTTACCTCCTCCTGTGTACAGGTTGGGGGTATGATGGTGAACAAGCGTGATAAGTTTCAAAGCCAGATGTAAATGGACTTTGAAAATATTTGAGGTGGTACGCAAACTTTAATGTAAGTTCTAAGTGGAAAAAGGGGCATAATTTTGTCAAAATGTTTGATAGAGTTACCTCCTCCTGTGAACAGGCTGGGGGCATGATGGTGAATAAGTGTGCAAAATTTCAAAGCCAGATGTCAATGGACTTTGAAAATATTTGAGGTGGTATGCAAACTTTAACGTAAATTCTAAGTAGAAAAAGAGGCATAAATTTGTGTAAATGCTTGATAGAGTTACCTCCTCCTGTGTACAGGTTGGGGGCATGATGGTGAACAAGCGTGCAAAGTTTCAAAGCCAGATGTCAATGGACTTTGAAAATATTTGAGGTGGTACGCAAACTTTAACGTAAATTCTAAGTAGAAAAAGGGGTATATTTCTGTCAAAATGCTTGATAGAGTTACCTCCTCCTTTGTACAGGTTGGGGGCATGATGGTGAACAAGTGTGCAAAGTTTCAAAGCCATATGTCAATGGACTTTGAAAATATTTGAGGTGTTACAAAAACTCTTCCAAAAACTTTAACATAAGTGGTTACGCCGACGCTTGGGTGACTAGGATAGCTCTCCTTATTCTTCGAATAGTCGAGCTGAAAATGACTCTTATTAAATTACCAAAAAATCATTATTAAATTACCAAAAAATCATCTTAATTCAGTTTGTATTACAAAAACAAATGTCAGCTTCAAATAGTAATTACATTCCGCAAATTTCTTCATCAATACTCTACTAGAAGAAAAGTTACAATGAAAGGAAGAATTGCAGTTTTGGCCATTGAGTCTGAACTTAGACTTGAGACGGTTCGTAAGCATGACCCCATAGCTGGTAAAGGTACAGTATTCATTTATAGATAAAGATATGAACTAATGTCCACACTTTATGAATAATGCACCAGTCAACTGTAGCGGGATATGGGCCTTACCTAGGGTCGCTGGGGTGCGGGGACATTTGGATGGGATTTTACCATCAGTTCGTCCCTGCAGGACTGGGATTTTACCCGGGGTTGGCTGGACCGAAAGTTAAAGTCCCCGCTATTCCCTGGACCTGGGGGGGGGGGGGGGGGGGGGCGTGGTTAGTATTGACTGGTGCATAACAGCAATGACATTTGAAAGTCGTGATAAGTTTAGCAAAATTTCTCACTTTAACCTAAGTTTGATAAATAACCTCTTGGGTGAGTTGCTGCTATATAAAATTCAGAATTTTAGCAATCCAGGAAGACATTTTACCAGTGCAGGGCTAGCGGGCTTCTGTTGATTTCAACCACTGCATCATAAACATCTCTTCAATCTTAACTCGTGGCTCAATACAGTTAACAATACTGATCATTGAACACATGTTACATTCCTTCCAGAATATCAGATCATGTCACATTTTAAATGTCATTTCTCTTTGTTAGAGTGTCACAATAAGTGGAATGTAATCAATTTTTCTTCAATATTTTCATCAAAATGACAGATACACTACTCAACCATAAATTCTACATGATTCATCAACAACATACCAAACAAGTTTAATCAACAGTGTAGACTATACATGATGAAATCTCGTGAATCATTTAAAAAACATTCTGTACAGGGTTCGAATTTAACTTTGAGGAGCACTCGCAAAATTTTGCGAGTGCTTTTTGAGGCAACTCGCAAAATGAAAAATCAACTTGCAATTTGATTATTTGCTTTATTCCCTTGTAATATTGTCTAATTTAAGTAGAAATTTACACCTAAGACAAATTATGAATATTAAAACGTATCAATCTTGAGTAACTCAACTACTAGAACTTGTTTATGGCTTTTTCTTTTTGGGGAGTACGGAAAGACTCATCAGATGCTAGACGCTTTTTGATTACAAAGCTGTCCAATAATTTGACATTGTTCACTTTGTATATTTACCCTCACCATCGGGTAATATCCATTCGACAAGCACGGTACAGATTTCATTAAATCTATAAGTATTAAAAGCAATAACATTATAAATTTTAATAAATGAAAGAAACAGTAAAATTAAATTAGCGAGGATGTTCTGGACCATGAAATATATCGATCGACGAAGTCTATTCACTTTGGCAGTTCGGCGGAAATATATCAAAGGTTGATGGGGTTTACATACAGTATAGTGCGCGATGATTACGTCATTTGTATTCACTTTGTATTATGCACGCCTCGGAAAGATTCGAGATAAAACTCGGCCTTTTCCGTATATGTTCTATTTTTGAAAACTTACTAGAGCGTGACTCCGTACTATCTTTTTTATACTGGTAGTGTAAACATGCCACTTATATGGTGTTTACACTCAACTACGCAGCGGAATTAAGTTCATATTTATTCTACTGTCTTTTTAACATTTTGTGGTCTAGAAAAAGCACTCGCAGAATTTTGCGAGCTTGAATAAAAGTCACTCGCAATTTGCAAATGTCGCTCGCATTTTGCGAGTATGCGAGTCTAAATTCGAACCCTGCTGTACACAAACTGAACTAGAACTGTAAGCCAAAGGCTAACGAATACCCCCCAACCCTTCCCTGTCTAGGTTGTTTGCCCTGGCCTTAGTTATGGTATCATTAGAAAGCACCACACATGAGTACCAAGGAAATAATACAGGTGCACAAAATCACATATACAAAGGTTCACATCATGGTCATGGATAGCTGAAAGTTTGAGAAAAATATATTGAAAAATGACAAAGGAGTAGGCCACCAAAGCGAATATTGTAACAAATTTAAGGCCTGTATGCACCTAACTTCAGGACTTTTGATGGTCTTTTTAAGGACAAAATCAATTAAAGGTCTTTTTAAGGCCATGCAAACATTCTGATTAATACAGGTGCACCAAATCACATATTCAACAGTTCATATCATGGTCATTGACATCTGAAAGTTTGAAAAAGATTTATAGAAAAAATGAGAAAAAATGACCAAGGATTAGGCTAGACAAAGCTGTATAATTTTTGCCTATTTTAACTTATTCAGGGGCCATAATTGGAGACATGATCATGTGATTCCAACCACAATCACAGGGGCAAATGTTCTCACCATGGCTAAAAGTTTGAAAAAGATTCATTCAAAAATGACGAAGGAGTAGGACGAACAAAACTAATTTTACCCAATTTAACTCATTAAGGGGCCACAACTCCACTCAGGATCATGTGACTCCCACCAAATTCATGGAGGCAAAGGTTTACATCATGGCCATTAATATTTGAAAGTTTGAAAAAGATTTGCTCAATAGCTTCAAAGAAGAATCCTGGACAAAGCTAATTTTGCCCAATTTAACTCATTAAGGGGCCACAACTCCACTCAGGATCATGCGACTCTGACCAAATCCACGGAGGCACAGGTTTACATCATGGTCATTAATATTTGAAAGTTTGAAAAAGATTTGTTCAATAACGACAAAGATGAATCCCGGACAAAAAAAACCGGACGGACAGACAGACAGACGGACAGACGGACAACCCGATTCCAGTATACCCCCCCAAACTTTGTTTTGGGGGGTATAACAAAGAGGTTATGCAGTGGGCAAATATTCTTCATCAGAAAAGATGATGCAAGCAACAAGAAGAAATACATGAGAACCACAAAAATATCACCTTTTTTTAATCATGTGACTTTGCTTTTATGAGAGTAAAATAAGCAAAAGATGTTATCTTATATTACACTAGTGTAATATAACTTAACATTGAATTTCAGTATACTAATTAATATTTAACCGGAAAATGAATGAAACCTTCATTTTGGGCAACAAATGTGTTTTTAAAAACATCTTCCATATGATTTATTGACAGTTAAATCAAAATTTGATAAAAACATTTCCTAAACTTATTAAATAATTGTTTGTTTCAAATGGCCAATAACATTATATCCCATGTATGTGTCTTGTAATGACCAATACGTAGTGGTCAAAATTAGCACCAGCCAGAATTGTGCACAGAGACAGTTGACATCTTCTTAAACAAAGTAATTCACTATTGTAAGGGATCAGTGGCTCGCTTCAATACATAAACTTTACCAAAACTTCAAAAATCTTAAAACTGTATGAGCATCACAGATGGCAACAAGGCCAGTGCAATTTCAACTTACGTCTAGGATCATTAATAAAATGGGCCCCACACTAATTGATCTTTAAGTTTAATTTTACTGACTATTGTAAGTTGTCAGCATGTTGTCCAGGTTTGAATTGTAATGATTTCGCTCATTCAAAATTGTACATTTTCACCATCAAGAAAATTATCCATGTATTTCAATTCAAGACCTTTTCCTCTATTCGGAAAATAGTGTACCTGGTCATGTTTGTAGTATGAAAATCCATTTGAGTCGAGGACAAAATACCGTTTCTTCCAATTTTTGCGCTGAAATATAGAGTGCATAATTCCTTTATAATGAATAACTTGATTCAGTCTACATTAATATCAATATGCCAGTCTAAGTGGGAGTTGCGTACTGATATAGGTGTTCACCATCACCAAAGAGGTTGTGGGTTCGAATCCCACCAGGTGAGAGTGCTCAAGATGTTGCGGGTTTGACCCCCACAAGGGTGAGAAAGGTCTAGCACCGGTACTACACCTTGGTGTTCACCTATCACCCAAGAGTTTGTGGGTTCAATCCCCCAAGGGTTACATTCTCACTGCCTCTCAGAATGGATACCAGTACTGTTGTCTACATAGGAAACAGGCTTGAGGGTGATTCTATAAGCTATCAGCTAAACAATCAAGCTTAAAGAATTTAGTAAAATCTTATCATTTTCAGGAAAGCCTGAACTAGGACTATTACTTAACATCAGCATGAGTAAGGTTGTCATTTTTAACAAACATAAAAACAAATTCAATAAAATCTAATTTTCAAGTAACTTGTAGCAAAGTGTACAGAAGTGGGTACCATACCAGAGCACCCTGCTTCACAGCATAGCCAGACTTATAACACTGCAGTGACAGGGCTGGAAGGTTATGTTCAACTGATTCTGCACCGCTGTCATGGTTCTAAAATAGAATATTCCTTATTGATGGAAAATGCAAAATGTTTTTCTACAATTGTGTAAAAATGATGAATTAGTATCAAAGGGTGTCTTCATCGATATTAGTACAATACGAAATCCTTATTAAATATTCAAAACCTTTTTGAACACCATTAGTTTTGAAATTCAACATTCTTTATAACTTGTACTTCAAACTAGCCTCTCTGATAGAAGGGCTTCAAAAAAAGTGCTGCATATGAAGGACAGGGTGGTACAGAAGAGGAACAGGGTGGTACAGAAGAGGGACAGGGTGGTACAAAAGAGGGACAGGGTGGTACAGAAGAGGGACAGGGTGGTATAGAAGAGGGACAGGGTGGTATAGAAGAGGGACAGGGTGGTACAGAAGAGAGACAGAGTGGTATAGAAGATAGACAGGGTGGAATAGAAGAGGGACAGGGTGGTACAGAAGAGGAACAGGGTGGTATAGAAGAGAGACAGGGTGGTATAGAAGAGGGACAGGGTGGTACAGAAGAGGAACAGGGTGGTATAGAAGAGAGACAGGGTGGTACAGAAGAGAGACCTGGTGGTATAGAAGAGGGACAGGGTGGTACAGAAGAGGAACAGGGTGGTATAGAAGAGGGACAGGGTGGTACAGAAGAGAGACAGGGTGGTACAGAAGAGAGACAGGGTGGTATAGAAGAGAGACAGAGTGGAATAGAAGAGGGAGAGGATGGTATAGAAGAGAGACAGGGTGGTACAGAAGAGGGACAGAGTGGTATAGAAGATAGACAGGGTGGAATAGAAGAGGGAGAGGATGGTATAGAAGAGAGACAGGGTGGTACAGAAGAGGGACAGGGTGGTATAGAAGTGAGACAGGGTGGTACAGAAGAGAGACAGGGTGGTACAGAAGAGAGACAAGGTTGTATAGAAGAGAGACAGGGTGGTATAGAAGAGGGACAGGGTGCTGCAGAAGAGGGACAGGGTGCTGCAGAAGAGGGACGGGGTGGTGCAGAAGAGGGACAGGGTGGTGCAGAAGAGGGACAGGGTTGTATAGAAGAGACAGGGTGGTACAGAAGAGGGACAGGGTGGTACAGAAGTGGGACAGGGTGGTACAAAAGAGGGACAGGGTGGTGCAGAAGAGGGACAGGTTGGTACAGAAGAGGGACAGGGTGGTACAGAAGAAGGACAGGGTGGTACAGAAGAGGGACAGGGTGGTACAGAAGAGGGACAGGGTGGTACAGAAGAAGGACAGGGTGGTACAGAAGATGGACAGGGTGGTACAGAAGAAGGACAGGGTGGTACAGAAGAGGGACAGGGTGGTACAGAAGAGGGACAGGGTGGTACAGAAGAAGGACAGGGTGGTACGTAAGAGGGACAGGGTGGTACAGAAGAGGGACAGGGTGGTACAGAAGTGGGACAGGGTGGTACAGAAGAAGGACAGGGTGGTACAGAAGAGGGACAGGGTGGTACAGAAGAGGGACAGGGTGGTATAGAAGAGGGACAGGATGGTATAGATGAGAGACAGGGTGGTACAGAAGTGGGACAGGGTGGTACAGAAGAGGGACAGGGTGGTACAGAAGAGGGACAGGGTGGTATAGAAGAGTGACAGGGTGGTACGTAAGAAGGACAGGGTAGTGCAGAAGAGCAACAGGGTGGTACAGAAGAGGGACAGGGTGGTGCAGAAGAGAGACAGGGTGGTACAGAAGAGGGACAGGGTGCTGCAGAAGATAGCAGGGTGCTGCAGAAGTGGGACAGGGTGGTACAGAAGAGAGTCAGGGTGGTGCAGAAGAGGGACAGGGCGGTACAGAAGAGGGACAGGCAGCTGCAGAAGAGAGACAGGGTGGTACAGAAGTGGGACAGGGTGCTGCAGAAGAGAGACAGGGTGTTACAGAAGAGGGACAGGGTGGTGCAGAAGAGGGACAGGGTGAAACAAAAGAGGGAAAGGGTGGTGCAGAAGAGGGACAGGGTAGTACAGAAGAGGGACAGGGTGGTACAGAAGAGAGACAGTGTGGTGCAGAAGAGGGACAGTGTGGTGCAGAAAATGGACAGGGTGGTGCAAAAGAGGGACATGGTGGTGCAGAAGAGGGACAGGGTGCTGCAGAAGGGAGACAGGGTAGTACAGAAGAGGGACAGGGTGGTACAGAAGAGGGGCATGGTGGTACAGAAGAGGGACATGGTGGTACAAACAAGGGACAGGTTGCTGCAGAAGAGAGACAGGTTGATGCAGAAAGACAGGGTGGTATAGAAGAGAGACAGGGTGATACAGAAGAAAAACATGCTGCTGCAGAAGAGGCCTCAGGATGCCGCAGAAGAAGAACAGGGTGGAGCAGAAGAGAGACAGGATAATGCAGAAGAGGGACAGGGTGGTACTGAAGAAAGACAGGTTGCTGCAGAAGAGGGCTGAGGGACAGGATGGTAAAGAAAAGGAACAGCATGCTGCACAAAATGGACATGGTGGTACAGAAGAGGGACAGGAGGGAGACAGGGTGTTATAAAAGAGAGACCGGATACTGCAGAAGAGGAAATAAATATTGTTTTAAGTTTTAATCAAAAGGAATGTTTGACAGTCTTAACCTTTTAATTATATATAGAAGTGTGCCCAGGGGTGTAATCAAGAAATGACAGGGTGAAGTTTCCTGAAGTAAACCCCTCCTGATAGCAAAACACCTATAACTTACATCTCACAGTGTTAACAAACTGGTTGTATTATTGTTAATTGCTATCACAGAGGCTTGATTCAAAAATCATCATAATGATCAATAAATACAAAGTAACGGCTACAACACTTGTATGGTTCGTATAATATTCAAACTAAACAAAGAAGGACATGTTCCTATTTTTGAAGACAAACAGTATTCCATGGATTTAGGTTTATTGTGCGAATATCTCATTTTTATGACTTTCAACACTGACCTCTGGTTTGGTTGTTATAATGACCCCACCGGCAACCTCGTTCCTCGAATTGGGTGGAGCCAGCTTCGTTGTCTTTACCTCATAGTCGTGAACCTGGGGGTAGATAGCTTACATACATGATACATGTTGATTGTATGTAACCATACAGTGTACAAATAATTTTGAAGTGTCTGGAGTCAGTGATTTCAAATTTGTGGATAGTAATATATTAGATATTTTCTGGGATAATTCTCCAGACAATTTCAGTTTGGCTAATGTTCTAGCAGCAGTTATAGTTCATAAATCAGATATACTTGCTTTTGCTATGAGTTAGCCTGGTGCCACACTGATAGGTTTTGGTAAAACCCACTTATTCTTATTGTTTTTCGGTCTTTTAAGACCAGACATCACGAAAACATGCCATGCAATTACTAAGAAAGCTGTAAGGGTAATAAGAAATAAACATTGCCACAAAGTCGATAAATAACAATTTAATTTCGAGTCAGTGAGGGATTGTCAAAAACTACTGTCATAATCAAAAATTTATTCGGACAGACAAAATTTTCTTTCCGACTGACAAAATTTCAAATGCAGTTGGACGGAACTGCTGATAGTACACCATTGCAAATTTTGAAATTTGAATTTCGTAATGTCTGTAAGACAAGTGACTATTTGAAAATAAAATGCTCAGAAACATAGCTATTTCTACTGGTGAAGGAATGAGCATGGTCCACTAAAAATATTTGCAACCATTAAAAATGTATAAAATTGTAATATCGATAATCGCTGACTTTTATGGCGAATCATCAATTTTTAACAATACCGTACTGCATCATCCTTTAATCCATGATTTAAGCATACCGTTATTTTACAGGCCTCATTTAGAGCTTCAATCCATTTGTTCATCTGCTCTTCATTTTCTGCTTGATAAAAGGACTGGTCACCAGTGTGTGTGATACCTGAAGTTATAAAGAAACAACAACAACAGTTAATACTTGCATAACTTTACCACTGTTTTCTACCTGATGCGGGTGAAGGTCGCACATCATTAATAATATGAGCCCATTAATAGACATCAAGGATTAAAGCATATTAAGCTATAAATAAAAACAAGAGGGCCATAAAGCTCCTGATTCGCTCACCTGAGATATGTAAAGAAAAACATTTGTTGTGTAATACACCCAATATCATGTAGTGGGTCATTATTGAGCTTAGCTCCCCAGGAAGGCGCTGACTATAACTGATATTGTCAAAGACACAGCTTAACTTACAGACCAGTTCATAAAAAGAAAAATGCTGCTGATATTTTCCATAAAAAGAACAATAATAACCTCGGAAGTGATTAATTTGAAGAATTCATAAAGAATAAAATCTATTTCCTTGCTACTTAAAATAGACGATCATCCCAACATGACCTTAAAGAGCAAGGGAGACAATGCAGCAAGATTTGCTGCCCTTGTTTCTATATGACATAACTATCAGATTTTAACAATATGGAATTTCCACTTTGTATAAACTTTTTATATTTAACAATTAAACCATAACAATCTTGTTGGAAAGTTGCTCAGAATTTGTTGATGTTTAATTAGGTAATAACATTTTGTTGTAATTTTTTACAGATAAAGAAAAAGGATATTTCAGATAGATTTTTAAAACATAAAACAGAAAGTCAACCATTCTTTGTTGCTGTTGACCAATCCCGACGCCTTATAGTATTTTTGTAGATTGGCACCCAATGAAGATTCCTGTAAAGTTTCAATAAATTTGCCTCAGTAATTTGAGAGGAGATGTTTGGTAAAGAAAAATCAGGAAATAGGCCATTTTGATGTTGTTGTAGCCATCTTGTATTTATGTAGGTCACCCTGGGAAGCTTTCAGTGAAGTTCATAAAATTTGGTTGGATGGTTTCAAAGAAGATGTCTTTTAGTTTTACCCAATAATTTTTTGTTGAAGGACATACATACTGACAGACAACAGACTAAGGCCAA
Source organism: Mya arenaria (assembly GCF_026914265.1). NCBI lineage: Eukaryota > Metazoa > Mollusca > Bivalvia > Myida > Myidae > Mya > Mya arenaria. The sequence goes on along the minus strand of NC_069133.1, from coordinate 2,267,870 downwards.
TTCTAATAGCTCAGGAGAGCTAAAAACTGACCACTTCTGAAAATGATAACAATAAGGGAATACTAATTTATTTTCGTATGATTGTGAGTACAGCTAAACTCTAATGTGAATCACTCTTAACATCAGTTTCCTTGGTAGAAAAAAGTAATGGTGTCCCTTTAAAGAGGCATGAGATAGTATCCTTGCTGGGTATCAAACTCACAATCTCTAGGGTGAGAGGCAGACTATTGTTCCACTAGACAACTTTCATCCCAGTAGAGATTGAAGCCACAACCTCTTGAGTAAAATGCAAACACCTATACAACTAGACAACTGTCATCCTGGCGGGGATAAACTCACAGCCTATTGGATCAGTGGCAGACATCTGCAACGCACCACTAGAACTCTCTCATCCTGGTGGGGATAAACCAACGGCCTATTGGATGAGTGACAGACACCTGCACAACTTCACCATTCTCACCCTGATGGTGATGAAACCCTCAACCCCTTAGGTAAGAGGCAGATACCTTTATCACCACACCACTCTCATAATTGTGGGGATTGTACGCACAGCCTCTTGAGGCATACACCTATACCAGTACACCACTGTCATCCTGGAGGGGAAAGAATCAACCACTAACATCTTGGATGAAAGGGGAGGCCTACCACTCTCACCCTAGTGGGGTTCAAACCAACAATCTCTTCGGTGAGAAGTGTGCATCGATATCACAGGTCCACTTTCAACCTGGTGGAGAGTAAAAACCCACAAACTCATATGTGAGAGGCAGACACCTATACCACTAGACCATTCTCACACGGGCGGAGATCACTCTGACGAACAACCATTATGATGAAAGGAAAAAACCTTTACCACTAGACCATTCTCACACTGGTGAAGATTAGACCTACAACCTCTTGGGTGAGAGGCGGACACCAATACCACTAGACCATCCTTACACTAGGGGGGACTGGACCCACAACCTCAAGGATGAAAGGCATACACCTATCTTTAACCACAAGACCACTTTCACCCTTGTGGGAATAAGAACCACAACCTCTTGGGAAAGAGGCGGACACCTAAACCACTAGACATTTCACCCAGGTGGGGATCAGCCCACAACCTCTTGGGTGAGAGGAAGACACCTTTATCACTAGACCATCCTCACACTGGCGGGATCGAACACACAACCTCTTGGGTGAGAGGTGGACACCTATACCACTAGACCATCCTCACACTGGCAGGGATTGAACCCATAACCTCTTAGGTGAGAGGTGGACACCTCTATAGACCATCCTTACACTGGCAGGGATTGGACCCATAACCTCTTAGGTGAGAGGTGGACACCTCTACTAGACCATCCTTACACTGGCAGGGATTGGACCCATAACCTCTTAGGTGAGAGGTGGACACCTCTACTAGACCATCCTCACACTGGCAGGGATTGGACCCATAACCTCTTAGGTGAGAGGTGGACACCTCTACTAGACCATCCTTACACTGGCGGGATCGAACACACAACCTCTTGGGTGAGAGGTGGACACCTCTACTAGACCATCCTCACACTGGCAGGGATTGGACCCATAACCTCTTAGGTGAGAGGTGGACACCTCTACTAGACCATCCTCACACTGGCAGGGATTGGACCCATAACCTCTTAGGTGAGAGGTGGACATCTCTACTAGACCATCCTTACACTGGCAGGGATTGGACCCATAACCTCTTAGGTGAGAGGTGGACACCTCTACTAGACCATCCTCACACTGGCAGGGATTGGACCCATAACCTCTTAGGTAGAGGTGGACACCTCTACTAGACCATCCTTACACTGGCGGGATCGAACACACAACCTCTTGGGTGAGAGGTGGACACCTCTACTAGACCATCCTCACACTGGCAGGGATTGGACCCATAACCTCTTAGGTGAGAGGTGGACACCTCTACTAGACCATCCTCACACTGGCAGGGATTGGACCCATAACCTCTTAGGTGAGAGGTGGACATCTCTACTAGACCATCCTTACACTGGCAGGGATTGGACCCATAACCTCTTAGGTGAGAGGTGGACACCTCTACTAGACCATCCTCACACTGGCAGGGATTGGACCCATAACCTCTTAGGTGAGAGGTGGACACCTCTACTAGACCATCCTTACACTGGCGGGATCGAACACATAACCTCTTAGGTGAGAGGTGGACACCTCTACTAGACCATCCTCACACTGGCAGGGATTGGACCCATAACCTCTTAGGTGAGAGGTGGACACCTCTACTAGACCATCCTCACACTGGCAGGGATTGGACCCATAACCTCTTAGGTGAGAGGTGGACACCTCTACTAGACCATCCTTACACTGGCAGGGATTGGACCCATAACCTCTTAGGTGAGAGGTGGACACCTCTACTAGACCATCCTCACACTGGCAGGGATTGGACCCATAACCTCTTAGGTGAGAGGTGGACACCTCTACTAGACCACCCTTACACTGGCAGGGATTGGACCCATAACCTCTTAGGTGAGAGGCGGACACCTACACCACTAGACCATCATCACACTGGCAGGGATTGGACCCATAACCTCTTAGGTGAGAGGTGGACACCTCTACTAGATCATCCTCACACTGGCAGGGATTGGACCCATAACCTCTTAGGTGAGAGGCGGACACCTACACCACTAGACCATCATCACACTGGCAGGGATTGGACCCATAACCTCTTAGGTGAGAGGTGGACACCTCTACTAGACCATCCTTACACTGGCGGGATCGAACACACAACCTCTTGGGTGAGAGGTGTACACCTCCACTTCACCAATATGACCAAAAGGACCCAGCCCCTTTGTAAATCTTACAGATTCATGTATTATAACTATTCATTAGTGTTGTTAAAATGAGAAAGAAAACAACAGTAAGTCTGATACATTTCTCATCAATACCAAACATGTGACATCTGCTGATGTGATTTCAAATAATCATATTCATTAAAAATATATCATTTCTGGATGTAATGATAACTTCATAAAATGTCACTAACAATAATAAAATGTCATTGATAAAATATCAGTTTATTTTTGTTATTCAGCCATTCAGAACAGATGTTTTATAAAGTACCGTAGTTCTGAGAGCTAGCAACACAAACTTGGCTGGATAGGTTTTATGATTGTCTCCGCAAATAAATATACTAGTATATTTAATTTATTCTTCAATTAAAGTGCTTTGACTAATAATAAAACTGATGGAACATCATGCATGGGAATGGTTAGTTTTTTTGCTGAACACAATTTCAGTTACTCATCCAGTAAAATTTTCTTTAAGTCTGTATAGATAACTAGAACTCCGCGAGTTGGATGTGTCGCCTGACGAATTATTTACTGTCGACATTATAGCTGTTAGATTGGCATTTTATTCATTTATAGACAATGATGTTGCCATTTAACTTTCAAGTGTAGGTGGCATTTGAACCCTCAATCAGATATACCTACGGAATAAGTTTCAGGTTGAAACCTCCTATAGTTTACGAGATATGCCACGGACAAAACCTAAGCAAGAAAATTAACAAAGGGCAATAACTCTAAAAATATGGCAGCAAGAGTAACGGTTCTTGTGCACTGCACTTGCCCTCAATGAGATATATCTAGCTATGAAGTTTCAAGTTGATACCTCTTATATTCTTCAAGATATGCCCCGGACAAAACTTTAAGCATGAAAATTAACAAAGGGCAATAACTTTAAAACTAAGAAAGCAAGAGTTACTGTTATTGTGCACTGCACTTGCCCTCAATGAGATATATCTAGCTATGAAGTTTCAAGTTGATACCTCTTATATTCTTCAAGATATGCCCCGGACAAAACTTTAAGCATGAAAATTAACAAAGGGCAATAACTTTAAAACTAACAAAGCAAGAGTTACTGTTATTGTGCACTGCACTTGCCCTCCATGAGATCTGTCTAGCTATGAAGTTTCAAGTTGATACCTCTTATATTCTTCAAGATATGCCCCGGACAAAACTTTAAGCATGAAAATTAACAAAGGGCAATAATTTTAAAACTAAGAAAGCAAGAGTTACTGTTATTGTGCACTGCACTTTAGCATGAAAATTAACAAAGGGCAATAATTTTAAAACTAAGAAAGCAAGAGTTACTGTTATTGTGCACTGCACTTGCCCTCCATGAGATCTATCTACATATGAAGTTTCAAGTTGATAACTCTTATATTCTACAAGATATGCCCCGGACAAAATTTTAAGCATGAAAAATAACAAAGGGCAAAACTCTAAAAATATGGAAGCAAGAGTAACAGTTCTTGTGCACTGCACTTGCCCTCAATTAGATCTATGTACGTATGAAGTTTCAAGTTGATACCACTAATAGTTTAGGAGATATACCCCGGAGAAGCGAAAATGGGACGCCGCCGCCACTGCCGACAAAAGTAACCCCTATATGTCGTCTTTTCAGGCGACACAAAAAGCCCAGACACTGACAGTGTGCCAGTCCCTTATAACAGGATTAAGCTAATCTCACTACTTCTCTTTGCCAATATTTCACATAGCATTAACTTCATTAGTTACTCAACCTTAAATAGGAATTTCTTTCATGGATATCACAAATAACCATATTTAATTTACCAAAATCACATTTAAGTATGTGTTTTGAATATTTGAAATAAACTACTTAAGACTGTTAAGCTTAAGAAGTTTTGAGAAATTGGGGCCAGGACAGCTGTCCATTTAAAAAGGTCCATGAGAAGGTACCCCTGGTAGGCTTGAACAAACAACCCTGGCATGAATGCCAACCACAACCACTTGGTAGAGAGGCAGACGCATGAACAACAAACCCATTTTCACCCTGGTGGGGATGAAACCCACAACCTCTTGGATGAAAGGCCAACACTTATTTCCTCTCTACCATTCCAGAACCTGGTAGGGATCAAACTCACTTTAAAGCTAATATTTATAGCGATGCAGTAGTGTCTGCCGGCAGAGAGAGAGGGGGTGTGGGTCAGATTTCCATCCGAGGCACATACTTAGCAATTTATGCAATCTGTAACCTTTGGCACCCCAATGTAAAAGCTTAAGTTGCTTGATATACCTAATAAGTCTTTGAAATTAGAGGATGAATTTTAAAATTGAAGGAAAAGGTGTAACCGGGTATTAGATATGTACAGTCACTACTGTACAGTCTTGCTATAGACGTAACTTTTATAAATAATGTGGGGTAGAGTGTCTGCCAGCAGCGCGAAGGGTTATGAGTTTGATCTCCATCAGACGCAGTAATTTGTGCAGTCAGTTAAATCAATTCATTTTAACTTGATTGTGATAAAAGCAATTAGCTTAATGAATGATGTTATGAGTATGTGTCAGGGGCTGAGAGCAGTATTGATGTAAATTTTGAGAGGGCATTCATGAGCAAGTATTCCTGGCAGACTCAAACCTTGGCCATGAGAAGGAGCCCTTGGTGGGTTTTAACCCTGGCCATAAGATAGTGTCATTAATAGGCTCGATCTCAAACTTGGGCCATGAGTAAATGCCCATGGTGGGATTGAACCTGGGCCATTAGAAGTGCCCCTGTCGAAAACTTGGGTTATGAGGAAGTATCCATTGTTGGCTGGAACTTTGGCCATAAGAAAGTGCCCCTGGTTGGCTATAACTTGGGCCATGAGCAAGTGCCCATGGAGGGCTAAAACATGTGCCATGAGCAAGTGCCCTGTCGAGTCCAAAAATGGCCCATGAGAAAGTGCCCCTGGCTAGCTCAAAATCGGACAATGAAAAGGTGCCTATAGTGGGCTTGAACCTATGCCATGAGAAGGTTTCCCCTGGTTTGCTTAAAAATGGGTAAAAAAAGTAAGTTCCCTTGATGAGCTTGAACTTGATGCATCTGATAAGCTTGAACCTTGACCCTAAGAAAGCACCCTGGTAGGCTCAAACTCTGGCCATGAGCAAGTGCCCAAGGTTGGCTTGAGCCAGGGCTAAGAAAGTACCCCTGATGGGCTTGAGCCATGAGAAAGTGCCCCTGTTGGGCTTGAGCCATGAGAGAAGTGCCCCTGTTTGGCTTGAGCCATGAGAAAGTGCCCCTGTTTGGCTTGAGCCATGAGAAAGTGCCCCTGTTGGGCTTGAGCCATGAGAAAGTGCCCCTGATGGGCTTGAGCCATGAGAAAGTGCCCCTGATCGGCTTTAACCATGAGAAAGTGCCCCTGATCGGCTTGAGCCATGAGAAAGTGCCCCTGATGTGCTTGAGCCATGAGAAAGTGCCCCTAATGGGCTTGAGCTATGAGAAAGTGCCCCTGATGTGCTTGAGCCATGAGAAAGTGCCCCTGATCGGCTTGAGCCATGAGAAAGTGCCCCTAATGGGCTTGAGCTATGAGAAAGTGCCCCTGATCGGCTTGAGCCATGAGAAAGTGCCCCTGATCGGCTTGAGCCATGAGAAAGTGCCCCAAATGGGCTTGGGCTATGAGAAAGTGCCCCTGATCGGCTTTAACCATGAGAAAGTGCCCCTGTTTGGCTTGAGCCATGAGAAAGTGCCCCTGTTGGGCTTGAGCCATGAGAAAGTGCCCCTGATGTGCTTGAGCCATGAGAAAGTGCCCCTGATCGGCTTGAGCCATGAGAAAGTGCCCCTGATCGGCTTGAGCCATGAGAAAGTGCCCCTGATGTGCTTGAGCCATGAGAAAGTGCCCCTGATCGGCTTTAACCATGAGAAAGTGCCCCTGTTGGGCTCTGGCTGGTGGGCTCAAACCTAGGCCATCATAAGTGCCTCTCCAGGGCTCGAATGTGGGCAATGAGAATATGACAAACACTAGACCACCTCACTCTCAGTCAAACTTGTCAACTTACAGAAGCAATAGCCAGCCTTGGGACGAGCCTTTCGTGCATCGCTAACCTGAAATATACAAGCAGCAGGTACACTGTTGAAATGTTTGGTAATATTATAATGAAAAATCATTATTGTTCCTTGTTATCTTTTAAGCATAACAATATGGATGTAGGTATAATGATAATTTATACATAATTACTAGGGATGCAAACGAATATTCGAATATTCGAATATTCGATCGAACGTTTAATATTCGAATGTCAAAATTGGTATTCGAATATTCGATGCTTTTTGTTTGGTAAATATAATAATAAACCTTTTTCCTACATCTGTGCTGTTGTATATATTAGCATGTCTTGTTTTTACAACGATTGGCCCCTAAATGCCAGAGGCGTGACGTGATGACACCATACCGGTACACGCGTCATATGTTAATTAGGGACACATAGTCAGAGACTATAAACAGTACCCGTAATTTTACAAAAACTGGCTATAAGACAAGTGGCATCAAACAACTTTCAATTATTTTCGGTAAATTCTAATGACCATTATTGGATAATAAACGGAATCGGCAACCAAAGTGGTGTCATGGCTGTCAATTAAGCTGTGCAGTATTGCTCAAATCGCCGTAATGATATGGATGACGTGTGCTAGTTATATGCTGTTTTCCATGTTTCGATATAACATTCGTGCTTTGAAATGTAACTGTATAGAATAGCAATTTAGGTCATTGTTATACAATAGATGCAGTCTTCGCACTAATTTTTTTCAAGCACTAGCCCAGTCGGGCTAGCAGCCTGGAAAAAGCACTAGCCCGAATCAAGTTTCAGTAGCCCGGACCAAAATAACTTTTTAACAGAGATATTTTAATGTATGTGTAAGGTAATAAAGCTATAACACTAGTAAACTGTTTTCTCATTTTAATCTCTACTGTATTCCATCAACAATGAAAACACAAGGTAGGTCTTCTGACATCTCGCATTCGGTTTCTCCGTCACTATTGTCTCCATCATACATCATCTTCTCTGGCACCAGCGATGTCCTAGTTGACTAAATGTAATGCATGAAATTGCATAAAATTTATTTGTCAAAATAACTGTTCAACCGAAAATAGTATTTAATAATTATTGTAAAATTCAGTACAAACAGTTATATTGTAACTGAGATCTTGTGTCTGTCACCTCGTCTGCCTGGTCCATCTCATCTGCCTTGTCGAGATCAGAGTCTGTAAGGGTGATGACCTCCTTGGGTCTGGCAGGCTGCTTTATACCCTCTCCAACTCGTCTCTTCTGGCCAGATGGTGTAGAGGTCTGAAATTGTTAACATCTACATTGTATTAAACATGTAGATTATTCAATTATTGTTTGTCATGCTTTTGAATTCATATAGTTTCATATACTTTTTAATAACTATATCAATTCTTGCTTTATTTAACCTACCATCCATTCAGTATGTTGTACCTTTGACGAAGGCATTGTCATTGGTTGGGGAGAACTGTTTACAAATGCTACAAGTCATAATACCCTCACTGTAACAAAGCCATGGCCTGTTCACAGTCCAAAATGACTGGAACTTTCGTTTTCTTGCCTGTTCATAAACCTTAGTTACCTCCTTTTTAGCATCAGGCCTGTCACCAGGAGCCTTTCTTTTCGGGGTAGCTCCTTCGAAATAACGTGAAGCGACATCGTTCGGTGTGAAGAAATGACAGCTACACGATTAGACTGTATCCCGTTCTCAATTTTTCAAGCGTCCCTCAAGTACACGAAATGTTACATTTTGAATAAGCGTTTATCAATCTGATGCGAATAGCGGTAAACCAGTAATAGTGTAAGCGTCTATTAAGCGCATTTCAATAAGCGTCTAGGTAGCCTGTTGTAACAGATACGGATACCGATAGGTAAAACATTTCGGATAATTATTTTTCGGGAAAAATCACTCCACAGGGCGGGCTAGTGACTTGATTTTTTCAGTCGACCGAGCGGAAAACAGCTCGACTCGATCGATGGTCGAGTGGGTTACGTCGAAGACTGTAGATGGGTCAAAATTCAGGGTTATTTTCGTTTTATTATTTATCTAATTTCCGAGTAGGTTTGGTGTTTTCATAGTTATATTTAGTAGATGTCAATCCCAGAACGAGGCCGCTCGTCCTACAGAACGACCCGTTGGTGCATCATGACATTCAACCAGGCATTTACGATCTTCGCCTTTTTCAGTGGCTATTGCTTTTGTTCGATATTTTTGTAAATGGGGAATTTCATTGCCAATGTTTGGAAAAATCAGGGTCCTTCGCGTATACCGGCTACAACGAAGAAGGGTTAAAATGCCCCGGCTATTACTAAAGCAAACAATAAAAGTTGTTTACTACATTTCTTATACATTCATATTGGTAATCGAATATTCGAATATTCGATCGAAAGAATTAACGAATATTCGAATATCAATTTTGCCATTCGATTGCATCCCTAATAATTACATTTCAACTGTATATAAATAAATCTCATTTAAATTCATAAAATCTTCAATACTAAACAAGTATAATATATCTATGAACTAAGCTTACTCAATTTATCATCAAAATATTTATTCCATTCAATAGACCCTTTAAAAAAGAATTTCAAAATTTCATTTTTTAAAAGGGAAAATAAAAAAAACGCAGACATAATTATTCTCTGTTCTCACCTGTGACACAAAGTTAAGATATATTACTTCATATGGCTCATTTGTCTTGCATGTCTTTGGCAAATCCTGTTAAAAAAAACAAATACATATTAAAAACAATAATAACATTTGTATGGGAACTTATTAACTACCAGTATGAGTATTTCCTTTCTTACAAGATGTAGGAAACAGTTCAGCTGCACTATGACTGTTTTATTTTTTACTTTTGGTGGTAAAAATGAGAAAACCAAAATTTTGTAATAGTCGCCTTTTAACAAATGACAAATTTGGATCATTTTTTTAATTCATGGTTGAGAACAATTCAACAATACCAATTCTTAACATTTGAGTATGAGGGATTCAGGTCAATGCAGGGTTTAGAGCCCTGTTCACATTGTTGTATCAAACTTAGCATGAGGGATTCAGGTCCACTTATCATGCTTAACCAATGTGTTTTTTTTATTAAAATCCAGTGAGTATTTAAGCTTGACTATTCTGCCGCTTTCCAGTGTATGGATTGAAAAGTTTTGGAGAAACATGCATGGATCACTGTTAGATTAGATTTCAATGCAATACATGATGTGCTGAGATATTTACATAAATTGAATTTTAAAGTGGTACGCCAACTTAAACGTAAATTCTAAGTCGAAAAAGGGGCATAATTTTGTCAAAATACTTGATACAGTGACCTCCCCCTGTGTTCAGGTCAGGGTATGATGATGAACAAGTGTGCGAAGTTTCAAAGCCAGATGTCAATGGACTTTAATGTATATTCTAAGAAAAAAAAGGGGCATAATTTTGTCAAAATGCTTAATAGAGTTACCTCCTTGTGTGTACAGGTTTGGGGCATGATGCTGAACAAGTGTGCACAGTTTCAAAGCAAGATGTCAATGGACTTTGAAAATATTTAAGGTGGTACGGAAACTTTAATGTAAATTCTAAGTAGAAAAAGGGGCAAAATTTTGTCAAAATGCTTGATAGAGTTACTTTCTCCTGTGTACAGGTTGGGGGCATGATGGTGAACAAGCGTGTAAAGTTTCAAAGCCAGATGTCAATGGACTTTGAAAATATTTGAGGTGGTATCCAAACTTTAATGTAAATTCTAAGTAGAAAAAGGCGCATAATTTTGTCAAAATGCTTGATAGAGTTACCGCCTCCTGTGTACAGGTTGGGGGCATGATGGTGAACAAGTGTGCAAAATTTCAAAGCCATATGTCAATGGACTTTGAAAATATTTGAGGTGGTACGCAAACTTTAATGTAAATTCTAGGTAGAAAAAGGGGCAATATTTTGTCAAAATGCTTGATAGAGTTACCTCCTCCAGTGTACATGTTGGGGGCATGATGGTGAACAAGTGTGCAAAATTTCAAAGCCATATGTCAATGGACTTTGAAAATATTTGAGGTGGTACGGAAACTTTAATGTAAATTCTAGGTAGAAAAAGGGGCAATATTTTGTCAAAATGCTTGATAGAGTTACCTCCTCCAGTGTATAGGTTGGGGGCATGATGGTGAACAAGCGTGCAAAGTTTCAAAGCCATATGTCAATGGACTTTGAAAATATTTGAGGTGGTACGCAAACTATAACGCTCGCGTGACTAAGATAGCTCTCCTTATTCTTCGAATAGTCAGGCTAAAAAGTAACAGGGCAATAACTCTGTAGTGAGCTGAAATAGAGTTATGGTTTTTGTACAATGCACGTCCTCTTATTGTTCTTTACCATTGAAAGAATATTAATACAATTCCATTCAGTAGTTTTCGAGTAATGCTTCCGACAAGAAAAAGTCACAAGGGGCAATAACTCTGTTACAAGCTGGAATAGAGTTACGGTACGGTTCTTGTACACTGTAATCCCTCTCATTGTGCTTTATCATTTTATGAAATTTAATTTAATTCCATCCAGTTGTTTTAAAGTTATACTCCTGACAAGAAAAAGTGACAAAGGCAATAACTTTGTAATTAGCTGAAATGGATTTATGGTTCTTGCACACTGTAATTCCTCTCATTGTGCTTTACCATTGTATAAAGATTAATTAAATCCATCCAGTAATTTTTAACTTATGCTTCGGACAAGGAAAAGTGACAAAGGACAATAACACTGCAAGAGGGTAAAATGTGTGCTTACATGCAAAACCTTGACCAGAATTTCTAAGTCAAAAATAAAGGCCCATAATTTGCATTATACTCATAAAAAATGTTACCTAACTTCATTAATTTAGTAGGTTAGGTAGTTGGGAATATATATCTTAAGTTTCAATGCAATACATGATGCATTTGCTGAGATATTAACCGATGTGTGCTTACACGCAAAACCTTTACCGGAATTTTTTAAGTCAAACAATAAAGGGCAATTATTTGCATTAAATGCAAACTAGATTTATCTAACTTGGTTAATTGAGTAGGTTGGATGGTTGAGTACCATTGTATAAAGTCTCAATGTAATACATTAAGTAGTTGCTGAGATATTAACCTATGTGTGCTTACATGCAAAACCTTAACCAGAATTTCTAAGTCAAATAATAAAGGCCCATTATTTGCATTATATTTAAATTAGTGTTATCTAACTTGATTAATTAAGTAGGTTGGATATTTGGGAAAACATATCTTAATTTTCAATGCAATACATGATGCATTTGCTGAGATAATGATCTAAAGGGGCTTACATGCAAAACCTTAACCAAGGTGTGACACCATCGCCGATGCTTGGGTGAGTAGGAAAGCTCTCTTCGAATAGTTAAGCTAAAAAATGCAACAGACCGACTGACCTACCAACAAACCAACCACAGGGTGACTCTTCAAAGTATTATAATAATTTGACGCTAAAGTAAAGATAACAGTTTAGGTATTCATAACAACACATACACAATATGAATTGAACATTGATCCTTGCAAGTGCCCCATGAAGGCTCATTCAATGCACATCAAAAGTGCCCTTTCTGACCTAGCACTTCAAATCATGGCTTGAACACTGCATGCTAAGGGTAATAACCCTGGAAACATGTGTAACAACATTGAACAGTTTTTGAGTAATGTCCAAAGTTATTGCAAGTTTTGCATGCCAGCAAGGACACCATGGGGTTTTACAATTATATTATATATACCATGTTTTCAAAATGGAAGAAATCAGCCAAGCTCAAAATTTAAAATCTGACCATGTATGAGAAGAAATGGACTTGACACGAACTATTATCAGTATGGCTTATATTGGAAAACATACACAGTTCAGGCACTTGCTGTGACCTTGAAGGTAGGGATATGGGTATTGTGCCATGACACTTCCTCATGCTTTGTAGGTCACTTCTGACAAATAATTTTAAAATCAGACCATGAATGAGAAAGATATGGACAGGACATAAACCATTATCAGTGAGGCTTATATATCAAAACTTACTAAGTTTCGGAGGTCATGTGACCTTTAAGATAGGGACATGGGTCTTGTGCAGAAACATTCTTGTGCTATGTAGGTCACTTTTGCCATATGATTTTAAAATCCGACCATGAATGAGAAAGATATAGATCGGACAAAATGGAACAGACCTACAGACACATACTAAGTTCAGGTGGTTGCTGTGACCTTGACATGGGTCATGTGCTCGACACATACTCAGGCTTTGGTGGTCACCTCTGCCAAATATTTTAAACTCCACCATGAGTGAGAAAAATATGGACCAAACACAAACTATTATCAGTAAGGCTTCTGTATCAAAACACACTAAGTTCAGAAGGTTGCTGTGAGCTTGACCTTGAAGGAAGGGATATGGGTCTGTGCTCATGCTGTGGTGATCACTTCTGCCAAATAAAACACCTATCTCACTACAGACAGCTTAAGTCAGATGTAGACTGTTTCTATAGTACATTTTCCATCTACTAACTTACAAAGTTTGTATACATATATCTACATTTAAAGTTATATTTCAATCCATCAAGTACTTTTCCAAGATATGGCCCTGACAAGTACCCAATTATGAAAAATATCAGGTCAAGGGGAGAAAACTAAAAAAATATACAGGGCAGGATTATGGTTCCTGTGCACTGCATTTTCTCTCATTGACATCTATATATTTGAAGTTTCATTTCAATCCCTTTCGTACATGTAGTTTCCAACATATCACCCGGACAAGCACCAATCATGAAAAATTGTTAAGGGGAGATATCTTAATTAATATGTATGGTATGATTTTCATTCTTGAGCACTGCACTTCCTCTCATTGCCATCTGTCTACATGTATATACCAAGTTTTATTTCAGTCCTATGAGTAGGGTTGTGACAAGTATCAATTATGAAAAAATGATTAAGGGGAGATAACTTTATAAATATGCACAATACTCTTATGGTTTTTGTGCACTGCACTTCCTTTCATTCAGTCTCCCGAAATTGTAAAATTTCTGCCTGTCCACCGGACAGGCACTTTGGAAGTTTTTGCCTGTCTGAAAAAATATTTGCCTGTCCGAACAAATATGTAATAGTATACATAAAGAGTAAACAAATGATTGTCAACTGTTTTTAATGCTTTTCTGATTTAGTTTACAAAAAAAAAAAAACATAAACTTTACATTGACATGTCGTTTAGTAAAAAAAAACACCTGGTCTCGCAAAAAATATTTAAACATCGCCGCCATTAAGGTGCTTTCTGGTTTTTCAGTCGTCCGGTAATTCCACCAACCGCCGCCATTTTGACTGCAGACAAAGTAAATTGAGTGCCGACGATTTTGATTGTACTTTGTTGCAAACCAAGAACCAATCAAAACTGTTGTAATAAAATGCCTTTACTGATGAATCGTATTTACTCGTTTATTCCCGGGAATCAATATCATGATCGCATATCGGAAATCCGAAATGGCCGACTTTTGGTGATGTTATGTGACGTCAATATCAGTATGGGATCGACTAAATACCGCAAAGGCAAATAATCAGCGAAAGTTTTAACAGACATTTCGCTTTCAAATACCTTTTCGCTATTTAGTCATCTCAAAATATGTCGGTCATCCACCCATCATTTTCAGAAGATCTGCCGGACCTGTTCACTTATGATGTCAGGTTTTAACACTATTTATTTATCAACAGTATATCACGACTTAATTTCATGCTGGTGTCGTCATTTATGATCTACGTGTACTTACATTTGGATGATCAAGGTAAATACTGAGTGTTTGATTGTTGAGATCAAGATGGAAGAAACGTCTTTTGGAGAACTGGTGTTTACTGTCCTCCACCTTGAGAAACCCGCATAGTTCCCGCGACTTTTCACCAACACCAGACATGCCTTACATCTTCTGTGAAAACAATTATATGACATAAATATAAGGGATCATAGAGCTAATAAATGTCAATCCTGAAAAATAACAAGGGGTCTGTTTAAGTATGAGGTATTCATGCAAAAAGCATGGTGAAGGGGCTAAGACCCCTTTTGGAACTGTTTCAAAGTCAATTAAATTTCAAGACACCAGCGTACTTCCTACCTGTTTTTGGATATAATCTTTTACAACTGCACAATAGTATAGAGTTAAAGCTACCTATCCTGATTTAAATATTAGTACAGAAGTTTACAATGTGTGTATACCACGTGATAAATTGCATCATAAATGCTACGTCAGAAGGCAATATTTTGCTTCGAATTAAGACTTTACACAAAAATTACTTCAATATTTTTTCACCATTTTTAAATGAAACAAAGCGCAGTCTACACCACTTACGGAGCCCCGCCTTTGGTGTTTTACCCGAGTTTAATTGAGAGTTTAGTTTCTTTAAACACTTCAACAAACCTTTTCACAATACGGCCGTCAGACGGAGTACTGTCAAAACATTATTTTGGAAATAGGTTTGTCAAAGTGTTTGATGAAACTAATCACATGATCAAACTCCGGTAATAACGCGAAGACAGGGCTCTTTAAGCGGGAGTTCAGAGGCAGCACCACTGACTGGTATTTCACAATGGACATGGTTATCCTCTTCAATGACTTCAACCCGGTACTCATGGACAGGCAGAGTTTCTGTTTTATCCACAGGGCTCATCCTACCAGGCGACTTAGGCGATTAAGTCGCCCTGCCCGCTTCAACTTCGCTATTTTCTAAGATCAAAGCGAAGTCAACTTCGCCGACTTTTTCAAAATTCAAAAAGTCAATATCGCTAAGAACTAACACTTGTCAAAACAGAGCGACTCCGCCTTCCGCCTGTCAGCTCAGTTGACAAACAGCCAATCATGTTAAACCTAGTAAATATGCTCCATTGACTTCGGCCAATGAGAACGCTTGTTTTATTCAATCGAGGCACGTGTTTGCACCATTGACTTTGTGTACATGCGCTACTTCATCGATGTAATAAAATTGTAAGGCAGACAATGCGAATGTCCGTCGGACAGTCGGACATGTCCGGTATATTTCCATTTTGACCGACGAAACTTTTGTTTTGGTCGGTCACAATGTCCGGCGAAAAATTACAGTCAGCACCGTTTAATTTTCGGAAAATTTACTTTCAGTTTCTAAATAAATGTTCAGAGTTATTTTTAACTATTATATCATGATTATTCAGCATGTCAATCCGTGTATCACTATTTGTAAACTCCGTTTCGACATGTTTCCGTAAAAGCCGATAGAACGCGTAAGGTTCCGATTTCAGCTCGTACTCTTTTATTTTACGGAAATGTTCGGAAATTACAAAATTCCTTATGTATTTATTTTCAGCGAACTGCTTCCCGGCAATCGTGTTAATTTAAAGATGATGATTAATATACCTAGCTGACTTTCTTTCCGCTCTGTTTAACTTTGCCAATAATAAGAAATCTACTTTCGCATAAATGTTGTGCCTGAGTTTGACTTCTAGTACAATTCGTCGTATTTTATAACCTTACTGTATCTTTAATTCAAAGATGAATTAAAGAGTAAGATCTAGCTGTTCCATGGGTAGACGAACCAGATATGAGCTTTTTTGGGAGGCAAGGGAAGAAAAAAAATATGACATAAGATCCGAATATTGATTTTTTTTTTTATTATAGAACTGTAAGACAAATCTAACCAAAAAGATCTAAACCTGTTATAATGGGGAATTACAAAACTTATTTAAAAAAGAGGCTTAAAATCAAGGTTTAGGCTGATGTAACCGAATACTGTTTGCTAACATGGCGACAGGTAAAAATTTGTTGCGACAGGTAAACTTAAGGTGTTTACCTGTCGCAATGTCCTGTGAAGAAGAAAAAGTTTTCACGTTGTCTGGTAAGGGATTTATATTTACACTTGCCGATGTTTGTAAATGTAAATTTGTGCCAAATAGGATTTATACTTTATGACAATAGTGGTTTAAATGATGTGCACTGATGACAAATGAACTTAATTGGTGTGATTACTGCGAAGTTAGCGAGAAGGGCAAGTGCGAATCACAGTTTGAGGTTTGTTGTTTTTTTATTTCAGAAATGCTTCCATTATTTTTTCTTCGAACGGTTCACATCAATATTCTATATATGAGATATTTTGCATTCTGTTTAATAGAAATCATGCTTTCTACGTGGCTTCTGCGGGATTCCCCAGGCCTGAAACGTAAAGCTGACGATGTTGATAGTGATGACATGATCGACAGTTCAAATAAGAATCATTCAAAAAGTTAAATTATCAAAATAATTTCAGTTGGTACAAACAAGATGCAGATAAAAAATGGCACTGCGAAGTATGTAGATGTGCTAAGTTGGACAACGCCTACGCCCTTGGACATGACCAACCAGCAAAAACAACCAATCATCAGAGACATGGCTTGTGTAAGTATTTATTAAAACAATAGAAGCATTGCTTAGTCTGCAGATAAATAAATTCAAAGTGGTATTAATTTTAAGGTGTCTGGTTTTATATATTTTAAAACATGTTGTAATATGTGCCCAAATTATTTTAAATGACAGCTGAAAATGACGAGATACTGTGAAATATCTTTAAAGAAATATGTGTATTTTCAGCAAAATATTTTTCAGCAGATCAGCACAAGGCCGCCTTGGAGAGACAGTTCTGCATTCCCAGGAACCCATGAGGAAAATCGTACTGGCCAAACTGTCCAAGGATGACGAGCTTGACCCCAAGCTCCTTAAGACTGCCTACCACCTGGCTAAGCGGGAGCTTCCCAAGGAGGAATTTCAGTACCACCTCCAGCTTGCCGTGGCCATAGGTGCTGAACTTGGCCATCTCATGAATGGGCCCTTACCCTCTTACACATCAAACAAGAGTGTAACTGAGTTACAAGATGCCATCATGTATTCAAATTCTTATATATATGTATGTGTGCATGATAGGTTAACCGTTTGCATGTAATAAAATGTTTGAAACTTGACTTTTATTAAAGGTATATACAACAAATTAATTCCAACTAAAAACAACCAGTATGACTATTTTAAAAACAATTCAAACACCTATTTAAATGCATAGAAAAGTTGTCCAGGACACACCAGAACCCACCATTTGACATTTAAAATCTCAAAATTTTCCGACCTATAGGAGGGGGAACCCCCCTCCCGCACCCTCCCCAGTTCTCACTTCTCCCTAAAATTTCTGTCTAGGATGAGCCCTGATCCATGTAGAAGCCATGGTCTGTTTTCCTTCCAGGAGTTTTGGAATTCACTTTTACGTTTTGATTGATCATATTCATGATTGGCGATTTTTTTTGTCATTATCTGTTTGTAGTTGACGTTTATTAGGAGGGCTCACGCCATCTATGATGATCTGGCACCCTGCCCTTTTCAAATCCTGGCTGGCGTACTGATGACTATTTGTTCAATGACTTCACAGAGCCTTATCGGTCAGATATGTTTTGCCAATGATAACAGACTGCAATATCAGCTTGGCTAGGACTAGTCTAAAATAATAGACGTGTTGTACAGGATTCTTCCAATCGCTAACGTCTGAACAGGTTTTGTGCATAACTGGGGGGATTTGAAAAATATTGAAATTGTATTTAGTGAAGTATTTTATGTTTGAAATGGATAATATATTCCTATTTTACCGTGCAAGTGAAAAGCTTTTTTGCACAAAACATGATTACAATTCATTAAAACACACGATTTACCTTTCCAATAAAACAAAACTTGACTGACACAGACATCAATTATGCCAAGCCGAACAACTCGACCCTTACAGAAAACGCGAAAACTTTTCCTTCTTCACAGGACATTGCGACAGGTAAACACTGAAAGTTTACCTGTCGCACCAAATTCTTACCTGTCGCAATGTTACAAACAGTATTCAGTAACATCAGCCTAAACCTTGATTTTAAGCCTCTTTTTTAAATAAGTTTTGTAATTCCCCATTATAACAGGTTTAGATCTTTTTGGTGAGATTTGTCCTACAGTACTATAATAAATTACAAAAAAAGCCAAACATAATGTAAAAAAAAATCAATATTCGGATCTTATAAATGTCATAATTTTTTTCTTCCCTTGCCTCCCCCAAAAAAACTATTTAGTTTGTCTACCCATGAAACAGCTAGATCTTACTCTTTTAATTCATCTTTAAATTAAAGATACAATAGGGTTATAAAATGTAACGAATTGTACTACAAGTCAAACTCAGGCACAACATTTATGCAAAAACGAAAGTAGAGTTCTTGTTATTGGCAATTGTTAAACAGAGTGGAAAGAAAGTCAGCTAGGTATATTAATCATCATATTTAAATTAACACGATTGCCGGGAACCACTACATACGGAATTTTGTAATTTCCGAACATTTCCGTAAAATAAAAGTATTAGAGTACCAGCTGAAATCGGAACCTTACGCGTTTTATCGGCTTTTACGGAAACATGTCGAAACGGGGTTTACAAATAGTGAAACACGGATTAACACGCTGAATAATCATGATATAAAAATAACTCTGAACATTTATTTAGAAACTGAAAGTAAATTTTCCGAAAATTAAACGGTGCTGACTTTAATTTTTCACCGGACATTGTGACCGACCAAAACAAAAGTTTCGTCGGTCAAAATTGAAATATACCGGACATGCCCGACGGACATTCACATTGTCTGCCCTTATCGTAATAACTGGGCCACCTCTGACAAGCTTCGAGATAGTCCTCGTAAATATAATCGTAACAACTCGGCCATGGCCGAAGTGTTCCGATTGTTGTAAACTGTAAACTGCAGCCTTGCAGGTGCTCTTCATGTATATATCTTTATGATTTGACAGAATGAAATGAAGAAAACCCCATCAAACTCATAATAATTCATTGGATATTTATTTTTTGTGTACGGAACAAATATAAAATAACATTATCTAGTGATATTTCTTGTTTTTATGATATTTCATGGACACAATATGCTTTAACCCAGAATCCCGATCATAATAACTATCCACTTTTTGTACAAATTGTTGTACGTGAAGGATTTGCCATACATGCAACAAAAATTGTAAAGAAATCCGTTAACGTACAACTATTTGAACTAGGCTAGGACAGTCTGTATTTCTGAACTATGTAAGCATTCATAAACAGAATGCACTACCCGTTAAAAATAGCTGAATTAATGAGCAGCCAGCTGTCATATGCACTGAAAAAGACCTGATCGTTAAGGATTA
Organism: Mya arenaria; assembly: GCF_026914265.1. Lineage (NCBI taxonomy): Eukaryota > Metazoa > Mollusca > Bivalvia > Myida > Myidae > Mya > Mya arenaria. The sequence continues at coordinate 2,247,888 of NC_069133.1, read as the reverse complement.
CGATTTATTGTACAAGAATTAAACTTCAATTAAGGTATTGTCAAAAACTGATCATACCATCGACATTTGGTTACTTAAGTGGAACCGGTTATTGATAGTCAAAAATAAACCTATTCCCAACAGTAGTCCTGCCACGGCAAAGGTGATTGTCATTTTTCATAGAATGCCGTAGAAGAATTGTTCAGACCTTGTCGCAGTAGTATAATAATTGTTATACATTTTCGTGGATCTAAAGTTTAATACTGTAGTTTGCGTCCCCAGTACAATTGCTTTATGTTATCAGCGAAAACGTGACAAAATCATACAGTACATACTACTACATATATAAAAAGAAAGAAAGAAATACCTTTGTTTATTATTACAAAATGAAGCAGGAAGTTATATAGGTTACAATCCACTAAGTTTTCGTTGTTTAAGACATATCGGCCTACGTTAAAACGGGTTTGGTTTAAGGCGTTTTAAAGTGTGAAAGATTTAAAATGATACGGAAAACAAACAAATATACAGCAGATCCGGGACCAATGTAACCCTTTGCCTGGATATGTTTGCTCTGGGGCTTTGTCATTTCATTTGCAATTACTGCAGTTATCACTATGCAGCATTCGCCAATACTTGCAAGGGGAAATCACTACGATAATGCTTTGGAAGAAGCCATTGTAGTAGAATCTTATCAGGCGCACGAGAAAGTGCCCAAGAAAGGCTTATTTCACGAGACCGTTGATTTTCCCATCCAAAATATGATTGGGAACTTCATATATCACTTTATTCAAGAAAATCAAATTCTATAATATTATTATTATAATAGTATATATAAGCTGGGAGTTGGATTTGTCATTGGTCCCAGATATAAGTATAGCTGAGAAAATAAACTATGATTGTTTAAAAACCTGTGTATTCTTAGGCTGATCGCGTGAGTGAACAATAGATAATCATTGTTAACATATCATAATATATGATCTCTTGAAGTCAACATATGTTTTTATGTATATGTGAACAATTTAATTTTTCTTTGTCTGTGTAAAGATTGACTTGACATGATGGGATTTTTACTGACGTGAACAAAATTCCAGCTATCTGCGACAGTTGTAGCCAATTAGATCTCATACGTAAACAAAAGAGGCGTAATACCATTTTCAGGGACTGTCATCGGTTTCTTTATAAACCCGATGAAATTTTTGAAAATCACAATCAAACTGAACAAGAACCGAAATAGTATTGTTTTGATTGGAATAATTGTTACAGGTATGACGATTCAGTCATTGTTTATTTTTGCAGTTCGCTTTTTATATCTTTCAAGACTTTTTTGTGTTTGGTTTTATTTCTCTCTTTTTCTCTTTTGTAGTGATAACTTTTGAAATATGTTACTGATGGCGATTGCCATTGAGGGGTGTTAAAATTGTGTTCGAACTTAAGATTTTACCGAACGACAAATACTTTTTAATGTTTTTATTAGACCTTTCACCGCTTGTGTTGCGGTTTTGAAAAGTCACCCAGGTCTTTCGCAAACAGCGTAAAATATTTATTGTAGAGCCCATCGGAATAATAGCATATGTAATATTAATTCATTAAAATAATATACCGATTAAGACGATGCAACCGGAGTCGATGCTGTCAATAAATAGTTTTTATTATATGCTTTCCGGTGATTTATATATATAGATTTGTCAATGAAATTCAAATTATATTTCACTGTGTCTGTGTTGATTTTTCTTCGCTCTCTCTGCCAAATCAAATATCACACGACGTCATTTATGAAATAGCGATACGTTCACAAAACAGTTTGATTCGCTTTTCTGAAAAAAAAACAACAACTGCATTTACATGTAATTTCATATCAGTTTTTAACATAAAATAAATATAAAATTGTTTGTTTCAGTGTAAGATCGCAAGATATTTCACCTCGTGAACACCAATAGTGAATATTTCACTCGTGGCTATGCCCACTCGTGATATATAGCTTTAGGTGCTCACCCAGTGAAATATATATGTACTTTAAGTAACACTGAAACAAAAAAACAATTTTCCTCTATTTAACCAAGCTCTGACTGCTCTTGTCAGACTTTGGACGGATGCAGTTTTGAGCGTCCGAAATATCTCTCTTCAAGGATAAGTAAAAGATATGTACATGTATTCATATTATGTATTAAAAAATATGTTGATAAAACTCCATCCATGTTAAAAAGGATAATTAGTGTCTACATCAATGGAAAGTATATCGTTTACAAATATGCTTCGAAATAATTATTATCATACGACTCGGTTATATCTATAAATATATAGTTGCTTGTTGTATGCATTTAATACTGGTATATTACTCCTGGTATTATAACTATCAATCGCGAAAAGCAGTATTCACATTACAACCAATATACTCCATTACTATATATACTCGTATATATGTATTGATTCTATACTTGCGTTAACGTACCTTGATGTCGAATTCGAGCTCCGACACAATATCCACGTTTTATTAGAAAAGATAACTTAGTAAGACATCTACATTTTGCTTGAATGCGTTAAAAGTGTTTGTGTTTGTGTTTGAGAAGTGTTAATATAAATGGTAGGCAAAGCATTAGATAAAAGTGTGCCTTCTCTTCAGTCCGCGCAAAAGATATGTAGATGTATTTGAATCCATATTTGTCATGACGTTCAACTGCTATTCTATGAGTTACTCCAGTTCACTAAATATTTGTATGTATTTTTTTTATTAAACATGATATAACTCGTTAAATCGTAGAACGCAAATAAAAAAGTTTTAGAAAATTAGTGAAATAATTCTACAACCTTTTTCTTCTTAACACTTTATTTCCCAACCTCGGGCAATTTTCTTTGAAACAACTCTCTCGAGTGGTGGAGATGACCGAGGTGTTCCGATTGCTCTATCGAGTGGCGGAGATGGCCGAGGTGTTCCGACTGCTCTATCGAGTGGCGTAGATGGCCGAGGTGTCCCAATTGTCTAATACCCTTATGGCAAACGATTTTATTTATTGACCACGGGAGAGGCTAGAGACACTTTCAAGTCAAAGCTATTTTTGTGAGTCGGTCGGGTACGACCAAACAAAGTATTTATTAATTGCTGCCTAAGAATTATTTATCATACATATTATTTATCGATTGCACTTGTATACTATTATTCTATATATAAATACATTATTTCAGCACATTACAAACATCGAATGGCCATGGTTTGTATGTGGTCATTGTGTGTGGGTTTCGCAATTGTGCTTACCACTGTCCCGAACGCCTCAGGTCAGACAGGACAGGCGGTTGTAAGGGGTAAGTTTCCTGGCCAGTGTTTTTGCAATTTTCATTTCTATCATTCTCGTACACCAGAGTGATGTTTCTATGCGTACGACAGATTTTTCGTTATCAAACCTCTGATTAATTAGAATGATTTCTATTTAAATGAGTCAAATTTATAAATCACTAATTACCCCCAATCTTTCGTAACATACACATGTAGGATTCGAACTGAATCTGAGTTTCAGATTAACCGTAGGTGTATTTAAAACTGTTGTATTCAAAATAAATCAAAGCACTGAAAGTGCTCGTAGACTTTAGCATCGCGCTGAGGAATCCCCCCAACCAAGACGTTAGCTCTCTGGTAGCTCAATCAAACATACTGCTCCAATTTGATAATGGTATATTCTGAAAAGAGATCGCTTGTTGATTACTAACATGAAAAAAACACATCCAAGTTTTAATAAATTTGAAGTAATTATAGATTGTAATTTTGCTCTTAATTTCGAATAAACTCGGAAGTGAAATATTTTTGCGCAATATTCCGATGCCAAATGAGCTGGTTTGAAATATACTTTTTTCTGCAAATAAAGCCCTTCTAAATGATACCAGTACAATATGGAATCGGATATCTTCATTCTATCTATTCATTGTAGCGTATCTTGTGACTATCCCCTCGCAATTGTTCGTTCTTCTTTTTTTAATACTTATAGTATTATTGAAAACAAATATACACAAGTTTTTAAAACCTTTTTAAAACAAAGTACGAGCATGGTTAGGAGAACGCAGAGAGTTATCCAGATTTATACCATTTGAGCCAGATATTTATTAAAATGTTTTTTAATTAAACAGAAGTAGAAAATAAATTGTATAGCTTATTATATACTCATCATACTACATTGCAATATGACCGTATTCCGTTCCTATTCCACATTCAATAAGGTACCACATGTCACTTAAATGGATTAACCCAGTAATTAGAACTGCGTTTTAATCTGGATTGTCACATTCGACATTCGGGTATTTTTGCGGATTTTGATTTCACTCGACTAACACCTTGTAAAATCCGAATCTAAAAATTATTATTTCGAGCTTAATACAATCATCCGGATCGAAATACAGTATGACAACCCTTTTACAATTTCTTTGGTTTGATAGTGTTCCTTTTTACTAACTTAATATAAATAAACTATGAATCACTTCACTCGGCGTTTCTTTAAGGCTACCTTAAAACGTACGTACATTCCTGTTCTGAGGTGTGATTGACAGTTTAAGCAATATTCCGTTTCTAAAGACGACAAATAATTCAAATTGTCTACAATTCTGGTTGATCAGAAGAAAAGAAAGAAAATACAGCACCAGAACGGCCCGTGAAGGTGGAGATTCCTCCCGTGGCCAGGCGTCGTAGAGACGTAGCCACAAAGGCAGTGTTCCCCGACCACATTGCCATCGCTCTCTCGGTGGCAGACGACAAAGAAGTGCGTCTAAATCTCACTAAGAACTTTCTTCTGTCGTCCGATGAGACAATCTTCTCCCAGCCTGGCACTATATCGTTTAGGAACTCTGTAAGTAGCACAAATATTTGTATTTCCAATATAACATATAGAGGACATTTGCGAACGTAACATTACTTCGGAAATGACATCGCTGAAATTGTGTCCCAGTCCTGGGCACGTTGAAGTTTGATTTTGGAATGAGAGCGGGCTAAAATCTTAAAACAATCAAAAATATCAAATAGATATGTTCACTGTTTTAAAAAAATGAAATAACAATGTTCTTTCGCTGATAAATCTCTATAAACAACCAGAATGCATATAATAAAAAACAACAACTCTCTGTCAGATGTTAAGATTATTTAAATTGATAGATAGTACAATGCTTGAACTATTCGCAATCTATAACCCGCACACCGTTGACGATGCAACGTTAGCATGATATGTTTTTATAATCTGAGACTCACCTTCAGCACCGACTTGCCGTGTACAATGACGTCGACAACTTGGCAACCATTATGATGACTTGTGAGTCGCATACAGATCATTGCACGCTGGTGAGTTTGACATTTTATACACGACATATCACTTCAATAACACTTATCCATATAGAATCACAACTATTTTTTGTATTATCTTAGCATCGTCGTCGTAGGCATCGTCGTTGAGCAAATTATTTATGCTTATCTTTAAGTTTTAAACCTTTATTAAAGGAGGCAACCAGAAGCGGCAAAGATTTCGCATGAACTATATTAGTATCATGCAATGAGACTTAATAGGGCAGTAAAAGGGATAGTTGTGAACCCGTCACCATTTTTACCGTTAAAGCTTGCAAATGATTACCCAATATGATGACGTAGCAATTTTTGTTTGAAAGAGTTTAAAATTCTTATATTTCAAGCCATTTCCTCCGTTTTTAGTCAGGGTCGTTTGCCGTGGACGAGGCGATGTACGAGCTGTATCCGACGAAAGACCAGGGACACATAGGACAACACCTGTTAAAAGAGAGACTGCAGGATGATTGGAGTTTTATATATATGCCCCAACCGGAGTTGGACGGTGGCTCAGGCGGGGAGGGGAAGAGTGAGTTTAAGCGCTGTCTTTTTATGGTTATGATGTATGTTGTGCTTTCACAAGACTAGTCCAGCGACTACTGGTAAAATGATTGGACCTTTTCCTTGTTATGTTGGAGAAAAGGAGAAAAAACTATTGGCGTTTGATATCAGAAAACGATGCCTTCTGTGTGATTCCCATGCTCAGCATGGACTCATTTTGCAGTGTAAATCTATCTAACAATTCAGAATAGCCCAAAATGGACTAAGGGGGCTCTGGTGTCTATAATATACAGAGGATGACACTTATTCAGTAATCGATTTTTTTCGGGGGTTCCTTTGATGCTGTTTTCAGGATAGCTTAAGAGGTTTCCATACCAAGAGTTGACGCTTAACATAAGAATGGTTTGTCGCTCGTTAATAAAAACTACATTTGTGTATTTGCCGAAGACCAGTGCTATAGTCTTAACTATTGACCGACAGGCTATTTGGACACATTCTTTACGTATTCATTATGACCATTAAATTGTATAGATTTTTGTTTGCCTTTCAATTCGAATGTGGCTGTTATGTCCAGAAACTCTCTAAACTTATTGAAAATATTGCATCAAAATTAGTATTGTATTGTTTATCGCAATCATAAAGGTAGGATGCCAATTGTTTTGCCTTTAAACTTGATATTATAGATATTTTACTTCAGCGACATGTGACTCGACATCCCAGCGTTGGTTGTGGTTTTGAATGTTCTAACTAACCATGAACTTATGTTGGAAATTTCAGTAAAAAGGAGCGTTGACGAACAGTTTATTGAAAAGCCACAAAACAAGCGCATAAAGCGTGCATATGCTGACATCCAGGATTGCGTAGTTATAGAGGCTTGTGCTGTCGCGGATGCCACAATCTATGAGTTGTACGTTTAAACATACTCTGAACTATTATTGTTCTCTATTAAACCCTGATCATTAAACTATGATACTATACATTAACTATTTATTGCGCGATAAAACATGATTCTGACGTCGCGTCCTGTTTCCGCGTTACGCTGTGACCGAACCAAAATAACCGATTGTTGCACGGTCGCCGTTATATAACGTTGGTATATATCTTCATGTGGAGAATACAATCACGACAGATGAGGAAACGAGTGAAATTAATTAAACGAAATGAAGACAAGTAATATATCAAATATATATATATATATATGAAAGTACTTACCGCATACTCAAGTTTTTTTATTCTTTACAGTTTCGAAGATTTGTATCCGAGTTCAACCCAATCCGAACTCATACAATTAATCGAGGATCATTTCTTCCGACTATACGCCGAGGTAAATATTCTCTATAATCTTATGAATATTGTTGAAAATAGATATTTAGATCATGCCGAGCGATGCAACTTTACATAACGACTGACTTGAATAACAGAAGACCGATATACAGGAAGAGACAGTGCCATTTCAGCCAGTTGATTTGGAAGAACATGTGTATGAATAGTGTTGAAGAGCAAGGTATTTGACACATTGAATGTGTCTAATATGTGAACTCGTAGCATTTTCGTAAACTATTGTGAGAAAAACGGAATGTAGATAAATGTTAAATAACTTACATGTACAATTATATGTTGAACTCTTTGGGTTTTTCTAAATAAATGTTATCTTGGTCAATATATACAAAGTTTCAAATAATCAAATGGATACCCGTTTCAAATGTTAAACGAACACATGCAGTATTGTCACGTGATAGATAACAGCCTTCTGGATTGATCTCAATTTAGTCATCATGCAATCTTTCAGTAACTTAGATTCACTTCTGTTTATGTATAATCGGCTATCGAAAAACACCAACGTTAAGCCTTCTTAACCGTAATGACTGGTTAAAATGAGTTCAAGTTTCATTGAGTTACACAAGACATCGTAGTAGGGTCATTGATGATCTTGCTACATAAAGACATACCATAGAAACCTACCCCATAAGTCGCACTTTTCACATAATATATTATGATAGTCTTCAAAATGCTTTACAGAACGTTTTCCAATCACTTAACACTTGAGCGAGCGATATAAGCTACAACGACATGAAGTATTGCCTTCTTTATTTAAACAGAAAAAAAACTCATTTCTATAATAAATGTTGACATATATTGAAACAAGTTAAAACACAATATCTCTGAATAATCATTTCTGAATGTTCACCAATGGTCCTTGAATGTCAGTAGATATGCAAAAAATGAAAAAAAAATCAACAATGTCTCTAATACAAAGAAGAAACAGCCATATTATATTACTCTAGAGAAAACACTGTTGAACTTTGCATCCATTACCTGGGACTCATATCTTGAAAAGGACGAAGACAGACCCGAGCGTGCCGAGACACAAGTTTTGAAATGCTCCACTCCAAGGATTTTGTGGAGAGAAAGTACTGGTTTCGCTGTAATAGGTGATAGAGGGGCTGTTTCCGGTGATGGAGGGGCTGTTTCCGGTTTTTGAGGGGCTGTTTCCAGTTAGGGTACATGTATCTAGAGATTGCAAAAAAACTATAATAAACAATATACACAAATTTACTTGTTATATGTAAAACCGACAGTGATTTTCAAACTTTAAAAAATCCAAGCAGGTGCCAAGAAAATAGTTCAAAAATGATCAATATAATAATTATTTTTCGTGAAAGCTGTTGAAGATTGAACTCATCTGGAAACAAGAAATACCTTTATAAAATATATTCGGCCGTGGTAAACTAGCGGTTGACTTGTGTGTGAAGGTGGTCAAAAAGTGTGATCCCCGCCAAGTAGATACACCACCACAGAAGAGTGACTTGCACACATACCGCCGCTTGCATTCCGTCGTTACTGATCATACACTGTATAAAAGGCGAAGCAGAAATGTAGAAGACAGGCTGTTTACAATTTGCTTTATGTCGTTAGTTTACATCGCATGTTAAAATTTGACGTTACAAGACCGAAATACGGTTATATCCATTTCAAAGAGGAAATATGGACATATTTTGTGACGCCTATGTATTAGAAATTTCTGACGGGTATAATTAAAATGAATCTCCTTAATGATTACTTTCAGGCTGACTTCCGCCTGTCGTGTTGGCCAGATGTGTACCCGAAAGTCAATCCGACATGTAACATTGAATGCATTCGAGTATATCTCAAAGATGTGATAGTCCAAACCGTAAGTATAACTTCACAATTTAATGGCTTCATAATTTAATGGCTTCTCATTCTAATGGCTTCACAATTTAATGGCTGAAATACTAGCGCTTGCCTATACCTTCTTTTGTAATATCAACAACTGAGAAATGTAAACGTTGACATTAAGTCTTTTTTAAATTCATTATATTTTATTGTATAAAGATACATTTATGTATAAGTTAGAACTCCTCGGCCATTTTTCTCGAAGACAACCTCGGATGTATATGGACGGTTTATATAATCAGAAATCGGTATGTTTAAGTCCGCTGCAAGTGGATCGCGTTATATTTTTATTCAACAGTTACACTTAATGACTTAACTCTTGGGATTCTAAATTTTGTTTGCAATAATACACTTCACTGGCAATCAATTTAAACTAAGATAGGAAAAATAAAAGCTAAAACACTACATTTAATTAATGATATAATTTAAAAAAATACGAACTACTTCTCCTGATGAGGTTGTTTTCGATAAAAATGGCCGAGGAGCTCCGAATGAACTGTTATAGTTCCGTCGCGCATGCGCAGAGGGCAGAGCGATCCATGAAAAATAGAGGGCTTTACTAAATCATGTAGATGAACAAAATACTCTCTACAAAAATAAATGTTTATATTTACCGTCAGATCTGCTCTACATGATTTCGAGCTGCAGTAAATAGGGTAAATCCGATTGCTATTGGTCCACAAATATGTGCGAACACCAAACAATATACATGTATGATAAAGGAAGCAACAAAGTAAGAGAAACAGTGCAATGCAACATGATTTACGCTCATGCAAAGGGATATGGCCACGTGTTTTTCCAACGTCAGCTACTGCTCTTTCCTAAAAAAAGTCATTCAATTATACTGTCCTTACTTCCAATAAAGTATTTTGATTTTATAAAAGAGACGTCAGAACGGGTAGGATACTATATGATAGTAAGGGGGACCGGGTACAAAATCCGGTTATTCTTTAACTAGTTTCCTTAGATTGGCCAGCATTGGGTATTCGTTTATATAAAGCAAGTTATTTTAGTAAAGCAGTATGTGTATGAATTATACTGCCGCATATCAAAGCGTTGAATGTAACGATGTTTCCTTTTGTATACAGAGTATTTCGTCCGATTGGTCAGTACCGGCTCAAGATAACGCCGGCTATCTGTACATATTTCCTACTCATCCAAACAACTTGGGCAATTGTGATGCTCTGCAAAATTCGTATGGAGGGAGTTGCGACATTTTCAATTGCTGGACAAGGTAAAGTGGTTGCGTTTTTATGAAAGTTTAACATTCAAAGTTATAAAACAATGATAACATAGTTAATGATTTAACTAACACCGCGAGGTTACTCCCATCGTCGGCAACCACGGTGCTTACCGGTCATTCCGTTATACTTCAATAATACACAACGAAGCATAGCGTAGAAGTGTATAGGGACACCTATTCATGAGTAAATACATCTAAGAAATATTTGTTGAAACTTGAACAAATTAATCTCTATTATACGTTTTCAGGAATACATACTACATATTTTTCTGAAGTATTTATACTATTGCGTTTTAGTGATTCTGTTATCCTTGTCGGCCGACCAAAATTAGCCCTTACGCCTCGGTCAATATTGTTACTAGTTTTGATATCACCTCATATCCTAACTATTGTGTCCACAATGGCTTTATATGGACTGAAAAAGATTCCAAAATTCGGGTAAATTGGTCTTGTTTTATAAGACATACAGTTAAATCCAGTCTTTTAAAGGCCGTTCCAAGGCGGCAGCCGAATATTAATGAAATTTGTTACATCAATATTCATTGATGACCCTTAGCCTTACACGGTTGCTGTTCGTGATGTCTTCGATTGAGACCGCCTTATCGTATATTTACACTTTGTTGATGATTGTAAGGACACGTGCGAGATTGAATAGTCTCTCATCCCAGATAAGTAGAACCCAATAGTTGAGCATGCTGGAAATCTTTATCTTGCCTACAAGCAAAGAGGAATAGTATGAAACTACTTTTTTTATTACACACAATAGAGTTCCATCGGAAAAAAAAATCGTTGTTACTATATTTTGTTTAAAAGAAGAGGGAGAAAAGGCATCTACCATGTCCGATAAGGTTAATCCCAACCCTCGCGCAAGGTGTTTTTCGATCAACCTCGTTTCAGCAAAAAAAAAAACACCCTACGCCCGGCTTCAGATGAACCTTTCTCCCACCTCAGATAAGTAGATCAAAACATTTTGCCAAGCTGGAAATACTTTTCTCCCACCTCAGATAAGTAGATCCAATAATTTAACCATGCTAGAAATTCTTATCTTGCCCACGGGCGAAGATAAAATGCCCGTATGGAACTCCTTTTAATGGTCACCACATTGTAATTACCTCCCTTGTTGAAGACTGTTGTCTGTAGCATCATGGAAACCTGGTCTTGTGGCAATATTTAGAACGCTAATAACTTATTTCTCGCTTCAAATGTCACCATATAACAGTTTTAACGCACCTTTCCAGAAATAATGCTTCTTACTCCGAACTATTTAACCAAGGATTTGACTATTAACATAATAGAATCACTGCGCGCATATCAATGACAACCACGAATTATCGCATATCCATACGCAAATATTTTCACTAAGCACAAAAGAGTCCTAGCAAGAAATACATTTTTACTTAAAGGTGTGAAACTGAGATGGGAGAAAAAGCATCTACCATAGCCGCTCGTGTAAGATAGGTTCATCCCAATCCTCTCGCAGGGGGAAGCAAAATATTGCCTTCCCACGTAGCATTTATGACGCAATTTAACACGTGGTTTACACACACTGTTTTTTCAAGAGCAAAAGTGGTAAAACTTGCCATGTTGCAAAAAACATTTTTTACAATAAATTATAACTGAGCTTCACGTTATGCATGTTACATATAGCATTCTTTTTTTCAGGTATGACATTGCGGGTTACTTTGGCGGACAGTATTGGAACAGATATCCATGTAAGATCTTGCGCATGTATATATCCTTGTATATTTCCTTCGGTTTTATATTTCGGGGTTCCGCGGGAGGACATTTATAGACCTCTAAGCTAATACATATTATACGTTTACACATATATAGCAACGGGATACCGCGGAATTCGTTGTACGACCGGCACGCCTAACAGTTTGATGGAGATGTGCGGAAACGAGGCTCTCATCATTACACATGCAGTTGGACACGCGTATGTTAACTAAAACATGTATTAATAACTAGTAATTGGCAAGACTTGTTTTCTAATCATTCTTATGATCTCTTTTTCAAGTTATTGATTCAGATAAACTTTGAGTGTATTTAGTTACAAATGTAATACACGAGTATGTTATCTTAGAAGGTATAATAATACAAAAAAAGTTTTGAAGTTTTTAACTTCATACAGTTTACATATCAATTATTTAAATCGATGAAATCAACTTTCATTTCATCCTTGTTTTCGTGAAAAGAAATCAATGAAAGGGTCTTATATCTTGTTTTATAAGACCCAAACTACAAAATGCAATACATTGTTATAGCTAGACAGGAATGTTCTTAGCATATGCAGCATATTTGAATACCCCATATCCAGTAGATTAAATGATTGTTGATTTTTAATGTTTAAGTGTATAGGGATTTTTGAGCGCGCATCATCATTAATTTGAAAACGATTTCTTTTAAAATGCATAGACGCCTTGATATGGGTTAAAAGTCAGTTCTATCTGAGTCCTGAATGCGCTCTACATGCTACATGATCACACTCGATTGCAAACGTGAAAAAAGGTCAATATCGTTCATATTTTGGATTTTATGGAACATAGCACAGGGTCCGCTACGATCGCTTGTGATTAATTCCATAAAATTCAAAATATGAACGATGGCCAATACATGTCAACCTGTTGGTTGGAAATATATTTTATTTACGTTATTGCTAGAACAGTCAAACCTGTATTATGTGGTCTCCTTTGGAAAAAGGTCAAAGTGGCTGCTTAAGACAGGTGGTTACTTAATTCGGGTGGAAAATTTCCGCCATCTAACCTTGTTTAAACAGAGGTTGATAATATATCAAAACAACCACCCCGCACCACCAGCATCATCATCATCATCATCATCATCATCATCATCATCATCATCATCATCATCATCATCATAGAAGTTTAAATACCAGCATACCCATAGCTTTAGCCTGTGGTTCAAGTTGTTTAGTTATTATATATTTATTCAATTCAATATACACAAGAAATCAATACACAATGTACGAATGTATAATATAAAATGATTCTGAGCGGATTGGAAGACAAGCATTTTAAATGCTTATATAAGTTCCTTTCCGTGTTGAAGTTTACATGTTCTAGATTTTAATGAAATTCGGTAATATAGCTGATAAGGATGTGGACTAGAATGTGTCGCAAATCTACAAAAGCATGCTTTGTAGCAGAAACGTAGTGAGTAATAGAAATAATAATTTTATGTTAGTGTGCATACTCAGTGAGTTGATACAGTATGCTTAACTTTAAAGAAAGAACAAAAATAAACGTTAAAAAGTAAGAAGGTAAGAAATGATGTCACACATATTGACCGGCAGTCCGTAATCAAGGGTGAGCCCGCACCGCGCTCTCAACACTATACGTCAAACCGTTTGGTTGCAGCAATAATTTTTTGGACTCGTGAAAAGAAAAGTCTGTTTTCCTCCTGTGAAAGATGTTCGTTGCCATACAGGAGGTTGTTAGCAGTTGTCGCACAGGGCAAGTCAGAAAAGTATAGAGGTTGGATATCTTGATATCTCGGACTATGGTAGTGAGTGGGAGTTTCAGTTGCACCGCAGATGCATAGAGGAGTTTCCGATAGATCACGGCGATGGAGCTCAAACTGCAGAGTACTACATCCAAGACGAAGGCGTGTTTGATATATCTGCATTCTTCTTGTGTCGAACTTTTAAAGTTGTTCTGACCATGGTTTGTTCTGCTTTGTAGTTTTGTTTTGAATGCCGGAAGTGTTGGCGCTCAGCGCACACTAAAGGAGAGTGCGTTCCATTCCCTGATTGTAAGGGGAAAAAAGGAGGAACCGTAGGATTGTGTTCGAGTGTGTATTGTTGGAACGTCATTGGCAGAGCGGAGCAAGTATACTTGGTTGTTGTGAACAGGAATGCGGGTGGATAAATATGATGGGCTGAGGTTGTTTTTCATTTTGTAAAAAAAGTATGAGCCTATGATGACGTCTTCTTTCAGCCATAGAAATCCAGAAGTTCCTTAAGTAGCCGATTGATGTTACAGAATTTTGTGGCACATGTGATTATTCTGGCAGCCTCGTTTTGGACGGATTCGATGTCGTTAGTTTATTAGGACAATTTTCCCAGACCACGTCACTGTATTCAAGAAGAGCTCAAATGAAGGATATATACATGCGCTCGAGGCTTTGTCGAGATAAATAATATTTTAAGATACCAATTCGCTGCCAAGCTTTGTTTAATATAGACGATATGTGTGGCGCCCATTTAGCTTCATTCGACAGGGTTAGACCAATATGCTTGTGAGTTTCGACTTCATTCACTGGAACTTGATCCATAACAATTTCAGGATGCGCTCGCCTGTTACGTTAGCGTGAAAACAACATCGATTCTGTTTTGGCAGGATTGAAAGTTACCAACCAGGACTTGGACCAAGTAAGGATTTTGGACAGGTCGTTATTAAGAACGGAACTGGCTTCATCAACGATGATGTACAAACTGGTGTCGTCAGCAAAAAGGCGAATGTTGGCTTAAATGTCGAAGACAATGTCGTTTATGTAGACAAGAAAAAGGAGAGGACCAAGGATGGAACCTTGTGGCAAGCCGGCGTTAATAGATTTCCAAGATGAAGACGAGTTTGAAATAACAACTCGTTGTTTGCGGCCTGACAGGTAAGAAGAAAACCAATCGAGAAGTGAGCCTTCTATACATATGGAAGAGAGTTTGTAGAGAAGACATCGGTGCCATACTCTGTCGAAGGCTTTCGATATATCGCAGAAGACGGCGCTTACTTATTTACCTTCATCCAGTGCTCTACAGATGCCATCGTAAAGATACGTGAGCTGGTTCACAGTGGAGTTGCCTTTGATGAAGCCAGATTGCATTTTACTAAGAATGTTATTTGTAACAAGTAGTTGTACACATATTTGTGGACACAGCGTTCCATGTGTTTTCTGAGAACTGAGAAGTGAGATAGGACGATAGTTGGAAGGATTTGAAGGATCCGACTTTTTGAAAATTGGTGTAACATTTGCAAGCTTCCAAGAGTTAGGAAAAACTGAACGCTGAAGTAGTTTGTTGTAAAAGCGTGAAAGTGGTTCAGCTAATTCGACTGCACCTTCTTTCAATAGCATCGGACTGACTAGATCGGAACCGCTGGCTTTAGAAGGGTCAATAAGAGATATGGCGTCCTTTACATCTTTAGTCGTAATAGTAATTGATAGAAGTGATGAGTCAGCTGTTGGTAAATCTGGAGGATCATGATCTGTACTTTCAAGGTTAGACTGTGAGCAGAAGAAGGCGTTAAGGAAGGAAGCTTTAGCTTCGTTTGTGTTTGTTTCCATGCCGTTTTCAATCAGTGTAGGGATACTTGATGACTTATGTTTGTTGGTGAGCTGTTTTGCCATTTTGAACCATATTTTTGCTGTTATATTGTCTGTGTTTATTTTCTCAATCGTCTTTTTTTATGGTAGTCTGCCTTAGATTTTCGAATTAAGGATGTTGTTTCGTTTCGGATTTTTCTGAATTGAGACCAAGATTCTTCTTCGTGTGTTGCCTTAGCCCGTTGGTGCATTTTACGACGTTGTTTGATTTTTTTCTAATGTCATTGTTCATCCAGGGAACATCGTTTGGTGAATATTGACTACTCTGTTTGGTATACTATCTGATGCTGCTGATATGATTGTCTTAGATATATTGTCAGCAATCCTGTCAAGGTCGTTGTCGATTAGAAAGAATTCCAGTCAGTCGAACGGAGATGACTTCGATATTTAGAAAAAAATCACCTTTCTCATAAAGCCAGATATGTCTGTTGAAACATGACTGCGATGGTTTGGTAAATCTGAAAACAGTCACAATGGGAGCGAACAAGATCTGGGATGAAAGGGTCGGCAACAAAACTAGAAAGAACATGGTGGCGATGTTTCACGAACATGAGATCAATGAGAGCATTTGATTGCTCAGTAAAGTGGGTAGGGTAATCGATGATCTGCTCGGCATTGTAGGAAGCAATCAGCCTGCTCATCTTGTTTGTTTATGTTAAAATCACCAGCCACAAGTATATTATCATAATGACCATTGAAGGCCCCGTCTAGACTTTGTTCCATGTTAAGCCATTGGGTATTGTTTGAGTTTGAGTTTGGGGGACGGTATATTCCACCAATGAGAAGTTTACGTCGGTTAACATGAAGTTCGACCCAAAGCGCCTCAAGTCCGTTCACATGTAGCTCTGTTCGTTCAGATGCGCTGATTCCATCACGAACATATATGGCGACGCCTCCGCCGACTCGATCATGTCCATCACAACGAAATGGCGAGCTGAAGTAATGAATATGCAAGTCATCATTTGAAGTGGTCTGATTAAGCCATGTTTCTGTGAAGAGTTGGTTGATTACGCGATTAATCAAAAGGTCCTACAGATATTTTATGAAATGAAAAAAGAAATGTTTCTAGGGTAAGATATAGAAAATATCATGTAGTGTTAACACATCGCTTAATACAATGATCCAAATAATTTATCTTTTGCAGATAACAATATGAGTGTGTCATAGAAAATCGTGTAAGACGATTAAACATTGACTGACTACTTACTTTAAGTTTATGAGCATACGCGGAGCCGCCGTTTATGTTTTATGTGTGTTAAAGAAGTTTTGAAAATGGTTTGAACAAACTTAATTATAGGTTGTTGTAATACGTCATTCGCTACGCTCACTCCGTCCATTCTTAGTCATTGATATTTTACTTCAGGTCATCAAACTTTTACGTAAACATTAAAACCCCAGAAACAAAACGAACTTGTCAAATTAAGCCAATCTGCTACGCAGTCATCTCCCCTAACAAACATACCATGATATTTCAGCTATACAAACTTGTTTTCAAATGTTTTTCTTCATTCGTTTATGCATAGTTTTATAACATTTCAATTATGCAATGTGCATTGAGGTTGAAATACAAAGACTCTTTAAAATTCAAAGATAATCTACAATCTTTATTTATGTATCACGGGATATCTTTCATTTGTCATGTGATTCGCATGGTTTTCTTTGAGGTGGATTTTGGTATTAAGCTGGTTCTTGTAAGCTTCTTACCACCTGATCGCGTTTAAGCTGATATCTACGCATAACCCATCCAGACATTTCAAGATGTATTTACCATATTGCCTATTTACCATATCGCCTGCTATTGTTCGTAAGAGAGATGTTTTATTTATCCACACTAGGCTTAATGCTAAGAATGATGAAAACTGCGACACCTATGACAGAGGCTTTATCATGGAGTCGAAACTGTCGAAGAGTCCGCCCCATCCGTACATGAAAATGAATCCCTGGGCTTTCTCGGCTTGCAGTATCGATGCCATGTGTGCTTTCTACGACCAGTGAGTACAATATTTATACTCCATCTTCAGGGGCAAATTACACCAATTCGGAAGTGACAACTCAGTGTTACATGTGGGGGTTTCCCACTACGGTTAGCAAATATCAATGAACTAAAGCATGCTTATACAATCTAAGACCATTGGCTACTTTCCTTATGTATAGGTTTTTAAGTAAAATGGATTGAAATTTATAAAACAACGTTCTGAACATGCTGGATTCACTTAATCTACTAGTTTGTTTTTACATTTTAACGCATTGTTTGTACTCCTTCACCGGATGTAACCACTATATACAAAGTGGCTACGTTAAACCATTTTTGTTTTTCTCGTAAGATACGTATCTTTTTTTAACTTTCTGTGTTTAATGCTTACTGCACAAGTGGAACTTTCTGCCCATAAACGGTATTAGGGGTCGTGAAACACTAGAACGCTAGTATTGTTTTCACGTGGAAATTGGTCTGTTGATTGTATAGATAATTTATACAAAGCTATGTAGTGATCTCTTACCTCGATCGATAGGTTCGCTGTGCTTATTCTACAAATAATTAGCCGTAATGCCATATCACAACTTGGTTCCATTTCCACCAACGTTTTGATATTGAGTGGTTTTAAAGTTGTCTTTACAATGTCAGTAAAACCTGTTATCGATTCATATTGTAAAGTCAAGTCGATTCCCATTGGCTCGAACTCCCAAGGACCAGCGAAAATACCTCGAGCATCGAAATATTCGAGCCAAGCGGGATTTTTTACCTTCATTATACAGAAATCGGCCCTTTACTGTTCGCGCCAATAGAAATTCGAACCAAGCGAGGTTGAGCCAACGAGGTTCGACTGTACAAAGATTTATGTTAGTCGAGAGTTATTCGAAAGTATGTTAGGTTTTCAGTATTGAGTTTAAAGTCTCGAACTAAAAGTCTCAAACACAAATAATGAATACAGTCATTGTCTCCAAATCTTTGTCTTTCACATAACGACGGAAAATGTATGCTATCAAAGAAGTGTTTATTCATACACTTGCATTGAAAAATAGTGAAATGTTGCATCTTCTGATCTGTTTGTGTGTAATATTATCACGCAACTTAAAACTTTATATTTATTTATTTTTATTTTTTTTTATTTTTTTTATTTTTTTTATTATTATTATTATTTTGATATAAAACTATTCCATTTTTACTCTGATATTCTTATTTACAGATATTCGAGTTGTTTTGACCAAGATGGCTTCACCCAAGCCGAATGGGAGAGTTTCGAGAACACTATACAGCCAGGGGACTATTACACGAAGGACGAGCAATGCAAGTTTGCTTTTGGAGTCGGAAGTGTATTCTGTGGGGACGAGGTGAGTTACTCTCATTGGCCAATGTAAACTTTGTGTTTTTAAACGATTGGGTAAAAAGTAATATCAACTCTCTCTAGTTTGCTCGACGTTGAACCCGGAGCACTCATGGTGTTGTTACTTTATAATTTGTTCTGTTTGTTAGGACTACCCGGAGCACATGTGTACAGAAGGCATCAAATGCACGTACTTTGACAACACCTGCACGTGCTCAGTCCGTGTGTACGAGTACACTCCTTGTGGTGATCAAAACGAGGTAGCTATAGAAATGCTCTTCTCATTCCTAGTCAATGAAGCATATATCCGTCGTATCGGAGTTTTACATAGAGCACCGAAAACTAACCAGGACATCGCAACCAGGGTCAGGGATAGGGCCTAGAGTGATATCTTGTATATCACCGTGTTTCTTCAAGTTTTTTTATATCTGGATTTAACTAGGAATTGAAGTCACATCTATCTCCTGTCACGTTTGGAATTTAAAAGGACTGGCTACCAGATGACACAATTGCAAGAACAAATAATGACAAAATGTACATAAAATTAATATCCCTGTGTACAACTCATTGAATCTTACTTACTTTTACCACATACTTATCACATCGCTAACGACACATGTATCTTTCGCAGTTTTTGTGTATTTTTCTTATTCGAAATTTAGCGGGTTTGTATACAATGCAAATACAAGTACATTTAAAAAAAACTCGGTATATGTATCTATACTAATAACGTGACTTTCACATGCTAAATTTACACATTATAAACTGGGAAACCGTTATTCGTTGGGCAATGATTTTCACTGAGGCGGGATGGTGTAAGAAACGGGGCAAAGTAGTTCACTATTTAGGGAATGTTGTTAGGAACGGTGCAAAGTTGTTCACTGAGAGGGGGGGGGGGGGTGAGGAACTTTGCAAAATAGTTCACGGAGGGACGAGGCTGTTGTACGGAACTTGGCATAATAGTTCACTGGGGGGGGGGGGTGGAGACTGTAAGGAACTTGGCAAAATTGTTCACTGAGGGTAAGGCTGTAAGGGACTTGGCAAAATAGTTCGCTGAGGGGGAGGTTGTGTGGAACTTAGCAAAATAGTTCACTGAGGGGGAGGCTGTATGAAACTTGGCAAAATTGTTCACTGAGGGGGGATACTGTAAGGAACTTGGCAACATAGTTCATTAAGGAAGGAGGCTATTAGGAGATTGGCAAAATCGTTCACTGATGGAAGAGGCTGTAAGGAACTTCGCAAAATAGTTCACTGAGGGGGGAGGCTGTATGGAACTTGGCAAAATTGTTCACTGAAAGGGAGGCTGTATGGAACTTGGCAAGTTAGTTCACTGAGGGGGGAGACTGAAAGGAACTTGGCAAAATAGTTTACTGAGGGGATGGCTGTATGAAAATTGGTAAAATAGTTCACTCAGGGAGGAAGTTGAAAGAAACTTTTCAAAGTAGTTCTCTGAGTGGAGAGGCTGTATGGACATTGGCAAAATAGTTCACTGAGGGGTTTGGGCTGTATGGAATGGGATAAAGTTGACTACTGAGAGGGAAACTCGTAAGGAACAGGGCAAATGGTTGCCAGAGGGGGAGGTTGGAAGGAACTGGGAAAATTGGTTCACTGATGGAGAGGCTGCAAGGAACGGGTGCGAGAAGGTGCGCTGAGGGGTAGAGCGTTGTGTCCTTTGTTTTTCACACATTTCCTTTCTGTTAAGTTATCTTCCTTTCAACGTAACAGTCAATCAAGTACTGTATTTTCTGAGAAATGTATTGTTCTGTTTAATCGATTGTTTTGGATATAGAATGCAATTGAAGCAGAGAACACGTTTATTTCTATGTCGAGTTGAGTAGAAAATGAATGGTTATGTTCTATGTAATTCTAGGTTTGCCTGAAGGGGAAGTGTAAGAACCCAGGTATCGTATTTTGCTATTTTGAAAGACTAATACTTATGGAAGTCAGCGACCGTTCCAATGCTTCTGAAACAGTTTTTTCTTTAAATTTCGATTTAATAAATACAAGCTTTAAAATATGTGTTATTCAATACTGAAATTGTCAATTATCTGGTCTTCGTGCCAGCTTTGCACTTGCAATTCATGTCAATGGACAGTCTTAACCATATCAATAATGTTATTCTCATTCTTTATAAATAGTTTGTGCTTCTTTAGACTACACTTCTAATCGGACCTTCTTTTTGCGTTTCGTCAGATGCTGGAACTACTGGTGAAGTTTGCGATGAGTACCGATGTGACGACCCGAACGCTGTGTGTATAAACGGAACGTGTGTTTGCCGGGAAGGCTATTACAGGAATGGCACCGTCTGTATACCAGGTTAGCTTATAAAATACTCCATTCGGAACACCTCGGCCTTTTTCTATCGAAACTAACCTCGGATGTATGCCGGTTTGTCAGTAGAAGTAGAAAATAAAATTTTGAAAAATATTATTTATTAAATGTAGTGTTTTAACGTGTACTTGTACACTTACGTTTACATTCATTGCCAGTGAAGTGTTTTATTGCAAACATAATTAAGAATCCCTAGAGTAAAGGTATTTGATTTAATTTTACTTAATACAAATTATTACGCGATCTACTTACTTAAAGAGTAGAGAGTTTTTACATTGTAAACCGTCCATAAACATCCGAGGTTGTTTTCGAACGAAAATGGCCGAAGTGTCCCGAATAAAAATACTCGAGTGGAATCGATTTGACCCCCTTGTAATTCAGGGTGAGGAATCACGTGACCTACATAGGTCACCACGGGTCACAACCATTGTAAACAAACAAGTAAGTAAAGTTAATATCTAGATAACTTTTTTGACAGAAAACATATGAAAATATTTCTTAGCATATAAAAGACTCTGCTATGTTATGTTTCTACACATGTGAAACATTTTAGATTTGCTTGTATTTTAATGATGCAAACCTTGTCCAACGTTTCAGCGTTGCATCGTTCTTCAAAATTCAGTCAAGTTGAAATTTTGGCCAAGAATTGAATCATTCGTGTGTCCTTTAAAACATTCATTGTAAGACTGTCGAGATAAATTTAAAATTAAGTGTATTTAATACAATATAAGAATAAAGTTGTTGTCTTTTTGAAATCATAACTGCCGTAGTTTTTTACTTTATTGCATATAGAAAATTTAAGCAGTCCATTTCAATATTAATACAAGTTGCAACGAACAACTTGTAACAAACTTGAAGAAATGGCCATGCAAGACATACGCATGCCGAAGAATGTCAGTTTAATGTTATACTCAACTAAACTCAACTTTATTCAGTACATAAAGGCCTCACGCCCAAAATACATACTATAATATACACATCATTAATTACAATACAGTGGTGTCATTGCTTAATACATATTGTATACAAATTTCAATCCGCCATTTTTAACAAGTAGAAAGTAAATATTGCCACTTGTCTAATAACAAAACTATTATCTGACTGTAGGAGTCTGATAAAGGCATGTAGGTCAGATCGACACGTGTACCAGCTAAATAAAAACTGATTTCTTACAGTAGAGCACCTCGGGCATATGAAAAACGCATGAAATTCATCTTCTTATAAAAGCCTGTTCTCGTTGATTAAGCAGGACACACATATTCTGTCATTTCTTTCTATGTTAAGATGCCGGCCAATTTCGATATTTATCCGGTTATAAGGGATAATGTATTTATATCAATTTCCTTCCAATAATAGAATTATGTGGAAAATGTACCCAAAATCCCTTCCGAAAGATAACTACGCGTGTGTGGGGGATTGGGGAACTTGTGTGTGCGTTTATATGCATGAAATACCCCCCTCTCAAGACAGGGGTAAAGTTCATCACATTTAGAGTTCAATAGTCATAAGTAGCGATACCCGATTCCGGGGAGGGTTCATAAAGAAAAGGCCTTAAACTTGAGCTTTATTCATTTAAATGCCTAGTGTATGGCGGGCATCTTAATCTCAAGCTTACCAGCCTCTGTTGTATGACCATGATGTCATTACATTGATAGCTTAAGATAGGCCTTGAACCTTTATGTTGTTATATCAACAGACATTACAACCGGAAATGGTCCCTGCAGCGACAGCAGCCAATGCGCAGACCCGAATGCGGAATGCACAGGAACGCCGTCGGAGTGTCGTTGTAAAACGGGATTCGGGCTGCGAAACGGAAAGTGTGAACCACGTGAGTAATCATTATATTTTCCCACATACATGTTTGGTTTCGATTGACGATAAATTCCCGTATATTGGAACACCTTGTATTCTTATACCTATTACTTTTGAGGAACTAAATATAAAATAAAGGCACTGTCTTTCATGTCTGATTAACTTCGGAAACGGACTCCACATTATCCTAAGGGTCCAAAAAGCGTAACAGAATATTTCGGACCAAGAAGTCGATTACAAACGGTTTTTTATATTGATTTTTCTAACAGGAGCCATAACCTGTCTACCCTGGCAATAACATAATTATGCGGCTCTTGTTGTGTGTCTTGTAATTCCTCTGATTTATGATTTTCTTGCCCTAAATAAGTCATCAGTAGTTTTATGGCTGCTTGGCTTGTCCCTGTAGTTTCCATAGCAATATTAATTTTCCCATTGAAATGTATCAGTGATTTTTTTAAAAATATTCTTTGAAGATGGTTAAAACAATTTATAAAAGATTACCGCTATCCAAAGAATTATGCTTGCATGTAACAAAATGATATTAAATACAATAATCATCAAATTATAAAGAAAATAACGTCAACTACAGGACCAAGCCCAGTTTCCTAATTAGCTGAGATTTATATCAAGTTATCAAGATACCCTAACCATCAGCCTCAGGACAATGAAGATGGGGGCTTTTGATTACACATTTCTGGGAAAGTATGCATAACGCCCCTTATTGAACATTATAAACTTAGTGAACATATCTTATTTTTGAAATTATTTAAGATAACCCGTACTTTTCATCAAATATTATCACATGATTAAATCAATTGTTACAAACATATAAAAAAAAACACGAATCATGTTTTCATTCTCCAAAATTTATATCCATTGTTGTTTTTTACATGCTTTTATATACAAATATCCATTATTTCAATCTTACTTCATTAACCGAGCGTTCAACACAAACATGATATTTTGCACATGTCCCCTTTCCACAATTTAAACATGGTTACACCTGATTTTTATCAGGTATGTAATTTAAAGTTAATTGAACATTTTGTAGGTTTTAATTGACTTATTCTATGATTTCCAACTTTTAAAAACGCAGTCAATTTTGGTCTTTTGACTGATATAATTTACAATTTAAATAAAATATATTTTCCAATTAAATAAATATTTATTCAAGACACATAAATGAAGAAAGTACATACCTTGTAAATCGCCAAAAAGAGGGTTATATTGATGATAGTGCGCTAAATAAAGCACTTGGATAGGCTTAACATTATCAAAGAGAATAGCAATATATTCAAAAAAACACAAAGTATATATATTATTTTTTTTAGACAATTTTCTTGCTTATTTTCATACACAAAGAGAATACCAATATATACTCCAAAATGAAACCGTACAAGATGTGTATCAATTATTTTTTTAGACCAACTTCTTGCTTATTTTCATATTTTGGTTTTGAAAAGGAAAGTTTTTATTACATCCAGTTTAGAAGAAAATCATGTTTTCCACTTCTTGCTCATTGTTACTTAGATTGCTACGTTGGGCCGTATTTACAGAGCGTCTCATTGGACAAATTCAACTAATGGAGATAAGATTTTTTACTGAGTTCAAACTATTCACTCAGAGGCTTTGTAGAGTCCCTGATCTTTGAACTTGTTTTTATCCATATTTACTTGCCAATATATTCATTGCAGTAAGTTGCCTCGGTGACGATTGTGTCAATGTCAACGAATGCAGGGGAAGTGAGCCGAGTGTTAAATGCATTAACAACACGTGCACGTGTGCCGAAGGCTATGACGCGAACAAGTTTGGGGAGTGTATCTTACGTGAGTTTCCAACTGGCAATCGTAAATTCGTTTCTATTCTGCTGCAATATTTATCAGCCACAACAGCTTTGCATGTTCAAATTATAGTGTGATGAATCATCCCTAACTAAACAAAGTGAATTGAGGTATGATTGTGTTTAACATCTTACTCTCCTTTACAAGTAGGGTTTAACGTATTCCTGGAATTATTCAATTCGTGCGTACTCTATAAAAATATTGCTAGACTGTTAAAATAACTTTCAAATTGTGACTGTTAAGGTTTGTTTACCTGTATGGAAGATTTTAAAACAAAATATGAAAAAAATAAAAATAAATATATCACAATTTCAAAGTACCTGCCGTAGTTTTTAATGGTATTGCATATTTAAACATTAAGCACTCCATTTTGATATTAACATGAGTTCAACGAAGACATAAGTTTTAATGGCGACCAACTAACCAAACGTAAGAAAATAGTAAAGTCAGACATAAGCATGATATTAAAACATGGCACCCTCTTATCATTCAGAACTCCTCGGCCATTTTCCATAGAAAGCAACCTCGGATGTATATGGACGGTTTACAATGTCAGAAATGTATATAGTTTAACTAGTCTTCAAGTAGATCGCGTAGTATTTTTTTTATTTAGAATTTAAAATTGGTGACTTAACTGTTGGGAATCTTAATTGTTTATTCAATTAATCACTTCATTGGCCATCAATTTAAACTCAGTTATTCAAAATTCACGTTAAATCACTACTATTAATCAATGCGATTATTTCAAATTTTAATACTTCAAGTGACATGCCTGTATCCATCTGAGTTTGTTTTCGATGGAAAATGGCCAAGGAGTTCCGAATGCTGAATTAATATGTATATGTATCTCGAGTAAGTTATTTCTACGCGGCAAATGATATATGAGAATGAATGGTGCGAAAGTGATGGGTAAGAAGGGAAAATCTTCGGTTATAAAGTATTCCTGGAATTGCCCTTACTTTAAACAGGCAGCATGAAGCTGATTCCGTTGTACAGCTCCAACATAAAAAATGTCTTGCTTCAGAGATTCCCGTGGGGTCAGAATGCAATACTACCGTCGAATGTGAGGATCCAAACGCTTTCTGCGACACCAGCACTCACCCTGACACCTGCGCCTGCATTGTTGGTTTTGTATTAATCGAAGGAATTTGCGCACCCGGTATGTCGGCTTGATCAAGTGGATTTTTATTTCGTTTCCTTCTTTATCTTTAAGGTCAGCGATTGGTCAGCAGTATTCCCATATCTCTAATTCTTCAGCACCTTAGTACGACCAGAAATTATCGCTTTGTTGAGTAGGTCGCAACGCAAGGAAAGAAAACAATGCGGGACCGTATTACACCCAAAACAATCAAGTCCGAAAACAATGTATATACTATTTTTAGCGTTTGACTCGTTGTGGTTACCCTTAAAAGTACAGTCGATAATGTTTTAGGAACAAAAATCAGTTTTCTCGGTAATGCATAAAAAAAGAGTAATTTTATCATTAATTTACACTATGATTACGAAATTGAAGAGAAAAAATACAATTTAATATACATGTTTACAAACATAATAAATGTATAAGTGGGGTGCTAAACCACGTCGGTAAAATATTATTTTAGAAAACTTACGGCTAATCCATTAGGCCACATGGATTATTACACGAGTGAGTGGATATTTGACTCTTTAATAATACATTGATAACATCTTGTGATAATGTCAAGCAACCAATCACGCAACAATGAAATCTATGAATGCCGTTAGTAACGTTTATCACATGATTAAATCAATTGTTACAAACACATACAAAAACACGAATCATGTTTGAATTCTCCAAAATCTATATCCATTGTTGGTTATTTTACATTCTTTAATGTACAAATATCCACCATTATTTCAATCATACTTCATTAACCGAACATCCAACACAAACTTCATATTTCGCATATGTCCATTTTCCACAATTTAAACATGGTAAAACCTGATTTATATTAGGTATGTAATTTTACAGTTATTTGAATATTTTGTAGGTTTTAATTGACATGGTCTACCAACTTTTACAAACGTACAGTCGCTTTTTGTTTTTTGACTGATATAATTTGTTATTTACAAAAACTATTTCCACTTAAATAATTATTTACTTAAGAAAAAACATGAATGCAGAAAGTGCATATACCTTGTAAATCGTGAAATGAGGGTTAAATTGATTGTAGGGCGCTTAATAAAGCACATCAAGAGAATACCAATTTATACTCCAAATTAACCCATAAAAGATATGTATCAATTAATTATTGAGACCAAGTTCTTGCTTATTTCCATACTTTGGTCGTGAAAAGGATAGTTTTCATTACATCCAGTTAAGAAGAAAATCATGTTTTCCACTTCTTGCTAATTGTTACTAAGATTGGTACGTTGGGCCGTATTTACAAAGCGTCTTATTGGAAAAAATCAACTAATGGAAATAAGCTTTTTTATGTTCTTATTTGAAAGAAACCTAACAATGTACATCCACCAAAACTATTCAAATAAGGAAGGAAATGGTCTAAGAAACAGTTGCATATTAATAAATTTGATGAAACGTAGGGGGGATTTTAAATAACCTTTGTAAACAATTTGAGATTTTTTCACTGAGTTCAAACTATTCACTTAGAGGCTTTGTATAGTCCCTGATCTTCAAACTTTGTTTTTATCCAACATTTACTTGCCAATATATTCATTGCAGAAGGTTGCCTCGGTGACAGTTGTAACAATGTCAACGAATGCAGGGGAAGTGAGCCGAGTGTTCAATGCATTAACAACACGTGCACTTGTGCCGAAGGCTATGACGCGAACAAGTTTGGGGAGTGTATCTTACGTGAGTTTCCAAATGGCAATCGTAAATTCGTTGCTATTTCTGCTGCAATATTTAACAGTCACAACAGCTATGCATGTTCAGATTGTAGTGTAATGAATCATCCCTAACTAAACCAAGTGAATTGGGGATATGATTGTGCCTAACATCTTACTCTCCTTTACAAGTAGGGTTTAACGTATTCCTGGAATTATTCTTAAGTACTTTTCGTGTGAACTCTAAAGCATTCATTGTTAGACTGTAAAATTACCTTTCAAATTGTGACTGTTAAAGTTTGTTTACTTGTATGGAAAATCTTCAAACAAAATATGAAAATTATTTTATGTTTTTTAAATATCACAATTTCAAAGTATCTACCGTAGTTTTTAATGGTATTGCATATTTGAACATAACGCACTCCATTTTGAAATTAACATGAGTTCAACGAAGACATAATAAACAAACGTAAAACAATAGTAAAGTCAGCCATAAGCATGATATTAAAACATGGCAGCCTCTTATCATTCAGAACTCCTAGGTCATTTTCCATAGAAAGCAACCTCGGATGTATATGGACGGTTTACAATGTCAGAAATGTATATAGTTTAACTAGTTTGCAAGTAGATCGCGTAGTATTTTTAATTTAGAATTTAAAATTGGTGACTTAACTGTTGGAAATCTTAATTGTTTATGCAATTAATCACTACATTGGCCATCAATTTAAACTCAGTAATTCAAAAACACGTTAAATCACTACTATTAATCAATGCGATTATTTCAAATTTTAATACTTCAAGTGACGTACCTGTATCCATCTGAGTTTGTTTTCGACGGAAAATTGCCAAGGGGTTCCGAATGTTGAATTAATATGTATATGTATCTCGAGTAAGTTATTTCTACGCGGCAAATGATATATGAGAATGTATGGTGCGAAAGTGATGGGTAAGAAGGGAAAATCTTCGGATATAAAGTATTCCTGGAATTGCCCTTACTTTAAACAGGCAGCATGAAGCTGATTCCGTTGTACAGCTCCAAAATAAAAAATGTCTTGCTTCAGAGATTCCCGTGGGGTCAGAATGCAATACTACCGTCGAATGTGAGGATCCAAACGCTTTCTGCGACACCAGCACTCACCCTGACACCTGCGCCTGCATTGTTGGTTTTGTATTAATCGAAGGAATTTGCGCACCCGGTATGTCGGCTTGATCAAGTGGATTTTTATTTCGTTTCCTTCTTTATCTTTAAGGTCAGCGATTGGTCAGCAGTATTCCCATATCTCTAATTCTTCAGCACCTTAGTACGACCAGAAATTATCGCTTTGTTGAGTAGGTCGCAACGCAAGGAAAGAAAACAATGCGGGACCGTATTACACCCAAAACAATCAAGTCCGAAAACAATGTATATACTATTTTTAGCGTTTAACTCGTTGTGGTTACCCTTAAAAGTACAGTCGATAATGTTTTAGGAACAAAAATCAGTTTTCCCGGTAATGCATAAAAAAGAGTAATTTTATCATTAATTTACACTATGATTACGAAATTGCAGGGAAAAAATACAATTTAATATACATGTTTACAAACATAATAAATGTATAAGTGGGGTGCTTAACCACGTCGGTAAAATATTATTTTAGAAAACTTACGGCTAATCCATTAGGCCACATGGATTATTACACCAGTGAGTGGATATTTGACTCTTTAATAATACATTGATAACATCTTGTGATAATGTCAAGCAACCAATCATGCAACAATGAAATCTATGAATGCCGTTAGTAACGTTTATCACATGATGAAATCAATTGTTACAAACACATAAAAAACACGAATCATGTTTGAATTCTCCAAAATCTATATCCATTGTTGGTTATTTTACATTCTTTAATGTACAAATATCCACCATTATTTCAATCATACTTCATTAACCGAATATCCAACACAAACTTCATATTTCGCATATGTCCATTTTCCACAATTTAAACATGGTAAAACCTGATTTATATTAGGTATGTAATTTTACAGTTATTTGAATATTTTGTAGGTTTTAATTGACATGGTCTATGATCACCAACTTTTACAAACGTACAGTCGCTTTTTGTTTTTTGACTGATATAATTTGTTATTTACAAAAACTATTTCCACTTAAATAATTATTTACTTAAGAAAAAACATGAATGCAGAAAGTGCA
Organism: Mya arenaria; assembly: GCF_026914265.1. NCBI lineage: Eukaryota > Metazoa > Mollusca > Bivalvia > Myida > Myidae > Mya > Mya arenaria. Next base: position 2,218,025 of record NC_069133.1, on the reverse strand, counting down.
TATACCTTGTAAATCGTGAAATGAGGGTTAAATTGATTGTAGGGCGCTTAATAAAGCACATCAAGAGAATACCAATTTATACTCCAAAATAACCCATAAAAGATATGTATCAATTAATTATTGAGACCAAGTTCTTGCTTATTTCCATACTTTGGTCGTGAAAAGGATAGTTTTCATTACATCCAGTTAAGAAGAAAATCATGTTTTCCACTTCTTGCTAATTGTTACTAAGATTGGTACGTTGGGCCGTATTTACAAAGCGTCTTATTGGAAAAATTCAACTAATGGAAATAAGCTTTTTATGTTCTTATTTGAAAGAAACCTAACAATGTACATCCACCAAAACTATTCAAATAAGGAAGGAAATGGTCTAAGAAACAGTTGCATATTAATAAATTTGATGAAACGTAGGGGGGATTTTAAATAACCTTTGTAAACAATTTGAGATTTTTTCACTGAGTTCAAACTATTCACTTAGAGGCTTTGTATAGTCCCTGATCTTCAAACTTTGTTTTTATCCAACATTTACTTGCCAATATATTCATTGTAGAAGGTTGCCTCGGTGACAGTTGTAACAATGTCAACGAATGCAGGGGAAGTGAGCCGAGTGTTCAATGCATGAACAACACGTGCACTTGTGCCGAAGGCTATGACGGAAACGAGTTTGGGGAGTGTATCTTACGTGAGTTTCCAACTGGCAATCGTAAATTCGTTGCTATTTCTGCTGCAATATTTAACAGTCACAACTGCTATGCATGTTCAAATTATAGTGTAATGAATCATCCCTAACTAAACCAAGTGAATTGGGGATATGATTGTGTTTAACATCTTACTCTCCTTTACAAGTAGTGTTTAACGTATTCCTGGAATTATTCTTAAGTACATTTCGTGTGAACTCTAAAGCATTCATTGTTAGACTGTAAAATTACCTTTCAAATTGTGACTGTTAAAGTTTGTTTACCTGTATGGAAAATCTTAAAACAAAATATGAAAATTATTTTATGTTTTTTAAATATCACAATTTCAAAGTATCTACCGTAGTTTTTAATGGTATTGCATATTTGAACATAACGCACTCCATTTTGAAATTAACATGAGTTCAACGAAGACATAATAAACAAACGTAAAGAAATAGTAAAGTTAGAGATAAGCATGATATTAAAACATGGCACCCTCTTTTAGAAACAAAATGACTATCAAGGGAATGATGTTGGGGAGCGTATCGTACATACATGAAAAGTTTTGGTAATATCTGCGGAAGTGATGGCAGTGAAGAGAAAGTTAAATTATCATTCAGAACTCCTCGGCCATTTTCCATAGAAAGCAACCTTAGATGTATATGGACGGTTTACAATGTCAGAAATGTATATAGTTTAACTAGTCTGCAAGTAGATCGCGTAGTATTTTTTTTATTTAGAATTTAAAATTGGTGACTTAACTGTTGGGAATCTTAATTGTTTATGCAATTAATCCCTTCATTGCCCATCAATTTAAACTCAGTTATTCAAAATTACGTTAAATCACTACTATTAATCAATGCGATTATTTCAAATTTTAATACTTCAAGTGACATGCCTGTATCCATCTGAGTTTGTTTTCGATGGAAAATGGCCAAGGAGTTCCGAATGTTGAATTAATATGTATATGTATCTCGAGTAAGTTATTTCTACGCGGCAAATGATATATGAGAATGAATGGTGCGAAAGTGATGGGTAAGAAGGGAAAATCTTCGGTTATAAAGTATTCCTGGAATTGCCCTTACTTTAAACAGGCAGCATGAAGCTGATTCCGTTGTACAGCTCCAACATAAAAAATGTCTTGCTTCAGAGATTCCCGTGGGGTCAGAATGCAATACTACCGTCGAATGTGAGGATCCAAACGCTTTCTGCGACACCAGCACTCACCCTGACACCTGCGCCTGCATTGTTGGTTTTGTATTAATCGAAGGAATTTGCGCACCCGGTATGTCGGCTTGATCAAGTGGATTTTTATTTCGTTTCCTTCTTTATCTTTAAGGTCAGCGATTGGTCAGCAGTATTCCCATATCTCTAATTCTTCAGCACCTTAGTACGACCAGAAATTATCGCTTTGTTGAGTAGGTCGCAACGCAAGGAAAGAAAACAATGCGGGACCGTATTACACCCAAAACAATCAAGTCCGAAAACAATGTATATACTATTTTTAGCGTTTGACTCGTTGTGGTTACCCTTAAAAGTACAGTCGATAATGTTTTAGGAACAAAAATCAGTTTTCTCGGTAATGCATAAAAAAGAGTAATTTTATCATTAATTTACACTATGATTACGAAATTGAAGAGAAAAAATACAATTTAATATACATGTTTACAAACATAATAAATGTATAAGTGGGGTGCTAAACCACGTCGGTAAAATATTATTTTAGAAAACTTACGGCTAATCCATTAGGCCACATGGATTATTACACGAGTGAGTGGATATTTGACTCTTTAATAATACATTGATAACATCTTGTGATAATGTCAAGCAACCAATCACGCAACAATGAAATCTATGAATGCCGTTAGTAACGTTTATCACATGATTAAATCAATTGTTACAAACACATACAAAAACACGAATCATGTTTGAATTCTCCAAAATCTATATCCATTGTTGGTTATTTTACATTCTTTAATGTACAAATATCCACCATTATTTCAATCATACTTCATTAACCGAACATCCAACACAAACTTCATATTTCGCATATGTCCATTTTCCACAATTTAAACATGGTAAAACCTGATTTATATTAGGTATGTAATTTTACAGTTATTTGAATATTTTGTAGGTTTTAATTGACATGGTCTACCAACTTTTACAAACGTACAGTCGCTTTTTGTTTTTTGACTGATATAATTTGTTATTTACAAAAACTATTTCCACTTAAATAATTATTTACTTAAGAAAAAACATGAATGCAGAAAGTGCATATACCTTGTAAATCGTGAAATGAGGGTTAAATTGATTGTAGGGCGCTTAATAAAGCACATCAAGAGAATACCAATTTATACTCCAAATTAACCCATAAAAGATATGTATCAATTAATTATTGAGACCAAGTTCTTGCTTATTTCCATACTTTGGTCGTGAAAAGGATAGTTTTCATTACATCCAGTTAAGAAGAAAATCATGTTTTCCACTTCTTGCTAATTGTTACTAAGATTGGTACGTTGGGCCGTATTTACAAAGCGTCTTATTGGAAAAAATCAACTAATGGAAATAAGCTTTTTTATGTTCTTATTTGAAAGAAACCTAACAATGTACATCCACCAAAACTATTCAAATAAGGAAGGAAATGGTCTAAGAAACAGTTGCATATTAATAAATTTGATGAAACGTAGGGGGGATTTTAAATAACCTTTGTAAACAATTTGAGACTTTTTCACTGAGTTCAAACTATTCACTTAGAGGCTTTGTATAGTCCCTGATCTTCAAACTTTGTTTTTATCCAACATTTACTTGCCAATATATTCATTGCAGAAGGTTGCCTCGGTGACAGTTGTAACAATGTCAACGAATGCAGGGGAAGTGAGCCGAGTGTTCAATGCATTAACAACACGTGCACTTGTGCCGAAGGCTATGACGCGAACAAGTTTGGGGAGTGTATCTTACGTGAGTTTCCAAATGGCAATCGTAAATTCGTTGCTATTTCTGCTGCAATATTTAACAGTCACAACAGCTATGCATGTTCAGATTGTAGTGTAATGAATCATCCCTAACTAAACCAAGTGAATTGGGGATATGATTGTGCCTAACATCTTACTCTCCTTTACAAGTAGGGTTTAACGTATTCCTGGAATTATTCTTAAGTACTTTTCGTGTGAACTCTAAAGCATTCATTGTTAGACTGTAAAATTACCTTTCAAATTGTGACTGTTAAAGTTTGTTTACTTGTATGGAAAATCTTCAAACAAAATATGAAAATTATTTTATGTTTTTTAAATATCACAATTTCAAAGTATCTACCGTAGTTTTTAATGGTATTGCATATTTGAACATAACGCACTCCATTTTGAAATTAACATGAGTTCAACGAAGACATAATAAACAAACGTAAAACAATAGTAAAGTCAGCCATAAGCATGATATTAAAACATGGCAGCCTCTTATCATTCAGAACTCCTAGGTCATTTTCCATAGAAAGCAACCTCGGATGTATATGGACGGTTTACAATGTCAGAAATGTATATAGTTTAACTAGTTTGCAAGTAGATCGCGTAGTATTTTTAATTTAGAATTTAAAATTGGTGACTTAACTGTTGGAAATCTTAATTGTTTATGCAATTAATCACTACATTGGCCATCAATTTAAACTCAGTAATTCAAAAACACGTTAAATCACTACTATTAATCAATGCGATTATTTCAAATTTTAATACTTCAAGTGACGTACCTGTATCCATCTGAGTTTGTTTTCGACGGAAAATTGCCAAGGGGTTCCGAATGTTGAATTAATATGTATATGTATCTCGAGTAAGTTATTTCTACGCGGCAAATGATATATGAGAATGTATGGTGCGAAAGTGATGGGTAAGAAGGGAAAATCTTCGGATATAAAGTATTCCTGGAATTGCCCTTACTTTAAACAGGCAGCATGAAGCTGATTCCGTTGTACAGCTCCAAAATAAAAATGTCTTGCTTCAGAGATTCCCGTGGGGTCAGAATGCAATACTACCGTCGAATGTGAGGATCCAAACGCTTTCTGCGACACCAGCACTCACCCTGACACCTGCGCCTGCATTGTTGGTTTTGTATTAATCGAAGGAATTTGCGCACCCGGTATGTCGGCTTGATCAAGTGGATTTTTATTTCGTTTCCTTCTTTATCTTTAAGGTCAGCGATTGGTCAGCAGTATTCCCATATCTCTAATTCTTCAGCACCTTAGTACGACCAGAAATTATCGCTTTGTTGAGTAGGTCGCAACGCAAGGAAAGAAAACAATGCGGGACCGTATTACACCCAAAACAATCAAGTCCGAAAACAATGTATATACTATTTTTAGCGTTTAACTCGTTGTGGTTACCCTTAAAAGTACAGTCGATAATGTTTTAGGAACAAAAATCAGTTTTCCCGGTAATGCATAAAAAAGAGTAATTTTATCATTAATTTACACTATGATTACGAAATTGCAGGGAAAAAATACAATTTAATATACATGTTTACAAACATAATAAATGTATAAGTGGGGTGCTTAACCACGTCGGTAAAATATTATTTTAGAAAACTTACGGCTAATCCATTAGGCCACATGGATTATTACACCAGTGAGTGGATATTTGACTCTTTAATAATACATTGATAACATCTTGTGATAATGTCAAGCAACCAATCATGCAACAATGAAATCTATGAATGCCGTTAGTAACGTTTATCACATGATGAAATCAATTGTTACAAACACATAAAAAACACGAATCATGTTTGAATTCTCCAAAATCTATATCCATTGTTGGTTATTTTACATTCTTTAATGTACAAATATCCACCATTATTTCAATCATACTTCATTAACCGAATATCCAACACAAACTTCATATTTCGCATATGTCCATTTTCCACAATTTAAACATGGTAAAACCTGATTTATATTAGGTATGTAATTTTACAGTTATTTGAATATTTTGTAGGTTTTAATTGACATGGTCTATGATCACCAACTTTTACAAACGTACAGTCGCTTTTTGTTTTTTGACTGATATAATTTGTTATTTACAAAAACTATTTCCACTTAAATAATTATTTACTTAAGAAAAAACATGAATGCAGAAAGTGCATATACCTTGTAAATCGTGAAATGAGGGTTAAATTGATTGTAGGGCGCTTAATAAAGCACATCAAGAGAATACCAATTTATACTCCAAAATAACCCATAAAAGATATGTATCAATTAATTATTGAGACCAAGTTCTTGCTTATTTCCATACTTTGGTCGTGAAAAGGATAGTTTTCATTACATCCAGTTAAGAAGAAAATCATGTTTTCCACTTCTTGCTAATTGTTACTAAGATTGGTACGTTGGGCCGTATTTACAAAGCGTCTTATTGGAAAAATTCAACTAATGGAAATAAGCTTTTTATGTTCTTATTTGAAAGAAACCTAACAATGTACATCCACCAAAACTATTCAAATAAGGAAGGAAATGGTCTAAGAAACAGTTGCATATTAATAAATTTGATGAAACGTAGGGGGGATTTTAAATAACCTTTGTAAACAATTTGAGATTTTTTCACTGAGTTCAAACTATTCACTTAGAGGCTTTGTATAGTCCCTGATCTTCAAACTTTGTTTTTATCCAACATTTACTTGCCAATATATTCATTGTAGAAGGTTGCCTCGGTGACAGTTGTAACAATGTCAACGAATGCAGGGGAAGTGAGCCGAGTGTTCAATGCATGAACAACACGTGCACTTGTGCCGAAGGCTATGACGGAAACGAGTTTGGGGAGTGTATCTTACGTGAGTTTCCAACTGGCAATCGTAAATTCGTTGCTATTTCTGCTGCAATATTTAACAGTCACAACTGCTATGCATGTTCAAATTATAGTGTAATGAATCATCCCTAACTAAACCAAGTGAATTGGGGATATGATTGTGTTTAACATCTTACTCTCCTTTACAAGTAGTGTTTAACGTATTCCTGGAATTATTCTTAAGTACATTTCGTGTGAACTCTAAAGCATTCATTGTTAGACTGTAAAATTACCTTTCAAATTGTGACTGTTAAAGTTTGTTTACCTGTATGGAAAATCTTAAAACAAAATATGAAAATTATTTTATGTTTTTTAAATATCACAATTTCAAAGTATCTACCGTAGTTTTTAATGGTATTGCATATTTGAACATAACGCACTCCATTTTGAAATTAACATGAGTTCAACGAAGACATAATAAACAAACGTAAAGAAATAGTAAAGTTAGAGATAAGCATGATATTAAAACATGGCACCCTCTTTTAGAAACAAAATGACTATCAAGGGAATGATGTTGGGGAGCGTATCGTACATACATGAAAAGTTTTGGTAATATCTGCGGAAGTGATGGCAGTGAAGAGAAAGTTAAATTATCATTCAGAACTCCTCGGCCATGTTCCATAGAAAGCAACCTTAGATGTATATGGACGGTTTACAATGTCAGAAATGTATATAGTTTAACTAGTCTGCAAGTAGATCGCGTAGTATTTTTTTTATTTAGAATTTAAAATTGGTGACTTAACTGTTGGGAATCTTAATTGTTTATGCAATTAATCCCTTCATTGCCCATCAATTTAAACTCAGTTATTCAAAATTACGTTAAATCACTACTATTAATCAATGCGATTATTTCAAATTTTAATACTTCAAGTGACATGCCTGTATCCATCTGAGTTTGTTTTCGATGGAAAATGGCCAAGGAGTTCCGAATGTTGAATTAATATGTATATGTATCTCGAGTAAGTTATTTCTACGCGGCAAATGATATATGAGAATGAATGGTGCGAAAGTGATGGGTAAGAAGGGAAAATCTTCGGTTATAAAGTATTCCTGGAATTGCCCTTACTTTAAACAGGCAGCATGAAGCTGATTCCGTTGTACAGCTCCAACATAAAAAATGTCTTGCTTCAGAGATTCCCGTGGGGTCAGAATGCAATACTACCGTCGAATGTGAGGATCCAAACGCTTTCTGCGACACCAGCACTCACCCTGACACCTGCGCCTGCATTGTTGGTTTTGTATTAATCGAAGGAATTTGCGCACCCGGTATGTCGGCTTGATCAAGTGGATTTTTATTTCGTTTCCTTCTTTATCTTTATGGTCAGCGATTGGTCAGCAGTATTCCCATATCTCTAATTCTTCAGCACCTTAGTACGACCAGAAATTATCGCTTTCTTGAGTAGGTCGCAACGCAAGGAAATAAAACAATGCGGGACCGTATTACACCCAAAACAATCAAGTCCGAAAACAATGTATATACTATTTTTAGCGTTTGACTCGTTGTGGTTACCCTTAAAAGTACAGTCGATAATGTTTTAGGAACAAAATCAGTTTTCTCGGTAATGCATAAAAAAGAGTAATTTTATCATTAATTTACACTATGATTACGAAATTGCAGAGAAAAAATACAATTTAATATACATGTTTACAAACATAATAAATGTATAAGTGGGGTGCTAAACCACGTCGGTAAAATATTATTTTAGAAAACTTACGGCTAATCCATTAGGCCACATGGATTATTACACCAGTGAGTGGATATTTGACTCTTTAATAATACATTGATAACATCTTGTGATGATGTCAAGCAACCAATCACGCAACAATGAAATCTATGAATGCCGTTAGTAACGTTTATCACATGATTAAATCAATTGTTACAAACACATACAAAAACACGAATCATGTTTGAATTCTCCAAAATCTATATCCATTGTTGGTTATTTTACATTCTTTAATGTACAAATATCCACCATTATTTCAATCATACTTCATTAACCGAACATCCAACACAAACTTCATATTTCGCATATGTCCATTTTCCACAATTTAAACATGGTAAAACCTGATTTATATTAGGTATGTAATTTTACAGTTATTTGAATATTTTGTAGGTTTTAATTGACATGGTCTACTAACTTTTACAAACGTACAGTCGCTTTTTGTTTTTTGACTGATATAATTTGTTATTTACAAAAACTATTTCCACTTAAATAATTATTTACTTAAGAAAAAACATGAATGCAGAAAGTGCATATACCTTGTAAATCGTGAAATGAGGGTTAAATTGATTGTAGGGCGCTTAATAAAGCACATCAAGAGAATACCAATTTATACTCCAAAATAACCCATAAAAGATATGTATCAGTTAATTATTGAGACCAAGTTCTTGCTTATTTCCATACTTTGGTCGTGAAAAGGATAGTTTTCATTACATCCAGTTAAGAAGAAAATCATGTTTTCCACTTCTTGCTAATTGTTACTAAGATTGGTACGTTGGGCTGTATTTACAAAGCGTCTTATTGGAAAAATTCAACTAATGGAAATAAGCTTTTTATGTTCTTATTTGAAAGAAACCTAACAATGTACATCCACCAAAACTATTCAAATAAGGAAGGAAATGGTCTAAGAAACAGTTGCATATTAATAAATTTGATGAAACGTAGGGGAGATTTTAAATAACCTTTGTAAACAATTTGAGATTTTTTCACCGAGTTCAAACTATTCACTTAGAGGCTTTGTATAGTCCCTGATCTTCAAACTTTGTTTTTATCCAACATTTACTTGCCAATATATTCATTGTAGAAGGTTGCCTCGGTGACAGTTGTAACAATGTCAACGAATGCAGGGGAAGTGAGCCGAGTGTTCAATGCATGAACAACACGTGCACTTGTGCCGAAGGTTATGACGGAAACGAGTTTGGGGAGTGTATCTTACGTGAGTTTCCAACTGGCAATCGTAAATTCGTTGCTATTTCTGCTGCAATATTTAACAGTCACAACTGCTATGCATGTTCAAATTATAGTGTAATGAATCATCCCTAACTAAACCAAGTGAATTGGGGATATGATTGTGTTTAACATCTTACTCTCCTTTACAAGTAGTGTTTAACGTATTCCTGGAATTATTCTTAAGTACATTTCGTGTGAACTCTAAAGCATTCATTGTTAGACTGTAAAATTACCTTTCAAATTGTGACTGTTAAAGTTTGTTTACCTGTATGGAAAATCTTAAAACAAAATATGAAAATTATTTTATGTTTTTTAAATATCACAATTTCAAAGTATCTACCGTAGTTTTTAATGGTATTGCATATTTGAACATAACGCACTCCATTTTGAAATTAACATGAGTTCAACGAAGACATAATAAACAAACGTAAAGAAATAGTAAAGTTAGAGATAAGCATGATATTAAAACATGGCACCCTCTTTTAGAAACAAAATGACTATCAAGGGAATGATGTTGGGGAGCGTATCGTACATACATGAAAAGTTTTGGTAATATCTGCGGAAGTGATGGCAGTGAAGAGAAAGTTAAATTATCATTCAGAACTCCTCGGCCATTTTCCATAGAAAGCAACCTTGGATGTATATGGACGGTTTACAATGTCAGAAATGTATATAGTTTAACTAGTCTGCAAGTAGATCGCGTAGTATTTTTTTTATTTAGAATTTAAAATTGGTGACTTAACTGTTGGGAATCTTAATTGTTTATGCAATTAATCCCTTCATTGCCCATCAATTTAAACTCAGTTATTCAAAATTACGTTAAATCACTACTATTAATCAATGCGATTATTTCAAATTTTAATACTTCAAGTGACATGCCTGTATCCATCTGAGTTTGTTTTCGATGGAAAATGGCCAAGGAGTTCCGAATGTTGAATTAATATGTATATGTATCTCGAGTAAGTTATTTCTACGCGGCAAATGATATATGAGAATGAATGGTGCGAAAGTGATGGGTAAGAAGGGAAAATCTTCGGTTATAAAGTATTCCTGGAATTGCCCTTACTTTAAACAGGCAGCATGAAGCTGATTCCGTTGTACAGCTCCAACATAAAAAATGTCTTGCTTCAGAGATTCCCGTGGGGTCAGAATGCAATACTACCGTCGAATGTGAGGATCCAAACGCTTTCTGCGACACCAGCACTCACCCTGACACCTGCGCCTGCATTGTTGGTTTTGTATTAATCGAAGGAATTTGCGCACCCGGTATGTCGGCTTGATCAAGTGGATTTTTATTTCGTTTCCTTCTTTATCTTTATGGTCAGCGATTGGTCAGCAGTATTCCCATATCTCTAATTCTTCAGCACCTTAGTACGACCAGAAATTATCGCTTTCTTGAGTAGGTCGCAACGCAAGGAAATAAAACAATGCGGGACCGTATTACACCCAAAACAATCAAGTCCGAAAACAATGTATATACTATTTTTAGCGTTTGACTCGTTGTGGTTACCCTTAAAAGTACAGTCGATAATGTTTTAGGAACAAAAATCAGTTTTCTCGGTAATGCATAAAAAAGAGTAATTTTATCATTAATTTACACTATGATTACGAAATTGCAGAGAAAAAATACAATTTAATATACATGTTTACAAACATAATAAATGTATAAGTGGGGTGCTTAACCACGTCGGTAAAATATTATTTTAGAAAACTTACGGCTAATCCATTAGGCCACATGGATTATTACACCAGTGAGTGGATATTTGACTCTTTAATAATACATTGATAACATCTTGTGATGATGTCAAGCAACCAATCACGCAACAATGAAATCTATGAATGCCGTTAGTAACGTTTATCACATGATTAAATCAATTGTTACAAACACATACAAAAACACGAATCATGTTTGAATTCTCCAAAATCTATATCCATTGTTGGTTATTTTACATTCTTTAATGTACAAATATCCACCATTATTTCAATCATACTTCATTAACCGAACATCCAACACAAACTTCATATTTCGCATATGTCCATTTTCCACAATTTAAACATGGTAAAACCTGATTTATATTAGGTATGTAATTTTACAGTTATTTGAATATTTTGTAGGTTTTAATTGACATGGTCTACTAACTTTTACAAACGTACAGTCGCTTTTTGTTTTTTGACTGATATAATTTGTTATTTACAAAAACTATTTCCACTTAAATAATTATTTACTTAAGAAAAAACATGAATGCAGAAAGTGCATATACCTTGTAAATCGTGAAATGAGGGTTAAATTGATTGTAGGGCGCTTAATAAAGCACATCAAGAGAATACCAATTTATACTCCAAAATAACCCATAAAAGATATGTATCAATTAATTATTGAGACCAAGTTCTTGCTTATTTCCATACTTTGGTCGTGAAAAGGATAGTTTTCATTACATCCAGTTAAGAAGAAAATCATGTTTTCCACTTCTTGCTAATTGTTACTAAGATTGGTACGTTGGGCCGTATTTACAAAGCGTCTTATTGGAAAAATTCAACTAATGGAAATAAGCTTTTTATGTTCTTATTTGAAAGAAACCTAACAATGTACATCCACCAAAACTATTCAAATAAGGAAGGAAATGGTCTAAGAAACAGTTGCATATTAATAAATTTGATGAAACGTAGGGGAGATTTTAAATAACCTTTGTAAACAATTTGAGATTTTTTCACCGAGTTCAAACTATTCACTTAGAGGCTTTGTATAGTCCCTGATCTTCAAACTTTGTTTTTATCCAACATTTACTTGCCAATATATTCATTGTAGAAGGTTGCCTCGGTGACAGTTGTAACAATGTCAACGAATGCAGGGGAAGTGAGCCGAGTGTTCAATGCATGAACAACACGTGCACTTGTGCCGAAGGCTATGACGGAAACGAGTTTGGGGAGTGTATCTTACGTGAGTTTCCAACTGGCAATCGTAAATTCGTTGCTATTTCTGCTGCAATATTTAACAGTCACAACTGCTATGCATGTTCAAATTATAGTGTAATGAATCATCCCTAACTAAACCAAGTGAATTGGGGATATGATTGTGTTTAACATCTTACTCTCCTTTACAAGTAGTGTTTAACGTATTCCTGGAATTATTCTTAAGTACATTTCGTGTGAACTCTAAAGCATTCATTGTTAGACTGTAAAATTACCTTTCAAATTGTGACTGTTAAAGTTTGTTTACCTGTATGGAAAATCTTAAAACAAAATATGAAAATTATTTTATGTTTTTTAAATATCACAATTTCAAAGTATCTACCGTAGTTTTTAATGGTATTGCATATTTGAACATAACGCACTCCATTTTGAAATTAACATGAGTTCAACGAAGACATAATAAACAAACGTAAAGAAATAGTAAAGTTAGAGATAAGCATGATATTAAAACATGGCACCCTCTTTTAGAAACAAAATGACTATCAAGGGAATGATGTTGGGGAGCGTATCGTACATACATGAAAAGTTTTGGTAATATCTGCGGAAGTGATGGCAGTGAAGAGAAAGTTAAATTATCATTCAGAACTCCTCGGCCATTTTCCATAGAAAGCAACCTTGGATGTATATGGACGGTTTACAATGTCAGAAATGTATATAGTTTAACTAGTCTGCAAGTAGATCGCGTAGTATTTTTTTTATTTAGAATTTAAAATTGGTGACTTAACTGTTGGGAATCTTAATTGTTTATGCAATTAATCCCTTCATTGCCCATCAATTTAAACTCAGTTATTCAAAATTACGTTAAATCACTACTATTAATCAATGCGATTATTTCAAATTTTAATACTTCAAGTGACATGCCTGTATCCATCTGAGTTTGTTTTCGATGGAAAATGGCCAAGGAGTTCCGAATGTTGAATTAATATGTATATGTATCTCGAGTAAGTTATTTCTACGCGGCAAATGATATATGAGAATGAATGGTGCGAAAGTGATGGGTAAGAAGGGAAAATCTTCGGTTATAAAGTATTCCTGGAATTGCCCTTACTTTAAACAGGCAGCATGAAGCTGATTCCGTTGTACAGCTCCAACATAAAAAATGTCTTGCTTCAGAGATTCCCGTGGGGTCAGAATGCAATACTACCGTCGAATGTGAGGATCCAAACGCTTTCTGCGACACCAGCACTCACCCTGACACCTGCGCCTGCATTGTTGGTTTTGTATTAATCGAAGGAATTTGCGCACCCGGTATGTCGGCTTGATCAAGTGGATTTTTATTTCGTTTCCTTCTTTATCTTTATGGTCAGCGATTGGTCAGCAGTATTCCCATATCTCTAATTCTTCAGCACCTTAGTACGACCAGAAATTATCGCTTTCTTGAGTAGGTCGCAACGCAAGGAAATAAAACAATGCGGGACCGTATTACACCCAAAACAATCAAGTCCGAAAACAATGTATATACTATTTTTAGCGTTTGACTCGTTGTGGTTACCCTTAAAAGTACAGTCGATAATGTTTTAGGAACAAAAATCAGTTTTCTCGGTAATGCATAAAAAAGAGTAATTTTATCATTAATTTACACTATGATTACGAAATTGCAGAGAAAAAATACAATTTAATATACATGTTTACAAACATAATAAATGTATAAGTGGGGTGCTAAACCACGTCGGTAAAATATTATTTTAGAAAACTTACGGCTAATCCATTAGGCCACATGGATTATTACACCAGTGAGTGGATATTTGACTCTTTAATAATACATTGATAACATCTTGTGATGATGTCAAGCAACCAATCACGCAACAATGAAATCTATGAATGCCGTTAGTAACGTTTATCACATGATTAAATCAATTGTTACAAACACATACAAAAACACGAATCATGTTTGAATTCTCCAAAATCTATATCCATTGTTGGTTATTTTACATTCTTTAATGTACAAATATCCACCATTATTTCAATCATACTTCATTAACCGAACATCCAACACAAACTTCATATTTCGCATATGTCCATTTTCCACAATTTAAACATGGTAAAACCTGATTTATATTAGGTATGTAATTTTACAGTTATTTGAATATTTTGTAGGTTTTAATTGACATGGTCTACTAACTTTTACAAACGTACAGTCGCTTTTTGTTTTTTGACTGATATAATTTGTTATTTACAAAAACTATTTCCACTTAAATAATTATTTACTTAAGAAAAAACATGAATGCAGAAAGTGCATATACCTTGTAAATCGTGAAATGAGGGTTAAATTGATTGTAGGGCGCTTAATAAAGCACATCAAGAGAATACCAATTTATACTCCAAAATAACCCATAAAAGATATGTATCAATTAATTATTGAGACCAAGTTCTTGCTTATTTCCATACTTTGGTCGTGAAAAGGATAGTTTTCATTACATCCAGTTAAGAAGAAAATCATGTTTTCCACTTCTTGCTAATTGTTACTAAGATTGGTACGTTGGGCCGTATTTACAAAGCGTCTTATTGGAAAAATTCAACTAATGGAAATAAGCTTTTTATGTTCTTATTTGAAAGAAACCTAACAATGTACATCCACCAAAACTATTCAAATAAGGAAGGAAATGGTCTAAGAAACAGTTGCATATTAATAAATTTGATGAAACGTAGGGGAGGATTTTAAATAACCTTTGTAAACAATTTGAGATTTTTTCACCGAGTTCAAACTATTCACTTAGAGGCTTTGTATAGTCCCTGATCTTCAAACTTTGTTTTTATCCAACATTAACTTGCCAATATATTCATTGCAGAAGGTTGCCTCGGTGACAGTTGTAACAATGTCAACGAATGCAGGGGAAGTGAGCCGAGTGTTCAATGCATTAACAACACGTGCACGTGTGCCGAAGGCTATGACGCGAACAAGTTTGGGGAGTGTATCTTACGTGAGTTTCCAAATGGCAATCGTAAATTCGTTGCTATTTCTGCTGCAATATTTAACAGTCACAACAGCTATGCATGTTCAGATTGTAGTGCAATGAATCATCCCTAACTAAACCAAGTGAATTGGGGATATGATTGTGTCTAACATCTTACTCTCCTTTACAAGTAGGGTTTAACGTATCCCTGGAATTATTCTTAAGTACATTTCGTGTGAACTCTAAAGCATTCATTGTTAGACTGTAAAATTACCTTTCAAATTGTGACTGTTAAAGTTGTTTACCTGTATGGAAAATCTTAAAACAAAATATGAAAATTATTTTATGTTTTTTAAATATCACAATTTCAAAGTATCTACCGTAGTTTTTAATGGTATTGCATATTTGAACATAACGCACTCCATTTTGAAATTAACATGAGTTCAACGAAGACATAATAAACAAACGTAAGAAAATAGTAAAATCAGACATAAGCATGATATTAAAACATGGCAGCCTCTTATCATTCAGAACTCCTAGGCCATTTTCCATAGAAAGCAACCTCGGATGTATATGGACGGTTTACAATGTCAGAAATGTATATAGTTTAAATAGTTTGCAAGTAGATCGCGTAGTATTTTTAATTTAGAATTTAAAATTGGTGACTTAACTGTTGGGAATCTTAATTGTTTATGCAATTAATCATTTCATTGGCCATCAATTTAAACTCAGTTATTCAAAATTCACGTTAAATCACTACTATTAATCAATGCGATTATTTCAAATTTTAATACTTCAAGTGACGTACCTGTATCCATCTGAGTTTGTTTTCGATGGAAAATGGCCAAGGAGTTCCGAATGCTGAATTAATATGTATATGTATCTCGAGTAAGTTATTTCTACGCGGCAAATGATATATGAGAATGAATGGTGCGAAAGTGATGGGTAAGAAAGGAAAATCTTCGGTTATAAAGTATTCCTGGAATTGCCCTTACTTTAAACAGGCAGCATGAAGCTGATTCCGTTGTACAGCTCCAACATAAAAAATGTCTTGCTTCAGAGATTCCCGTGGGGTCAGAATGCAATACTACCGTCGATTGTGAGGATCCAAACGCTTTCTGCGACACCAGCACTCACCCTGACACCTGCGCCTGCATTGTTGGTTTTGTATTAATCGAAGGAATTTGCGCACCCGGTATGTCGGCTTGATCAAGTGGATTTTTATTTCGTTTCCTTCTTTATCTTTATGGTCAGCGATTGGTCAGCAGTATTCCCATATCTCTAATTCTTCAGCACCTTAGTACGACCAGAAATTATCGCTTTGTTGAGTAGGTCGCAACGCAAGGAAATAAAACAATGCGGGACCGTATTACACCCAAAACAATCAAGTCCGAAAACAATGTATATACTTTTTTTAGCGTTTGACTCGTTGTGGTTACCCTTAAAAGTACAGTCGATAATGTTTTAGGAACAAAAATCAGTTTTCTCGGTAATGCATAAAAAATTAGTAATTTTATCATTAATTTACACTATGATTACGAAATTGCAGAGAAAAAATACAATTTAATATACATGTTTACAAACATAATAAATGCATAAGTGGGGTGCTAAACCACGTCGGTAAAATATTAGTATTATATTCTAATATTTTAGAAAACTTACGGCTAATCCATTAGGCCACATGGATTATTACACCAGTGAGTGGATATTTGACTCTTTAATAATACATTGATAACATCTTGTGATAATGTCAAGCAACCAATCACGCAACAATGAAATCTATGAATGCCGTTAGTAACGTTTATCACATGATTAAATCAATTGTTACAAACACATACAAAAACACGAATCATGTTTGAATTCTCCAAAATCTATATCCATTGTTGGTTATTTTACATTCTTTAATGTACAAATATCCACCATTATTTCAATCATACTTCATTAACCGAACATCCAACACAAACTTCATATTTCGCATATGTCCATTTTCCACAATTTAAACATGGTAAAACCTGATTTATATTAGGTATGTAATTTTACAGTTATTTGAATATTTTGTAGGTTTAATTGACATGGTCTACCAACTTTTACAAACGTACAGTCGCTTTTTGTTTTTTGACTGATATAATTTGTTATTTACAAAAACTATTTCCACTTAAATAATTATTTACTTAAGAAAAAACATGAATGCAGAAAGTGCATATACCTTGTAAATCGTGAAATGAGGGTTAAATTGATTGTAGGGCGCTTAATAAAGCACATCAAGAGAATACCAATTTATACTCCAAAATAACCCATAAAAGATATGTATCAATTAATTATTGAGACCAAGTTCTTGCTTATTTCCATACTTTGGTCGTGAAAAGGATAGTTTTCATTACATCCAGTTAAGAAGAAAATCATGTTTTCCACTTCTTGCTAATTGTTACTAAGATTGGTACGTTGGGCCGTATTTACAAAGCGTCTTATTGGAAAAATTCAACTAATGGAAATAAGCTTTTTTATGTTCTTATTTGAAAGAAACCTAACAATGTACATCCACCAAAACTATTCAAATAAGGAAGGAAATGGTCTAAGAAACAGTTGCATATTAATAAATTTGATGAAACGTAGGGGAGATTTTAAATAACCTTTGTAAACAATTTGAGATTTTTTCACTGAGTTCAAACTATTCACTTAGAGGCTTTGTATAGTCCCTGATCTTCAAACTTTGTTTTTATCCAACATTTACTTGCCAATATATTCATTGCAGAAGGTTGCCTCGGTGACAGTTGTAACAATGTCAACGAATGCAGGGGAAGTGAGCCGAGTGTTCAATGCATTAACAACACGTGCACTTGTGCCGAAGGCTATGACGCGAACAAGTTTGGGGAGTGTATCTTACGTGAGTTTCCAAATGGCAATCGTAAATTCGTTGCTATTTCTGCTGCAATATTTAACAGTCACAACAGCTATGCATGTTCAGATTGTAGTGTAATGAATCATCCCTAACTAAACCAAGTGAATTGGGGATATGATTGTGTCTAACATCTTACTCTCCTTTACAAGTAGGGTTTAACGTATTCCTGGAATTATTCTTAAGTACATTTCGTGTGAACTCTAAAGCATTCATTGTTAGACTGTAAAATTACCTTTCAAATTGTGACTGTTAAAGTTTGTTTACCTGTATGGAAAATCTTAAAACAAAATATGAAAATTATTTTATGTTTTTTTTAAATATCACAATTTCAAAGTATCTACCGTAGTTTTTAATGGTATTGCATATTTGAACATAACGCACTCCATTTTGAAATTAACATGAGTTCAACGAAGACATAATAAACAAACGTAAAAAAATAGTAAAGTCAGACATAAGCATGATATTAAAACATGGCACCCTCTTATCATTCAGAACTCCTAGGCCATTTTCCATAGAAAGCAACCTCGGATGTATATGGACGGTTTACAATGTCAGAAATGTATATAGTTTAACTAGTTTGCAAGTAGATCGCGTAGTATTTTTAATTTAGAATTTAAAATTGGTGACTTAACTGTTGGGAATCTTAATTGTTTATGCAATTAATCACTACATTGGCCATCAATTTAAACTCAGTAATTCAAAAACACGTTAAATCACTACTATTAATCAATACGATTATTTCAAATTTTAATACTTCAAGTGACGTACCTGTATCCATCTGAGTTTGTTTTCGACGGAAAATTGCCAAGGAGTTCCGAATGTTGAATTAATATGTATATGTATCTCGAGTAAGTTATTTCTACGCGGCAAATGATATATGAGAATGTATGGTGCGAAAGTGATGGGTAAGAAGGGAAAATCTTCGGTTATAAAGTATTCCTGGAATTGCCCTTACTTTAAACAGGCAGCATGAAGCTGATTCCGTTGTACAGCTCCAACATAAAAAATGTCTTGCTTCAGAGATTCCCGTGGGGTCAGAATGCAATACTACCGTCGAATGTGAGGATCCAAACGCTTTCTGCGACACCAGCACTCACCCTGACACCTGCGCCTGCATTGTTGGTTTTGTATTAATCGAAGGAATTTGCGCACCCGGTATGTCGGCTTGATCAAGTGGATTTTTATTTCGTTTCCTTCTTTATCTTTAAGGTCAGCGATTGGTCAGCAGTATTCCCATATCTCTAATTCTTCAGCACCTTAGTACGACCAGAAATTATCGCTTTGTTGAGTAGGTCGCAACGCAAGGAAAGAAAACAATGTGGGACCGTATTACACCCAAAACAATCAAGTCCGAAAACAATGTATATACTATTTTTAGGGTTTGACTCGTTGTGGTTACCCTTAAAGTACAGTCGATAATGTTTTAGGAACAAAAATCAGTTTTCCCGGTAATGCATAAAAAAGAGTAATTTTATCATTAATTTACACTATGATTACGAAATTGCAGGGAAAAAATACAATTTAATATACATGTTTACAAATATAATAAATGTAATAGTGGGGTGCTAAACCACGTCGGTAAAATATTATTTTAGAAAACTTACGGCTAATCCATTAGGCCACATGGATTATTACACCAGTGAGTGGATATTTGACTCTTTAATAATACATTGATAACATCTTGTGATAATGTCAAGCAACCAATCACGCAACAATGAAATCTATGAATGCCGTTAGTAACGTTTATCACATGATGAAATCAATTGTTACAAACACATAAAAAAAACACGAATCATGTTTGAATTCTCCAAAATCTATATCCATTGTTGGTTATTTTACATTCTTTAATGTACAAATATCCACCATTATTTCAATCATACTTCATTAACCGAACATCCAACACAAACTTCATATTTCGCATATGTCCATTTTCCACAATTTAAACATGGTAAAACCTGATTTGTATTAGGTATGTAATTTTACAGTTGTTTGAATATTTTGTAGGTTTTAATTGACATGGTCTATGACCACCAACTTTTACAAACGTACAGTCGCTTTTTGTTTTTTGACTGATATAATTTGTTATTTACAAAAACTATTTCCACTTAAATAATTATTTACTTAAGAAAAAACATGAATGCAGAAAGTGCATATACCTTATAAATCGTGAAATGAGGGTTAAATTGATTGTCGGGCGCTTAATAAAGCACATCAAGAGAATACCAATTTATACTCCAAAATAACCCATAAAAGATATGTATCAATTAATTATTGAGACCAAGTTCTTGCTTATTTCCATACTTTGGTCGTGAAAAGGATAGTTTTCATTACATCCAGTTAAGAAGAAAATCATGTTTTCCACTTCTTGCTAATTGTTACTAAGATTGGTACGTTGGGCCGTATTTACAAAGCGTCTTATTGGAAAAATTCAACTAATGGAAATAAGCTTTTTTATGTTCTTATTTGAAAGAAACCTAACAATGTACATCCACCAAAACTATTCAAATAAGGAAGGAAATGGTCTAAGAAACAGTTGCATATTAATAAATTTGATGAAACGTAGGGGGGATTTTAAATAACCTTTGTAAACAATTTGAGATTTTTTCACTGAGTTCAAACTATTCACTTAGAGGCTTTGTATAGTCCCTGATCTTCGAACTTTGTTTTTATCCAACATTTACTTGCCAATCTATTCATTGCAGAAGGTTGCCTCGGTGACAGTTGTAACAATGTCAACGAATGCAGGGGAAGTGAGCCGAGTGTTCAATGCATTAACAACACGTGCACTTGTGCCGAAGGCTATGACGCGAACAAGTTTGGGGAGTGTATCTTACGTGAGTTTCCAAATGGCAATCGTAAATTCGTTGCTATTTCTGCTGCAATATTTAACAGTCACAACAGCTATGCATGTTCAGATTGTAGTGTAATGAATCATCCCTAACTAAACCAAGTGAATTGGGGATATGATTGTGTCTAACATCTTACTCTCCTTTACAAGTAGGGTTTAACGTATTCCTGGAATTATTCTTAAGTACATTTCGTGTGAACTCTAAAGCATTCATTGTTAGACTGTAAAATTACCTTTCAAATTGTGACTGTTAAAGTTTGTTTACCTGTATGGAAAATCTTAAAACAAAATATGAAAATTATTTTATGTTTTTTTTAAATATCACAATTTCAAAGTATCTACCGTAGTTTTTAATGGTATTGCATATTTGAACATAACGCACTCCATTTTGAAATTAACATGAGTTCAACGAAGACATAATAAACAAACGTAAAAAAATAGTAAAGTCAGACATAAGCATGATATTAAAACATGGCACCCTCTTATCATTCAGAACTCCTAGGCCATTTTCCATAGAAAGCAACCTCGGATGTATATGGACGGTTTACAATGTCAGAAATGTATATAGTTTAACTAGTTTGCAAGTAGATCGCGTAGTATTTTTAATTTAGAATTTAAAATTGGTGACTTAACTGTTGGGAATCTTAATTGTTTATGCAATTAATCACTACATTGGCCATCAATTTAAACTCAGTAATTCAAAAACACGTTAAATCACTACTATTAATCAATACGATTATTTCAAATTTTAATACTTCAAGTGACGTACCTGTATCCATCTGAGTTTGTTTTCGACGGAAAATTGCCAAGGAGTTCCGAATGTTGAATTAATATGTATATGTATCTCGAGTAAGTTATTTCTACGCGGCAAATGATATATGAGAATGTATGGTGCGAAAGTGATGGGTAAGAAGGGAAAATCTTCGGTTATAAAGTATTCCTGGAATTGCCCTTACTTTAAACAGGCAGCATGAAGCTGATTCCGTTGTACAGCTCCAACATAAAAAATGTCTTGCTTCAGAGATTCCCGTGGGGTCAGAATGCAATACTACCGTCGAATGTGAGGATCCAAACGCTTTCTGCGACACCAGCACTCACCCTGACACCTGCGCCTGCATTGTTGGTTTTGTATTAATCGAAGGAATTTGCGCACCCGGTATGTCGGCTTGATCAAGTGGATTTTTATTTCGTTTCCTTCTTTATCTTTAAGGTCAGCGATTGGTCAGCAGTATTCCCATATCTCTAATTCTTCAGCACCTTAGTACGACCAGAAATTATCGCTTTGTTGAGTAGGTCGCAACGCAAGGAAAGAAAACAATGTGGGACCGTATTACACCCAAAACAATCAAGTCCGAAAACAATGTATATACTATTTTTAGGGTTTGACTCGTTGTGGTTACCCTTAAAAGTACAGTCGATAATGTTTTAGGAACAAAAATCAGTTTTCCCGGTAATGCATAAAAAAGAGTAATTTTATCATTAATTTACACTATGATTACGAAATTGCAGGGAAAAAATACAATTTAATATACATGTTTACAAATATAATAAATGTAATAGTGGGGTGCTAAACCACGTCGGTAAAATATTATTTTAGAAAACTTACGGCTAATCCATTAGGCCACATGGATTATTACACCAGTGAGTGGATATTTGACTCTTTAATAATACATTGATAACATCTTGTGATAATGTCAAGCAACCAATCACGCAACAATGAAATCTATGAATGCCGTTAGTAACGTTTATCACATGATGAAATCAATTGTTACAAACACATAAAAAAAACACGAATCATGTTTGAATTCTCCAAAATCTATATCCATTGTTGGTTATTTTACATTCTTTAATGTACAAATATCCACCATTATTTCAATCATACTTCATTAACCGAACATCCAACACAAACTTCATATTTCGCATATGTCCATTTTCCACAATTTAAACATGGTAAAACCTGATTTGTATTAGGTATGTAATTTTACAGTTGTTTGAATATTTTGTAGGTTTTAATTGACATGGTCTATGACCACCAACTTTTACAAACGTACAGTCGCTTTTTGTTTTTTGACTGATATAATTTGTTATTTACAAAAACTATTTCCACTTAAATAATTATTTACTTAAGAAAAAACATGAATGCAGAAAGTGCATATACCTTATAAATCGTGAAATGAGGGTTAAATTGATTGTCGGGCGTTTAATAAAGCACATCAAGAGAATACCAATTTATACTCCAAAATAACCCATAAAAGATATGTATCAATTAATTATTGAGACCAAGTTCTTGCTTATTTCCATACTTTGGTCGTGAAAAGGATAGTTTTCATTACATCCAGTTAAGAAGAAAATCATGTTTTCCACTTCTTGCTAATTGTTACTAAGATTGGTACGTTGGGCAGTATTTACAAAGCGTCTTATTGGAAAAATTCAACTAATGGAAATAAGCTTTTTTATGTTCTTATTTGAAAGAAACCCTAACAATGTACATCCACCAAAACTATTCAAATAAGGAAGGAAATGGTCTAAGAAACAGTTGCATATTAATAAATTTGATGAAACGTAGGGGGGATTTTAAATAACCTTTGTAAACAATTTGAGATTTTTTCACTGAGTTCAAACTATTCACTTAGAGGCTTTGTATAGTCCCTGATCTTCAAACTTTGTTTTTATCCAACATTTACTTGCCAATATATTCATTGCAGAAGGTTGCCTCGGTGACAGTTGTAACAATGTCAACGAATGCAGGGGAAGTGAGCCGAGTGTTCAATGCATTAACAACACGTGCACGTGTGCCGAAGGCTATGACGCGAACAAGTTTGGGGAGTGTATCTTACGTGAGTTTCCAAATGGCAATCGTAAATTCGTTGCTATTTCTGCTGCAATATTTAACAGTCACAACAGCTATGCATGTTCAGATTGTAGTGTAATGAATCATCCCTAACTAAACCAAGTGAATTGGGGATATGATTGTGTCTAACATCTTACTCTCCTTTACAAGTAGGGTTTAACGTATTCCTGGAATTATTCTTAAGTACATTTCGTGTGAACTCTAAAGCATTCATTGTTAGACTGTAAAATTACCTTTCAAATTGTGACTGTTAAATTTTGTTTACCTGTATGGAAAATCTTAAAACAAAATATGAAAATTATTTTATGTTTTTTTTAAATATCACAATTTCAAAGTATCTACCGTAGTTTTTAATGGTATTGCATATTTGAACATAACGCACTCCATTTTGAAATTAACATGAGTTCAACGAAGACATAATAAACAAACGTAAAAAATAGTAAAGTCAGACATAAGCATGATATTAAAACATGGCACCCTCTTATCATTCAGAACTCCTAGGCCATTTTCCATAGAAAGCAACCTCGGATGTATATGGACGGTTTACAATGTCAGAAATGTATATAGTTTAACTAGTTTGCAAGTAGATCGCGTAGTATTTTTAATTTAGAATTTAAAATTGGTGACTTAACTGTTGGGAATCTTAATTGTTTATGCAATTAATCACTACATTGGCCATCAATTTAAACTCAGTAATTCAAAAACACGTTAAATCACTACTATTAATCAATACGATTATTTCAAATTTTAATACTTCAAGTGACGTACCTGTGTCCATCTGAGTTTGTTTTCGACGGAAAATTGCCAAGGAGTTCCGAATGTTGAATTAATATGTATATGTATCTCGAGTAAGTTATTTCTACGCGGCAAATGATATATGAGAATGTATGGTGCGAAAGTGATGGGTAAGAAGGGAAAATCTTCGGATATAAAGTATTCCTGGAATTGCCCTTACTTTAAACAGGCAGCATGAAGCTGATTCCGTTGTACAGCTCCAACATAAAAAATGTCTTGCTTCAGAGATTCCCGTGGGGTCAGAATGCAATACTACCGTCGAATGTGAGGATCCAAACGCTTTCTGCGACACCAGCACTCACCCTGACACCTGCGCCTGCATTGTTGGTTTTGTATTAATCGAAGGAATTTGCGCACCCGGTATGTCGGCTTGATCAAGTGGATTTTTATTTCGTTTCCTTCTTTATCTTTAAGGTCAGCGATTGGTCAGCAGTATTCCCATATCTCTAATTCTTCAGCACCTTAGTACGACCAGAAATTATCGCTTTGTTGAGTAGGTCGCAACGCAAGGAAAGAAAACAATGCGGGACCGTATTACACCCAAAACAATCAAGTCCGAAAACAATGTATATACTATTTTTAGCGTTTGACTCGTTGTGGTTACCCTTAAAAGTACAGTCGATAATGTTTTAGGAACAAAAATCAGTTTTCCCGGTAATGCATAAAAAAGAGTAATTTTATCATTAATTTACACTATGATTACGAAATTGCAGGGAAAAAATACAATTTAATATACATGTTTACAAACATAATAAATGTAATAGTGGGGTGCTAAACCACGTCGGTAAAATATTATTTGAGAAAACTTACGGCTAATCCATTAGGCCACATGGATTATTACACCAGTGAGTGGATATTTGACTCTTTAATAATACATTGATAACATCTTTTGATAATGTCAAGCAACCAATCACGCAACAATGAAATCTATGAATGCCGTTAGTAACGTTTATCACATGATGAAATCAATTGTTACAAACACATAAAAAAACACGAATCATGTTTGAATTCTCCAAAATCTGTATCCATTGTTGGTTATTTTACATTCTTTAATGTACAAATATCCACCATTATTTCAATCATACTTCATTAACCGAACATCCAACACAAACTTCATATTTCGCATATGTCCATTTTCCACAATTTAAACATGGTAAAACCTGATTTATATTAGGTATGTAATTTTACAGTTGTTTGAATATTTTGTAGGTTTTAATTGACATGGTCTACCAACTTTTACAAACGTACAGTCGCTTTTTGTTTTTTGACTGATATAATTTGTTATTTACAAAAACTATTTCCACTTAAATAATTATTTACTTAAGAAAAAACATGAATGCAGAAAGTGCATATACCTTATAAATCGTGAAATGAGGGTTAAATTGATTGTAGGGCGCTTAATAAAGCACATCAAGAGAATACCAATTTATACTCCAAAATAACCCATAAAAGATATGTATCAATTAATTATTGAGACCAAGTTCTTGCTTATTTCCATACTTTGGTCGTGAAAAGGATAGTTTTCATTACATCCAGTTAAGAAGAAAATCATGTTTTCCACTTCTTGCTAATTGTTACTAAGATTGGTACGTTGGGCCGTATTTACAAAGCGTCTTATTGGAAAAATTCAACTAATGGAAATAAGCTTTTTTATGTTCTTATTTGAAAGAAACCTAACAATGTACATCCACCAAAACTATTCAAATAAGGAAGGAAATGGTCTAAGAAACAGTTGCATATTAATAAATTTGATGAAACGTAGGGGAGATTTTAAATAACCTTTGCAAACAATTTGAGATTTTTTCACTGAGTTCAAACTATTCACTTAGAGGCTTTGTATAGTCCCTGATCTTCAAACTTTGTTTTTATCCAACATTTACTTGCCAATATATTCATTGCAGAAGGTTGCCTCGGTGACAGTTGTAACAATGTCAACGAATGCAGGGGAAGTGAGCCGAGTGTTCAATGCATTAACAACACGTGCACGTGTGCCGAAGGCTATGACGCGAACAAGTTTGGGGAGTGTATCTTACGTGAGTTTCCAAATGGCAATCGTAAATTCGTTGCTATTTCTGCTGCAATATTTAACAGTCACAACAGCTATGCATGTTCAGATTGTAGTGTAATGAATCATCCCTAACTAAACCAAGTGAATTGGGGATATGATTGTGTCTAACATCTTACTCTCCTTTACAAGTAGGGTTTAACGTATTCCTGGAATTATTCTTAAGTACATTTCGTGTGAACTCTAAAGCATTCATTGTTAGACTGTAAAATTACCTTTCAAATTGTGACTGTTAAATTTTGTTTACCTGTATGGAAAATCTTAAAACAAAATATGAAAATTATTTTATGTTTTTTTTAAATATCACAATTTCAAAGTATCTACCGTAGTTTTTAATGGTATTGCATATTTGAACATAACGCACTCCATTTTGAAATTAACATGAGTTCAACGAAGACATAATAAACAAACGTAAAGAAATAGTAAAGTCAGACATAAGCATGATATTAAAACATGGCACCCTCTTATCATTCAGAACTCCTAGGCCATTTTCCATAGAAAGCAACCTCGGATGTATATGGACGGTTTACAATGTCAGAAATGTATATAGTTTAACTAGTTTGCAAGTAGATCGCGTAGTATTTTTAATTTAGAATTTAAAATTGGTGAGTTAACTGTTGGGAATCTTAATTGTTTATGCAATTAATCACTACATTGGCCATCAATTTAAACTCAGTAATTCAAAAACACGTTAAATCACTACTATTAATCAATACGATTATTTCAAATTTTAATACTTCAAGTGACGTACCTGTATCCATCTAAGTTTGTTTTCGACGGAAAATTGCCAAGGAGTTCCGAATGTTGAATTAATATGTATATGTATCTCGAGTAAGTTATTTCTACGTGGCAAATGATATATGAGAATGTATGGTGCGAAAGTGATGGGTACGAAGGGAAAATCTTCGGATATAAAGTATTCCTGGAATTGCCCTTACTTTAAACAGGCAGCATGAAGCTGATTCCGTTGTACAGCTCCAACATAAAAAATGTCTTGCTTCAGAGATTCCCGTGGGGTCAGAATGCAATACTACCGTCGAATGTGAAGATCCAAACGCTTTCTGCGACACCAGCACTCACCCTGACACCTGCGCCTGCATTGTTGGTTTTGTATTAATCGAAGGAATTTGCGCACCCGGTATGTCGGCTTGATCAAGTGGATTTTTATTTCGTTTCCTTCTTTATCTTTAAGGTCAGCGATTGGTCAGCAGTATTCCCATATCTCTAATTCTTCAGCACCTTAGTACGACCAGAAATTATCGCTTTGTTGAGTAGGTCGCAACGCAAGGAAAGAAAACAATGCGGGACCGTATTACACCCAAAACAATCAAGTCCGAAAACAATGTATATACTATTTTTAGCGTTTGACTCGTTGTGGTTACCCTTAAAAGTACAGTCGATAATGTTTTAGGAACAAAAATCAGTTTTCCCGGTAATGCATAAAAAAGAGTAATTTTATCATTAATTTACACTATGATTACGAAATTGCAGGGAAAAAATACAATTTAATATACATGTTTACAAACATAATAAATGTAATAGTGGGGTGCTAAACCACGTCGGTAAAATATTATTTGAGAAAACTTACGGCTAATCCATTAGGCCACATGGATTATTACACCAGTGAGTGGATATTTGACTCTTTAATAATACATTGATAACATCTTGTGATAATGTCAAGCAACCAATCACGCAACAATGAAATCTATGAATGCCGTTAGTAACGTTTATCACATGATGAAATCAATTGTTACAAACACATAAAAAAAACACGAATCATGTTTGAATTCTCCAAAATCTATATCCATTGTTGGTTATTGTACATTCTTTAATGTACAAATATCCACCATTATTTCAATCATACTTCATTAACCGAACATCCAACACAAACTTCATATTTCGCATATGTCCATTTTCCACAATTTAAACATGGTAAAACCTGATTTATATTAGGTATGTAATTTTACAGTTGTTTGAATATTTTGTAGGTTTTAATTGACATGGTCTACCAACTTTTACAAACGTACAGTCGCTTTTTGTTTTTTGACTGATATAATTTGTTATTTACAAAAACTATTTCCACTTAAATAATTATTTACTTAAGAAAAAACATGAATGCAGAAAGTGCATATACCTTATAAATCGTGAAATGAGGGTTAAATTGATTGTCGGGCGCTTAATAAAGCACATCAAGAGAATACCAATTTATACTCCAAAATAACCCATAAAAGATATGTATCAATTAATTATTGAGACCAAGTTCTTGCTTATTTCCATACTTTGGTCGTGAAAAGGATAGTTTTCATTACATCCAGTTAAGAAGAAAATCATGTTTTCCACTTCTTGCTAATTGTTACTAAGATTGGTACGTTGGGCCGTATTTACAAAGCGTCTTATTGGAAAAATTCAACTAATGGAAATAAGCTTTTTTATGTTCTTATTTGAAAGAAACCTAACAATGTACATCCACCAAAACTATTCAAATAAGGAAGGAAATGGTCTAAGAAACAGTTGCATATTAATAAATTTGATGAAACGTAGGGGGGATTTTAAATAACCTTTGTAAACAATTTGAGATTTTTTCACTGAGTTCAAACTATTCACTTAGAGGCTTTGTATAGTCCCTGATCTTCAAACTTTGTTTTTATCCAACATTTACTTGCCAATATATTCATTGCAGAAGGTTGCCTCGGTGACAGTTGTAACAATGTCAACGAATGCAGGGGAAGTGAGCCGAGTGTTCAATGCATTAACAACACGTGCACGTGTGCCGAAGGCTATGACACGAACAAGTTTGGGGAGTGTATCTTACGTGAGTTTCCAAATGGCAATCGTAAATTCGTGGCTATTTCTGCTGCAATATTTAACAGTCACAACAGCTATGCATGTTCAGATTGTAGTGTAATGAATCATCCCTAACTAAACCAAGTGAATTGGGGATATGATTGTGTCTAACATCTTACTCTCCTTTACAAGTAGGGTTTAACGTATTCCTGGAATTATTCTTAAGTACATTTCGTGTGAACTCTAAAGCATTCATTGTTAGACTGTAAAATTACCTTTCAAATTGTGACTGTTAAAGTTTGTTTACCTGTATGGAAAATCTTAAAACAAAATATGAAAATTATTTTATGTTTTTTAAATATCACAATTTCAAAGTATCTACCGTAGTTTTTAATGGTATTGCATATTTGAACATAACGCACTCCATTTTGAAATTAACATGAGTTCAACGAAGACATAATAAACAAACGTAAAGAAATAGTAAAGTCAGAGATAAGCATGATATTAAAACATGGCACCCTCTTTTAGAAACAAAATGACTATCAAGGGAATGATGTTGGGGAGCGTATCGTACATACATGAAAAGTTTTGGTAATATCTGCGGAAGTGATGGCAGTGAAGAGAAAGTTAAATTATCATTCAGAACTCCTCGGCCATTTTCCATAGAAAGCAACCTCGGATGTATATGGACGGTTTACAATGTCAGAAATGTATATAGTTTAACTAGTCTGCAAGTAGATCGCGTAGTATTTTTTTTATTTAGAATTTAAAATTGGTGACTTAACTGTTGGAAATCTTAATTGTTCATGCAATTAATCACTTCATTGGCCATCAATTTAAACTCAGTTATTCAAAATTCACGTTAAATCACTACTATTAATCAATGCGATTATTTCAAATTTTAATACTTCAAGTGACGTACCTGTATCCATCTGAGTTTGTTTTCGATGGAAAATGGCCAAGGAGTTCCGAATGCTGAATTAATATGTATATGTATCTCGAGTAAGTTATTTCTACGCGGCAAATGATATATGAGAATGAATGGTGCGAAAGTGATGGGTAAGAAGGGAAAATCTTCGGTTATAAAGTATTCCTGGAATTGCCCTTACTTTAAACAGGCAGCATGAAGCTGATTCCGTTGTACAGCTCCAACATAAAAAATGTCTTGCTTCAGAGATTCCCGTGGGGTCAGAATGCAATACTACCGTCGAATGTGAGGATCCAAACGCTTTCTGCGACACCAGCACTCACCCTGACACCTGCGCCTGCATTGTTGGTTTTGTATTAATCGAAGGAATTTGCGCACCCGGTATGTCGGCTTGATCAAGTGGATTTTTATTTCGTTTCCTTCTTTATCTTTATGGACAGCGATTGGTCAGCAGTATTCCCATATCTCTAATTCTTCAGCACCTTAGTACGACCAGAAATTATCGCTTTCTTGAGTAGGTCGCAACGCAAGGAAAGAAAACAATGCGGGACCGTATTACACCCAAAACAATCAAGTCCGAAAACAATGTATATACTTTTTTTAGCGTTTGACTCGTTGTGGTTACCCTTAAAAGTACAGTCGATAATGTTTTAGGAACAAAAATCAGTTTTCTCGGTAATGCATAAAAAAAGAGTAATTTTATCATTAATTTACACTATGATTACGAAATTGCAGAGAAAAAATACAATTTAATATACATGTTTACAAACATAATAAATGTATAAGTGGGGTGCTAAACCACGTCGGTAAAATATTATTTTAGAAAACTTACGGCTAATCCATTAGGCCACATGGATTATTACACCAGTGAGTGGATATTTGACTCTTTAATAATACCCTGATAACATCTTGTGATAATGTCAAGCAACCAATCACGCAACAATGAAATCTATGAATGCCGTTAGTAACGTTTATCACATGATTTAATCAATTGTTACAAACACATAAAAAAAACACGAATCATGTTTGAATTCTCCAAAATCTATATCCATTGTTGGTTATTTTACATTCTTTAATGTACAAATATCCACCATTATTTCAATCATACTTCATTAACCGAACATCCAACACAAACTTCATATTTCACATATGTCCATTTTCCACAATTTAAACATGGTAAAACCTGATTTATATTAGGTATGTAATTTTACAGTTGTTTGAATATTTTGTAGGTTTTAATTGACATGGTCTACCAACTTTTACAAACGTACAGTCGCGTTTTGTTTTTTGACTGATATAATTTGTTATTTACAAAAACTATTTCCACTTAAATAATTATTTACTTAAGATAAAAAATGAATGCAGAAAGTGCATATACCTTATAAATCGTGAAATGAGGGTTAAATTGATTGTAGGGCGCTTAATAAAGCACATCAAGAGAATACCAATTTATACTCCAAAATAACCCATAAAAGATATGTATCAATTAATTATTGAGACCAAGTTCTTGCTTATTTCCATACTTTGGTCGTGAAAAGGATAGTTTTCATTACATCCAGTTAAGAAGAAAATCATGTTTTCCACTTCTTGCTAATTGTTACTAAGATTGGTACGTTGGGCAGTATTTACAAAGCGTCTTATTGGAAAAATTCAACTAATGGAAATAAGCTTTTTTATGTTCTTATTTGAAAGAAACCTAACAATGTACATCCACCAAAACTATTCAAATAAGGAAGGAAATGGTCTAAGAAACAGTTGCATATTAATAAATTTGATGAAACGTAGGGGGGATTTTAAATAACCTTTGTAAACAATTTGAGATTTTTTCACTGAGTTCAAACTATTCACTTAGAGGCTTTGTATAGTCCCTGATCTTCAAACTTTGTTTTTATCCAACATTTACTTGCCAATATATTCATTGCAGAAGGTTGCCTCGGTGACAGTTGTAACAATGTCAACGAATGCAGGGGAAGTGAGCCGAGTGTTCAATGCATGAACAACACGTGCACTTGTGCCGAAGGCTATGACGGAAACGAGTTTGGGGAATGTATCTTACGTGAGTTTCCAAATGGCAATCGTAAATTCGTGGCTATTTCTGCTGCAATATTTAACAGTCACAACAGCTATGCATGTTCAAATTATAGTGTAATGAATCATCCCTAACTAAACCAAGTGAATTGGGGATATGATTGTGTTTAACATCTTACTCTCCTTTACAAGTAGGGTTTAACGTATTCCTGGAATTATTCTTAAGTACATTTCGTGTGAACTCTAAAGCATTCATTGTTAGACTGTAAAATTACCTTTCAAATTGTGACTGTTAAAGTTTGTTTACCTGTATGGAAAATCTTAAAACAAAATATGAAAATTATTTTATGTTTTTTAAATATCACAATTTCAAAGTATCTACCGTAGTTTTTAATGGTATTGCATATTTGAACATAACGCACTCCATTTTGAAATTAACATGAGTTCAACGAAGACATAATAAACAAACGTAAAGAAATAGTAAAGTCAGAGATAAGCATGATATTAAAACATGGCACCCTCTTTTAGAAACAAAATGACTATCAAGGGAATGATGTTGGGGAGCGTATCGTACATACATGAAAAGTTTTGGTAATATCTGCGGAAATGATGGCAGTGAAGAGAAAGTTAAATTATCATTCAGAACTCCTCGGCCATTTTCCATAGAAAGCAACCTCGGATGTATATGGACGGTTTACAATGTCAGAAATGTATATAGTTTAACTAGTCTGCAAGTAGATCGCGTAGTATTTTTTTTATTTAGAATTTAAAATTGGTGACTTAACTGTTGGAAATCTTAATTGTTTATGCAATTAATCACTTCATTGGCCATCAATTTAAACTCAGTTATTCAAAAACACGTTAAATCACTACTATTAATCAATGCGATTATTTCAAATTTTAATACTTCAAGTGACGTACCTGTATCCATCTGAGTTTGTTTTCGATGGAAAATGGCCAAGGAGTTCCGAATGCTGAATTAATATGTATATGTATCTCGAGTAAGTTATTTCTACGCGGCAAATGATATATGAGAATGAATGGTGCGAAAGTGATGGGTAAGAAGGGAAAATCTTCGGTTATAAAGTATTCCTGGAATTGCCCTTACTTTAAACAGGCAGCATGAAGCTGATTCCGTTGTACAGCTCCAACATAAAAAATGTCTTGCTTCAGAGATTCCCGTGGGGTCAGAATGCAATACTACCGTCGAATGTGAGGATCCAAACGCTTTCTGCGACACCAGCACTCACCCTGACACCTGCGCCTGCATTGTTGGTTTTGTATTAATCGAAGGAAGTTTGCGCACCCGGTATGTCGGCTTGATCAAGTGGATTTTTATTTCGTTTCCTTCTTTATCTTTATGGTCAGCGATTGGTCAGCAGTATTCCCATATCTCTAATTCTTCAGCACCTTAGTACGACCAGAAATTATCGCTTTCTTGAGTAGGTCGCAACGCAAGGAAAGAAAACAATGCGGGACCGTATTACACCCAAAACAATCAAGTCCGAAAACAATGTATATACTTTTTTTAGCGTTTGACTCGTTGTGGTTACCCTTAAAAGTACAGTCGATAATGTTTTAGGAACAAAAATCAGTTTTCTCGGTAATGCATAAAAAAAGAGTAATTTTATCATTAATTTACACTATGATTACGAAATTGCAGAGAAAAAATACAATTTAATATACATGTTTACAAACATAATAAATGTATAAGTGGGGTGCTAAACCACGTCGGTAAAATATTATTTTAGAAAACTTACGGCTAATCCATTAGGCCACATGGATTATTACACCAGTGAGTGGATATTTGACTCTTTAATAATACCCTGATAACATCTTGTGATAATGTCAAGCAACCAATCACGCAACAATGAAATCTATGAATGCCGTTAGTAACGTTTATCACATGATTTAATCAATTGTTACAAACACATAAAAAAACACGAATCATGTTTGAATTCTCCAAAATCTATATCCATTGTTGGTTATTTTACATTCTTTAATGTACAAATATCCACCATTATTTCAATCATACTTCATTAACCGAACATCCAACACAAACTTCATATTTCACATATGTCCATTTTCCACAATTTAAACATGGTAAAACCTGATTTATATTAGGTATGTAATTTTACAGTTGTTTGAATATTTTGTAGGTTTTAATTGACATGGTCTACCAACTTTTACAAACGTACAGTCGCTTTTTGTTTTTTGACTGATATGATTTGTTATTTACAAAAACTATTTCCACTTAAATAATTATTTACTTAAGAAAAAACATGAATGCAGAAAGTGCATATACCTTATAAATCGTGAAATGAGGGTTAAATTGATTGTAGGGCGCTTAATAAAGCACATCAAGAGAATACCAATTTATACTCCAAAATAACCCATAAAAGATATGTATCAATTAATTATTGAGACCAAGTTCTTGCTTATTTCCATACTTTGGTCGTGAAAAGGATAGTTTTCATTACATCCAGTTAAGAAGAAAATCATGTTTTCCACTTCTTGCTAATTGTTACTAAGATTGGTACGTTGGGCCGTATTTACAAAGCGTCTAATTGGAAAAATTCAACTAATGGAAATAAGCTTTTTTATGTTCTTATTTGAAAGAAACCTAACAATGTACATCCACCAAAACTATTCAAATAAGGAAGGAAATGGTCTAAGAAACAGTTGCATATTAATAAATTTGATGAAACGTAGGGGGGATTTTAAATAACCTTTGTAAACAATTTGAGATTTTTTCACTGAGTTCAAACTATTCACTTAGAGGCTTTGTATAGTCCCTGATCTTCAAACTTTGTTTTTATCCAACATTTACTTGCCAATATATTCATTGCAGAAGGTTGCCTCGGTGACAGTTGTAACAATGTCAACGAATGCAGGGGAAGTGAGCCGAGTGTTCAATGCATTAACAACACGTGCACGTGTGCCGAAGGCTATGACGCGAACAAGTTTGGGGAGTGTATCTTACGTGAGTTTCCAAATGGCAATCGTAAATTCGTTGCTATTTCTGCTGCAATATTTAACAGTCACAACAGCTATGCATGTTCAGATTGTAGTGTAATGAATCATCCCTAACTAAACCAAGTGAATTGGGGATATGATTGTGTCTAACATCTTACTCTCCTTTACAAGTAGGGTTTAACGTATTCCTGGAATTATTCTTAAGTACATTTCGTGTGAACTCTAAAGCATTCATTGTTAGACTGTAAAATTACCTTTCAAATTGTGACTGTTAAATTTTGTTTACCTGTATGGAAAATCTTAAAACAAAATATGAAAATTATTTTATGTTTTTTAAATATCACAATTTCAAAGTATCTACCGTAGTTTTTAATGGTATTGCATATTTGAACATAACGCACTCCATTTTGAAATTAACATGAGTTCAACGAAGACATAATAAACAAACGTAAAAAAATAGTAAAGTCAGACATAAGCATGATATTAAAACATGGCACCCTCTTATCATTCAGAACTCCTAGGCCATTTTCCATAGAAAGCAACCTCGGATGTATATGGACGGTTTACAATGTCAGAAATGTATATAGTTTAACTAGTTTGCAAGTAGATCGCGTAGTATTTTTAATTTAGAATTTAAAATTGGTGAGTTAACTGTTGGGAATCTTAATTGTTTATGCAATTAATCACTACATTGGCCATCAATTTAAACTCAGTAATTCAAAAACACGTTAAATCACTACTATTAATCAATACGATTATTTCAAATTTTAATACTTCAAGTGACGTACCTGTATCCATCTAAGTTTGTTTTCGACGGAAAATTGCCAAGGAGTTCCGAATGTTGAATTAATATGTATATGTATCTCGAGTAAGTTATTTCTACGCGGCAAATGATATATGAGAATGTATGGTGCGAAAGTGATGGGTAAGAAGGGAAAATCTTCGGATATAAAGTATTCCTGGAATTGCCCTTACTTTAAACAGGCAGCATGAAGCTGATTTTGTTGTACAGCTCCAACATAAAAAATGTCTTGCTTCAGAGATTCCCGTGGGGTCAGAATGCAATACTACCGTCGAATGTGAAGATCCAAACGCTTTCTGCGACACCAGCACTCACCCTGACACCTGCGCCTGCATTGTTGGTTTTGTATTAATCGAAGGAATTTGCGCACCCGGTATGTCGGCTTGATCAAGTGGATTTTTATTTCGTTTCCTTCTTTATCTTTAAGGTCAGCGATTGGTCAGCAGTATTCCCATATCTCTAATTCTTCAGCACCTTAGTACGACCAGAAATTATCGCTTTCTTGAGTAGGTCTCAACGCAAGGAAAGAAAACAATGCGGGACCGTATTACACCCAAAACAATCAAGTCCGAAAACAATGTATATACTATTTTTAGCGTTTGACTCGTTGTGGTTACCCTTAAAAGTACAGTCGATAATGTTTTAGGAACAAAAATCAGTTTTCCCGGTAATGCATAAAAAAGAGTAATTTTATCATTAATTTACACTATGATTACGAAATTGCAGGGAAAAAATACAATTTAATATACATGTTTACAAACATAATAAATGTAATAGTGGGGTGCTAAACCACGTCGGTAAAATATTATTTGAGAAAACTTACGGCTAATCCATTAGGTCACATGGATTATTACACCAGTGAGTGGATATTTGACTCTTTAA
Source organism: Mya arenaria (assembly GCF_026914265.1). Lineage (NCBI taxonomy): Eukaryota > Metazoa > Mollusca > Bivalvia > Myida > Myidae > Mya > Mya arenaria. Next base: position 2,180,859 of record NC_069133.1, on the reverse strand, counting down.
TAATACATTGATAACATCTTGTGATAATGTCAAGCAACCAATCACGCAACAATGAAATCTATGAATGCCGTTAGTAACGTTTATCACATGATGAAATCAATTGTTACAAACACATAAAAAAACACGAATCATGTTTGAATTCTCCAAAATCTATCTCCATTGTTGGTTATTTTACATTCTTTAATGTACAAATATCCACCATTATTTCAATCATACTTCATTAACCGAACATCCAACACAAACTTCATATTTCGCATATGTCCATTTTCCACAATTTAAACATGGTAAAACCTGATTTATATTAGGTATGTAATTTTACAGTTATTTGAATATTTTGTAGGTTTTAATTGACATGGTCTACCAACTTTTACAAACGTACAGTCGCTTTTTGTTTTTTGACTGATATAATTTGTTATTTACAAAAACTATTTCCACTTAAATAATTATTTACTTAAGAAAAAACATGAATGCAGAAAGTGCATATACCTTGTAAATCGTGAAATGAGGGTTAAATTGATTGTAGGGCGCTTAATAAAGCACTTGATTAGTCTTAACGATATCAAGAGAATACCAATTTATACTCCAAAATAACCCATAAAAGATATGTATCAATTAATTATTGAGACCAAGATCTTGCTTATTTCCATACTTTGGTCGTGAAAATGATAGTTTTCATTACATCCAGTTAAGAAGAAAATCATGTTTTCCACTTCTTGCTAATTGTTACTAAGATTGGTACGTTGGGCCGTATTTACAAAGCGTCTTATTGGAAAAATTCAACTAATGGAAATAAGCTTTTTTATGTTCTTATTTGAAAGAAACCTAACAATGTACATCCACCAAAACTATTCAAATAAGGAAGGAAATGGTCTAAGAAACAGTTGCATATTAATAAATTTGATGAAACGTAGGGGGGATTTTAAATAACCTTTGTAAACTATTTGAGATTTTTTCACTGAGTTCAAACTATTCACTTAGAGGCTTTGTATAGTCCCTGATCTTCAATCTTTGTTTTTATCCAACATTTACTTGCCAATATATTCATTGCAGAAGGTTGCCTCTGCACACCCGGTATGTCGGCTTTGCAGGACCGTATTAAACCAAATACAATCAAGTCCGAAAACAATGTATATACTATTCTTAGCGTTTTACGCGTTGTGGTTATCCTTAAAAGTTGTCTCGCTAATGTTTTTGGACAAAAATCAGTTTTCCCGGTAATGCATAAAAACAGTAATTTTATCATTATATGTGTCAATGCCTGTAAAAAGGGGTACAAAGGTGCAAAAATGACATTTGCAGTTTTTTGTAGTTATTTATAGAGTACATCATTAAAAACATTTTGGCGATAATTTGAGGTCAAAATCTTAAGTACTTTTGTTGTGAATGCAGAAAGTGCATACCTTGTAAATCGTCAAATGAGGGTTAAATTGATTGTAGTGCGCTTTATAAAGTTGGTATTAAATGAACAATTAAAATCTTAATTTTATTCCTTTGATTTCTGTGAATTTCTCAAGAAGTCAGGGTGATTTTAGACGACCTAACGGCCGGAAAATACACTTAGTATGCAAACAACAGATACTGATACCATTTCTTTTTTTTCTTTTCTATTCTTTTCTTTTCTTTCTTTCTTTCTTTCTTCTTTCTTTCTTTCTTTCTTTCTTTCTTTCTTCTTTCTTTCTTTCTTTCTTTCTTTCTTTCTTGTAAAACCTGCTTTTAATTCGATAGTGTGTTTGATGCCTTATCATTTTACTTTTATAGGCAAAGACCTATGCGAATCGTGTACCGATGATTCTGATTGCACCGTGCCGAACTCAGAATGTGTTGATAGCGAATGTACGTGTAAAGATGATTATTATGTGGACGACTGTGGTCAGTGCTTGCAAGGTTCGTAGTTACTTTTATCTATGTCCGTTTTTAGTTAATTACATTCGGAACTCCTCGGCCATTTTTATCGAAAACAATTCAGTTCGGATGTGTATGTACGGTTTACAATGTCAGAAATCGGTACACTTTATCTACGCTGCAAGTAGATCGCGTAGTAATTTCAATTTAGCAGTTACACTTAATAACTTTACTCTTGCGAATCTTAATTATGTTTGAAATAACAAATCTTACTGGCAATCAATTTAAACATATCTTCAAATACAAGTTAAAACACTACTTTCTATTAATGATATGTTTCAAAATTTTACAATCTACTTCTACTGATGTACCGGCATACATACGAGGTTGTTTTCAATAAAAAGGGCCAGGAGTTCCGAATGTGGTTAATTATTGAAAGACAATCACGTGACATTCTTACGGCAATAGTATGCCTATGTCGTATTGGAAGTTCACATGAAGCGGGTAGTACAAATCAGCTTTGAATAATTGGCGGCGCAAGTGCGCGCCCTTTTAGATGAGAGTATGATTTGTCCATTGCAGGAGTGGTTATTGTGTTTTTACTTTCATAGTTGACTGTTATGCTTTATTAATGGTTTGCTGCCAAAAAAGCTTTTGAAGGAAATTACGCCTTAAATAGATTTTTTTTGGAATTGCCAGTTTATTGCTTCGTTTCACCTATGCTACACACAATGTAAAATAGCACATTGTGACACAGAAATCGTGTGATTTCTTCTAGTAAAAGCTACGAGCATGCTTGGTGCGTTTTCGGGCGTCCGCCCCTGTAGCAATCTTGACGCTGACCTCCAATATAATCACTTAAAGCAAACTCCTTCATGGCGATCACGGTGGAGCTGATATTAAAGATGCCGAACACTTCCTGTTCCAGTGCAAAAAAATATCTTACAGAACGTATAGTAATGTTTAGGGAAACACGTTCCTTCCATGCGCTTAATGTCGACAAACTATTGTTTGGCTTAGACAACCTAACCGATGAACAGAATGAGTTCATTTTTATACAAGTTCAAAAATACATAAAGAATACTAAACTCTACGTTATAGCTTTCATTCCAGTGTAAACTAAAAAGGGGGTAATGGCGACCGTAATTTCCTTTCCTTTTTCCTTTTTGTCTTGCATATATATATTTACGTCGTATCAAAGTTAAACTAAGCTCATTTTAATACAAAATTTGTTTACACCAGAATTTTCTAAACGTGGCAGTTTGAATCATAGTGACAATTTATAAACTGTTATGTCATTTCTTTTGTTGATATAAGTCTGACAAAACGGGGAGGGCCGATTTCTAACGTTGTAATAACTTGTGGCCCAACCCTTTTGTATATTTATACATATGTGCTGAAATATTTGCATTCGAATGTGCTATGTAAACTTGTTAATATGCAATAATATATTATTAAATAAAAAAGCAGTTCATACAAAATGAACGTCATTTGTTCAATCAGAATAGTTTCATTGCTATGGGAGCTTTCAAAAACAAGTTTAACCCCCAGTTAATTCCTATGGCAGTTTAACCCCCAATGCATTCCTATTGTATCGCTGACCGGTCCACAACGGTCACCCCGATATTTATCAATTCTTTAATAGTTATGTTGACTTTTTGACATCTTTTGATCATTTTATTAACAAACAAGGCTACAGTAAACGTGGCTGAAGGATCACCAGTCAATGTAGATTTTGTCCCATTATTTAAAATCTGTTTCCTGTTTCAGTGGTTGGTTATGATGATAACTGCACCTGTGACGACGAGTGTGGTGATGACAACACGGTATGTGACGACGGCACGTGCGCATGCGCAGAAAATTACCACAGGCAAGGAGGTGCCTGCGTTCAAGGTGAGATAAACTCGTGTCGTAAAATAAACTGCGCATTATATTTTAATAACTTTAAGAATTGCAACGGAAATGATAATGTCTTTGAGTTTTTCGTTAGCAACTGAGCCGCATTGCGCGATTTTTTACCTTTAGACATAATTATTACAAATGAAATAATCATTAATAAAATATGCCATAAATAATGATATTTTCTGTAAAAGTTTATTTCTTCCAAACTTTCTTTTAAAGGATAGTCATTGGCGGGTCATTTTCTCGACGATTTATGAGCATTATAAAACTCATGTTACAAAAGCAATAACGGATTGCATCCCAAATTATTTAAACTGCATTCAAAGTCTGTGTTTAAAACGGTCCAATGAAATAAATATTAAAAAATGAATCATCATTTTTTTCTTTACGAATGTTCCATTAAGATTCCGAAACGAAAATTATAAGCTAGTTGCATTATTGATACGTCAATACTGTACATTGATTTAATAGTGTACTTTCAAGTGCGTGACGTCTTGACGTTTAGTATTCAAAATGTGCAATACATTGTCTCACTTGTAAACGCGAACCTTACGCAATACATGTAATGTCATTAAGATTTTTTCAGTTCAGATTTACTTCCTGAAATGTCATTAAATTTAAATACTCAATAATATAATAAAAGCTTATGTACGCCCGATGGTCCAAATCGCGCGATGTGACTCAACTTCACGTAAAAAAGACATTTTATCACGTGAACTTTTGGTTTTAATATTACATAGTCTTTCGTAACTCAGGTTCAAGAATTATAGTTGCCTGACATAATAAAGTTGAATGCAAGTAACCATGTGTCACATCAGACATGTTTATTAAGATATTAATAACGGTGGCGACTGTTCGAATGGCGGTGTTTGCGCGGACCAGAACGCGGAATGTGTGGAAGACGCCTGTGTGTGTCGACCTGGCTACGAGTTGAGCGACGACACACCACCAGTCTGTGAGCCCAGTGAGTATCAAAACAATCTCTTATACCCACGTGTTATATGTCACCCCGACGGAGCTAATTCTGTGTTTCAAAATATCCTCCTGATGTTGTACATTGTGTGTTAGATATCTCCCCGATTGAGCTCATGCTTTGCTTTAAATATCCTCCTGATGTTGTACATTGTGTGTTAGATATCTCCCCGATTGAGCTAATGCTTTGCTTTAAATATCCTCCTGATGTTGTACATTGTGTGTTAGATATCTCCCCGATTGAGCTCATGCTTTGCTTTAAACATCCTCCTGATGTTGTAAATTGTGTGTTAGATATCTCCCCGATTTACCTCATGCTTTGCTTCAAATATCCTCCTGATGTTGTACATTGTGTGTTAGATATCTCCCCCGACGGAGAATTCTGCGGGTTTTGTATATCGTCCCGACGGATCATTTTGTACTTTTTTCAAAATCTCCCCGACGGAGCGTATTGTGTGATGGTCCTCTCCGAGACGGGGCATTTTGTAAATAAATATTCAATACGTATTATTAACGGACCCTATCTGTATTAATCCGCTCGTGTTTCCAGATGGCGTAGATGAACCGAACGACACGTGCTCGGACTGCTGTGTGGCCCCACTCACCTGCCAGGCAAACAAGTGTCAATGTCCATCAAATACGGAATATGTGAGGAAACCTGAAATACGTCGTTTTGAATAATTAATGTGATATGCTTATTCAGGAGTGCTGGTTCAAGTAATATTAGTATGCAATCGAAACACCTTGGCCATTTTCCATCGAAAATGTGGACGGTTTTTTACCATGTCAGAATTCTTTACATTTAACCACGCTGAAAAAAAGATAGCGTAGTTATTCCAATTAAGCATTTAGGCTTAAGGATTTTACTCCAAGGAACCTTTATTGTTTATGCAACTATTCACTTCACTGGTAATGAATTTGAACTTAGTAATACAAATTCCACGTAAAACCCTCCAATTCATATAAATTATTAACAATAATTTTACGAACTACTTTAACTAATGTATCGGCAATTATCTGATGTTATTTTCGATGGAAAATGGCCGAGGTGCTCCGATTGATCAGTATGAGCAAAACATGAAAGCTTGTCATGTGAGCTTTCTTTTGATCCCGTGATGTTTGTGCCTTTAAATATGAGTCCACAAGGTTTTCCCTGTAGTTTTGTGCGAATTACCGACTTTTAAAACCGACTTATTTCAAAAGACCTTTGACTTTTTCCTACTTCTTGTCCGAACAAAATATCCTATTATTTCAACTCATTGTTAATAATTCTTACAGATAAGTTTTTTCTTCATTCATGTAAAATATTTCCATGGGGCTGTGTCGGTATTTCACAATCGATCTAAATAATATTCCGCTGAGAAGGGTTTAACTATACGAACTTTATAACACATTCTAAATTTATGTCAAACAAAGCTTCCCTTTTCGTTGCTTTGAAAATATTTTAAGACATTTCAGTTGCATGCTAATAAAGTAAAATGTTGCTTTTTAGTTTTATTTAAAGGATCCTTATTATTATTATTACTATTATTATTATTAGTATTATTATTATTATTATTATTATTATTATTATTATTATTATTATTATTATTATTATAACCAAAAATAGCTCTACTTTGTTCTCAAGTTAATGGGAAATCGCTGAAAAAGCCTGCATACTGACTTTCATTTCTTAGGACGGCAGCACATGTGTCGGCAGCGGTCCGATCACTTGCCCGAGTCCGCTGACTTTAGACGACTACGACGTGTGTGTCTGTCCAGGAACTAAGATCTACGTATTGATTCCAGGAGAAGACGGCAACTGCTGTAAGTTACATATGTGTTTAGAAAAGACTTACTTCAAGGCGTAACAAAAATAACGCCGGCTGCAGTAAGTTAAATGTGTGCTTAGAAAAGACTTACTCCAAGGCGTAACAAAAATAACGCCGGCTGCAGTAAGTTAAATGTGTGCTTAGAAAAGACTTACTCCAAGGCGTAACAAAAATAACGCCGGCTGCAGTAAGTTAAATGTGTGCTTAGAAAAGACTTACTCCAAGGCGTAACAAAAATAACGCCGGCTGCAGTAAGTTAAATGTGTGCTTAGAAAAGACTTATTCCAAGGCGTAACAAAAATAGCGCCGGCTGCAGTAAGTTAAATGTGTGCTTAGAAAAGACTTACTCCAAGGCGTAACAAAAATAACGCCGGCTGCAGTAAGTTAAATGTGTGCTTAGAAAAGACTTACTCCAAGGCGTAACAAAAATAACGCCGGCTGCAGTAAGTTAAATGTGTGCTTAGAAAAGACTTACTCCAAGGCGTAACAAAAATAACGCCGGCTGCAGTAAGTTAAATGTGTGCTTAGAAAAGACTTACTCCAAGGCGTAACAAGAATAACGCCGGCTGCAGTAAGTTAAATGTGTGCTTAGAAAAGACTTACTCCTAGGCGTAACAAGAATAACGCCGGCTGCAGTAAGTTAAATGTGTGCTTAGAAAAGACTTACTCCTAGGCGTAACAAGAATAACGTCGGCTGCAGTAAGTTAAATGTGTGCTTAGAAAAGCCTTACTCTAAGGCGTAACAAGCAATACGCCGGCTGCAGTAAGTTAAATGTGTGTTTAGGAAAGCCTGACTTCAAGGCGTAACAAGAACTGACGTAGTAGCCTTACTCCAAGGCGTAACAAGCAATACGTCGGCTGCTGTAAGTTATATGTGTCTTTAGAAAAGCCTTACGTCAAGGCGTAACAAGAAAAACGTCGGCTGCTGTAAGTTATATGTGTCTTTAGAAAAGCCTTACTTCAAGCCGTAATAAGAAATACGTCGGCTGCTGTAAGTTTATAGATTTCGATAGCCTTACTTCAAGGCGTAACATGCTGTAATTTGTACATGTGTTAATAAAATATTTGTTTAGAAAAACTTACTCTAAGGCGAAACAAAGTGTCGATTGTTCTTCCCTACTTGTCGTTGTTTGGCCAACTGTAATGTGTGCGTATTTTATTCTTAATGTTTTATTTGCACATCATAGTATAACAATAGACAATCATGTGTGATGATGTGATTATGGTTTAATAGTATTTTTGACAATATGAAAAACACTCAGAAATAAACCTTTACAGAAAATGTATGATTTAAAAATGCAAGGACAAAACAGTGCTAAATATAACGCATGACCAGTGTGTCATGGGTTAAATCCATTTTCGTCGATTGATAGTAGTGGTTGTCAATTAGGGGCTAGTATAGACTTACAAACCAGGGATGGGAAACCATTTTTATATGTCATGTGCATATATACGAAACGTAGCCATTTTTAAAGTATGGCTTCGTTATAAGAACTTTCGTTACTTGTTCATTATAAAAGCGTTTACTATATAAATATTTAATTTACCTTCATCTTAGACGACGGCGATTTGGGAGACCCGTGTAATGAAGATTGCGATTGTCGTACAGCCAGCTCGAGATGTGTGAATAACACATGCGTGTGTGAGGCATCAGCAACGGAAAGCGGCACGAAATGCTGTAAGTTATCACTTTTAAGTAGGCAGTTGGTATCCTAAACCTAGTTTATAGGATTATCCAGGATAACGTGCACAAAAAAATACATTAACTATGATCAGCAAGGAAAGGGCCGTAACTGATGGTGGAAAAACTCGTGACTCAATTTCCTTGCATGTCCTTTATTTATATGAACGTAAATAATGCTACATTGCACTGTTTCTGTGTTGTTTTCTTCATCAGATAGTGTGTATATGTATCGTCATGCAATAAAATATGATTGAATTAATATTAGGCTTAAGAATAATGTTTGTTTCAGGTTTCCCGACCAACCCTATTTTTGCCCCGCTTTTGACCTTTTTATTGCCCGGAGATACAGTTTTATCATTTGCTTGTTATTTTCTATTCTAAATGTAAAAATGAAGTGTGTTATGCTCTTAACAATACCAGTGGTCCTTATTCTGATTGTATTGGTATTCTTAACCATATCATTTATAGTTTTTGGTAACAGATTAATCTCAAGGAATAATTTGCCTAATCCAAAGAAAAATACAAAATAAATCCTATCTACCTACCCTTTTGTTTGGCATGAAACCGTAAAAACGCATTAGTAACCCTTTTATGCCTTAACTCCCTTTTTTAAATATCATATTTGGCGGCGTTGTTTCAGTGGTTCCTGTTGGGTATGACTGTGATGTAAATAATCCCAATTGCCTGGATGCAAATGCCGCCTGTGTGTCTAACAGCAACCTGTCTTGTAATCCCATCTGTGTGTGTAACACAGGCTATTACAACCCGCAAGGTTGCGACTTCTGCGGAGGAAACTGTGTGGCAAGTAAGTCCTCGCTATGACTTTTATCTACCTTGGAGAATATCTATCAAATAAGGGCTCCATATCATAATAAATAATGATATCTGCCTTTGAGTACGTTGCCAAGTAAGAGTTCGCTTTAATCTACCTTGGATAATGTCTGCCTAGTAAAGGCTCTCTATAGTGATATATATCTTAGATAATGTCTGCCCAGTAAAGGCTCTCTATAGTGATATATACTTGGATAACGTCTGCCCAGTAAAGACTCGCTATAGTGAAATATACTTGGATAATGTCTGTTCAGTAAAAGGCTCACTATAGTGATATATACTTGGATATTGTCTGCCCAGTAAAGGCTCTCTATAGTGATATATACTTGGATAATGTCTGCCCAGTAAAAGGCTCTCTATAGTGATATATATTAGGATAATGTCTGCCCATTAAAGGCTCTCTATAGTGATATATACTTGGATAATGTCTGCCCATTAAAGGCTCTCTAAAGTGATATATATTTGGATGATGTCTGCCCAGTAAAGGCTCTCTATAGTGATATATACTTGGATAATGTCTGCCCAGTAAAGGCTCTCTATAGTGATATATACTTGGATAATGTCTGCCCATTAAAGGCTCTCTATAGTGATATATATTTGGATAATGTCTGCCCAGTAAAGGCCCCAGTAAAGGCTCTCTATAGTGATATATATATATATATATATATATATATATATATATATATATATATATATATATATATATATATATATATATATATATATATATATATATATATTTGGATAAAGTCTGTCCAGTAAAGGCTCTCTATAGTGATATATATTTGGATAATGTCTGCCCAGTAAAGACTCGCTATAATGATATATATATATATATCTTGGATAATGTCTGCCCAGTCAAGGCTCTCTATATTGATATATATTTGGATAATGTCTGCCCAGTGAAGACTCGCTATAATGATATATATCTTGGATAATGTCTGCCCAGAAAAGACTCGCTATAATGATATATATCTTGGATAATGTCTGCCCAGTGAAGACTCGCTATAATGATATATATCTTGGATAATGTCTGCCAAGAAAAGACTCGCTATAATGATATATATCTTGGATAATGTCTGCCCAGAAATGACACGCTATAATGATATATGTCTTGGATAATGTCTGCCCAGAAAAGACTCGCTATAATGATATATATATCTTGGATAATGTCTGCCCAGAAAAGACTCGCTATAATGATATATGTCTTGGATAATGTCTGCCCAGAAAAGACTCGCTATAATGATATATATCTTGGATAATGTCTGCCCAGAAAAGACTCGCTATAATGATAGAGAGAGATGGTTTATTTTGAATACATGTTCAATAAGCCACATGGCCCGTAAGAAAAACAAAATACACGATTTAACATTTACAAATGACATAGCAAGTGGAGCACGTAAGGCTTATTTAAATTTTACGATAGATTTTACAGGTAACGAAGGACATGATAAGAGACAACGTAATACTTAAAGGTGCAGATCGATATCATATACGGAGAAGGTGTTCATATACCTATATTACTACATACAGTGTCAACAAAGTGCAACATAGAAATCTTAGAAAAGTGAACTCTTTACACATTGTACATTTACACATTTCAAAAACAAAAATGTCGATCTTCAATACATATACATCAAAGGACAAATTTACCAATACATATAATGAAATGTAAGGCAACATATTATAACAAAAAAAAATGAAAAAAGAAGGTTGTTTATCTTTGTAAACTTTTTCTAAATTTAAAAGCCTTATCTACGTCATTCGGAGCTCCTCGGCCATTTTTTCAAAAACAACCTCGGATGTATGCCGGTACATCTGTTGAAGTAGTCCGTATTGTTTTGAATAAAAGCATTAGTTAAATGTAGTGTTTAAGAGTTGTATTCATTGCTCTCAGTTTAAATTGATTGCCAGTGAAGCGTATTATTGCAAACATAATTACGATTCCCAAGAGTTAAGTCATAAATTTTAACTACTAAATAAGATTACTACGCGATCTATTTGCAGCGGACTTAAACGTACCACTTTTTAAGTATGTAAACCGTCCATATACATCCGAGGTTGTTTTTGAAAAAATGGCCGAGGAGTTCCGAATGTATCTACGTATGTGCATAACTTTCTGAGTTTAGTAATATTAGTACTTTCGAAGAGTTGGTTAAGTTTATACATACTTGGATTGGACCAATACTATTTTACAATGTATCTTTGACGGAGTTCAGTTTATAAATTACATTCTATCACAAAGTGATATTCGTCTTCCAATTTATTGCATGTAATACACTTTCTGTCTTGACGTGGAATACAGTTTGGACGATGCCATCGACCTGTTTCAATAGACAGATTATGAGATGAAAGAAGTAGCCTAGACATTGCTATGGTTAAACTATTACATACGTTACATTTTAAATAATACTGAAAGCCAAAGGAAACAATGGATTTAAAGAAAATGCTGCGTGGTGAAATTTCAAATCTCGCGTTCCAGTTTTGTGCATTTGTATCACACAAACGTTGTTTAAAAATTCTTACAAAAACATTTGCATCACCAACACCCTGAGCTACCCAAACTTCATAAAATTCTAATGGTGACAATAAATGTTGAAGTAATGTTACCCACGACACCTTATTTGGCAGCAAATCAGCATCAGTTTTTAAAACTTCGTAGACAATTTTACAATACTTCAGGTCGTCACTAGTTAAAACCTTTAGCCAGTACTTTACAATTCTAATATAATGATATATAATACTAGTATCCTGGATAATGTCTGCCCAGTAAAGACTCACTATAATGATATATATCTTGGATAATGTCTGCCCAGAAAAGACTCGCTATAATGATATATACTAGTATCCTGGATAATGTCTGCCCAGTAAAGACTAGCTATAATGATATATACTAGTATCCTGGATAATGTCTGCCCAGTAAAGACTCGCTATAATGATATATACCAGTATCCTGGATAATGTCTGCCCAGTAAAGACTCGCTATAATGATATATACCAGTATCCTGGATAATGTCTGCCCAGTAAAGACTCGCTATAATGATATATACCAGTATCCTGGATAATGTCTGCCCAGTAAAGACTCGCTATAATTATATATACCAGTATCCTGGATAATGTCTGCCCAGTAAAGACTCGCTATAATGATATATACTAGTATCCTGGATAATGTCTGCCCAGTAAAGACTCGCTATAATGATATATACTAGTATCTTGGATAATGTCTGCCCAGTAAAGACTCGCTATAATGATATATACTAGTATCCTGGATAATGTCTGCCCAGTAAAGACTCGCTATAATGATATATACTAGTATCCTGGATAATGTCTGCCCAGTAAAGACTCGCTATAATGATATATACCAGTATCCTGGATAATGTCTGCCCAGTAAAGACTCGCTATAATGATATATACCTAGTATCCTGGATAATGTCTGCCCAGTAAAGACTCGCTATAATGATATATACTAGTATCCTGGATAATGTCTGCCCAGTAAAGACTCGCTATAATGATATATACTAGTATCCTGGATAATGTCTGCCCAGTAAAGACTCGCTATAATGATATATACTAGTATCCTGGATAATGTCTGCCCAGTAAAGACTCGCTATAAGGATATATACTAGTATCCTCGATAATGTCTGCCCAGTAAAGACTCGCTATAAGGATATATACTAGTATCCTCGATAATGTCTGCCCAGTAAAGACTCGCTATAAGGATATATACTAGTATCCTCGATAATGTCTGCCCGGTAAAGACTCGCTATAATGATATATACTAGTATCCTCGATAATGTCTGCCCGGTAAAGACTCGCTATAATGATATATACTAGTATCCTCGATAATGTCTGCCCGGTAAAGACTCGCTACAATGATATATACTAGTATCCTCGATAATGTCTGCCCGGTAAAGACTCGCTATAATGATATATACTAGTATCCTGGATAATGTCTGCCCGGTAAAAACTCGCTATAATGATATATACTAGTATCCTGGATAATGTCTGCCCAGTAAAGACTCGCTATAATGATATATACCAGTATCCTGGATAATGTCTGCCCAGTAAAGACTCTCTATAATGATATATACTAGTATCCTGGATAATGTCTGCCCAGTAAAGACTCGCTATAATGATATATACTAGTATCCTGGATAATGTCTGCCCAGTAAAGACTCGCTATAATGATATATACTAGTATCCTGGATAATGTCTGCCAAGTAAAGACTCGCTATAATGATATATACTAGTATCCTGGATAATGTCTGCCCAGTAAAGACTCGCTATAATGATATATACTAGTATCCTGGATAATGTCTGCCCAGTAAAGACTCGGTATAATGATATATACTAGTATCCTGGATAATGTCTGCCCAGTAAAGACTCGGTATAATGATATATACTAGTATCCTGGATAATGTCTGCCCAGTAAAGACTCGGTATAATGATATATACTAGTATCCTGGATAATGTCTGCCCAGTAAAGACTCGCTATAATGATATATACTAGTATCCTGGATAATGTCTGCCCAGTAAAGACTCGCTATAATGATATATACTAGTATCCTGGATAATGTCTGCCCAGTAAAGACTCGCTATAATGATATATACTAGTATCCTCGATAATGTCTGCCCAGTAAAGACTCGCTATAATGATATATACTAGTATCCTCGATAATGTCTGCCCAGTAAAGACTCGCTATAATGATATATACTAGTATCCTGGATAATGTCTGCCCAGTAAAGACTCGCTATAATGATATATACTAGTATCCTGGATAATGTCTGCCCAGTAAAGACTCGCTATAATGATATATACTAGTATCCTGGATAATGTCTGCCCAGTAAAGACTCTCTATAATGATATATACTAGTATCCTCGATAATGTCTGCCCAGTAAAGACTCTCTATAATGATATATACTAGTATCCTGGATAATGTCTGCCCAGTAAAGACTCTCTATAATGATATATACTAGTATCCTGGATAATGTCTGCCCAGTAAAGACTCGCTATAATGATATATACTAGTATCCTGGATAATGTCTGCCCGGTAAAGACTCGCTATAATGATATATACTAGTATCCTCGATAATGTCTGCCCAGTAAAGACTCGCTATAATGATATATACCAGTATCCTCGATAATGTCTGCCCAGTAAAGACTCGCTATAATGATATATACCAGTATCCTGGATAATGTCTGCCCAGTAAAGACTCGCTATAATGATATATACTAGTATCCTGGATAATGTCTGCCCAATAAAGACTCGCTATAATGATATATACTAGTATCCTCGATAATGTCTGCCCAATAAAGACTCGCTATAATGATATATACTAGTATCCTGGATAATGTCTGCCCAGTAAAGACTCGCTATAATGATATATACTAGTATCCTGGTTAATGTATGCCCAGTAAAGACTCGCTATAATGATATATACTAGTATCCTGGATAATGTCTGCCCAGTAAAGACTCGCTATAATGATATATATCCTGGATAATGTCTGCCCGGAAAAGACTCGCTATAATGATATATACTAGTATCCTGGATAATGTCTGCCCAGTAAAGACTCGGTTAAATAATTTCTACGACGGATAAACTCTGCCAAGTAAAGACTCTCTATTTTATGATCTACTGGATAACTTCTACGGATACTCTGATACACATCTTCTACGCTATGTTTTGGTGTGTATTTATTTGAAGTGTAACGGAATAAATACCGTGGTTGCCGACGATGCTAAATGAGGTCTCGCTATTATTTAAATGCCTAACAAGTGAATAATATCAATAACAGCATCTACCAAAGCTATCGCCTGTGAAGTTATGATGATTATTTTCGTTTTTGTTTCCAGGGTTAGGTGCCGATGCAATCTGTACCACAAACGGCGATTGCGATGATCCCTGCACGCCGCCGTACATGTGTCGGGAAGGAATGTGTAAGGGCGGAGGTCAGTAAACTTGACTGATGTGGCCATTATCACCCATGGCAAGAACTATTATTCTCCTGGACCAAAAGAAAAGTCACATTTTACCCCCCCCCCCCACACCCAACCCCACCTGCACATGTGAATTTCCAAATGAAAAAAATGTCAATAGCTCTGTGTTGGTTGTAACAGCTATAGTCAGTTATGCATAAAAAATTCATCGATCTTTGTAAGAGTTATTCTCATAGCATGAAACGGTGGGTGCAACTGAAATAAAATGTGGCTGTTTAATAGTTAACAGTCGATTTCAGTAATATTTGAACATTTTAAGCTATTGCAAGTGTTATCTTGAGCGGATTACCCAGCCCCCTTCCCTACACACACCCTCGTAAGTTCTTACTTTTTCACTGACCGTTTCAAGGTGGTAACTTCAACAGTTATTTAAAACTATATTTTATTTTTGTGTTATGGGTTGGCTCTCAAGTCAGGTTACATGTTTCAGGTTTAAATAGTTTCATTGTGTCCTTAATCCACGAGCCGTAAATAAGATAGTGTTTAGTTTTAGGCTATTAGGTGTCTCTGGCGTCCACCATAATACCATTTATAGTGTCCTTTATTGACCATTAATAGTGTCCTTAATAGACAATTAATAATGTCCTTTATTAACCATCAATAGTGTCCTTTATTGACCATTAATAGTGTCCTTAATAGACAATTAATAATGTCCTTTATTAACCATCAATAGTGTCCTTTATTGACCATTAATAGTGTCCTTAATAGACAATTAATAATGTCCTTTATTAACCATCAATAGTGTCCTTTAATGACCATTAATAGTGTCCTTTATTGACCATTAATAGTGTCCTTAATAGACAATTAATAATGTCCTTTATTAACCATCAATAGTGTCCTTTATTGACCATTAATAGTGTCCTTAATAGACAATTAATAATGTCCTTTATTAACCATCAATAGTGTCCTTTATTGACCATTAATAATGTCCTTAATTGACAAATAATAATGTCATTTATTAACCATTAATAGTGTTCTTTATTGACTTTTAATAGTGTCCTTTATTGACCTTTAAAAGTGTCCTTCATTGACCGTTAATAGAGTATTTTATTGACCATTAATAGTGTCTTTTATTGATTATTCTTTTTTAATTATTTGTAGTGTCCTTTATTGACCACTAACAGTGCCCTTCATTGCCGTTAATAGTGTCCCATATTGACCTATAATAGCGCCTTTTATTGACCATTAATAGTGTCTTTTAATTACCATTTATTGTGCCTTTTATTGACCAATAATTGCGTCCTTTTTTGACTATTTGTAGTGTTCCATCTTGACCATTAATAGAGTATTTTATTGACCATTAAAAGTCTCCTTCATTTACCATTAATAAAGTACTTTATTGACCATTAATAGTGTGTTTTATTGACCATTAATAGTGTCCTTTATTGTTTATGACAGTTGAGCTTGGCGGTCAGTGCAATAACGCGAACGACTGTGCGGAGTGGCCCAGGACCAAATGCGACTTCAACTCAACCATGCACCCTAAACAGAAGATCTGCTCGTGCAATGAAGGTCAGGATTGGGTAGATATAGCAATGTTTTGCTTCTGCGACCCCTTCGAGGAGAAAAATAACCCCGCCTGTGACTGAAGGAGAAAAAGAACATTTTCAATAACTGACATCTGACAAATGGAATAATGTTTTAAAATAAAGTTGGAGTGTATCGTATTAACCCACATAAAACGTGTATACATGTGTTACTTAATCATAAGAAAAAGAAAAAAACATCTATTTCTGCCAATACACTAACTGGTAACTTTGTGAATACGTTGAATTTCTAACACAAAGCAGTTTGACTATAGTAATTTATTTTACTCTATTAAAATCTCACACTACTTTTTTTTTAATGAATTAACTTTCGTTTAGTTTTGTTTTATTTGAACTTTTGTTAATAAGACACACATTCCAAAACGATTATGTTTATTTATGTTATTAGATTATTTTAATATAATAAACAGTTAATGGGCTCTAGTTGTTACGTGTTTGTATTCCCAACTTCAAGTATTCCTTCATCCGAGAAAGGCGGTTTTTATAAGCAAAACTAACAACATCCGGTTCAAGCCGAATATGTCCGATGACTGTCACTGTATTGCATGGCTAATAAGTTTAGCCAGCATTTGAGTGTTGACGTTAGATTGTATCAATTATTTTAATTTTTACTTATTTACAAAAAAAATACTATATTACATTATAACAGGTACATGGTTCTTTTTGTCTGGTGGGCTTGTCCATGTAGTTTCCATGTAGGTCCCTGTAATTCTCACTGTATTATAAGCACATTCGCGAGCGCCTCAGTTAAGAATCAAAGTACTGCAGGGGACGGCTGGCTAGATGATACTCTACTTTGTCATGTTGCCTGGCGAGGCAGATTGATATGTTTCCATGGTATAAAAATATTTTCTAGGGTTATAAAACGATAAATTGATACGGTGATGATTTTCATTCGTTAAAAGAATAAAATGCAGTCAGGTCTTAAGACAGGGGGTGGGGTGGGGGGGGTATACGTCTCTTACGACGCAAAAAGAACAACTGTCGTCCAACTATGCGTTACGGAAAATGAAAAACAAGAATATAGAGTGAAATACTATCTATTATTGCAGTTTTACAATGAGTATTAGGCGATGATTCTTTATATACCCATCAACGGTGTGAAATGGTCAAGAACAGACAAGGCAAATGCGGTCAGAACTGGACAAAGGGTTGTTATTAGAGTTATTAAGCCACGAGGCTGATAATGAATTATTCCAAAGATATAATGTCCAGAAAAGTGTTACCACGTATGGTTAGGAGTTGATTTAAAGTGGTACAAGTTAAATAGTTAAGTCAATTTGGTCAATACCCAGGAGCTACCGAACTGATCAAGCTGGTTATTGAACTTTATTTCTGGTTATTGCTCCAGTTAGAATCCAACTCTATACTGTTGCCAAGTTCAGTAAAAATGGTAAGAAAATTAGTAAAGTGAAAGTGAACGGAAAATTTTAATTTGCCCAAACATTTGGCAATTGTGAGCCCAGAGCTCAGAGTTAAGATTTAATTGAAGAAAAAAATGCCCGATACGCATTTAGTACGTCTTAAAACCTCTGCGCAGGCGTATCATTCTAGAAACATTAAATGGGTACTTACTCAATACTTTTAAATCAAAAGCTGGTAAATGCAGACCGGAGGTGTGCGTGCGTGCCTGTGTGCGTGCGTAAGTATGCGTGTGAGCGTGTGCGTGCGTGCCTGTGTGTGTGTGTGTGTGTGTTTGTGTATGGTACTTGTGTATGTTACTTATCAATACGACTGACATACATGGAAGGAATGGTCTGTAAAAAAGACAAATGGTAGAAATATGTTAATGTTATCTGCCTCGTTTTCCTGGAATGACCTTTGGCATGGAAATGTTTTGTATGCAACGAATGGCATGCGGATATAGGTTATTCCATGGAAATCGTCGACTACCTTATCACACACTTCCTATTTTATTTTTTTTCGGATTCATCAATAGGGTCACTCCTACCAACCATCTAGCATAAAATGACTATGCATTACTGCAGTATAAAATATCAGAAAATCGCAAAAGGCATAAATAGCTTATTAAGCTAATTAGGCCGTTCGAGATTTTTTTTAAATTGTAAATTTTATTTAAGTTATTTTATGCTAGATAGTTGGTTGGAGTGTTCCTGTTGATAGATCTGAAGAAAAAAATGAAAACTTTTAGGTTAAGTGTCACTAAATGCATTTCCAGTCATATGACAACAACACAGGAGTGCATTCCTATCATCAAATGACTATGAGGACCTGGTGCCTGCAGTGGAAATCTAGTACAATATAGAGAAATTACACAAATCATGAACTAGTAAAGATAATTTCTTTCATGCTTTACGATGAAATATGGGGTTTTAACAGTGAAATAACAACAGTGAAAATATCAATTTGATATTTTCACTGCAAAATAAGGAGTGAAAATATCAATTTTCAGAACTACTTTTAAAATCTTTTGTTGTTACATGTACTTGCCTTGGTCAAAACAGAACACTGGACTTCAGTAAATTATGTCAAAAAAGGTTAAAAAAATAAAGAAATATTTTATAAATTGAAATAAATATATAATTGGAAATTAACAACTTACCGTTTATTACCGGTTATCCCGTTTATCAAACATTTTACTGATCTTTGAAGCTGAATGTTCGAACATTTGCTTTCATTCCAAACAAATTACAGACAAAAACAACTGTTCGAACATAAATAAAATTTTATAGCATCGATCAAATGTATTTTGAACTGTTAAAATTACGTAAAATGAGCTTCCTGGAGAATTCACACAACAATTTATCGGATAGATCCGATATTTTTTACCCCACCCACATCTCAAAATGTGTCAACAAACTAGCGTGGCATTTACTCTTCTGGAAAACAAACATTTAAAAGCGATACAGACTGGTCTCTGACAGTAAGATGACTGTATATTAACTTACTATAAAAACACGCGTATATGCAGTCTTAAAACTAAGAAGAATGGTTAAAATCCAATGAGTATCCACATTTGTTTTGCTAACACATTTGACCTTCCAAATTTTCATCCTATAAATAGCGGCGTAGTAATTTGGTTAAAATAAAAAGTGTTTTCATTATTTTTTGGAACATTTGTGCACTAATAATACTTCATTTGTTACTGTTCATAAAGCTTTGCAATAAAAAAACGAGCGAATATTAAGCTATAAGAATGAATAGCAGAGAACTATTTCTCAGCAAACCGAAAGTAAAAAAGTTGACAGCTATAATTATGCATGAGGGGCGCCCTACGGGTAGCGGCGTAAAGCCCACCCTTTTCAAAAAAGGGGGTAATTCAGAAATAAATAAAAAAACAAATAAAACTCCGAAAATAAGCATAAAAGAAACAGAAAATTTGTTTATTTCAGTGTAAGATCGTATTTAATTTCACTCGTGATCATAAAAAAACTACATTTTCACTCGTGGCTTCGCCACTCGTGAAAATATGTTTTTCTATGACACTCGTGAAATAAAATACGATCTTACACTGAAATAAACAAATATCCTCTATTTCTCTATGGGTATGAAACGTCTTGATACCAAACATCTCAGATTTGCGTACAAATATTTCCGTACGTATGAATAGGCATATTTTCCTCAGCGGAGGATTCATGTGGTTGTTTAATTATGAATAACCCTTGTACTTGGCCTTCATTTAACTATTGTGGTTAATACTCACTAACCTTTGTAGGTTTAGTACAATATCACACTGAAGATTTAAACTGCCGTCCCCTAACATTAAATTAATAAAAAAAAAAACTGTCCTCGGTCGGGTTTCTAGAATATGCTGAAAAACGTCAAAAATAAATGTGCGCCTTAAACTTTTAAAGCCAAACAGATCAACCACTGGCAGTATTTCTTATATAAAATTAAGAAATTAAATCGAAAAAACTGTTGTCAAGGTGGGAACTGACAACCCATCGTCAATTGTACGGAGAAATGACATATTGCACAATTACTCGCTGCCTGTACTCGGCTCAAGTTTTTCCCAGTATAAGATTTGTCGCTAATTGTTGCGGAATACTCCAGTTTGACTTACAGGGATGGCATTCAATACTGGTCTTAATTGGAACTTAGAACGCTGTAGTTTATCGGATTGCTCGATATAAATAACGGACCTATGCAGTGAATGGCCATAAGATTGACATAACTTGCATATTGAATACCGCCCCGGAAGTACATCGTCTGCCTTGCTTGCGGACAGTATATCCGGGCTATGTCTATAATCAAATTACTCTCAAAGGAGCACAACTTAAAGGTTGATGTCTAAAAAAATAATGCATGGTTGTGATTAACTCAGTTGACTTTAATGACCAAAACAAAACAAATGCATATGCTTTAGATACATATAAAAAGATACTAGCGATGTTTTGGCGCTTTTCTACTGGGGAATTTGCGGCCATGTAGCTAATAATTAAAAAAAAAAGCATTTAAAAAGGCTCATATTTATCTGTACCAAAAGCATATCACTTTTTTTCATAAATGAGTTAAACAACGATAATGCATTAAAATTACGAAATTATTTTTGTCATTAACATATATTGTGCGCCTTTAATAAACAATACCGGATATAAATAAAAAAGATATTGTTGCAACAATCAAACTTAATATAAATTTGTTTGTAATATGATAATTTTGTACCTTAATGAAAATATTGTTAATACCAAATCGCGATTTTAGAATACAGCCTACATTTTCAGCCAATGAAAAAGCTAGGCAATCGTTAAGTATTTTGCTTAATCAGAAGTTCAACTTCCACAGGTGTTTAAAAGTCCGCCTGCTGTCATTCATCCGATGCACACTGTGTCAAACAAAGAGGAAGTATTCTAGGACAGTTAGATGACCTAAAGTAATAGTTCGCTACGCTCACTCCGCCCATTCTTAATCATTAAAATGTTACTTCATGACATCTAACTATCACATACCACGACGGAACTGACTAAACAGTAAGGTTTCAAGGAATTCTTTCAGTTAGTGAGTTTTGTTTTCTGCCTGTTATTTAGCCCTTATCACTTGCTTACGATATTACTTCAGGTCATCTAATTCACTTAAAATACAACCTCATTGGCTGAAACATTGTCAATGCTAAATCTGACGCAGGGATTTTGTATCGGATGAGTCGCAGTAGGCGGACGTTTCAACACCCGCGAAAGTGTTAAAATTCTTAATGATTAAGTCTAGTTAGGTGAAAATGTAGGTGGTATTCTAACGGTGCTTGCGAACTCTCCGTGTAAGTTCTCTTTTTGCATAACCGCCGTTCACATGAACTCTAACATTTCATTCACTCTATGTTCATGTGTAAATGCGTTATAATTTAACCCACTCTGCACGAGCCTACCCATGTCCACACGCTTAAGACGTGTCGACAAGACGCTTTGAATGTATACAGAACAGACCAGAACCTATCAGAACTCAGTTTATTAATACAAATGTACATCGTTTACCGATTGCACGTGGATGGTTTACAATGTTTGACATATGACAATTAAGACACATACATATACGACACGTATTGATATAAATTGCATGTACATTCACAGAGTATGTATATTCAACAAAGATGTAAAACATTTTCAAACGTACAAAATAGTACAAATTAAAAAAAAATATAGTGATATATAAAACAAAATGGTCGATGACTTGCATAAAAATGTTGGTTGTCCGGTAAGCGCAGCGGTTAGCGCACACGCTTCTCACCATGGCATCCCAGGTTGTCCTGTTAGCGCACACGCTTCTCACCATGGCATCCCAGGTTGTCCGGTTAGCGCACTCGCTTCTTACCATGGAATCCCGGGTTGTCCTGTTAGCGCACTCGCTTCTCACCATGGCATCCCGGGTTGTCCTGTTAGCGCACTCGCTTTTCACCATGGCATCCCGGGTTGTCCTGTTAGCGCACTCGCTTCTCACCATGGCATCCCGGGTTGTCCTGTTAGCGCACTCGCTTCTCACCATAGCATCCCAGGTTGTCCGGTTAGCGCACTCCCTTCTCACCATGGCATCCCAGGTTGTCCGGTTAGCGCACTCGCTTCTCATCATGGCATCCTAGGTTGTCCTGTTAGCGCACTTGCTTCTTACCATGGCATCCCAGGTTGTCCGGTCAGCGCACTCGCTTCTCACCGAGGCGTCCCAGGTTGTCCGGTTAGTGCAGTGGTTAGCGAACTCGCTTCTCACCATGGCATCCCAGGTTGTCCTGTTAGCGCACTGGCTTCTCACCAAGGCGTCCCAGGTTGTCCGGTTAGCGCAGTGGTTAGCGCACTCGCTTCTCACCATGGCATCCCAGGTTGTCCTGTTAGCGCACACGCTTCTCACCATGGCATCCCAGGTTGTCCGGTTAGCGCACTCGCTTCTTACCATGGAATCCCGGGTTGTCCTGTTAGCGCACTCGCTTCTCACCATGGCATCCCGGGTTGTCCTGTTAGCGCACTCGCTTCTCACCATGGCATCCCGGGTTGTCCTGTTAGCGCACTCGCTTCTCACCATGGCATCCCAGGTTGTCCGGTTAGCGCACTCCCTTCTCACCATGGCATCCCAGGTTGTCCGGTTAGCGCACTCGCTTCTCATCATGGCATCCTAGGTTGTCCTGTTAGCGCACTTGCTTCTTACCATGGCATCCCAGGTTGTCCGGTCAGCGCACTCGCTTCTCACCGAGGCATCCCAGGTTGTCCGGTTAGTGCAGTGGTTAGCGAACTCGCTTCTCACCATGGCATCCCAGGTTGTCCTGTTAGCGCACTGGCTTCTCACCAAGGCGTCCCAGGTTGTCCGGTTAGCGCAGTGGTTAGCGCACTCGCTTCTCACCATGGCATCCCAGGTTGTCCGGTTAGCGCACTCGCTTCTCACCAAAGCGGCTCAGGTTGTCCGGTTAGCGCACTCGTTTCTCAACAAGGCGGCCCAAGTTATCCGGTTAGCGCACTCGCTTCTTACTAAGGCGGCCCAGGTTGTCCGTTTAGCGCACTCGCTTCTCACAAAGGCGGCCAAGGTTGTCCGTTTACGCATTCGCTTCTCACCAAGGCGGCCAAGGTTGTCCGTTTAGCGCATTCGCTTCTCACCATGGCGGCCCAGGTTATTCGGTTAGCGCAGTGGTTAGCGAACTCGCTTCTCACCATGGCATCCCAGGTTGTCCGGTTAGCGCAATCGCTTCTCACCAAAGCGGCTCAGGTTGTCCGGTTAGTGCACTCGCTTCTCAACAAGGCGGCCCAAGTTGTCCGGTAAGCGCACTCGCTTCTTACTAAGGCGGCCCAGGTTGTCCGTTTAGCGCACTCGCTTCTCACAAAGGCGGCCAAGGCTGTCCGTTTACGCACTCGCTTCTCACCAAGGCGGCCCAGGTTGTCCGGTTAGCGCCCTCGCTTCTCACCAAGGCGGTCCAGGTTTTCCGGTTAGCGCACTCGCTTCTCACCAAGGCGGCCCAGATTGTCCGGTTAGCGCACTCGTTTCTCACCATGGTATCCCAGGTTGTCCTGTTAGCGCACTCGCTTCTCACCAAGGGGGCCCAGGTTGTCCTGTTAGCGCACTCGCTTCTCACCATGGCGGCCCAAGTTGTCCGGTTAGCACACTCGCTTCTCACAATAGCGGCCCGGGTTGTCTGGTTAGCACACTCGCTTCTCACCAAGGCGGCCCGGGTTGTCCGGTTAGCACACTCGCTTCTAACCATGGCGGTCCGGGTTGTCCGGTTAGCACACTCGCTTCTCACCAAGGCGGCCCAGGTTGTCCGGTTAGCGCACTCGCTTCTCACCATGGCGGCCCGGGTTGTCCGGCTAGCACACTCGCTTCTCACCAAGGCGGCCCGGGTTGTCCGGTTAGCGCACTCGCTTCTCACCAAGGCGGCCCGGGTTGTCCGGCTAGCGCACTCGCTTCTCACCATGGCGGCCCGGGTTGTCCGGTTAGCACACTCGCTTCTCACCAAGGTGGCCCGGGTTGTCCGGTTAGCACACTCGCTTCTCACCAAGGCGGCCCAGGTTGTCCGGTTAGCACACTCGCTTCTCACCAAGGCGGTCCGGGTTGTCCGGTTAGCGCACTCGCTTCTCACCAAGGCGGCCCGGGTTGTCCGGTTAGCGCACTCGCTTCTCACTTTGGCATCCCGGGTTGTCCTGTTAGCGCACTCGCTTCTCACCATGGCATCCCAGGTTGTCCGGTTAGCGCACTCCCTTCTCACCATGTCATTCCAGGTTGTCCGGTTAGCGCACTCGCTTCTCACCATGGCATCCTAGGTTGTCCTGTTAGCGCACTTGCTTCTTACCATGGCATCCCAGGTTGTCCGGTCAGCGCACTCGCTTCTCACCGAGGCGTCCCAGGTTGTCCGGTTAGTGCAGTGGTTAGCGAACTCGCTTTTCACCATGGCATCCCAGGTTGTCCTGTTAGCGCACTCGCTTCTCACCAAGGCGTCCCAGGTTGTCCGGTTAGCGCAGTGGTTAGCGCACTCGCTTCTCACCATGGCATCCCAGGTTGTCCGGTTAGCGCACTCGCTTCTCACCAAAGCGGCTAAGGTTGTCCGTTTAGCGCACTCGCTTCTCAACAAGGCGGCCCAAGTTGTCCGGTTAGCGCACTCGCTTCTTACTAAGGCGGCCCAGGTTGTCCGTTTAGCGCACTCGCTTCTCACAAAGGCGGCCAAAGTTGTCCGTTTACGCACTGGCTTCTCACCAAGGCGGACGGTCCGGGTTGTCCGTTTAGCGCACTCGCTTCTCACCATGGCGCCCCAGGTTGTCCAGTTAGCGCCCTCGCTTCGCACCAAGGCGGTCCATGTTTTCCGGTTAGCGCACTCGCTTCCCACCAAGGCGGCCCAGGTTGTCAGGTTGTCCGGTTAGCGCACTCGTTTCTCACCATAGCATCCCAGGTTGTCCGGTTAGCACACTCGCTTCTCACAATGGCGGCCCGGGTTGTCCGGTTAGCACACTCGCTTCTCACCAAGGCGGCCCGGGTTGTCCGGTTAGCACACTCGCTTCTCACCAAGGCGGCCCGGGTTGTCCGGTTAGCACACTCGCTTCTAACCATGGCGGTCCGGGTTGTCCGGTTAGCACACTCGCTTCTCACCAAGGCGGCCCAGGTTGTCCTGTTAGCGCACTCGCTTCTCACCATGGCGGCCCGGGTTGTCCGGCTAGCACACTCGCTTCTCACCATGGCGGCCCGGGTTGTCCGGCTAGCACACTCGCTTCTCACCAAGGCGGCCCGGGTTGTCCGGCTAGCACACTCGCTTCTCACCAAGGCGGCCCGGGTTGTCCGGCTAGCGCACTCGCTTCTCACCATGGCGGCCCGGGTTGTCCGGTTAGCACACTCGCTTCTCACCAAGGCGGCCCGGGTTGTCCGGTTAGCGCACTCGCTTTTCACCAAGGCTCGATCGCCAGCCTGGGCACATGTCAGTGTGGTTTGTGATCACCAAGCCAAACAAATGGATTTTCTCTGGGAACTACAGTTTTCCACCAACAACACAAGACCAGACTGGTCGTAGCAACGACGGTGATTAATATAATGTTGCAATAACTTGTTTCACAATCGTTGTATAATAATAATAAAAAATATCATGTTTATCTACTTGTAAATTGCTTTGTCTGGCGATCGATGATGGTTTCATACAAATTATTTATTTCTTTACATACTAAGTTACAATCGGAACACTTCGGTCATATTCCATCGAAAACAACCTCGGATGTATAAGGACGGTTATCAATGTCAGAATTATTAACACTAACATTAAACAACGCTTCACGTAGGTCGCGTAGTAATTTCAATTAAGCAGTTATTCCTGAGGATTTTACTCTTAGAAATATTAAATACTAGTATTTATGCAATAAAAGCCAATAATACACTTCACTTGCGGTCAATTTGAATTTAGTAGTAAAACTTACACGTAAAAAAGCCTGCAGTTAATTAATATTATTTTTAATAATTTTACGAATTTCTTCTTCAGCTGAGATTGTTTTCGATGGAAAATGGATGAGGTATTCCGATTGACTAAGCTAGTTACACCTTCACTTACATTGACATTAAACATCTAGCGCAGGTAGTAAAAGGGTAGTATTGGGAAATGGTGTTCTTGTACTGGTTCAACCCCAAAAAGTTGTATACCATGATCCCGTGTATTGGTGTTTTATACCGAGCACGTCAAAGAACCACGAGATCTCTGCGCATAGAGCTAGGGTATCGCACCCGGATCTCTTGTATCTCTCACTCTGTTTCTTCGAGTCTTCCAATCTCTGCATTTGATTGCGAATTGCCGTCACTTCTATCTTATTCACTTATGGCTTATCAAATGCAATTTAAGTCGTGATGACGTGACAGTGGGGTAAAGCCATAATTCAGCCAATAGGCGCGGGTAAAACTGGTAAAAGTTTAGTTTAAATACATGTATAACAAAAGTAATATTAACGTTTGTAAAGCCACTCTGGTTTGCACGAAGTGGTCTTGCTTTGAGGAGAAATTCCACGTACCCGGCTAGGTGATCACTAACCAAATTCCAATACGCAAACGGAAACGCCTTGGTGAGGGGCGAGTGCTTTAACAACTGCGTAAACCGGACAACTCTTGGCAAAATTGCGCTTCCCGGACATACCAAGCGAGAAATTAAATACCTGTGCTTACCGGACCAATCGGAACACATAGGCCATTAAACATCAGATATGACCTCGGAAATAATACGGGTATTTTAAAAAAGTCCATCATTGAAAACATGGTGCATGTGTGTTCAATCTTCAAGGGAAATGTTTGATATTTTTAGTTGGAAAAGTAGTGACATAATGCTGGTCTTGAAAGTCCATTTTCAAGTTTCTCCTAGGCGTTATGAAGACACGAATCAAACTCATTCGTTTCAGTACATTGTTTAGTACGTTATCGAATAGTTTATCGTAGCGTAATGATAATTGAGTTAATCGCCGGCAGCTTCATCACTTTTTCGTATATATCTGTAAGCCAATCTATCTCGAAGCTTGCCGGAGATGGCCGAGTTGTTACGATTGTAACCGGACAATGTAATCAATTACTAGTACCTTGCTCTATCAGCATTCAATATAATTGCAATGAATGAAGAATCATTGAATAAAACCCGATAGCCATGTAATGTTGAATCGTTCAACGGCTGTTATCCAACGAGGAAGTATGTTTTTCAATGAAGTTTAAGGTTTAAGCGCATCGGTTATCTTGAATAGGTTTATTTACAATTCGTTTGGGAAATATTGTATTGATTGGAATACTTATCGTGATATGTCATATATTTTAACATGCTGCATATGATATTAAATTTGGCGATACTACTTTTCAATGTCATAATATAAACGGATGAAAGTTCTTTAACTTAATTTGTGACTTCTACCAACGATACTTATATGCGAGTGATTAGTTAAACAACTGAACATGTGTCCGCTTATTGTATTTCGTTAAAGATGGACAAGAGCATTGGTCATTGTGAAATACTACAGCACGTTAATGGCAACCCGTTTTTCAATTGTGTATGAAGGGGAGCACGAGGAAATATGTCAGTGCGTGCACGAGCTTCAGGTCACGCTGGAGGTGCACGGAAAATGGGTGAAAACGGAAAAGCTACAAGACTGGAACGACAAAGACGAGCATGTGCAAACTGTCTTGTTCGTCGCGGATGCCGAGAGAGAAGACTTCCATACAAAGGTAAACGTTGCAATATTCTTTTTGTCTTTAATATAGTTGCACATAATAATTACCATCACCGTGAGACTTTGAAATGTGTCAAGTTATGCCGCTTGGTCGACTGAGAATATCGGACCGGCGCTGGCATCGTTTGCCAGTGTTATCTAATAAAATTAGCATTTCAAATATTCTTTGGAATAACGTTTATTTTGCACTGTTGAAAGGTCCGGGGGAAGTTTGTGAAGACCTATAAGAACAGCTATGTCGTGTTGACCTATCCGCTTGAACTGGAGCAAGAAGTGAAGAGGTCACTGAAACATATCAAGACTGAATTAAAAGAAGCGATTAACAAGTCAGCAGAAGGCAGCCGGACATCTGATGATGTGAATAACGCTTTAGCCAGGATCGAAAAAGTGACTAATATTACAAATGTGTCGTCTTGGCTACCGAAAATTCTCAGAGAAGTCTGTAAACCTCCGAAGAATACGCCCTCAGCAAAAAAGGAATTTGCAGTGTTTTTCAAGATTAACTTAGATTCGGAAGCAGAAATGGCTTGGTTTGGTGAACAACGAACCATATTGGAGAAGGTATTTGAGCTCAGCTGTCGTTATGACAACGGAGAAGTTGATGAAGACCGTTACATCAAATATTCCACGTGTGTTGCCATGTTTGTCCAATCCAGCATAAACTTCAGTGACAGTCTAAACCAAGGCAATTTGGATAAAATTAATGAAGAAAAAATCAAATGCATCTCTACGATGAGAACAAAGTGCGAGGCTGCCGGATGTACGCTGCTGGTCTTTCTGAGCGAATCCAACAAGAATTTGGAAACACAGCTGGAGGTTGACCTTGCCATGACTCTGGAAGGCACAAATGGACTGACGTCATACTGGCTCTGCCTCCTCAACGTCCTTGGACAAGGCAGGTGTCTTTATCTGGAAGCGTTTTGATATTAAAATTAATTTGACTCATTCCCAGTATGACAATGTATGCTCATATTTCTATTTATGAAAACAATGTTGTATAAATTCATTGAACCTTATTAATAATAATTGTTAAATGGTGTCTTAAAAAGTCTTAATTATATAAGTCCACAATGCTATAAAACAACGTGATCCAATATCGTTTAGAGTCGGCAGGTTAATTGCTTAGTTAAAGTACTGTTTATGTTACACAAAACCTCTAGTGTGTCCAACAAAACTGTCAAATTATATTTTGTTACATTCTACAGTGAACGTTGTAAGGCAGCCAGATCAGACATTATACTCTGATGTCTGTTATGAACAGCCAGCCAGCCGTTTTAACCCTGAACGTGAACGTTACAAGAACGTGTTTTCTCAGGTGTCTAGTCAACCCGCAACAAACATACCAGGTAGGAAATATAACCTGCCTGTTACCCTCAGGTCAGCAAAGACAACTAGTATCCCCTTTACAACCAGACCAAGTAAGACAACTGGCCGACCTATTCTAACTAGATTAACAATTAGCCGACTTCCAGGTAACCGACCTGTTACAACAAGGCCAGAAAAAGTTTTCGAACGGTTACAACCAGCCCAAGTGAGACAACTAGCCGACTCGTTAGAATAACTAGCCGACCTGTTACGAATACGGCCTTGTACAATATTCATCTGACCTCTTACTTCCAGGCCAGGTTAGATCATTAGCCGACCTGTTAAAACCATTAGCAGACCTGTTACAGTTCTAGGCAAGATAAGATAACTAGCCGACATGTTACAGACAGATCAGGTAAGATTACTAGGTTACATGTTGAACAAGGCTACGTAAGGCATTTATCCGTCCTGTTACTAGGTACGACTGCAATTAGACCTGTACCAGCCAGGTCACGAAAGACGCTGACCTGTTTCAGCCTGTACAAGAGTGAACTAGGCCATGTAAGATGGTAAGCCGTTATTTCAAGGCAGGACAAGAAACTAGCCGACATCTTACAATAAGGCTATGTAAAACAACTAGCCGATCAGGTCAACTAGCCTACCTGTCACAACCGAGCCAAGTAAGACAAATAGAAGACCTGTTACAACAAGGCCAGCTAAGACAACTAGCCGAAATGTTACAATCATGTCAGGTAAGACAACTAGCCGACCTGTTACAATCAGGTCAGGTAAGACAACTAGCCTATCTGTTACAATAAGGCCAGGTAAGACAACTAGACGGCATATTATATCTAAGCCATGTAAGACAACTAGCCGACATGTTACAATCAGGTCAGA
The DNA here is from genome assembly GCF_026914265.1 of Mya arenaria. NCBI lineage: Eukaryota > Metazoa > Mollusca > Bivalvia > Myida > Myidae > Mya > Mya arenaria. The sequence goes on along the minus strand of NC_069133.1, from coordinate 2,150,471 downwards.
TAAGAAAACTAGCCGACCTGTTACAACAAGGCCTGGTAAAACAACTAGCTGACATGTTACAATCAGGTCAGGTAAGACAACTAGCCAAAATATTACAACAAGGCCAGGTAAGACAACTAGATGACATATTATAACTAGGCCAGGCAAAACAACTAGCCGACATGTTACAACCACGTCAGGTAAGAGAACTAGCCGACATATTACAAAAAGGCCAGGTAAGACAACTAGACGACATATTATATCTAGGCAAGGCAAGACAACTAGCCGTAATGTTGCAATCAGGTCAGGTAAGACAACTAGCAAACCTGTTACAACCGAGCCAGGTAAGACAACTAGCCGACCTGTTACAACCGAGCCAGGTAAGACAACTAGCCGGCATATTATACTAGGCCAGGGAAGACAACTAGCCGACATGGTACAACCAGGCCATGTAAGACAACAAGCCGACATATTATAACTAGGTCAGGTAAGACAACTAGACGACATGTTACAAACAGGCCATGAAAGACAACTAGCCGACCTGTTACAACCAGGTCAGGTAAGACAACTAGACGACATATTATATCTAAGCCAGGTAAGACAACTAGCCGACCTGTTACAACCAGGCCAGGAAAGACAACTATACGACATGCCACAACAAGGCCAGGTAAGACAACAAGACGACATGTTACAGCCAGGCCATGTAAGACAACTAGCCGAGCTATTACATCTAGTCCAGGTAAGACAACTAGTCGACTTGTTACAACTAGGTCAGGAAACTTGCCAACAAGTTACACTCAGACCATGTAAGACAACTAGCCGACCTGTTTCAACATAGCCAGGTAAGACATTTAGCCGAAATATTATTACTAGGCCTGGTAAGACAACTAGACAACATGTTAGACCAAGGCCAGGTAAGACAACAAGCCGACCAGTTACAACAAGGCCAGGTAAGGAAACTTGCCAACAAGTTACAATCAGGCCAGGTAAGACAACTAGTATACCTGTTACAACCAGGCAGGTAAAACAACTAGACGACATGTTAGACCAAGGCCATGTAAGACAAACTAGCCGACCTGTTACAACAAGACCAGGTAAGACAACTAGACAACATGTTACAACCAGACCAGGTAAGACAACTAGCCGACCTGTTACAACCAGACCAGGTAAGACAACTAGCCGACCTGTTACAACCAGGCAGGTAAGACAACTAGCCGACCTGTTACAACCAGGCAGGTAAGACAACTAGCCGACCTGTTACAACCAGACCAGGTAAGACAACTAGCCGACCTGTTACAACCAGGCAGGTAAGACAACTAGCCGACCTGTTACAACCAGACCAGGTAAGACAACTAGCCGACCTGTTACAACCAGACCAGGTAAGACAACTAGACAACATGTTACAACCAGACCAGGTAAGACAACTAGACAACATGTTACAACCAGACCAGGTAAGACAACTAGTATACCTGTTACAACAAGGCCAGGTAAGACAACTAGCCGACCTGTTACAACCAGGCAGGTAAAACAACTAGACGACATGTTAGACCAAGGCCAGGTAAGACAACTAGCCGACCTGTTACAACAAGGCCAGGAAAGACAACTATACGACATGCCACAACAAGGCCAGGTAAGACAACAAGACGACATGTTACAACAAGGCCAGGAAAGACAACTATACGACATGCCACAACAAGGCCAGGTAAGACAACTAGACGACATGCCACAACAAGGCCAGGTAAGACAACTAGACGACATGCCACAACAAGGCCAGGTAAGACAACTATACGACATGCCACAACAAGGCCAGGTAAGACAACTAGACGACATGCCACAACAAGGCCAGGTAAGACAACTAGACGACATGTTACAGCCAGGCCATGTAAGACAACTATACGACATGCCACAACAAGGCCAGGTAAGACAACTAGACGACATGTTACAGCCAGGCCATGTAAGACAACTAGACGACATGCCACAACAAGGCCAGGTAAGACAACTAGACGACATGTTACAGCCAGGCCATGTAAGACAACTAGACGACATGCCACAACAAGGCCAGGTAAGACAACTAGACGACATGCCACAACAAGGCCAGGTAAGACAACTATAGGCCAGGTAAGACAACTAGACGACATGTTACAACAAGGCAGGTAAAACAACTAGACGACATGTTACAACCAGGCAGGTAAAACAACTAGCCGACCTGTTATAACAAGGCAAGGTAAAACAACTTGCCAACATGTTACAACAAGGCCAGGTTCCGCCCCTGCCTATGGTGCTTCACAAGTACATGTATTTTCATCAAGCTCGCATTTACCAGTTTTAACCCTTTCTCCGTTGGTGCAACAAAATCCCTACCCAACCGTAGTCACAAACTGTCCGTGTTGTATATGTAAAGAGGCCCTTGGTAAAGACACTTACATTTAAAAACAAGAATGGTTTCATCTTGTACACTTTAATTTTGTTTAATTACCTCAGGTATACTTTGATCTTTATTGGAAACTTGCTGTTGTTCTCAATAATGTTCTACTGCTTAAAATTGAAAAAATAAACAAAAACATTTTGCTACTTCAAATGAAACAAAAGAAACTAAAGTTTTCAAGTTTTCGAGTTTATTCACAAATCAAGGCATAGTATAATTATGCATGTGATTCGTACATGAAACGAATAAACATTTGTAAACCACACAAATCAACTGCATTTTTAACATATTATACATAAGTGAATCATGAAACAAAGTGAAAAGTATTTTTAAAGAATTTGGTATGTATTAGCATGTGTTAGAGAGAATGAAGTGAATTTAATTTGGCCAAAATAATTTTACCAAAAAAGTGCTATTTTTACAAGTACAGTTCTACCCTTCGAGTTCACCAACGTTTCAAATTTGTATACATTTGGGTGTTTAACATAGAATGGTTCATATATTTTGTCCGTCATTGTTTAAGTAATTACATTCCATTAAATAATGATATTCATCACCCAACAAGTTATTGTTACATACACTACAAACACGTTGATTTCTCTCAATATTTGAAAATCGTCCTTTTTCTATTGGTGGACTTCATAGTTCTGAATTTACAAAAAAATAAAGATAAATTTAAAGGAATAATGTCAAGATATTCCTCAAATATATGTTGTGTTTTATGTAATCTATAAACTAAACACTTACGTAAATTTAGAATGGTATTTTTTCTGTTTTGTAAAAACTGATCATTAATTCTAGACTTTAACAATGATTTAAAATGAGGTATACTGACAACATTTTGAGACGTAACGTATTCTGACATACCAAGACTATCAAGTGAGGATTTAACGAACTCAATTCAAGAAAAGTTAACAGAGCCAGCATCATGTAGATTTAAAGCTGTATCATACAATAGTTTACTTATTTTGTCATCTTTGGCATTCAAAATCAGAAACAAAAACCAGTTGCCTGATCGGAAATGACGTCGTTGATATTGTGTCCCAGCCCATTGCACGCCAACGTTTGATTTGGAACTGAGAGCGGGGTAAAATTTATAATGATATCAGTGATCATGGCCGAACAGATATTAACGAAAGACACACAGCGTCACAGGACAACAAACATTACACAACATTCCAAATAACGTCATTGCATGTTGAACGTTTGGGTAACTTCCTTATTTATCACGAAGAATGAAATGTTTTTTTGATACTGGGCTATACATTTTTTTTAAAGTTAACCACCAATATGTGTTGCAGTTCCGTTTCCACTGTGGTGAGGACATATCCCGCCAGACGCTTGAAAGAGTAATTCTCAGAAAGTTTAATCTGTTATAAAAAAAACCCTGAACCTTAACTATTTTAGGCACCCAAATCCTTGATTAAGCATTTGAGAAGTCGACAGTTTACAATGTTAATTGAAATTATTAAAATCCAAATCTTACTACCTGAAAAGCTTTAATTGGAGTCTTAATTTGAGTCTTAAATTCATTAAATTCTTAAAAAACGATTGACGAGTGAGTTATTATTTAATCACAGGAGTTTTGGTTTCCAGAAAAAAAAACACTTCATAGTGCTTAGTTAATTTTATACGACAGGAAAAAACAATAATAGATCTACGATTTATGTTGAAATTATACTTTCACTGATACATTATTTCAAACCGTAATAAAAATTAAAGAGGAGCTTCATTGCTAGGTCACAGAACACTTTAAAAGAAAAATATTAATATCATGAACCAATGGATAATAAACAAGGATGTATAATTAAAACTTTGAATATTAAAATGAAAGCAAATTTATTATCTCAAATGGTAAGGAAAAAAGAACACTCATAAAATTTCTGACTTATTCTTAGAATTGCATGGACATACAACGAACTTCAAGCAATACAACAATGCGGCCTTACTTTGCGTGAATACTATGATTTTATAGACTAAGATGTTACGTTTTAAAGTTCGCGAGCTATTGTTTTGTTGTGTTCCATTTGGAAGTCCTCGGCCATTTTTTAATCGAAAACAACCTCGGATGTATAAGGACGGTTTACGTACTCAGAAATCGGTGTATGCTAAAGTCCGCTGCAAGTAGGTCGCGAAGTAATTTAATTTAGCAGTTAAACTTAATAACAAAACTCTTGGGAATCTCAATTATGTTTGCAATAATACACGTCACTAGCAACAATTTAAACTTAGATCAATAAATACAACCTAAAACACTTCATTTAATTAATGATATAATTAAAAAAAATTACGAACTACTTCTACTGATGTACCGGCATACATCCGAGGTTGTTTTCGATAAAAATGGCCGAAGTGCTCCGAATGGTTGTGTTCATGTTTAAACTGAATTTTGTGCCGGTTATTAACAATCGGGCCATTTTCCATCAAAAACAACCGGGGGTGTATGCCGGTACATCAGAAGAAGGTGGTCATAAACTTACTTGGTTTATAATATTAATAAAATTGCAGTGTTTAACGTGTTATTTAAATGAGTTGCAATTGATTCCCAGTAAAGTTTATCATTTCATAAATGATTAATCCATTTGCAGCATAGAGATTTCTTACATAAAGACTTCTGACATTTTAAACCGTCCATAAACATCCGATGTTGTTTTCGATGGAAAATGACTTAGGAGTTCCGATAGGTTGTATCAATTGCCGATTGGATATTCCCATTGATTTCACTTCAGTTGATGTCTGACTCATTTTCCAGTGCATTTTATCATTTGTTTATAATCTATATTCATCCAGGTCTGGAGCGGACTCTAACACTCTCGGGTATCCAAGCTCCCAAAAAAACCGACTTGATGCCTGGTCTCACTTTCCGGTGGGGAAATGGTACTTCTGGTCATCATAGCAACGTCGACGGTGTATATCCGCTGAGGCGGCTAGCTTGTTGCAGCCGTTGGCACTAACTTATCAGTTAGAAGACTCATATTTATTATATACAAGCTATGTCTGAATTTTTAATAAAAAAATAAATAAAACGAAGTGTTGAGGTATTTCAAAATTAACTTACAAATACACTAAGGACATTCTCTAAGAGAGTTTTCTGTCTTTTAAAGGCCTTTGTCGTCCATTCTATACAGAGGTTTTACTGTAACAAGCACAACTTCAAGTAGAGCTTATGCAGGACATTTTGAGGTGCCAACAAAATGTAGATGAACATATTATGAGAGTCGAAATATATATATATATATATATATATATATATATATATATATATATATATATATATATATATATATGCAAATATAACAGAGGTAACAAATCTTGTACCTTTTTAATCTCCTACGCAGTGATCTCCCCTGAAAAGCAGGACCTCTACCTCCACGGGCAAGTACGTATGTAACTCCGCTAATATTATATAAAAAAAATATATAAAAACAAAATTTTCTCTATTTTTTGGATATTTTTTATGAAACTTGTGAATTGAGGTTGAAATGCGAAACAACGTTTAAAAATCAAAGATAAATTATCATCTTTATCTATGTATCACGTGATATCGATACATGTTGGTCATGTAAATTATACTTGTCAGTTAACTAACAAGTATAAAACAATGATTTCAACTGAAATTGATTGCAACAGTACAAGTTCGTACAAAATAGTGTATTTGTTTTGTTTTGTTATTAATTATTAATTCTTAAATTAGAAATGATGAATAAATCACCCATAAACATATTAAATCATATAGAATTGTTTTAATACGTTTTCGGAATTAATTTCGGAAAATAGAAGTGCACTAGCGAATCCGTGGGAGGGGCGCACCCGGCACCTTACCATCCCCCCTAAAATCTCCCAAGTTTACTTTTTATGTTTTATGGCGTTTAACCATTAGAATACAATCTACATTTTAAGCAAATGAAAATGCAGACAATCATTAAGTACTAGGCTCAATTATTAAGAATTTCAACTTTCGCGGGTGTGTACTGCCACTCATCCGATACAAATTCCCTGCGTCAGATTTTGCGTTGACAATGTGTAAGCCAATGAGGTAGTATTATAAGACAGTTAAATGACCTAAAGTAACATTTTAATGATTAAGAAGGGCTCGTTCGCTTAGCTCGCTCCGACCATTCTTAATCATTAAAATGTTACTTCATGTCATCTAACTATATATAAATAAAACTAAGTAAATTTGGCACCATGCTTTGACATCACGACCACCATTGAACGGGCCGGTCAGCTGGGGATTAATCATCCAGTCACTCCTTCAACTAGGCAGTTACGCGTATAGCAACATATTGTCATTCTAGTAAACCAAAGCGATGATGCTAGTTTTATAATTATCAAACCTCTGATAAATGAAGATGCATATGTTCAGTTATCTATAAACAATAAAGCAAATCTTAATGTACTTCTTACTTCGAGTACTTCTTTATGCCCCCACAAAGTGGCGGCATATAGGGTTGCCCTTGTCCGTACGTACGTCTGTCTGTCTGTCTGTCTGTACGTACATACGTCCCGAAGATTGTTTCCGATCTAATTCTTGAAAACCGTTTGTCCAATCCTCACCAAACTTTAAACACATGTTTGTGACCATAATATCTTGATCAAGTTCCTTAGCCATGGAAATCGCTTTTGTCATTTAGGAGTTACGGCCCTTTATTTGCAAAAAAAGACTTGAAAAATACGTCCCGAAGATTGTTTCCGATCTAATTCTTGAAAACTGTTTGTCCAATCCTCACCAAACTTTAAACACATGTTTGTGACCATAATATCTTGATCAAGTTCGATAGTCATGGAAATCGCTTTAGTCATTTAGGAGTTACGGCCCTTTTTTATCACTATATTACTGCTAACAACACCGTCTGTTATTTTGTTTTCTACCAGTTTGTTTTTAACGTTACAACAAGTACCGTTAGATTGTTTTTCTACCATATAAACCTTATAACAACGACGGCAGTTTGTTTACTTTAATATAAATCTATTAAACAAAGACCATTATTATCTACAATATTTACCTTACAAACCATATAGCAGTTTTTGAGAGGGCATCAACTCAATTAACTTATACATAATCTGTCTTATTATTAAAATGCTTCGATATATATATAATATAAAGTGGACCAGTATATATATACTTCGTACTTCGGCAGATAATTGGCATTCAAGTAAAATGACATTCGTCTTCAAGAGTGTTACAAAATAGACATTTTATTTTGTTATAAGGTGTTAACGTTAGCTTATGCCATCTACCGATTTCGATGACATTTGACTTGAGATTCTTTACCGAGACAATGCCTACTTATATATATTTTTTAAAACTACATAAATATGGTTGTAATTCAAATAACGGTACATGCATATACGTTCTGGCTCCACTAGACTTTATGAGCTCAGACTGCCAGATATGTATAAAATTATCAGTAGCTCTTGCAATCGTAACAACTCGGCCATCTCCGGCAAGCTTCGAGATAAACCTCGTAAATAGTAGTAGGATATACGAAAGTGCGATGCGGCTACCGGCGATTAACATCCTTTTCAATCCGCGTAAAGAAGGCCCATTGTAACAACAAGGAAATGGATTGTGTTAAATTAAATGTTCTTGTTTAAGAGAAAATATTTATTGTAACCTCAAACAATGTTCGTTTTATGAATATTTAGATGTTTCCTTAAATACATGAAGCACTCTGTTTCCTCTAGAAAAATCATGAGCACACAGAAAATGTACTTGCCAGTAATTGAAATGATCATACGGTTCATGGCATGCATGAATCATTACATCGGATCAAATGCATGCATGGCCTAAATGTCAGCATTTTCTCAACAGCCATAGGATTACCCTATGAAATGTAAGTTTTAAGTCATACTTTGCTTGTGTTATTGTTCACACCATGCTTTGCCATTCTAACAACATTACTATTCTGTAAAATCATTGATTGCATTGTGCAGAGTTTTGTGGGTTGTGGGTTGGTGTGAGCTTGGCACCCAGTCAGCTTTACCAGCTGATAGCCATGCATGCCTTTACTTCGGCATTATTGGGTTTAGGCTGTTTTCTGTGGCCAGTGTGGGTTTGGTATGGGGCGGTGACTAGCCACCCAGTAAGCTCAATTGGTAGTACCATACAACGGTCATGTGGCTATGCACCAGTCAATTGTAACCACGCCCCCCCCCCGGGCGGGGAATAGCGGGGACTTTGACATTCAATACAGCCAACCCCGGCTAAATTCCCCGCCATGCGCGGATGATAAAATGGTAAAATCCCTGCAAAATGCCCCCACACTCCAGGAACTCTAGTGAAGGCCCATTCCCCTCTATATTTTAAGTGAAGACAAAACCGCCGCATTCACCCAGCACTGCCACCTGATAGGTAAAAACACGGCACATGTCCTCGTTTAACCCCAGTATACCCCCGGACCTTGGGTCAGGGGGGGGTACAATTGACTGGTGCACTAAGTTGACAGAACTTGTCTTCAAATAGTATTTGTTCACGGCAGGTCATGCTTCACTTTACCTCCTAGGCTTTGGAGAAACCCACTCATTAAAAATTGCTTTACACATTCTTTTTGTCTTGTCTTTCTATACATTTTATTTGTCTAAATATATTACCGGTCTCTTTAGCAATATCCTTGTGCCTCTTTGAGTACTTGGCTTGACGGTTTGGTTTTTAATACATTGTTTTGAATGTTTTATTTGCACACAACAATGATGATGATGATGACACTATGCTATGCCAAAGCCTCAATACATTTTCTTCAAACAAAAAAGGACATTCAGAATAACTTTTATTACATTATTTGAGAAAATAAACTCATACAATCAACAAAATCAACATGCATCTGTAAAATCACAAGTCATGTTATGTGTTTGTTAAATTCAACTTAAAAAAGAAAATAAATATTGGTTGCGGTAAGCAATGCTCATCACTTCTAATAAACATTCCAACAGACTGAAAAACAAATCAACACAAATGGAAAAACTGTTTGCAATTCAGCTAGTATCTTATTTTATGCCTAATCAGATTGCTATGCAAGCTGAAAGCTTACAGAAGCACTCTTTTAGTCTGTTGCCAAAGTAGAAACACGTACAGACATCCTTTGCAAGGATGTGCCCTATTAAAGGCTTTTCTAAAGTCTTAAAAATTTAACTGAACAAAATAGTTCTCCTTTATTTGGTCTGCCAATGCCATCTGTTTCTGTTTTTGTAGTTACCTTCCCTCCTTAATATAGGAAAACCACTTTAAGCGTAGATAAATCCTTTACCATATAACCCTTTTAAAATATGTGTCTGGGTGTATCTAATATTCACAGGCCAACAGATGACTTTTATCTGCAACTTCACATCAGTATTGAGTCATCAAATATTTGAGATGACAAGATGTTTCACTGAACGCTTTGTTTCCATCTTGCACTCATTTCCCCAAGGTAGGCGTTGCAGTTGTGTTAGATGATTTCCATGCATTGCAGGTCAATCCTCATACAATGGCATTTTTGATTTCATTCGGATTCCAGTGCCTGAAATAGAAAACATAAAATACAACAGAAATAATAGGAATTATATTTTCAGATCAATTATTTTAAAAGCATGTACAACAACAGAAAAGTATTCACAAAATATTAAGTGCAACACCAATTCAAAGCTGCATCCTCACAGTTTTACTGTTCTGCCAACTTTTTATTTTTGTCTTTTAACGGGCCAATTGGCAATTATTGTGCAAATGTATGGAAACCAGTGATATAAGACTGCTGAAATAATATCAGATCACAGTCTTTTATATTCAAGATTGAAAATTTGGTATAAATGCCTTCTACTTAGTCATATAAGGTCACACATAATAGAACAGATTTCAATTGTTTGGAAAATAATTTGTTGCTATTGCTTTAAGCCATATATTTGTGTAAATTTAATTTTATTACTCCTTTGATATCAATTGAGGGCTTTTGAAGAATGACCAAGAAGAACTGTCAATCTGTGAGAGAGCAGCTTTTAGCTCTGGACTACAGGTAAATTTAAGAATATGAAATGAAATTGTTATTATGTTTAAATTCCACTACAATGTTGATATTTTAATAATAATACTATCAATCCTTGTTGATTAATCGTACAAACATGCAGGTACATTTGGGCTTAAACCAATAGGATACTAGATTGGTAATTTCGAAAATAGTACAACCATTACCTCATTCGCCTTTTTTCATTAGATCAAGCCAGGAATTCAGAGTCGGCTGCACCACTGGTACCATACTGCTCTCTGAAAATGACAATAAGATTAAAATTTAAATGTCTGCATTTCATTGGCACAGTAAAAATGTAAGCATTTTTCAATGTTTCTGCATCACCACCACAGGTGGATATCATGGAATTTAACCATGAAGTTGAAACTGAGACCAATAATATTAATCTTACTCCCAGCTTGAAAGAAATGTGTGCTGGTTTATGCGTTCAAACTAATTTGGCTAAACCACTTGAATGAATATCTAATTTATTTAGAGAGCTATATTAGTGAACAGGCATCAATTGTGCCATTACATTAGGCTGTTCGATACCAACACTCACGGACATATAAACCATACATCCTTGGTTAAAAGAATGTAAATTTTAATTATAAAAAAAAATCAAGTTAATGAAATGAATATCTGTCAAATGGAAGAAGACTTTACCCCACCCACTAAGAATTAATGACATTTCCATTTAGTTTCTCATTAGGGCCCTTTTAAAAACATTTTCATATTTTAATAAAATACAATAAGTATAAAAATATCACTCACACACAAATAAGTGGTAAAAGTTACGCTCCTCATTCTGTCTTTGGTCTAACATATCTCTTGATTGTTTGAACATCTTCTTGGTCGGCCATGATGGACTATTTTCTTACGACCCGTATTATATCCGAGGCCACATCTTGATATTAGTCGAGGAGTTTCGATTGTAGCTCTTGCTTTAAACATTCATTGGAACAAATTCATTTTACCAACACCTTAACTTAGCCATGCAAAAAATAAAAAAATAAAAATACCTGTTGCAAATTGAGCATACAAAGTTTATCAAACGTAAGTTTAACATATTCAAATTTTCAACCAATTTGACATTAACTGACCTTTTGCATAATAATGAAGTTCACCATCGACAATATTAGTTTGGATCTGTAATCTAACGCCTAACAATTCTTATAAAAACGTAAGTGTATTCTTTTAATTTGATGTATATTTCTGAGACCCCATATTTCCGACCTGTAACATAGGACTGGATAAATTGGTTCATTGGAAAATCCAATCTATGCTTAACTGAAATAAAGTTTTCTTCTATGCTATAATCATTACAGCAACTACCGTTAGTTTGTTTCCAACCATACAAACCTTACCAGAAGCATGTGCTGATGTTCTACCATATAAACCTCACACCAACGTTCAACAAAAAACCTTACAAAAGCGACCGTTAGATCGTTTTCTAAAAAATAAACATGTTAAGAACAACCGTTACATTGTTTATTTTCCATATAAACCTTACGAATATTACAACAACAACGACCGTTAGAGTTTTTACCATAAAAACCCAACAATATTTATCCACAATATAAACCTTACAATAAAGACCACTAGTTGGCTTTCCACAGTTTCAACCTTACAACGACGACCGTTAGTCTGTGTTTTACTATTCAAAATTTTACAACAACGACTGTTAGTTTGTTTTCTATAATATAAAGTTTATATAATAGAAACCAAACAAACGGTAGTTGTTGTAAAGATTGTACTGTAAAACAGAAACTTACAGAGGTTGTTGTAAGGTTTATATTACGTCTGTAAGTTTGTGTTTACAGTACAAACCTTACAACAACGTCCGTTAGTTTGTGTGTTTTACAGTTCAAACTTTACAACAACGACCGTTCGGTTGTTTTCTATAATATAAACCTTACAACAACTTCTGTAAGTTTGTATTTAGAGTAAAAACTTTACAACAACATTCGTTAGTTTGTGGTTTACAGTACAAACTTTACAATAACGACCATTCGGTTGTTTTCTATAATATAAACCTTACAACAATGACCAATGGTTTGGTTGTACAGTACAAACTTTACATCAACGACCGTTGGTTAGTGTTTTACAGGTCAAACCTTAAGACAACGACCGTTAGTTAGTGTTTTACAGTACAAACCTTACAACAACGACCGTATGTTAGTGTTTTACAGTACACACCTTACAACAACGACCGCAAGTTAGTGTTTTACAGTACAAACCTCACAACATCGACCGTATGTTAGTGTTTTACAGTACAAACTTTACAACATCGACCGTAAGTTAGTGTTTTACAGTACAAACCTTACAACAACGACAGTATGTTAGTGTTTTACAGTACACACCTTACAACAACGACCGCAAGTTAGTATTTTACAGTACAAACCTCACAACATCGACCGTAAGTTAGTGTTTTACAGTACAAAGTTTGCAACAACCACCGTAAGATAGTGTGTTACAGTACAAACCTTACATCAACGACCGTTGGTTTGTGTTCAACAATATAAACCTGACAACAATATAAATCGATTGTTTTCTACCATTTAAATCTTACAAGACCAACAATTAGTTTGTCTTCAACAATATACAGCCGTGTCGCGAAAAGCAAACTGAAATCAACAAGCCCCAGAATTTCTAAAACTATACATGTGTTGTTGTTTTTCTAAGGAAAATTTCTGAAATTTAAATCATTTGTTCTTTAAAAAAACTATCGATGATACCATAAAGAAATGAACACTTGCCGGAATGGCCAGAATACTACGTGATTGGTTGAAGACATCAGATAAAATCTTGATTTAATGATGACGTGTTCCACCAGACAATGAAGCATATAATGGCGTTATGTCAGTTAAGAAGATAACACTGCAATTCTGTATGACCTTATAAGCGCTTCGATGTGCGGTTTTATTGGCTGGAACTGTATTCTTAAATCTATTGCAAGTTTGTTTATTGCATTAATATCGTGTGGTTGAATGGGAAAGACGACAGCAATGTAGAATCATCCTCAATGCAACCATTCATACGTTGGTTCATACATCATAAGTTTATATCGGTAACCGTCGCCTTGGCAAAGTTACTTAAGCCATACTATTAGAGCAATAAACAAGACGACTGCCTTTAAAAAAAATTAAGGGGTCATTTTTCTTAACGTTTGTTTTAATGATTACTTATTGGCAATAAGCAGCAGGCACTCCTCTCCCCATTGTTACATATATGTTGGAATCTAAAAGACGTGCAAATATTTGCCGTCAAATGGTTTTGCAGAACTTTGTTTCCATTCGTTTACATTTCATTTACTTACATAAGGTGGATAAATAGATATATAAAAGTAAACGTATATATACTTTGAAAATATAACACACTCTGAAATTGGACTTCAAGTGAACATGAAGGTATGCTTTTTTCATCCTATTTAATATATGTATATCATATAAAAAAATATTTGTTGCTTGTAGCTGTATTTCTCCTAAATTGGAAAATTGACCGCACTTGATTAATTGTTTCCATTTAATTAAATTGATAAAAATTTCTGAACAGACAGCTGAAAAAAATGCCCCAACTATTAATTTTCTACTGTTACATTACAATCTCAATCTCAGACTTAACTCATTTTACCAGATAAAAGCTTAGTATGATTCAAAATCCTGCATGTTTTTTTATACTTTTTTATTTATTTATTTTAATGGAATGTGTTAATAACAATGTCAATTTTTCAAAGAAAAATAACTCTACGGCAAAAGAAATACTCGAGTTATTGTTAGAAAATAATGGAAAGTACCCAAACACTATTTTGACTGTAGAATATTTTGTTCCATAGAAATCTTAACGAAAGGTTTTAATCAGCATATTCTATGATATAATGGGCTATTAAAACGTGTAAAAATCTATGATTTTAAATAACGTTTGATGATATCTGGACAAATAAGTTGAGATTGAGATTTGACTTAATTATTTTCGTGATATCGGGGCCTTTTGTACTAAATGAACTGGTCATGGCATGATAATGGCATTGTTATGTTATACATTTCAGGCCGAAAAGAAAACGTGCTGTGCGATGATTTTTATCTTCTCTTTTGCCTTGTCCACACTCAAGGCTGATTCCTCACCTCTTGACAGAGACAGTTCAGTCACAACAACTGAGAGCATCTTCAAAGACTTCTTTAGCCACATCTTGCACCGCCTCGAAACGACCACATTCTTACTGAACAGCAATGATCCTACATGGAAAGGCAAAGTCGGATTCAAGACCGAAGTTCAATCATCACAGGACACCAATGATCCCACGCAGAAAGGAGAACTCGGTTTCAATGCCGATGGGACCCCGTCTTTGCAATCCTTACAGGATGCCTTTGGTCCTACACAGAGCAGCGAAGTCGGATTTACGGCCGATGGACATCTACATGCCAAGCATAAAAGTGTTGAACAAATGATTCAAGACATGAACCGATTTTTTAAATCTAATTCAAATATGCAGCAATATATAAAACAGGTTAAAGAAGAAAGAAGACAACTTAAGCCGATTGACGACCATCAAAAGAGGGAAGATATTTTAAAACGAACTAAAAGAAATTGTAAATGTGAAGATTTAAATCTATTTATAAAGCTGCGAAATATGAAAGGTAGCCTAAAACACGACGCCCCATTGAGCAGAAGATATATGGTTTACAAAGAGAACGAGGGAATGCAACAAGAGTTGTATGCGGTTAAAAACTTGCTCGAATGTTTACCAAGTGCTGGCATGGACCAAATCCATTCACGCCTTTTTCAAGACCAATTGAATGACCACGACATTCCAAGCCTACCAAGTTTGAGTGAATTTAACAATGTGATCAACCATAAATCTTTTTTTGCTACCAGACAGAACAAGAACGGGATAAGAAAACGTGGAGACGAATTTGAAGGGTCGCCGGAGAACGTTTTACAATTAAGTGGTTCCAATTCATTAGTGGGTGACAACTACATTGCTCATATGTTTGGTTAAAATAACGACAGTTTGAAAGCTTGGAAGAAATCAAATGAATATTAATATTAAAAATACAAAAAAAATAATACACTGTTTATTAACTCGTTTTGTACTCTCTTCTTGATCCAGCAAATTTAAAGAGATGCGAAGCACAAATTGATTTGTGTACTGTATGGTCTCATTTCTAAATTAAAAAAGAGATAACTCAGACTTAAACAATGTTTTGGAAGAAGTCATTGTAATTGAAATGTGTTTTAGTAATATTTTGAGTTTTAATTATTAAAAAATGAATTTCTTCAATGTTATTTGTATTAACTAAGAAAAGGATACACATCATGTCCGGTATACGCTTATAAATGTAACTTATCAAGGGCTAAGCCCGCGATATACGAGCGTTTTAAAAAAAAACAAATGCGCGTTTGCGTGTAATGAAATTTAATATCCACAATAACAAATATGTTTTCAAAACATGTACAAAAAATAAATGTGAATACGATAACAATTACTAATATAAATAAAAAATACAAAATACCCATCTGCAATACCGCGGTACACTTCGGAACAATGTCATGACGTTGACGTTATGGGCGTTACTGTTTCTCAAAATACTCTCCACTCTCTTGGACACATTTCTGATGGCGGACGACCCATTTCCGGTACACCTCTGTAAACCATGTCTCGGACAGGGACGCGAACGATGACTGGACAGCGCTGCGGAGCTCTGCCAGACATTCGAAACGTCTCCCGCGAAGATCGGCCTTCAGTCTTGGAAAAATCGCGAAGTCCATAGGGGCGAGGTCAGGTGAGTACGGCGAATGATTGAGACGCTCAAATCCTAAAAAGTCAATCGTCATCAGTGTTTCCTGTGCACGGTGGGCCGGGGCGTTATCTTGGTGAAAGATGAGATTCTCGATCTCAACATCCGGGCGCTTCTTCTGGATGGCGTGAACGAGATCACGGCGCAGAACCTGTGAACAATTTAAAATAAAATTAGGGAATTAATCATAAAAGAAACAAACATGAAACACTTTATTATTTTTGTAAATAAGCATTTATTTAAAATATAATATTTAAATCCAACTAATAAAACAATATTTTTAGACTTTTAATACTGTTTACCTTCTGATAATAACCCGCGTTGACGGTCTTGTCAGTGGGGATGGCATGTGACAGGAGTATGCCCCGGTGATCCATGAAGACGAGGAACATCACTTTTTTCGCTGACTTGATGACCTTTGCTTTCTTTGGTGGCGGTTAAGAGGGTCGTTTTCATACCATTGACTCAGCTTTTGTTTCAGGGTCATAGAAGTGTAGCCATGTTTCATCGCACGTTACGATTTTATTTACGAAATGGTTGCCTTCTCTGGCGTGACGTGCCAGAAAGCACTGTGACGTTTCCACGCGCACGTTTTTTTTTATTTTCCGACAAAAGTCGCGGCACCCGTCGTGCTGAGACTTTCCTCATTCCCAGATCGTTTGTAATTATTTTATGCATTGTGCCGTGCGATAAATCAAACATATCTGCAAGTTCGTCGATGCTTCTTCGTCTGTCGGTAGAAAGCTCGAATGCAACAGCTAGCTTCAATGAGTCACTGGTTACCGGTCTTCCTGCTCGTTTGTCATCGTTGATGTCCTCTCTCCCATTTGAAAATCTCCCGTGCCACTTGTTAACTAAACTTCGCTTACATGATTATCCTGTGTTTCCCTGGTTCATGAACTTGAGCGTGTCGGTGGGCGTCATTCCGACTCTAACGCAATGCTTAATGACAGCCCGCTTCTCAACGTTATCCATTGACGTCATTTACTTGAAGTTAATCCTAGTGTGGGTATTTTAAAAGGTCAGCGCACCGTTGTTGTTTATGGTATGACGTCAAAACTTCGTATATACATGATCGACACGTCAAAGTGACGTCAGTAAAAATCTCGCCTGAATCAAACGCTCTTTTCCCGCAAAAATGACGTACTTGATATAATATTGTTATGTTAGATACAGCGCCATTTCAAAGTGTGCCGCGTTGTTGACAGTGTATAATAATAAATCAATATAAAATATTTAAAATATGAAATAAGTTAGTAATTAATTTCCATATTTATTAAATCACATGTGAAATATGAAGTTAAAAACAATTCAAGAAAAAAAATGTACAATAAGCGACAAAAAGGGGTCGTTCACGAACTTATTGACTTCCCCCCGCAAATAGGCTTGCCGACTTTTCGTAGTTAAGTCGGCAAGCCTAATAAGATGAAGCTTTAAATTGATATTTTTTTCTGGATACTTACTTCTAATTTCTTTCCTTATCAAAAACAATCTGTCAAAAAAAAACAAACACCAAATGTAATATTTGAGTAAAAGTATTAAATTCTTTTTAAACCATTGATGTTTTTAGTTATTTATCGTCTTTAGAGAATTATAAACCCCTTGCGAGCCTTTTCACCTCCAGTGATGTTACGTATCCTTCTGGTAAATTATTTATAGAAAACAATCGACGGATTCATTTTTTCTCTTTCCAAAAATATCCTTCGAATTCCCATTTTCAGAAGAAAAAAAACAATATATATTTTTTTTATCCTTAACAAAATAGAATAAGTTCGATACCACTGTGTTAATTTTTAATGAACGTAGGACGACCGTAAATACTCACCGAGAGAGGTATCATGATTATGCTATTTTCAATAATATGCAATCCCTCACGTGACCTAACCTAGATATAACTTTGAAATAACCAAACCGACTCGAGAGTTTGTTCAATTATGAAACATTAGTGTCGACATTTAAACAGAGGAAAACTTTTGCCGAACCCAAAACTCTGAGAAATAAACCGTCAAGTATATAAATTAGCTATCCGATATCTATCATATATGGGATCTCTGCTTGGGGGTGGGGGGGGGGGGGAGTTTGCATGTGATGACCTTAATTAGTTTTAAAATCGCCTCTGTTTTTTACAATTATTTATACATGGATTGGAAATATGCGAGTTCGAATTTATTATAATGAACGATGTAATGATACATTAT
Source organism: Mya arenaria (assembly GCF_026914265.1). Lineage (NCBI taxonomy): Eukaryota > Metazoa > Mollusca > Bivalvia > Myida > Myidae > Mya > Mya arenaria. Next base: position 2,132,092 of record NC_069133.1, on the reverse strand, counting down.
AAACTAATGAAAATGTATAGGATAAGTCACGCGTCGTCATATAATAAACACTTTTATTGAAGATCAAGGAATTATGTTAGTAAGCGAGCCTTAATGCCCGCAAACTGATCGGGACCCTTGTAGTTTCACTGATAGTGCCGAAGCGGTAACCCTTATTATAGTATTCAAAGAAGCCAGTGTAAGTCTCATGCAAATAAGATTGTCTTAAATTTACAAACTGAGTCCAAATGTACCAGCTAAAGTGTGTTGTTCACTGTCCTAAACCAAGACTAAATTGTGCTGTTCACTGTACTAAACCAAGACCAAAATGAGTTGTTTGTTCACTGTCCTAAACCAAGACTAAATTGTGCTGTTCACTGTACTAAACCAAGACCAAAATGAGTTGTTTGTTCACTGTCCTAAACCAAGACTAAATTGTTCTGTTCACTGTACTAAACCAACACCAAAATGAGTTGTTTGTTCACTGTCCTAAACCAAGACTAAATTGTGCTGTTCACTGTACTAAACCAAGACCAAAATGAGTTGTTTGTTCACTGTCCTCAACCAAGACTAAATTGTGCTGTTCACTGTGAGTAGTATATATGTAAGAGGAGCAAAGTTACCCTAGGGTAACTTTTTGCTCCCTATGGTAACTATATAAGTAAGAGGAGCGAAGTTACCCTAGGGTAACTTTTTGCTCCAAAGTCTATAAGAGGAGCAATGTTACGTTTTTCAAAGAACACATATTGTGTATGGGAAACAACTCGTACATACACGGATAAGCTTTGGGAAACAACTCGTACTCACGAGGATAAGCGTAAGTACAAAAGTTGCCTCCCGATTTTCATATATGAATTAAGTCATAGTTTTTTCTTAAGAGTACACATGTAAACACGATATATCATGGTTTAGTGATTTTTTGTGTATAAATGAAACGGCGGTTTACGGTTTGGCTTCATTTGCGATCAATACATCTGGATGTTTTTACTCCCCTCATATGTGTTTCCTCGAATGTTTTTACTCCCCTCATACGTAGTTTCATATATGAATTAAGTATGGTTAGGATACCTCGGAGAATGTACATTTTCTTACTCACTGGTTAATGTGTGCTACACATCAATTAACATGACACAGTTTTAAAAGTTTATTTCACCTGCTGTGAAAAAAACGTTCCCACGGTGTAAATAATGATTTTATTATGAAATAAAATTATGAAAAAGTGACACTGGCATTTAAAATATTTGGCACTCTTTTCATACAAATAAGATTTATAGGTTAATTACATCGCTGTTTGTGAAAAAAGACGTTATTATATCTTGAAATGAGTTGTATAATGTTGTATTTAAACATTACATTACCATAAATTTGTTTATCTTCAATACAGACGAAAAATGATTTATTTAAAACCCCGTTTTTGAATGTCACTGTGGTAACCCATTTTTTAATTAAAAATAATTTATTTTGGGTTACGATATGTTTTGCATTTATGAGTTAGCATTCTGTTTAACAATCACTTCTTTAAAAAAAACTCGAGTGGAGAAAGATGTCGCGCAACACGGAGTTCAACGTTGTGATTTCACAGTTATTGAGAACGCAAGTGGATAATTCCATTTTAATTCAAAAGGTATGTTATTGTTTCACTATAATACGAGAGAGTTGAAATATGCTGTTGAAACATTATATGAACAGCCTTTAAAAACCTTATTATATTTTACTTTCTATGTTACAGGAAGTCCATCTTGATGTACAACCTTGTTTTAGAGTACACCCATATATTAAATGCTAGTTTATTGAACTAGTGTCTATTTATTTTATTCATTATTAAGTTGTTAGCTTTTATTGTAACTTTTTCAGAAAGTCGTTTTGGAGAATAAAAGCACTAAAATCCGACATAGCTGTTTTAAAACAGCAACTGAGTAGTGCTCAGCAACAACTAATTGTCGCTGAGCAAGTAAGTAGTTTTCACTGTTATTTAACGGACTTTGTGATTATAATTTGGTTTACTGAATTATTAAACAATTTCAAGTCATTTCCATTTCGCTGTAAGAGTGACATTGGATACATATTATGCCATAATCCAGTTAAATACATGCATACATTGACTTATTTTATTAATTTTAATTAAGTAACAACTTGTTTGCCATACCAACCACTTTTTTTTTTTTTTTTTTTTTTACTTTAGCGTGACGATGAGATATTTGGCAGACACCTGCTTCTACCATTAACACTCGATCTGTGTGTCGTTTTTATTTCAGTTACAATGTGTCAGTTCACAAATGACATTCTTCCAGATGAAAAACAATGTTTCGAAAGGAAAGTTTATTCAGAGTGCTATCACAAATCAGAGACGTGGAAATTAAAGATATTACAAATGACTATAAATGTCGTAGTGCTAGACAGAAGATTAAAATTAAATTGATTTTGTTTGTACTTTATCATATTTTTCTTTGCTGTTGTATGTTGGTTTTTGTAATTCTATTCATTGTGTGGGTGTTTTTGTATATGTATAAAAATTATATTATTATTGTATTATATATATATAATCAGATATTTGTATGACGTTGGTGATGGTAATGTAATCAATAAAATTATTAAAAAAACTATTGCTTTATTTAATTGAATATTTTGAGATCTAATATAAGGTGTCATGTATGGTTTAAAAATCATTCATTCGTAAGTCACCATTATGGAAAGTTTGATCAAATTAGAAGTCGACTCGACAGCGCAAGTCATAGGTTAGAGTTATTTTTTAGTAAACAGCGACATTATTAAAATATTGAATTTTTGTTTTATCGTAATATAAGATGAAACACGAAAATATATATTTTACATAATGTTTTTGTTTGAATATAAAAAAATATTAGACAACACACGTTGATACACTGATGATATTATTGGTATTGATTATTTTAGGACCCAGTAATGTGGGAAAGAGTACATTCGTCTTTCAACTGTTAAAACATGCCAATGGAGCTTTCACCAAACCAATCCAAGCCATTTACTATTGTTATGGCGTAGATCAGCCTCTTTTCGCAGAAATGAAGAAAGCTATTCCGCACATGACATTTTTTGAAGGACTGCCTTCCAAAACTGAACTGGAAACTTGGAATATGGAGTACCCCAATGAAAAAATCTTGATCCTAGACGATATGATGAGCGAATGCGCCAAAAGTAAAGATGTGGTTGACATTTATTGTAAATACGCCCACCATTTAAAGTACTTTTGTCTTCTCATTTGTCAAAATGCGTTTTGCCCTGGACGAGAGTTTCGTACAATAAGTCTAAACACGCACTATTTTTTCCTGTTTAAAAATGGTCGAGATGAAATGCAAATTCAAACCTTAGGTAGACAAATTTTTCCGGGTAATGTAAAATATTTTATGGATGCTTACAAAAAAGCTACTGCCGAAAAATACGGATACCTGCTGATTGATTTGTCGCCTCACTCCAATCCTGAATATAAACTAAGAACGAACGTTTTACCTGGTCAGTTAATGACAGTGTTTCAACCCGAAAAATAATCAGTATGGATTCATTAGTGAAAAGGGAAAAATACTATTTATTGTTGCTTTTGCATTCATCCAACAAACAAAAAAAAGGTTTTACTAAATAGCATACACTCCGCACAGCTAAGGGCTATTGTGCAAATTGTATACAACATTATGCATGGCTACATCGCATTGGGAGATATCGAGAAACTGCGATTAAGCAAAAGAAAATTTGTAATTCGCCAGTTTATTAGCAAAGGAATTGCCTTAAAAAAGAGAAAAGAATTACTATTAAAGTATCACAACTGCATTCTACCTTTTATTCGGGTCATAGAGGAGGAACTGTGAACAATATGGCTCGCGCGATGGTGCTCGTACCTAAAGTTAAATACGATCAATTGCTAAATATGACAGACAAACGTTCTGAATCTGCCATTCAACAATCTGGTGGACAAGTTGCGGAGGAAAGCCCCTCCAATGAAACATTGAAAACGGACGATAGTAAAGCAATTTCAAAAGAAAACGTATCATCAACAATTGGAAATAATAATGTTAAAGTGCCAAACGAGTCTGATGTTGTTGACGTTAGCCGACAAGAAAAACAACCGCAATTATTCGTGAACAAACCATTGGTTAAAATGCCGTTTGGGGGGCAACTGGTTATCAAAAGGAAAGCAAAACTAAACCCCAAAAAATCGACTAAACAGACCAATATCATTCAAAGTGGTGGTAACAAGAAAAAGGACGCAAAAATGCATTAATTACTTGGTATAACAAGGTAAGAGGTGTTGTGTATTAATTATATAGATGAATTAGATACATATTTAAAATGGCATTATAAAATTTAAACGGAAAAAATAGATATTGAAATTACAAAAATAACAGCATATTAAATACAATATATTCTTGTCTTTTAGGCGTGAAAACATTAAAAAAGTCCATAAAGAAAACTCATCACCATAGGCATTACTATATTCAACATAATATTTATGTAAATACCAACAATACGCCATTAAAACATTTTTGAAAGTAATTTAAATGCAAATAAAAATAAAATTTTATCGCCTTTTATATACCAAGATAATAAATTTCCATCGAAAATTCATTCTCATAATATCAACAAAAAAAGAAATTAGAAATAATAAACCAAGTAATTTAAACTTCAATAAAAAAGGGTGTAACATTAAAATATTTTTTTTTACGATTTGATATCATTTATTTATATGGTAGGATAATTGGAAATATGTACATTTTGAACCCAACAATTTGATAAATGGGATAATTTAAATGCAAATGAAAAAATGGAATTTTATTTTCTTTTATATACCAAGATATTAAAATTCCATCAAAAAATTTATTATCATAATATTAAAAAATAAATTAGAAATATAAAAACGACGTGATTTAAACTTCAATAAAAAAGGGTGTAACATTAATGTTTTTTTAAAATAAATATTTTTACGATTTGATATCATTTATTTATATGGTAGGATAATTGGAAATATGAACATTTTGAACCCAACAATTTGATAAATGGGATAATTTAAATAATCTAAATGTAAATTATATAAATCAAAAGAACAGAGTCCCATTCCAAACCTAATATATATGGTAAATTGTCGCCACCTGAGAATTCGCGGAATGTTAATATGCTATTTATGGCTTTCATCTAAATGTAAATCAAATTTATCCTCTTTTATACACCAAGTTATTAAAATTCCACCAAAAACTCATTATCATAATGTATTTAAGTAATTCAAATGAATCACAAAAAATGTGATTTATTTTCTATGGAAGAATATTTTTATAAATGGGAGGCTCTTAAAATATTTAAAAAAATATCAAGATACTGATTTTTACTGAGTCAGTCTTACAGACATGTAGCTGGTAAATAGTATTATAATGTTTTAAAAATCATATTCTGTTTTATATTGACAGGAGTTGCAGTGATAGTTTGTCAACAACAAAAAATGGATAATAAAAAACAAACTAGTGACGATGATAATTCACATCATCAGGATCAACTAGAAAATAAAGCAGAAAAAACTCTTCTGACATGTAAAATATGTGGAAACAGTTTAAAAAAATGAACACATTGAAAAAACACATAAAATGTCATTTAACCAAACAAAAGTGTGAATTGTGTGATGCTCAGTACATCCATTTAAAGGATTTGTATAAACATCGTAAACAAGTACATGATGTACAAAAACACAAGACACCAAAAGTAAAGCATTTGGACTGTCATTTGTGCGGTAAAAGGTTTGGAACAACTTATAATCTAAAAAGGCATATGACTCGTCTCCATAAAACTAATGGTAGACAATACGCCCGAACTGAATTTAGGTGTAGACATTGCAATAACCAGTTCCCGAATTATGAACAATTATATCAACATGTGGTGGAAAATCACCCATTACGACAGCAACGAGGAGGTCGAAGAGCACCAGCATCTCGTCATTTAGATGTCAATGAACTGCCTCACCATTCAAACACGAATAATAGGAATGTATCTGCTCCTCATACAGCAGCTGAGTCAAACTTAGCGAATGACATAGATGTATCCATGAACGACATGGAACACAGTGATCAAACAGACAGCAGCGAATCAAATGACGAAAATGAGCACGTTAATAATAATCAAGTGGACGAGTCAGCGTTGGGTAATAGAGTGGTCAATAGATTAGTACATCCCATTGGAAACGAAAGGTACGATCTTCTGACATTCTTTGGCAATAGAAGAGATCAAGTGAGGTCATTTTTGCATTCACGCGCTCGCCAAATGAGAGGTATAAAATGGAGTTTGTGTGTTCAAGTGGAAATGGAACGCACAGCGGATGGCGAGGTCACTTCAGCTCAACCATACTTTCGCAGCAATACTTACATTATTTTGTAAGTAGATGACTGGAATGAACACGATTTAAATGAGGCTATACAAAAAATGTTCGCAAGTTTGGAAGAGTTTATACGTAGAGGTTCTGGATGGTACGTCAAAGAGGTGTTGAAACTTGAAATCCATACAGTAGGGTACCGACCATTAAGAGGTTCCAGTTACCTTCCACTACCAAAGTCTTTAGCATATAGTAGAAGTCTGTTGAATATTGAAAATGACGATGACAAATGTTTCCTATATTGTCTGCTTGCTTCCATGCATCCTATAACCAACCATTCAACCGGAAAAGGTAGAGCACTACCTTCCTTACGAACATGACATTAACATGTCGGAGATCAGCTACCCAGTCAAGTTAGCCGACATACGAAAAGTGGAACGCAGAAACGAACATGTCTCGATCAACGTATTTACGTATGAGAACGAAACCGTCGTGCCTTTACGAATCACAGAGCACACCCGACGTCTACATCATGTTAATTTATTGTGGTTAACCCAGGGAGACATTTCTCATTACTATTTGATAACGGACTTGAATCGGTTTTTGTCTCGTACGAAGACCAACAACAATCGAACCCATTTCTGTCCATACTGTTTGCATGGATTTGTAAAAGCAAATTCGCTTCAGGAACATCAACAGCTGTGTGCACGAAACGGTGCACAAAGGGTGAACCTTCCAACTCCGGGAGATAATGATATATTGAAATTCAAGGACTATGAAAAGACCCTTAAGGTTCCCTTTGTCATATATGCCGATTTTGAAACCATCAATAAGAAGCTTCCCACCTGCGCCTCAAATCCGACACATTCTTCTACTACACAAAACACAAAATTAGAAGTGTGTAGCTTTGGTTATAAAGTCGTATGCGAAGACAATCGGTATACCAACCCGACTGTGGTGTACACGGGGGAGGACGCAGGATCAAAGATGATTGAATGCCTTCTAAAAGAAGAAAAGCAAATACTGGAAATACTTTCGCACATACAGCCGATGGATATCAGCAAAGAAGAACGTGAAGACATCATTAGCAAGGCTACCTATTGCTGTATTTGCAAAAAAGCATTTACCTTACACGACAGGATGTACAATCGAATAGTTTTGCACCACAACCATTTGACATCAAAATTGATTGGACCAGCCTGCAATGATCCTTGTAACTTGAATTGCCGCCAGGTGAAGTTTATTCCGGTCATGTTTCAAAAATTTTGATGCCCATATTTTATGTCAAAATATTGGCAAATTCAAATCGTATAGACTAGGCTGTATCGCGCAGACTACAGAGAAATATGTCAGTTTTTCTCTTTCACATTTAAGGTTCATAGATAGTTTCCAATTTTTACCGACATCATTGGAAATATTGGTAGACAATTTAGCCCAAGATGGTCTGGAGGCGTTTCCTCATTTGCTGTCAGAAACGAAAGATCAATCGGAAGCTCAACTCCTTCTTCGAAAAGGTGTCTATCCTTATGAATACATGGACTGCATGAGTAAATTCGATGAGGTTGAATTGCCTGCAAAAGAAGCGTTTTATTCGACGATAAAAAAAGAACATATATCTGAAGAGGATTATCAGCACGCGAAGACCGTGTTTGAAAAATTTAACATGACATCATTACGGGAGTATCACGAAATGTATTTAAGAATGGACTGTGTTTTATTGTGTCAGGTCTTTGAGTCATTTAGAACATTGTGTTTAAAGCAGTATGACCTTGACGCGTGTCAGTTTTTCACTTCACCTGGGCTCTCTTGGTCTGCATGCTTGAAACTCAGTCAAGCCGGCATTCGCGGAGGCATATCTCAAATAGCTCATCGTCACGCGAAAGCCAACAATCCCTACCTACCAGATTATGACGCTTCACTGCCTACGATCTATTTACAATACCTGGATGCAAACAACCTTTACGGCTGGGCAATGAACCAACCCCGTCCGGTAGGACAATTTAAGTTTATGTCAGACAGTGAAATCCAATCATTGGACATCAAGACCATTCCAGAAGCTGGAGACACGGGTTACATATTAGAAGTGTCCTTGGAGTATCCAGAAGAATTACATGACATTCACAACTGTTTTCCTTTAGCGCCAGAAAAACGAACGATTTCCAATGAAGAACTCTCTCTATATGCTCAACATCTTCTTAAAACACTATACGGATTAACGGAAGAAGATCCATTGCCCACAAGAGGAAAAGTGGAAAAATTATTAACCACATTGGAAAACAAAAATCATTATGTGCTTCACTACAGAAACTTGCAGTTGTATCTCAGTTTAGGCATGAAACTGAAAGACATTCATAGAGTACTCAAGTTCAAACAAAAGGCGTGGATGAAAGAGTACATTGATCATAACACAGTTATGCGACAAAAGGCTACGTCAACATTCCAGAAAAACTTCTACAAGTTAATGAACGTCTCCGTGTTTGGAAAGGTGCGTTGTAATAATATTTTTTCTAAACATATTTCATGAACAGTTTAATAGTTGCATAAAAAATTAAGTAGTTACTAGTTACTAAAATGTTTTATTCTGAATAATGTTTGTTGTTTCTATTGTTTTAACCTTTTTTCTCTTTAAAGACTATGGAAAACGTTAGACGCTACAAAACAATCGAGATCATTCACAACAAAAAACGATTGGACAAGGTGACAGCCAAACCCACGTATAAGGACACAACCATCTTGAACGAGGACCTTGTGGCAGTGGAGCTGTACAAGTCGAAGGTCAACTTGGTGAAGCCAATATTTTGTGGAATGAGCATTTTAGGTACAAATGTTACTTTTTACTCTTATATGTTATTGTAATAAAATATACAAAAATAATAAAATAAAACAAAAACAACGTATTTTATTAGTATATGTATATATGACCTTACCCTTGTTTTTTTTAATTTTCAGATTTGAGTAAATGTCTCATGTACGACTTCTGGTACAATCATATCAAACGAAAGTACCCCACGAGTACTCTTCTCATGTCAGATACCGAAAGTATTCTGGCATGTTACCAAACTGAAGACATTTACAAAGATATGAAATCTTCAATGTGTCATTTTGACACGTCGGACTATCCCAAGGATCATTTTCTATGGAGCGATAAAACAAGAAAGTGTTGGGAAAAATGAAAGACGAAACAAACGGACAACCGATTGCAGAATTTGTAGGACTTCGATCCAAAATGTACAGTTTTATGTGTAAAGATAAGGAAGAAAAACGAGCCAAGGGTGTGGCTAAAGTATCTGTGAAAAAGGAGTTAAAACATGAACATTATAAAAACACACTGTTTAATGAAACCAGCATGATCTCCTCTATGACTGCCCTAAGAAGTCATAAGCATGAACTTTATGGGGAAACCATTCATAAGCGAGCGCTCTCGGCATTTGATGACAAGCGTTATCTTATTGATAGTGTAAACAGCTATGCCTATGGACATTACAAAATCACCGAACAAAACAGAAACCAAAACGCCAATCAATACCAAGAGAAACTACCATTTTCTATCGTGCCAACCCGTCAATGTATGAAGCATCACCATGAAGAAGCTATGGAGATAGATGGTTTTAAAATCACTCCATGCTCATAAAAATTGGACATGTGCGCAAAGATATGCGTGGACACATTGTTTTTCATTGTTTATATCATTAAATCACAAGCACAATTATTTCTTTATATTTAATAAATATAATATACATATGTATTGTTTATTTACAGTTTACAAACGCAAGTTTGGTTTTTATTCTTCCCCGTATTAAACAGACATAATGGATAGGCATTGAGTACAGTTTGATACACAAACTCATCATTAGAATTCACATTTACATGATCAAACATGTTTAAAAAGTCTTGATAAGAATGTCCAAGAAGCCGCTGTCGCAAAAACAAAACGCAGTAGAGTCCGCACACGTTGGAACGATCACTTTGTAATTGCTGAGTATTTATCTGCACGTGATAAGCGTGAGTGTCTAACCAAGACTGAAAATAAGAGCTATTTTGACTTGGCACTCTTCCGTAGGTATCAAAAAAATCCACATTTCCGAAGCCGTCACTATAAAATCCACACCAATGTTGACCGTGCTTGTAATGAGGGTGGGTGTTGGATATAAACCCAAAACTGGTGTTTGGCAAACTCTGTGGTAGTTTGTCAGCGGCAAATACACCAATCACGCGGTGTTTTAACACAGGGTCACAGTCAGTCATACATGTTAGCTGGGAGGTGTCCATTATGACAGTATAATATCACGCTCCTTGTTCATATCGAAATATCCTGGACCTTGACTGTAAACGATACAGCTCATGGGCTTTGTCAAGGGATCCTTGAACACGACATCTAATCGTACGTTCCCAGTTTTAGCCAGAGACAAATACTCGCCGTGGTGTGAAAAATCTGGTTCAAGTTCAAAAACAAACAATGTAGAACCGCTGATATAGTGAGCTCTGTCTAAATGACTGCCTTCATCCTGTCTCCATTTTCCTGCAGACATCAGTAAGTCGGTGTAAGGGCGTATGGTCGAGGTACCACCAGTAGAGGAGAAGTCCACCTTAAGCGGGTTGCTTCCAACAGCGAGACCGTCACAATACACCGCGATTTGCCGAATGCTGCAATTCTCAAAGTTAAAGGGATTGGTTTTAATATCTCCACTCACAGCTTTACTCTTGACAAAACCCAAAATCAATTTGTTGGGACGTCTACCCTGATACATGTTATCCCAACTGAAAGTGGTGGAGCCCGTTGCAATACTGACAGACTTGACCTCCGTTTTATTGTACGGGTACAGAGCATTCTGTTTTTCCAAAATCTTGGAATGACCATATATAACAGCCGGGTTCACACGAATTTTTCGTGTAAGAATGTAAATGTCCTCAATGACCAAACGATAAGGCACGGCATCTCCAGCCATTAAACAGAAATCGATGGAACTCCTGTACAGCTTGACTTTTACGTCCACTTCATTCAGCAAATACCTGTCCATATCGAACAAATCGTGGAAAATGGGCCCCTGCATATCGACGGACTTGCTATCAGCCACCAGTTTATTCCTCACATAGAGTCCATCGTTAGTACCGTTAGGATCGGTGACGTCTGTAAAGCAAATGATTATTTTGTTTTAAAAATAGCGTTAACAAAACTTAAACAAAACATTATAACAATACAACTATAAAATACATGATCAATTCAATACAATATCTCAAAGTAATAATACCTGGAGCATCGGCATCATCCATCTGGAACAGCTGTGTTGTCAGCTGATTGTTAGCGTCTGGTCCATATTTCAGGATTGTAGGAATGTAGGCTCTGTACGGATTGTAGTTACACGTGATGGTGGCTTTGTTTTCAAGGGTGACTTCCACAGTGGAAAACAACGCTTGTAGAAACAGATTTGTGGGGCCGACCTTATTGGCCGACTTATCCCCGATGGCGGTACCATCCGCTTTGGTGATTTTCGCCTTCACGAACAGACGCGAATTTTTCAAATCCAAATAATCCATGGAATTCTGACCACTAATTCTGAACTCAAAGGGACCGTCGCTAGAAGTCTGCGACATTGGCCGAATTTCCTCATCGTAGATGTTTGGTCACACTTGTCTGTGTGCTGGGAAGATCGAACAAAGCCAGTTCGGAAACGAGTCCTTCTTTAAAAAAAATTCTTCATTAAACACAGACATTTTCTATTTTATTTCAAATATGTCCTTTTGTCTTTTGTCTGAATAATGACTCTTTTTCGAGTTCTTCTTTTTTTGAACGCTATTTGTTTTACCACTTAAACGTCGTCGCTTTGTTGGTGAATGACCTCTCGAGGAGCTTCGCTTGCGTTTGATCCCTCGACGTCGACTTCTTGAGGATGACTGAAGCATGTCAACAACACTACTCGGGTTTATATCCTGTCTTTCAAGCTCAGACTTGGCTTGCGCTGTCGTCTGCTCCGCCGGTAGGACCGCTTTTATAGGGTAGGTGTTATCGTCGATCGGTTTTGAGTGATTCACTGGTATCACTGATAAACGCCGTCCACCTCCAGATTGGTTGAGAGATGCATTTCCACTACTAACGCGATCAAAGAAATCCACCCACTTTTGAGGATTGGGAACGTATAATGTCATTTCTTTACTTCTTCACAAAAAAGGATATTGTTTAAAATGAAGTGTGAGGTATACAGGTTCCTTCAACTCTGTGGCTAAAGTGTCACTGCTAGATTTTATATAAATAAGAAATTCTCTGGCTTCCGTCTTTTTCACTGGTACATAGTAGGGAGTATTCAAAATGTAATCCCAGCCTCGTTCATTATTTTTCTCAAGCCGTCGTAACAGCGGTTGTTCTGCTCCATGCACAATGCTTTCTTTACTTAAATCGGTGTAAATGTATAAAACGTCATCTGCCGATTTCAATTTTGAGTTTTCAGATTCATAAAACTCCGTAAGCGCGACTCTCCAGGTTCCATTCAAACTCAGTGGTGAATTCAAATGCACTTTAAAGCGATACACTTGGTTATCCGAGAAATAAGCTTTACTTTCATCGCTTCTTATGAACACATACCGTTCCATGATAATTAGGTTACCGTTGCGGATATGTCTTTGATATCATCAGCATCCACCCAACTGTTAAATGTTTTAGGAAATCCTTGCCACTCCACTAAGTACTGCAGTTTGTTATTTCTTTTTCGTTTTTTCAAAGTCCGCTCAATAAACCATAAACTGTTTTCATCTTTGTTAACTTTTTGCAGTTCTGAGGTATAAAAAATCCTTGAATAGCGTCACCTTTAAGATCTTGCAGTTTGTACATAGGTATCCCTTGTTTCAAAAGTTGATCAGCGACTTTAAACACTTCAGTGGTAAACTGTTCCTGGTAGGCGCGTTGAAACGGCTTTTTGGTAAAACTGATTCTCACTAAATCGCCTCTTCTAAATAAAATCATGGGTTTTCCCGGCTGTCGATTTGGCTATTTCTTCAGGTACATTTGCGCCCACACGTCCGCCTCATTGCCTTTCGTCACATCAATAGGAGACAAACCCTTTAGACCTCTATGAGGTGTTGCATTATAGCTAGCCACGACATTTTGCAATTCATCAATGTATCGGTAGGTTCTTTTATGTCTCATCATTCTGTACAATTTCTCTTTCAATGTCCGCTGAACTCGTTCCACAAAATTACTTTTAGGCGGATTATTGGTGGTAAAAAAGTACACGTTACTGTCTTTCATGTATTTTTTAAACCAACGATTGTTAAACTCTGACCCCCTGTCACATCTCACCTTCTGTATTTTGATTGGTGCTATGTCATCCATAATGTCTTTCATCGCGTCTAACACTTCCTTAGCCGTTTTGGTTTTCAATGGTCGTACCCAAAGTTTTCTTGACAAAATATCAATAGCACATAGCAAAAATCGAACTCCATCATTCTCATCTGCTAGGTTTGCCATTGACAAAAGATCTACATCCAGTTGTTCACCGATGCTAGTCACCCTCACATTGGCTGTCTTAAATTTGTGTCTTCTAGGTTTTTGAAGCGAGTAGGCATCTTGGTTTCCTAACCATTGTTTAACGTAAGACAATGTAAATTCTCGAGGGTACTTTTTGGCAATCACACGAAACAATTTTTGCGGACCAGCATAGGCAGCTGGGTTATTTTCATTAAAGTAAAATTTTGCTAAAATATAATTTTTTTGGTCAGTATCCATCATCATAAGTCCAGCTCGATCGCAAATGAAGCCAAACCGTAAACCGCCGTTTCATTTATACACAAAAAATCACTAAACCATGATATATCGTGTTTACATTTGTACTCTTAAGAAAAAACTATGACTTAATTCATATATGAAAATCGGGAGGCAACTTTTGTACTTACGCTTATCCTCGTGAGTACGAGTTGTTTCCCAAAGCTTATCCTCGTATGTACGAGTTGTTTCCCATACACAATATGTGTTCTTTGAAAAACGTAACATTGCTCCTCTTATAGACTTTGGAGCAAAAAGTTACCCTATGGTAACTTCGCTCCTCTTACTTATATAGTTACCATAGGGAGCAAAAAGTTACCCTAGGGTAACTTTGCTCCTCTTACTAATACAATTACAATAGGGTAACCTTGCTCCTCTTACTTATATACTACTACTGTGCTAAACCAAGACCAAAATGAGTTGTTCACTGTACTATACCTAGAATAGCATGTGTTGTTCAGTCCTAAACCAAGGTCAAAGTGAGTTGTTCACTGTCCTAAACTAAGGTCAGACGGTGTTGTTCACTGCCCTAAACATAGGCTGAAGTGTGTTGTTCACGGTCCTCAACTAAGGCCAAAGTGAGTTGTTCACTGTCCTAAACCAAGGCCAGTGTGCTGTTCACTGTCCTGAACCAAGGGTAAAGTGTGTTCTTCACTGTAATAAACCTAAAATAGCATGTGTTGTACAATGTCCGAAACCTAGCCCAAAGTGTGTTGCCCACTGTCCTTAACCTAAGCCAAAGTGTTTTTCACAGTCCTAATCCTTGGCCAAAGTGTGTTGTTCACTATCCTCAACCTAGGCGGAAGTGTGTTGTTCACTATCCTAAACCTAGACCAAAATGAGTTGTTTACTGTCCTAACCTAAGGTCAAAGTGTTTTGTTCACTGTCCTAAACCTAGGCCAAACTGTGTTGTTCATTGTACTATACCTAAAATAGCATGTGTTGTTCAGTCCTAAACCAAGGTCAAAGTGTTTTGTTCACTGTCCTAAACCTAGGCCAGATTGTGTTATCCACTGTCTTACACTTATAATTAGGTGGGTTTGTTCACTGTAGTAAAGCAGGCTAAAATGTGTGGTTCACTGTCCTAGACCAATGCTAAGGTGTGTAGTTCACTGTCCTTGATCAAAGTGTGGAAATACCAGTCCTAAACCTAGGCTAATGTGTGTTGATCACCGTAATAGATGTAGGCTTAAGTGTGATGTTTACTATCCTTAACCTAGGCTAATTAAGTGTGTTGATCACAGTCCTAAACAAAGGCTAAAGTGTGTTGACCACAGTCATAAACCAAGGCTAAAGAGTGTTCAATGTTGAGTGTGGTTCCCTGTCCTAAACCAAGGCTCAAGAGTGTGGTTCCCTGTCCTAAAACAAGACTCAAGAGTGTGGTTTGCTGTCCTTAATGAAGGCTCAAGAGTGTGGTTCACTGTCCTTAACCAAGGCTCAAGAGTGTGGTTCACTGTCCGAAACCAAGACTCAAGGGTGTGGTTCACTGTCCTTAAACAAGGCTCAAGAGTGTGGTTCACTGTCCATAACCAAGGCTCAAGAGTTAGGTTCACTGTCCTTAACCAAGGCTCAAGAGTGTGGTTCAGTCCTAAACCAAGGCTCAATAGTGTGGTTCACTGTCTTAAACCAAGGCTCAAGAGTGTAATTCACTGTCCTAAACCAAGGCTCAACAGTGTGGTTCACTGTCCTAAACCAAGGCTCAACAGTGTGGTTCACTGTCCTTAACCAAGGCTCAACAGTGTGGTTCACTGTCTTAAACCAAGGCTCAAGAGTGTGGTTCAGTGTCCTAAACCAAGGCTCAAGAGTGTGGTTCAGTGTCCTAAACCAAGGCTCAAGAGTGTGGTTCACTGTCCTAAACCAAGGCTCAACAGTGTGGTTCAGTGTCCTAAACCAAGGCTCAACAGTGTGGTTCACTGTCCTAAACCAAGGCTCAAGAGTGTGGTTCACTGTCCTTAACCAAGGCTCAAGAGTGTGGTTCACTGTCCTAAACCAAGGCTCAACAGTGTGGTTCACTGTCCTAAACCAAGGCTCAAGAGTGTGGTTCACTGTCCTAAACCAAGGCTCAAGAGTGTGGTTCACTGTCCTTAACCAAGGCTCAACAGTGTGGTTCACTGTCCGAAACCAAGGCTCAACAGTGTGGTTCACTGTCCTTAACCAAGGCTCAAGAGTGTGGTTCACTGTCCTTAACCAAGGCTCAACAGTGTGGTTCACTGTCCGAAACCAAGGCTCAACCGTGTGGTTCACTGTCCGAAACCAAGGCTCAACAGTGTGGTTCACTGTCCTAAACCAAGGCTCAACAGTGTGGTTCACTGTCCTAAACCAAGGCTCAAGAGTGTGGTTCACTGTCCTAAACCAAGGCTCAAGAGTGTGGTTCACTGTCCGAAACCAAGGCTCAACAGTGTGGTTCACTGTCCGAAACCAAGGCTCAACAGTGTGGTTCACTGTCCGAAACCAAGGCTCAACAGTGTGGTTCACTGTCCGAAATGAAATCTGTCTGGCAAAGCTAAAATTGGTCCAGACCGTCAATTTGTCGCTTTTTAGCCGCCTTGGTCCAAGTGTGTTGTTCACTGTCCTTAACCTAGGCTAAAGACGCAGACAAAAAAATCCGTGAAAAATCTGAGAAAAAACGTTTAAACCTATGTTTTGGGTTAAAGGACCCATAGAAAATATGTCAAAAACGTCTGTCAATTTCGGCCACCATGTTTGTTGACAGTGACAGTCATCGAAATTAGACTTTTGGATGAACAAG
Source organism: Mya arenaria (assembly GCF_026914265.1). Classification (NCBI taxonomy): domain Eukaryota; kingdom Metazoa; phylum Mollusca; class Bivalvia; order Myida; family Myidae; genus Mya; species Mya arenaria. The sequence goes on along the minus strand of NC_069133.1, from coordinate 2,115,292 downwards.
CCTGAATTCTTATACAATTGCTTGGCATCAAATTTTTGAACAAGCCCTGCTATATAAAATGCAGAATATGAGCAAGCCCAGAAGACATTTTACAAGTAAAAGGCTTGCGGGCTGGTGCTAATTTCGACCACTGCAGTGACGATTTTTTTTTCTTCGTGAAAATGGCGATGGTTATCAATGATAATGCAAAATGTGTTTCATTTTAATTCGTTTTATGTTAGGAAAGGCACTTAAAAGAACTGATTGTGACCATCTGTTTCTGGATAGCACTGAAAGGTGCCTTTTTTGAAAATATGTAAGATTTCTTTTTGACAGTATATCGTAAACGATAACCTGTTGAGAATGAAGTTAAGTTATGCATAAACCTTATATTGTACGGGTTTGTTCTCAAAATGTCAACACCTATAGAAAAGAATGAAGTTTGCGTAAATGTGTGAAAAAACAAGACCATTATCGCATCAATTTGTAGAATTGGTATGTTAAACAGAACAAAAGGCAATGCGAGTTTTTCACACCTTATCATACAACTGACAAAAAATATTTTGAAAGTGCGAAACTTTGCTTTTTATATGCATGTTTAATTATTGTTCAATTCAATTTATTATTCAAAATAATATTGAATAACTTTAATCGAAAAATGTTTTTGTTTAAATTATTAACGTCTTACGATATACCGTATCCCGATCTTCAACTGCCGTTTTAACCCATATATACTCGATCAATATGACGCGAGTAACATCCCTTTCTACATAAAACTAAACAAACTCTCGGCTTGAAATCGAACTCAGAAAAAAAGTTCAAAAAATTGTTACTGGGTATTATACGCAGGCATTTTTTTTACATCAAAATCTAAGGGAAAAAAGTGCGTCTAATACCCAGTCATTTACGGTAACAATGCTTTATGAATATGGGCCCTGATAAAATGTGGTTATGATTGGTTTGACAACAATGTGTCTGCCATGATATGCAGGCAATACACAAGTGCATCTCAAAATACTGTGAAATGCATGGAATTCCAAACACCCAAAATAAAACTAATAAAACAACACAACTTGGTTCATTTAACATTAACTATATTTATTAGTTGTATTCATCATTCAATCAGTGTAGAGAACAGGGGCTGTATTCACTAAGCATCTTAAGTCATTTCCTCAGTCTAGTCATTTCCTTAGTCAAGTCATTTCCTTAGTCAAGTCATTTCCTTAGTCAAGTCATTTTCTTAGTCAAGTCATTTCCTTAGTCAAGTCATTTCCTTAGTCAAGTCATTTCCTTAGTCAAGTCATTTCCTTAAGTCATTTCCTTAGTCAAGTGATTTTCTTAGTCAAGTCATTTCCTTAGTCAAGTCATTTCCTTAGTCAAGTCATTTTCTTAAAATCTTCATAGTCAAATTAAAAGAAATGTATAACTGTTTTTAACATTTAAGTATATTTTTTTCAATAAGGTCAATGAAAATAATGTATTTAGAAAATTCCTTACTTCATATGACTAAATAGATACTAAAATAAGGAAAGTGACTTAAGTTAGGAGATGACTTAATTAAGAAGTTTTATAACTACCGCCAAAATGTACATGTACATGTATAATACATAAAACCAACAACTGATAAAAAAAACGCTCCACATTCACGTCTTAGTCTTAAGTTTAGTCCTTGAAAGGTCCTCGGTCTCGTGTTCGTACTCGATCTCCACTTTCCGCCTGGGTTTGCGTGGTTTGGCTCGAGATGTGGATGGACGCTGGTCATCCTCGCTGGACTCCTCGGAACTGTCACTGTCGCCCTGGAGACGGTCCATGTCCTGCAACACAGAGAGTATTATGGAAAATGACACTTAAATCTAGTCGATAATTATCTCACTTTAAAGAAATAATGTGATCACACTGACTGAAAAGTGTCATTTGTTCATTTGATATTCTTGTAAATAAATTCTCACTGAATGAAATATCAAGTACGGTATAAGTTTATTTTACCCAAAGCTTATGCACACATTAATGCCAGGATTATTGGCCATGCAATAAACAAAATATTGTCACTTGTTTGGTAACATGTGACTTTCGTTTGAACATAGTTTTTACATAATATTTATGGCCTTTGTTTGCGCAAGGACAACAATAACATAAACTGCACCAAACTACACCAATAACTCAAATTGTTTTCTATGAATACATTAGCTTAAAGACGCACAATATCGGTTGATGACAATTTTTTTAAATGCATTATCTGTTATAAATCACTTGACTTTAATGATCAAAACAATAAAACGTATATGATTTTATTACAGATAAAAAATATAAGTGTTGTTTTGGCACGGTTTTAACTGGGGAATTTGTGGCCAAGTAGCTATTATTTATTTATTTTTTAAATTAAAAGCTAATGATTTTTTTAACTGTAACTAAATTAACTGCATTTTCTTTTCATCAACCTATATTGTGCGGCTGTAATGTAAACTCAGTAACTATTTAAGGTTTCACTGTCCTAAACCAAGGATTAAACAAGAGATGTTTGTCAAACATTATGCCCCCTTGAGCGCCATGTTGTCAGGATTATATGGACAATTGAATGAAATATGCATGGACCGAAATGACAGCTTGTTTGTCACTGACATTGGATGCCGTTGAGGCAGTTTTAAGTTAATGACCATTCAAAGTGTGAGGAAAGAGTGTGTTAGGACCATGACCTTTTAGGAGTCATCAGCTGGTCACAAAAAATCTAAATGTCAAGTTTGAGGGCCATGGATGCAGGCATTGACAAGTTATCACACATACAAGATTTTTTCGTTCAAGGTCACTATGACCTTGACCTTTGACCCGATGACCCCTAAAATCATAAGGGGTCATGTACAGATCAGACCCAACATCAATTCAAGTTTGAGAGCCATAGGTGCAGGCATTGTCGAGTTATCACTCGAAACATTTTTGCATTCAAGGTCACTGTAAACTTGACCTTTGACTCGATGACTCCTAAAATCAAAAAGGGTCATCTTCTGGTCAGGCCCAACTTCCATGTCAAGTTTGATGATCATAGGTTCAGGCATTGTTGAGATATCACTGGGAGAAAGTTTGTTGATTTTTTTGCGTTAAGTGTTACTGTGACCTTGACCTTGGCCCGATGACCCCCAAAGTCAAGAGGGGTCATATACTGGTCAGGCCCACCCTTCATATCAAGTTTGATGACCATAGGTCCAGGAATTGTCGGTTTTACTTTCAAGGTCACTGTGACCTTGACCTTTGACCCCTAAAATCAATAGGGGTCATGTACTGGTCAGGCTCAACTTCCAAGTCAAGTTTGAGGGCCATGGGTGCAGGCATTGTCAAGTTATCACTCGGACAACCTTTTACCATTCAAGATCACTGTGACCTTGACCTTTGGCCCGATGACCCCCAAAAACAATAGGGGTCATCTACTGGTCAGGCCCAACATCCATGTCAAGTATGAGGGCCATAGGCGCAGGCATTGTTGAGTTATCACACAGACAACCTTTTACCATTCAAGATCACTGTGACTTTGACCTTCGGCCCGATGATCCCCCAAAAAATAGGGGTCATCTACTGGTCAGGCCCAACCTACATGCTATGTCGAGTTATCACAAGAACAACCTTTTACCATTCAAAATCACTGTGACCTTGACCTTTGGCCCAATGACAACCAAAGCCTTAGGGGTCATCTACTGGTCAGGCCCAACCAATAAGTTGATGAGGATTTCACTAAACACTAGAAAGGTAGCTGACTTCCCATTTGATAGGGCTTTCAAGAAGTGGGTAGGAGTAAGGAGTAGACGGATTTTGGATTAGGATAGTAGTTTGATATTAGCCTAGGTTTGCTTGTTTGAGCTTCCATTCTTTTTTTAGTCTCAGGTATTAGACAAAATTCAACATATTGACATGCGTGTCTATTTTTGGCAATATTTTGATTATTTTATTTGTATTTATTTACCTTATCATATTTTGTCAATAAAAAATGATGTAATTAAATGACAATGTGCTAAAATACATGTGCTTCTTATACCATAAATGTATGTTATTGCATGACAATGTGCTAAATGTGTTATCATATGTAATAAAATGTAAGAGATATTCCAACTTCTTGTCTGTCTTATATCAACATGTACAGGTATGTTTAAAAGCAATCTAAGGATCTTAAAATGCTTAAAACCCAGGAGCTTCAGGGGGGGGCTTCACCCCCTCTGAACCCCCACAAGGGCTCTGCCGTTGACCCGTATGGGGGCCTAACACGGCCCCCTTAATCCCCGGCGGAAAAGTCGTGACAACTTTTGAGAACCCAGGGGGAACCCTGACATCCATATCAAGTTTGATGACCACAGGTCTAGGCATTGTTGAGTTATCACTCGGACAAGCTTTAAAATTATTTACCATTAAAGGTCACTGTGACCTTGACCTTTGACCAGATGTGCCCTTAAATCAATAGGGGTCATCTACTGGACAGGCCCAACCTTCATGTTAAGTATGAGGGCCATGGGTGCAGGCTATGTCGAGTTATCACTAGAACAACCTTTTACCATTCAAGATCACTGTGACCTTGACCTTTGGCCCAATGACCCCCAAAGCCATAAGGGTCATCTACTGGTCAGGCCCAACCTCCATGTCAAGTATGAGGGCCATGGGTGCAGGCATTGTCCAGTTATTACACGAACAACCTTTTACCATTCAGGGTCAATGTGACCTTGACCTTTGGCCCGATAACCCCCAAAATCAATAGGGGTCATCTAATGGTCAGGCCCAACCTCCATGTCAAGTATGAGGGCCATGGACGCAGACATTGTCAAGTTATCACTCGGACAACCTTTTACCATTCAAGGTCACTGTGACCATGACCTTTGGCCCGATGACCCCCAAAAACAATAGGGGTCATTTACTAGTCAGGCCCAACTTCCATATCAAGTTTGATGACCATAGGTCTAGGCATTGTTGAGTTATCACTCGGACAAGCTTTAAAATCATTTACCATTAAAGGTCACTGTGACCTTGACCTTTGACCCGATGAGCCCTTAAATCAATAGGGGTCATCTACTAGTCAGGCCCAACCTTCATGTCAAGTTTGATGACCATACATCCCGGAATTGTTGAGTTATCACTCGGACAAGCTTTGGTCTACCGACGGACCGACCGACCGACAGACATACCGACATGCCTGTGCAAAGCAATATACCCCTCTTCTTCGAAGGGGGGCATAATAATTATTCATCACATTAAAAAACATAAACATAAATCATCTAAAGTCGTTTTCTAACTTTAGTGATTTTCCTAACTTAAATATCTCTCTTAGCATAAGGTAAAATAACTTTATAATTTCTAAAATAATTCATTTTCAATAATTTAGTCAAAAAATGCATACTTTTATACACACTTATACTTCTGTTTGGATATGACTATGAAAATTCTAGAAAATTGAGTTTAGAAAGGACTTAAGAAGATGCATGAATACCGTTCCTGCTGCATAACTGATATGAACAATGCTTAGTTAGTTAGTTAGTTTTACTCGTGCATTATGTCAATAACAGTACATTTTACATCAATATAAGATATATCACATATCACATACTGTATTTGCATGATATTTAGAGTCCTAGTAAGTTATATCACAGAAAGTTTAACATGAAATACATAATATTTACTAGATCTACTAAAACAAGTATTACTTCTGGTGTTAATGCTATCTAATTTATTACCAAATAAAGTTTAACATAATAAATGACATTGCACAGGATAATCCGTAAAGATTTGCACAAGTACAAAAGCTTATTACCAGCCGGGTCCATGTCTAAGGTATTAAAGTTCACTGTTGGCATTAAATGATTTAGTGAAGAGTATTATATAATATTATATCATATACTCAGATGAATTAAATTAATATATGACATTCATCACAAATAAACTACTATCAGTATCACATAATTATATTATATACCACACAATTATACAAATAGTTAAGGAATATTTAAAAATTACAAAAGCAACTATATAAAAATTGTGCCTATTCTAAGAAAGTGACTTATATTTATATAATACATAAAAATTATGAATACAACCTTCACCATCTCCTTTAAGAGGTGAGTTTTGACTAATTTCTTAAAAACATACTTTGATTCTGTGTCTTTGATGTTATTTGGAAGCATGTTCCAACCCCGTATACCATTATAATAAAAAGAAGCTGCTGTAAAACCACCATTATGTGGGACATAAAATTTTATGTTGGATCAACTGCCATATGAGTGAACTTCGTTACATTTGGCAAAATTATCCTTCATATAACTTGGACATTTGTCATAAAATATATTGTGTACATGATGTAGCCTAAGTTGTCTACATCTTTGTTCGACATTTAAAAAACCAAGATCAGCAAAACTTGCCACTGAAAGCGAGGTTCTTAAATGAAAATTATTAATGAAACAAACAATTTTATTTTGTGCCACTTGAAGTTTTTACAATATAAGTCTCAAGCAGTCTCAATATAACAAACTAGAGGAATATAATAAATTATCTGTATAATTAAATGATTATTTTGTGTTGTTTCATAGAATTGAACACAAAAAGTCAATGACAGACTTATATAGTGCTTTTAACTGTCTGCAGATATAAAATATTACATTTGCAACAAGAAATCCCTGAGGCCAACATCTTTCAATATTTGCATCGTGCACTAAAAACACTAGAGCTGTCACAGGAGTGACGAATACCCCCAAATGCCGCCTGGACACAGGAATGGCAAACCATTCCTTTGAAAAGAGGCCATAACTCCAAGGTTACTGCACACTGCATCTTCTTTTATCATGCATGTATTGTTTGTCCGGAAACCGTTTTTCTATTTTCGTAACAGTGCACAAAAACCTTTACTCCACTGGCCCCATTTTCAATCACAAGCATTGTCTTCACAGAGGCTGCCTATACAGCAAGTTTCATCACAATATCTCATGCCCTATTAAAATTATGAAGCAGAAACCATTTTTCTATTTTTAGTAACAGTGACCTTGACCTTGGCCCCACCAGCCCCAATATCGAACTTGACCTGTATCTTCTGATTTTACACCTGTGTACCAAAAAATGTTCAAATCTGTCAAGCCTTTCATGAGTTATCGTCCGGAAACCATTTTTCTGTTTTTAGTAACAGTGACCTTGACCCCAACCAGCCCCAATATCGAACTTGATCTGTATCTTCTGATGTTACACCTGTGTACCAAAAAATTTTCAAATCTGTTTAGCCTTTCATGAGTTATCGTCCAGAAACCGTTTTTCTTATTTTAGTAACAGTGACCTTGACCTTGGCCCCACCAGCCCCAATATCGAACTTGACCTGTATCTTCTGATGTTACACCTGTGTACCAAAAAAATTTCAAATCTGTCAAGCCTTTCATGAGTTATTGTCCGGAAACCGTTTTTCTATTTTTAGTAACAGTGACCTTGACCTTGGCCCCACCAGCCCCAATATCGAACTTAACCTGTATCTTCTGATGTTACACCTGTGTACCAAAATTTTTTCAAATCTGTCTAGCCTTTCATGAGTTATCTTCCGGAAACCATGAAAACTGACAGACCGACCGACCGATCGACAGACAGACCGACCGACAAGCTCACTCCTATATACCCCCTCAAACTTCGTTTGTGGGGTTATAAATATCTGTTGATATTTATGTAAGATACCATATTTTCATTAAATAGAAATGAGGGATGGCGGATTTTAAACAGCAGACAACCCATGCTGACATGTTATTAAGGCGTTCAATGTACAATTTACCAATAAGCTTGTTATTTTATTGAGCCATATGCAGTAATGTTAAATCATTAAAATGTAGATACATGGTCACCCTATAAAGGTTTTGTCATATTTAAGTGTAGTTTTTTTTATAATTACCTGTATGTAAAATAAATGACCGAAACACCTTCTTTATATGGTGGTAATCAAGGTTTGGATTTTAGTTCTTCATTTCAATTAAAATCAGATGGTAGATAAAGAATATGCAAAACTGATAGAAACAAAAAGAATATTATTATATCTATTATATATATTTTTTATGACAAATGAGATTTTTGCCTTTGAAGTGGACTAAACTAAAGATCACACATTTAAATACTGTAATTTGATTGGATAATAGTAATAATTGGATAAATATTAGCCAAACAATAAAAAATTTGGTTAACTTTGACCTAACCAAAGTTAACCAGTTTTTGTAGAGAATTGTTAGCTTGTGTCCTGGCTTACCTCCATATCGTCCATGTCACTCTCCTCCAGCTCATCCTCAACATACTCCATTTCTCCAGAGTCCTGATAATACACAAGATTATCATATAGCACTTTATCATATAGCACTTTATCATATAGCACTTTATCATATAGCACTTTATCATATAGCACAAGATTATCATATAGCACTTTATCATATAGCACTTTATCATATAGCACTTTATCATATAGCACTTTATCATATAGCACTTTATCATATATATATATATATTACCATATTTCAGCCTGACTATACCTTTCAGATGTGATCAATCACATGCAAGCCTGTTTTTCTACGTAACCTATGCTTACATTTCATGCAGGGGGTAACATTTGAAACTGGAGTGGAATGCTAACCAACTAATCAAAACCTGTGATACTAAAGTTTTTCTAATTATATATATCCATAGTGTTTTCACTTTTCGTTTCTTTTTAATTTTTGTATTGTTTATAAGTATCTTCGCAGTCATTTTCTTTTAATTATGTAGGATTTTAGCCAGGTTTGATAAAGGTCATGGTGCTGCAGGAAAGGGACAGTCGGGGTGCTAAAGGTAAAAAAAGGTAAATCATATCAGGCTGTGAAGAATTTATCAAATGGTTGAAATGTGTTTTCAATTCTAATTCCTCAAACTGTTTTCTTGAAAAAATAAAACTGAAAAGAAAACATCAATTCTCATCAAATCCGCCAGAAAAAGGGGCACAACTCATCTAATCTGCCAGACAAAGGGGCATAACTCATCTTATCTGCCAGACAAAGGGGCATAACTCATCTAATCTGCCAGACAAAGGGGCATAACTCATCTAATCTGCCAGACAAAGGGGCATAACTCAATCTATTGTTGAGCACATTACTGTATCTTAATGAATGTGCGTATTGTTTCTAGCAAAATTTTAACTAAGTTATCACTATGCAGGTTTGTCAACAATTTAATTGGTATTATTCAAATAAGTCATGCAGTTATTTCTAATGGTGCTTTAATGATAAATATTTATTTTAATAAAGTCTTTAATTTATCATTTATATCATCAAAGGAATACGAGATATTTCCTCTTGATTTTATAAAAACATTCTTAAAACCTTTGTCACTTTCTGTATATAATGGGAAATGACCTCATGAACATATATATTACAAAACAAGAGATGGTTGTCAAATATTAGGCCACCCTGAGTGCCATGCTGTCAGGAATATTTGGACAATAGAATGAAATATGCATGGACTGATTTGTCATTGACATTGGATGCCTTTGAGGCAGTTTTAAGATTATGACCATTCAAAATGTGAGGATAGTAGGTTCAGTTTTTGATCATGTTCAGACGATGACTGATATTTGCAGATAAACATAGTGTTGTGCCGATGATCGATTATAATCGACAATTGATCGGAAAGGCATATGTCGGCGACAATCGCTAGTGAAATTTAACAATCGATTATAGAAACAAGGGACATATTTACCGCTACCGACTACCAGTAAAGATTTTGTCATGCAAATATGTTTTGTTTCTGGGTAATGTTCTACTATGTTAAGTTATCTAGTCATATTCTTGTCAAGTCAGTAAGTCATTACAGTACCTTATTACACATTTTCTTTGTTATTTAACTGCTAAAGGATTGGTTCTCAACTCCTCATGTTTGTGGTTTACAATTAATTTTTAAAACATTTAACCATTTACTTACTACCATTACCGGTACATGTAAGAATTTAGTTTTCACAGTTTTTTTAAAAGAAAATGTTCTTGTTAAACATATAGAATATTCACCTGCGTGTTGTACTTGTTACTGACTAATTATTAAACATAAATCGATATCTTTGTTTGTATTTATTGTGCACATGTTAACACTACTAAATGTAAGGTAAAAATTAGAGCCTGTGGTCCCATGTTCTGTAATAGTCACTTGTAAACACTAAAGGATAGTTGCGTTCTGAATAAATAATGTAATTTATACAAAACAAGAAACGCCGCAATGCAACGAAACCAGGTTAATAATTGACAGAAGAACTTCAGCCTGTGTCTGTTTTTCTATTTTTAGTAACAGTGACCTTGACCCTAGGGACCCCAAATGCAATCCATTTAAAGGTATCCATAAACTCTTCCTTTTTAACAAGTTGGGTCAGGATATGTCAACCCTAACTTAAGTTATTCAGTTTCAACCATTTTTCTAATTTTAGTAACAGTGACCTTGACCTTGAATCTAGGGAACCCAAACGCAATCCCATGAAAGGTATCCATAAACTCTTCTTTTATACCTGGTTTGGTCAAGATATGTAGACCCTGTCTAAAATTATTCAGTTTCAACTGTTTTTCTATTTTTAGTAACAGTGACCTTGACCTTGAATCTAGGGACCCCAAAACGCAATCCCATAAAAGTATCCACAAACTCTTACTATAGACCAAGTTTGGTCAAGATATGTCAACCCTAACTAAAGATATTCAGTTTGAACCATTTTTCTATTTTAAGTAACAGTGACCTTGACCCTAGGGACCCCAAATGCAATCCCATGAAATGTATCTATAAACTCTTCCTGTACACCAGGTTTAGTCAAGAAATGTCATTCCTAACTGAAGTTTCAAATGTTTTGCTATTTTTAGTAACAGTGATCTTGACCTTGACCCTAGGAATCCCAAACGCAATCCCATGAAAGGTATCTATAAACTCTTCCTGTACACCAGGTTTAGTCAAGAAATGTCATCCCTAACTGAAGTTATTTAGTTTCCACCATTTTTCTATTTTAAGTAACAGTGACCTTGACCTTGAACCTAGGGACCCCAATCACAATCCCATGAAAGGTACCAATAAACTCTTTCTATAGACCAAATTTGGTCAAGATATTTCAACCCTTATTAAAGTTATTCAGTTTCAACTGTTTTTCTATTTTAAGTAACAGTGACCTTGACCTTGAACCTAGGGACCCCAAATGCAATCCCATTAAAGGTCTCCATAAACTCTTCTTATAGACCAAGCTTAGTCAAAATCTGTCATCCCTAACTTGAGTTATTCAGTTTCCATCTTTTTCCATTTTTAGTAACAGTGACCTTGACCTTGACCCTAGGCACCCCAAACACAATCCCATGAAAGGTATCTTTAGATTTTTCTATTGACCAAGTTTGGTCAAGATATGTCAACCCTAACTAAAGTTATTCAGTTTCAATTGTTTTTTTGTTTTTTAGTAACAGTGACCTTGACCCTAGGGACCCCAAACCCAATCCCATGAAAGGTCTCCATGAACTCTTCCTATAGACCAATTTTAGTCAAGATCTGTCATCCCTAACTAAAGTTATTCAGTTTCAACCATTTTTCTATTTTAGTAACAGGTCAAAGTAACAGTGACCTTGACCTTAACCCAAGGGACCCCAAACCCAATCCCTAAAAGGTCTCCATAAACTTTTTCTATAGACCAAGCTTAGTCAAAGTATGTCATCCCTAACTAAAGTTATTCAGTTTCAACCATTTTTATATTTTTAGTAACAGTGACCTTGACCTTGACCTTGACCCTAGGGACCCCAAATGGAATCTCATGAAAGGTACCCATAAACTCTAAACTCGCCCACCTGCCTGAACAACGACGTTCGCCATACTAATAACCAGGTTTCACTATGTGAAAACCTGGTTAAAAATGTACAAACACTATTGTAAGGGAACATGCTTTAAACTGGTGCATGTCCTGAATCTGTATGTTTTAAATATGATGACCAAAAGATAATTAAATAATGATTAAATCGAATAATAATCAACATTAATCGTTTTCATGAACTGATTATCGATAGTATTTTTTCTGTCCGATTCCCAACACTAGATACAACATCCCAACATGTATCCTCTTAGCAGCAGGGAATAAGTAAATATGACATAATTTTTTTATGACCAATATGAGTTGAAACCTTGACCTTTGACTCTAGGACCTCAAAATCCATAGGGGTCATCTACTGACATCTCCAATGTAAATGTCAAGTTTGAAGGCCATGGGTGCAGGCATTGTAGAGTTATCACAAAGACAAGCTTTTTGCCTTCAAGGTCACTGTGACCTTAATTTTTGACCCAACGACCCCTAAAATCAATAGGGATCCATACATGCCATATCCCCCGACAGGGGGGAAAAATCCCCCGGAATTTCGATCCGTCCCCCGGTCTCCCGGCGGGAGATAAAAATCCCCCGGAATTTAAAAAAAAAAAAAAAAAAAAAAAAAAAATTTAAATTTTACATCAGGCAATTTTAAATTTTACATCAGGCAATAATGACAAAGTGAAACCACAGTATGTGAGTGAAACTCTCCAAAAGGAACCTTTTACAAAGTGATCAATTAATTTGTTGTAATTATCAAAGGCAAAGAAATATTACTCTTTTGGAATGAAGAAATTAATAATATTTATTCTATTCTCATATTGTCTGAAAGTCATCAAAGCTGATAGAATTAAGCACAATTTTTTTAAAGACTTTGGAGGAAGGTAAATTTAATTTAATTCATTATTGTCTCGAAAACATATTTTTCCAATGACATATTTAGTTCTGCTACAGTATGACATGACAGTGTATCATAAAAATATGATAAATCATGACATAAAATAATTCTGTATAATGAAAAAGTTAAGAGGTTTTAAAAGCAAACTATATGTGAATACATTTTTTCATACTTGTGTCTAAAAATACTTTAAAATTTCGCCAACTTAGACCTGCTAAAAAAATCCCCCTGAATACAACCAAAATCCCCCTGAATTTTCAGCCTTTTGAACAAATCCCCCTGAATGGTCTCCAGAAAATATGGCATGTATGGGGATCATCTAACCAAACCTCCAAGTCTAGTTTGAGGGCCATGGGTACAGGCATTGTCGAGTTATCACTCAGACAACCTTTAAGCATATAAGGTCATTGTGACCTTGACCATTGACCTGATGACCCCTAAACTCACTAGAACTCCGCGAGTCGGATGTGTCGCCTGACGAATTATTTACTGTCGACATTATAGCTGTTAGATTGGCATTTTATTCATTTATAGACAATGATGTTGCCATTTAACTTTCAAGGTGTAGGTGGCATTTGAACCCTCAATCAGATATACCTACGGAATAAGTTTCAGGTTGAAACCTCCTATAGTTTACGAGATATGCCACGGACAAAACCTAAGCAAGAAAATTAACAAAGGGCAATAACTCTAAAAATATGGCAGCAAGAGTAACGTTCTTGTGCACTGCACTTGCCCTCAATGAGATCTATCTAGCTATGAAGTTTCAAGTTGATACCTCTTATATTCTTCAAGATATGCCCCGGACAAAACTTTAAGCATGAAAATTAACAAAGGGCAATAACTTTAAAACTAAGAAAGCAAGAGTTACTGTTATTGTGCACTGCACTTGCCCTCAATGAGATCTATCTAGCTATGAAGTTTCAAGTTGATACCTCTTATATTCTTCAAGATATGCCACGGACAAAACTTTAAGCATGAAAATTAACAAAGGGCAATAACTTTAAAACTAAGAAAGCAAGAGTTACTGTTATTGTGCACTGCACTTGCCCTCAATGAGATCTATCTCGCTATGAAGTTTCAAGTTGATACCTCTTATATTCTTAAGATATGCCCCGGACAAAACTTTAAGCATGAAAATTAACAAAGGGCAATAATTTTAAAACTAAGAAAGCAAGAGTTACTGTTATTGTGCACTGCACTTGCCCTCCATGAGATCTATCTACATATGAAGTTTCAAGTTGATAACTCTTATATTGTACAAGATATGCCCCGGAGAAAACTTTAAGCATGAAAAATAACAAAGGGCAATAACTCTAAAAAATATGGAAGCAAGAGCAACAATTCTTGGGCACTGCACTTGCCCTCAATTAGATCTATATACATATGAAGTTTCATGTTGATACCACTAATAGTTTAGGAGATATACCCCGGACAAGCGAAAATGGGACGCGGACGCCGCCGCCACCGCCACCGACAAAAGTAACCCCTATATGTCGTCTTTTCAGGCGACACAAAAAGGGGTCATCTACTTGTCAGGCCCAGCCTCCATATCAAGTTTGATGACCATAGGTCCAGGCATTGTTGAGTAATCACTCGGACAAGCTTTGACAATCTTGCCCCCACCCCCAAGGTGACTGTGACCTTGACCTTTACAGCTGCACTCTCACAGATTTACTGTTTTTCCAACTGTTTTATTTTTTGTATTGAAATAAGCAAATTTTTGCATAAATATGATTTTCATATTTATTCTCCAAAATTGATGTTTTATGCAGTTTTCTTAAACTGTAGTAATGGTTTAAGCCATTAAATTTGGAATGGAAATATGAAAATCTGCGATCTGATCTTTTGTCATCAGTCTTTTATCACTGGTTCCAGATATTTACGCAAAAAACTGCTCGTTCCATGACAAAAAATAAAAAAGTTCAATCTGTGAGATTGCAGCTTTAACTCGATTACCTCTTAAATCAATAGGATTCATCTAATGGTCAGGCCCAACCTTCATGTCAAGTTTGATGACCATAGACCCAGGCATTGTCGAGTTATCATTTGGACAAGCTTTTGGTCTACCGATGGACCAACCAACCGACCAACCTACCGACCGGCATGTGCAAAGCAATATATCCCCTCCTCTTCGAAGGGGGTCATAAATTATGATGTCATCTTAGGGTGTGATGCCACCACTTAAAAGAAAGCAAATTTCCTTGAAAGTATCATGTTTATGTAATGATTTTTTTAAATACTATTACAGCTTTCTACTTATAAACAGAATTAAAATGATTATAAATTTTCTGTGTTCCTGTTTCTGTATTTTATGTAGTGCAGGAAATAGCATCGCTTTGACATGTGGTGGTATTTGGCATCAACGCAGGTGAAACAGGAAAAAAAAAGTTATTTATTTCCGCATAATACTATAAAGCTCCGCTTGCTTACTAACAAATTACCTGAACTCGTTAAATGAAATCGTGCATTATATAACATCTTGTGACAGATTCTATTCATGAATCAAAATTCACAAGTACATTGTACTTACAGTGAATATTGCATTCAGAACTCCGCAGCTACTTTCCATCAAAAACAACCTCAGATGTATATATGGATGGTTAACAATGTCAGAATTCTATACAGTTTAACTACTCTGCAAGTAGATCACATAGCAATTTTAATTTAGCAGTTAAACTTTACTCTTGAGAATCTTACTTAGTTATGCAATTATTCTTTACTGGCTATCAATTTAAACTAAATATAATAAAAATACACATTAAAACAATACTATTTATTCCTGCTATAATTTAAAATTTTACGAACTACTTCTACTGAAGTACTGGCATACATTCGAGGTTGTTTTCGATAGAAAACGGCTAAGGAATGCCAATATTGATGATACCTTATACGCCTGCCACAACATTAAGTTCATTGCAATCCTTAAATTATAAATGTCACTATCAGTTTCCAATAAGAAACAAATTTGAACAAGAGCTGTCACAGTATGTGACGAATGCCCACGAATGTGACATTGACCTACGAACAAGGTCAGTACATGAAAAGTTGATCTTGCCTTTACGTGTCAAATACATATGGCAAGTCATTTTAAATTGCCTCTGAACATAAATAAATACCACCCATACTTGACAACCTACACTGTTATGTCCTTATATTCAGAATTCCCTTGTGAATAAACACTTAGTGTATCTTTCACCTTAGAGATAGGGACATGGGTCTTGCACACGACACGTCGTCTTCGCATGTGGAACACATGTAGCAAGTGATTTTTATTTTAAAATCTGTCCATACAAGGGAAAGTTACAGCCCGGACACGACAACCTATACTCTATGTCCTTATATGCAGCACTCCATTTTGAATAAACACTATGTGTGAACTTGACCTTTGAGGCAGGGACACGGGTCTTGCACACGACACGTCGTCTTCATATGTGGAACACATGTAAATGTAGCAAGTGATTTTAAAATCTGTCCATACAAGGGAAAGTAACAGCCCTGACACGACAACCTATACTCTATGTCCTTATATGCAGCACTCCACTGTGAATAAACACTATGTGTGACCTTGACCATTGAGGCAGGGATACGGGTCTTGCATGCAACATGTCCTCTTGGTATGTGGAACACATGTGGCAAGTTATTTTAAAATCTGTCCATACAAGAGAAAGTTACAGCCCGGACACGACAACCTATACTCTATGTCCTTATATGCAGCACTCCATTGTGAATAAACACTAAGTGTGACCTTGACCTTTGAGGTAGGGACACAGGTTTTGCAGGCGACACATCGTCTCGGTATGTGGAACACATGTGGCAAGTTATTTTAAAATCTGTCCATACAAGGGAAAGTTACAGCCCAGACACGACAACCTATACTCTATGTCCTTATATGCAGCACTCCATTGTAAATAAACACTAAGTGTGACCTTGACCTTTGAGGTAGGGACACGAGTCTTGCACGCGACACGTCGTCTTGGTATGTGGTACACATGTGGCAGGTTATTTTAAAATCTGTCTATACAAGAGAAAGTTACAGCCCGGACACGACAACCTATACTCTATGTCCTTATATGCAGCACTCCATTGTGAATAAACACTAAGTGTGACCTTGACCTTTGAGGTAGGGACACGAGTCTTGCATGCCAAGTTATTTTAAAATCTGTCCATACAAAGGAAAGTTACAGAGCCGGAGGGACGGACGGACGGTGCGATTTTAATATGCCCACCTTCGGGGGCATAAAAAGAAAGGCTATCTCATTTCATAGTTTTAAATCTCCACAAAAGACAATTAATTTCTGTAAAATTGTCATCATCCAACAATAAGATTTAAATCACTAACTTCTGTCTCAGTTTATTTCATGATATTGCAAAAACAGGTAAAAAAAAATAGCAAAATTTCAATTTTAACTGAAGACAGAGATATGTACATATATATAATCCAAGTTAAAACAAGAGAGCAAAGATGGCCCTAGATTGCCCAAAATTTAAATGCATAACTAGGGACCCCAAACAGAATCCCTTGAAAGGTATCCATAAACTCTTCCTATAGACCAAATTTGGTCAAGATATGTGAACCCAAACTAAAGTTATTCAGTTTCAACCGTTTTTCTATTTTTAGTGACCTTGACCCAATGACTCTAGGGACCCCAAACGCAATCCCATGAAAGGTATCCATAAACTCTTCCTATAGACCAAGTTTGGTCAAGATATGTCAACCCTTACTGAAATTTTTCAGTTTCAACCATTCTTCCAATTTTAGTAATAGTGACCTTGACCCTAGCGACCCCAAACGCAATCCCATGAAAGGTCTCCATAAACTATACCAAGTTTGGTCAAGATATGTGGACCCTGACTAAAGTTATTCAGTTTCAACTGTTTTTTCTATTTTTAGTAACAGTGACCTTGACCTTGGCCCTAGGGACCCAAAAGGCAATCCCATGAAAGTTATCCATAAACTCTTCCTATAGACCAAGTATATGGTTGTTGCTTATACAATTCGCGTCAACGACAAATAATTTGAAGCCTTCGCTGAGATGACAAATTTAAATTGCTTTTTGTTGATTACTTAATACATTATTGTACATAGCTATTTATGTGCTTTGTACCATGTTATTTCAATATATTTTATCATTTATGTAAATGTGCTGTACTATTTTAGAATCTTTGCCATTTTCACGATTCAATGAAATTTGTCAAAACAAATATGGCGGCTGCGGATTTCGACATTTCTTTACTGCATTCTATATATGCTATTAGTGGTATGAAGTTTTTCTCTTGATTTTTCTCTTATTTTTTGCCTGCATCTTATATATATATGATAGCATCCTATACACAGTGGTTTACAGTACATTCAGAAAATATCTAGATAAAACAAGGGATACTTTCTGACTTCTCCTGCATTTCTCTCTCACCGGCTTGTCCTTCATCTCGTAACCACCATCCTCTTCCATTATGCATGCTTATCTAGCACATTACCAATAACAACAGCAGAAAATCACAGAGGAAATATTGGCTACGTACAGACTCCTCCTCCATTTCACTCTCACTCTCTGGCTCGCCTTCGTCCTCCTCCTCAGAGCCACTCTCCACATCCACCTCCTCCCCCTCCACCACGTTCTCAAACGCCTTCTGTGGGAAGTTGTAGATGTCCTTGTACTGCAATACACAGGTAACATGTCTACACAGGTAAAATATCTACACAGGTAATATATCTACACACGTTACATACCTACACAGGTAACATATCTACCCAGGTTAGATATATACACAGGTAACATATCTACCCAGGTTAGATATATACACAGGTAATATATCTACCCAGGTAACATATCTACCCAGGTAACATATCTACCCAGGTAATATATCTACCCAGATAACATATCTACCCAGGTAACATATCTACACAGGTAACATATCTACCCAGATAACATATCTACCCAGGTAATATATCTACACAGGTAACATATCTACCCAGATAACATATCTACCCAGGTAATATATCTACACAGGGTAACATATCTACACAGGGGTAACATATCTACACAGGGTAACATATCTCCACAGGTAACATATCTACACAGGTTAGATATATACACAGGTAATATATCTACACAGGTAAATTATCTACCTTGGTAATATATCTACAAAGGTAACATATCTACCCAGGTAACATATCTACCCAGGTAACATATCTACCCAGGTAACATATCTACACAGGTAATATATCTACACAGGGTAACATATCTATACAGGTAACATATCTACACAGGTAATATATCTACACAGGTAACATATCTACACAGGGTAACATATCTCCACAGGTAACATATCTATACAGGGTAACATATCTACACAGGTAATATATCTACACAGGGTAACATATCTACACAGGTAACATATTTACACAGGTAATATATCTACACAGGTAACATATCTACACAGGTAACATATCTACACAGGTAACATATTTACACAGGTAATATATCTACACAGGTAACATATCTACACAGGTAACATATCTACACATGTAACTATATACACAGGTACCTATATACACAGGCAACATATCTACACAGGTAACATACTGTGTAACATATCTACACAGGTAACATACTGTGTAACATATCTACACCGGTACACAGGTAACATATCTACACATGTAACTATATACACAGGTACCTATATACACAGGCAACATATCTACACAGGTAACATACTGTGTAACATATCTACACAGGTATCATACTGTGTAACATATCACACAGGTAACATATATACATAGGTAACATATATACACAGGTTACATACTGTGTAACATATCTACACATGTACACAGGTAACATATCCACACAGGTAACATATCTATACAGTAGCATATCTACACAGATAACATTCCAGTCAGGGCTTGATTCTTTCATGGGATTCGATAAAAATAGTGCCAAGATACATTGAACAAAATCAGTTCCTAATAGTACACACAAGTTGTTTGTTAAGCAGTATACCCACTAAGCCCCACCTTGTTTAATGACACGCTATATAGCGTTTACCTTTATTAAAGTGTTTTTGAAAGAAATGCCTCAACATGGCCCAATTGCCAATTATTTAAATAATAAATCTATTAAGTGCTTTTGAGACAAAATCTTTGAAGTTTAAAGTAAGCATGACTATGTGTTATGGGAGTTTGACAATACTCACAGTTCCTTGTTTTAGCCTCTCCAGCAGCTCTTTCTCGATGGCGTTGTCTAGCTGTGCAGCCACGAGAGCCTTCTCCTCCCGACGTCTCTCCCGACGCTCGACCTTCCGACTCAATGGAACCAGCTTCTTTCTAAAGTAGATGATAGATAAATATGAAATATATTACATTGTACAGTAGCTAATCTTCTTGCATTATGGGGTAAAATGACATAAAATTATGGGATCATGCATTCATAAAGTATGACACTAATATAAAAGTTGGTCGAAAACTGATTCAGCCTTGTCTGCGTGATACCCAACTGAGTGTTTACCTTCAAGAGGACAACATGAATGCTAAGCTATAAATACTTTTCTATGCTGTAGTACATTTCTTCAAAGATAGATAAATATTTCAATTGGAAGTTACAGCTGGAACATGAAAGTAACAAGCTGACAGACAGATGAACGAATAGACAGACAGTGCCTCCCTATATATTATGCCCTCCTTTCAGAAAATAACATTTTATATCAAAATTTTAATTGTTATTTGAAAATAAACCTTTTTGAGTACTTACTGTCTCTTTAATGTCAGTTTGCGAATTCTGATCAAATACTGCGTGATCTTTGTAAAACGCTGCTTGCATTTGTGTTTGACATATCTGAAAATACAGAAGTAATACATGATTGTAGTCTAATACTTTTACATAATTGTGTAAGTCTGACTTCTATGGGCAAAACTATATCCCAATTTCTGTGGGCTAAAAAAGCTTTGACTGTGGGCTAAAAAAACTCTGACTGTGGGTTAAAAAAGCCCTGATTTCTGTGGTCTTATTAGAGCCCCTGAGCCACTGTGGATAAAAAAATCCCTGACTTTTGTGGGTAAATAAAGCCCCTGATGGCTTAGGGTAAATAAAGCCCCTGATGGCTGTGGGTAAACAAGCAAAATCGTTGAATTGATATCCCCCCGTGATTGGGCTAAGTCAAGGAATGGAAATCAATTGTTGGTGGAATATATATATATGAGTTTGAGTTTGATTGCAACTGTTTGAAACAAAAAAAATATTGTATATAGGTAAAATAAGGTCCCTGACTTCTGTGGGTAAATAAAGCCCCTGACTTCTGAGGGTAAATAAAGCCACTGACTTCTGTGGGTTTATAAAGCTCCTGATTTCTATGGATAAATAAAACCCCTGACTTCTGTGGGTAAATAAAGCCCCTTACTTCTGTGAGTAATAATAATTAGAGGCCCTGATGTCTCAGTGTAAACAGAACCCCCATCTTAAGTTGGTAAATAGATCCCCAGACTTTAGTTGGAAAATAGAACCCCTGACTTAAGTCCGTAAATAGAACCCAAGACTTAAGTGGGTAAATAGAACCCCCGACTTAAGAAGGTAAATAGAATCCCTGACTTAAGAAGGTAAATAGAACTCCCGACTTAAGTGGGTAAATAGAACCCCTGACTTAAGAAGGTAAATAGAACTCCTGACTTAAGTGGGTAAATAGAACCCCTGCCTTAAGAAGGTAAATAGAACTCCTGACTTAAGTGGGTAAATAGAACCCCTGACTTAAGTGGGTAAATAGAACCCCCGACTTAAGAAAGTAAATAGAACCCATGACTTAAGTGGGTAAATAGAACCCCCGACTTAAGTGGGTAAATGATACCTATAAATTATGTGGGTAAATAAAGGAAACGTCTGTTGTGTGATCCCAATAACTTTAACATAATTTCCAACAAGAGCACAAAACAATCTTACATCAGCTTTCTTTAGAAAAATAAATAAGTTAACAGTGTCTCTGAGTTTAAGCAAGACAGGAGCATTTACAGTCATCAGCCACTCACTTGGGCCAGTACACCAGGTTTTCATCTATCTGTTTGAGTGCCTTTTCATAGCTGCGGGACAGTTTCACCTTCTCCCAAAGTCGCCGTGGAAACGCAGCCCGCTCTACAACCTTCATGTACAGGAAACAGACGCCTGGAAGCAGAGGAGAGAGAAACTTGAAGAAATAGTGCATAGAGAATTAGAGAAACAAGACAAACAATGAGGCTATTGTTTGAATGCAGTATGTACCAACTAAGTATTTGCCAAATGTTCCTTGACATAAACACCATCTCATTATGCCAGGGGACTCAAGTGCGATCAGAACTTTTCCATTTCAACATATAACCCCAGGGGGAAGGCACTTTGGAATTATACCACCCCTGTACACAAGCAAATTTACCCTTTTGGGGTCCAAATTATGAAAAAAGACACCCACCCACATACTTGGAAAATAATTGCCTTCCCCCGTGGGTTATATGTTTTACTAGAACAGCCCTCAGATCGAATGATGTTTTATTTAACTTATGTATTAACATTGTCTCTTTAAAGGGACTTGCTCATATTTTTGCCCCAAATGGTATTCCCAGTAATGCATCTGAAAACACTTACTGGTACATTGTAATTATTTTACTTTTTGATAGCAGAACTGCACAAAAAATACAAGTATAAAAAAACCTGGTTGTAGTGGGGAGGGAACCCATGCCAGAAGTCATGAAAAAGTAGATGATACCATATCCACTCGCTCACAAGAACAAGTACATACGGAAATGGATATTTTAACCATTATTGAATACATTGGTAACATCATATGATAATGACAATCAACCAGTCACACTCGAGTCTTTTGCTAAATTGCATTTCTAATGCTTATCAAAATCATGGACTTCAATGACAATATTTGATAATATAACGTTTGTTGAAGGGTTCCAGTCGCCAGTATCTTAGTTTTGACACTCCTTATGATTTGCCACACTTTATTTCATAATAAAAAAGAGTCCATAAAAAGTGTTTTTCAAACCATGAAATAGTCTCTTATAACTTTGTTATACTTTGTGTGTATTCCACCACTTAGTAGTACATATATAATGATTTATGCAGATAGTGTACATGTGCTATTGCGTACATTTGCCACCTACCATTTTCCTCCCTAATTGTCGCATACTGACTGTTAGCCAGGGGGCATGACGACCTATTGCACAGCCCTGTCAAATTGAATTCATTTCTGCAAAACTTCTGGGTATTCTTTGCTCTAAAAAGAAGATAAAATATGTTTGGTTGTTATCATTTTTTAAACATTTTTTTCTTTTCAAATCCATTCAAATGGCAAAATTCTTTAAAATCATGCTTAATTCCTCCTTTTGACATTTAACTCTTGACTTTTCATTTTCAATTCAACATATAAGCGATGATTTCCCCAAATATAAGTTTAGAAACTGTTTCTTAAAGTGCCTAGAAAAATGAAACATTTGTACAGACAACATGTATGTACACAAAAACTATATAATCTTCATAACACGAAATACAGGGGAAACCAAATACATGGTCATCTCGAGTTTACCTTGTTTTAAAGGAACAAAAGGATCCGTTGATAATGCTCCATATAACCTGAAGATAAAGAAACAAAATTAGTTTTTAGCCAAAGAGTTAAAGAAGGTTGGTACACCCTGTCCTTTAAAGGTAGCACCCTTCTGCACTCATGGAGACCAGCATGGGCATCCTTCTGCCTTCATAGAATCAAATATTTCTTTAGTTTGAATTAATATTACTCAAATTATTCACAATTCCCAGCATAACACATCTGGTTATTGATGCTTGGTTTGTCTTGTTAATGTTTTTTTTCAGATGGCAACATTCAAAATGCAATGTACTTCAGTTTGTTTATAATGTGATGTTTTTGTCCTGATATGTTACCTTGTTTACGTAAGTTTTTTATTATTATTATTTTTTTTTTTTTTATATAATTATTAACCATTATCATTATCATTATTATCATTAACCTTTTATTATCATCATTATTATTAACCTTGTTTAAATAAAGTTATTATTGTTATTAAGATCATGATTAAGTTGGCTTTTTAGTGTGTTCCCACTGGGTGTGTAACAGGGGTGTAGAAATATGTCAGGGGCTGGTAAAATCACGGGGGTAACAAGTATCTTCACACAGCTAATTTCCCCGCATCAACAAAAAATTAAATCTGGTAATTTATGTTTTTATGTTTACACACACGTTGAAAACCCAGATTGTTCCTGTTAGGAACTAGGCATTTCGTAACCTGACCATTCCGTACCCTCCGATTTTTGGTCATTTCATAACCGACCTGTAGTCATTTCGTAACCTATTTTTTATTTTGGTTTTAGTCCTGAAATAAAATGCTTAAATGAATTAAGACGTATTGTATTACGGTAACACATATATGAATCTTATAGAATTTTTGTGTTTTAAGTTTGATCAAAATAAGTTAAAAAAACTAGTCATATACCTTGATGAAAGTAAAGTTAACTCTGGAACTATAGAGATCTTTTCATTCATACTTACACTTTTCATAAAATTCCATAAATGTAATTCCTCAATTTTTACATATGTCTGACTACCATTTTGATATTATTACTGATACTGTTTAATGAAAAAAGTTATAATCCAAGAACATGGTTATTTTGTCAGTTTGAAACAAAAAATGTTAATTTTAACAGTTAATTGCAAATTCTTGAGTTATAAGAATTAACTGCATTTAAAGTATGGCAAAAAGCGAAAAGATATTGGAGAAGTTGGTGCTTTATTATATATAAGTGGAGTTGGGTGGGTGGTTGACCGACAAGTTGTTGAAGGAGCTGGCAGGAGTGTATGGTAAATAGTATGATTTTGTGCATTTTTTAAATGTGGCTGTTATTATTCATATATGAGTCTAATGTGATATTGTGTTGACACCTTTTTCAATGTGCAGTTGTTATTTTTATGTACAACTTTCATGCAATTTTGTTGAACTTTTTTTCATTTAATTGTATTTCATTGTGCTAATGTTAAATTATGTATATAAATGTGCTATTTTGATTATTTATAGTCTCATTTATATGCCGGATTTTATATTTTTCGTAACGTAATTGTATAAAATGACTGTTTAAAACATATGTAACCCGGTGCTAATTTGCCGTTTTTACTATTTCCTTGATAGAATATTATGTTGTGGAATTAGCGTTTTCACGCACGGAGATTTTCGTGAGATGTTCTCACTTCAAACATTACTTTTGGGAGACATCTTGTATTGTAGTTTTAGCATTATGATATTTGGTATGTATTGGCCCTTCATTGTTTAATTCTGCATTTGGTGCAATGAGTTGTATTGGATGCTTTGTTTGTACTTTCGGAGCAATTCATGTATTTTCGTGGTTCTTGTGAAATACTAGTTCAAGATAGCAGTGATGTCTCTTTCTTGTCTTTGTTGCACATTTTGCACATGTTTATAATATGTTGATTTACAGATTAACAGTACACTGACAACACGGTTATGGGGTGAGATAGGAGACGTTTCGAGATATTTATAGGACATTTGGTTCCACATACCTGTAAGTTTTCATTGTGTTTATGTTAGGTCATATCATACTATTTTAGCATTATACCTTGTTACGGCCACTAGACGTATTACAACTTCAGTATTATTTGTGTACAAGATTATTATTTGTGTACAAGATTATAATGAAGTAACATGTTTTAATAGTAAAAAGTATAAACATGCAATGTATAATTATAACTATTACTTGTTATTCCATTGTCTATGTTCAGTATGTTCAGTTATATTATAGAACGACACAGTTGTGATACTCGTGGAATACACATATGATGAAAAGATCTTGTAGTTGTCAATTTATCCACTTTAATCTTAATCCACCTGGACATTAAACCCGAACCTTACACGTCGACTCTAACTTTCTATTTACCGGAAATGTCGGCATGTTACACATATATGCTTGATAGTTGAAATGAAATAAATTATTATGTATTTGCTGTTTGTTACAATTGTCACTTTAAAAATAAAATTGTCAAGTATCAAAGAAAATTAAACTTATGACACCACTTACCAGGAATACACAAAGAACTTCACAAGTCTTGGTCATTTTAAACCCGCCCAAAATAAAGTTGTTTAGCATCTAAATTAGCACCTCATTAAAGAATCTACTTACGAAATCAGAAGTCTTAAGACTGGTTCCAGATTTTTTTTTTTATATGTTTACTCATTGAGTCTGTTATTCACTCCACTATTGTTTTTCATATGAAAAAATAACATAAAATATTAATAAAATATAGGGTACAAAATGACTTTAGGTCAGGTATCATATGAAATGACTATCTAAAGGGTACAAAATGACCAAAAATTAGAGGGTACGAAATGGTCAGGGTAAGAAATGACTATAAACCTTCCTGTTGAACTGGATTTTGGTTTCCCTGCTCGATGTGGCATTAGTCCAAATAAAAAAAATTACGATTTTTGATATGGCAAATCCTTCAAGTACAAATTGTTTTGTACGAAAAGTGGGTAGTTATTCCGATCAATATTACCAGATAATGTAATTTTATATTAGTTCCGTACACAAAAAATAAATATCCAACGAATGATTATGAGTTTGACAGGTTTTTCTTCATATCATTCTGTCAAAATAAAACGATATATACGTGAAGGGCACCTACAAGGCTGCAGTTCACATTTTTATATCAATCGAAACATTTCAGCCAAGTTGTTACGATTGTATTTACGAGGTCTATCTCGAAGCTTGTTGGAGGTGGCCGAGTTATTACGATTGGGTCAAGTTGTTCCACTTGGCATAATTGTTGTCTGTGTCAGTCAACTTTTGTTTTACTGGAAAGGCAAATAATGTGTTTCAATGCATTAAATGCTTGTTTTGTGCAAAATAGCTTTGCACTTACATGGTAAAATATGAATATAAACCTTTATTATCCATTTCAACCATAAAATACTTCACTAAATTCAATTTAAACATTTTCAAACACCCCTGGTTTTTGCACAAACCTGTTTAGACGTTAGGAATTGGAAGAATCTAATCCTAACCCTACCCCTAACCGGTCACATCCATTATTTTAGACTAGATGTGGCATTAGCTTGATAAGTGGTGTAATAAGTCTGCTTCTTCTCTACGAACGATTCATGGCAAGACAAGGCAGCCATCTTGAATAAAAGTTTGGGTTGACTGAATAAAACTGCCGAGACTTATTAACCATCCTGATAGAAGTGTTTGTGATTTATGAGTGTTATATCATTTAAGAAACATACATTCTTAATGGAGAAACACATTGAAAATTGAAATCGGAAGAAACTATTATTTCACGTTGAGGCTTAGAGCAAACAGTAAATAACTAGCTTATATGGTGGCCTTTCTTGTCATCAGAATTTCCAATTCCATGCCATGTTTTGCTTACTGCATTCGCGAAAATACGTGACTTTCTACGGTTTCTTACTAAAAAAGCGGATTCATGATCCAATAACTATACTTACATCATCATGCTGCATTTTCCCAATTTAATTTTTCCTTTATCTTTAATTCAATCCCTAAAGTTATTCTTAACAAGTCAATATTTGTAACTTTCCTCTTTGACACATGGAACAGTGAAAAAACTGCAAATTATTTCTTAACGAAATTAATTTGGACAACTTCAGATGGATTATTTTTATACATTTGTCATTTTACGCCTGTAAAATATCCGTCTTCGTATTTTTTGTACATAAAACATTTGATAGCATTTGGGGTGATAAAAATATTATAGATTTGCGGAAAAGTTGTATTCTTTTTTAATAATTTTCGACCAAAAAAAAACTACGCTTGCAGGCGCAGTTTAAAACGCTGATCAAAAAAAGATATAGTCACGCAGATGATATAGGCGAAAAGGGCCTGGCCTTACGCAGATAACATACACAAAGAAGGCCATTGTGAAACGCAAATACATTTTCTCAAATTCTTTTAGGTGTGTGTTGCCTTCAATTACTCTGAATAAATTAAAAACTACAAAGGCTGTTTTTATTCATATCATGGTGCATTCAAAATGGGATAATAGAATCACGTTTATTCACTCATTTCACTGTATAGATCGATGGA
This sequence comes from Mya arenaria, assembly GCF_026914265.1. Classification (NCBI taxonomy): domain Eukaryota; kingdom Metazoa; phylum Mollusca; class Bivalvia; order Myida; family Myidae; genus Mya; species Mya arenaria. The sequence goes on along the minus strand of NC_069133.1, from coordinate 2,087,505 downwards.
CAAATAAGGTGATATCAAATGATACATATCACATAGAGGTGAACAAGTGCGAGGTTTGCATATTTTGTACAGATAGATTTGATTTTCTATATTTGAAAATACATTTTTGACATTATGTTTGATAAATAGTAAATTAGTTCAGTAGGTTTATATTGTTTAGTTTAGTTTTTAAATAATTTGAAGACAGTGTGATAATTCATTAGCCCAAATAATTGTACGTTGACGGATTTTTTTTAGATTTTTGATATGGCAAATCCTTCACGTACAAATTGTTTAGTATCAAAAGTGGGTAGTTGTTCCGATCCGGATTCCGGGTTAAAGCATATAGCGGGGTCCCTAGACTTACCGAAATACGATTATTTACCGAAAGACGGATAAAATTACCGAAATACGCATGAAAGTTACCGAAAGACGCCTTCTAATGCATTTATTTTTTAAATAATCTTGTATATATAATGATTATACGCATTGTAGCCAAAAATTATAAAATAATATTTAGAAATAATGACTTTATTGACAAAAGAATTTCCCTTTTTTAGTCAAATAGAGTTAACTCCCGTCGTCAACCGAAATACGATTTATGGATATGGTTAAACTGGAGTAAACATGATAGAAATTTACCAAGAGACGCTTGCTATTGTATTTATTTTTAATATTCATATATATTTGATGATTTTACACATTGTAGCCAAAAATTATAAAATAATATCTAGAAATAATGAGTTTTTTGACAAAAGAATTTCCTTTATTTAGCCAATAAGAGTATTCTCCTGTTCTCAACCGAAATACGATTTATTGATATGTTTATGGTGAAGTAAGAACATGACAAATATATACAGTTAACTTAATACTAAATTTTTATTTTATTTTTCATCATTTCTCTACATACATGACACATACATTTGATTAACATCGAACATGGAAGGCTGCATAAAACATAAGTCATACACATAATAAAATTACATGAAATATTGAACGCTGCAAATACAAAATAAAATGATTAACTTACAATATGTATTTAAATCATTGACAAAGACATATACATGTTAATGACAAAAGCTATGGTAAATGTACATTGAAAATTCACCTTGTGTTACAAACAAATGTGTCAGACATACAAACAATAATGTTTTATTATTATGTGCAATATTTATTATTAACTGTGTAGATATCTTCATCGTTGAAATCAAATAGTTAAAGTTAAAATACTTTATTTTTTTATGGTTTAGCATGGTGCATTAGAAATAATAGCCTGCATTTCCAGTGTCTGCAATGGATTTGGACTAATCTTCTGACGTACGTGTCCCTACAATGGCAGACCTTAACTCTTTGAATTAACCTTCAAATAGCTCATTGGACAGGTGAACAAACTTTGTGAATGGTTGTGACCTCCAATCCACAGTTTGTTTTAGGACATGGTTAATGGACTCGCAATTGTTGTTTGTCCAGTTTGGGGGAATGCCTCATTCCTTACAGGGTCGTTAAATCTGGGAAACTAGATTCAATAGCCTTGACCAAGGCCTTTTCATCGTCAGTTCCAATGACCAATTTGTCGGAACTGACTCCTAACTTGAGCTTCAGGTGATGAAAAAAGTGACTATATGTTTCAAAATCACTGTGGTCGTGTATGAACATGGGGCCTAAGAAAATTGGGGGGTCACCAGTGCAGCGGCGATTGACGGACAGTTGTTTGTAACAAGTAACTGTCACGTGTTTACAAATTCAAACTCAGTGATTTGGCTATCATTTACTAAAGGTACAAAATGGTTTGGTACAAAGTTGCTTATGTCAACAGACATCATCGTCCACATGACGGAAAATTGGGGTTGTGAGTTTCCGGCATCATATGATAGTCCACTATATGCACACGATTTACAAACAAATTTGAGGTTTTTGGCACCCCATGACTTAAGGACTTGCTCGGACATTTAGCATGAACCCAATTCCTACAATTAGAACAATGTATGCATTGATCACTACTACAGTCAACAACACATATAGCACAAGGAAACTCATCCATCATTAATGATTTCAGAGTGTAAAGTTCTATTAATTTGGACTTCTTTAATACTCACAGCAATAACTTACCTTTTTACTCGCGATTGTTATTTATGAATCTTCAAATGAAGCCGTCAATTTGTGTGAAAATCACCCGCCATTATAAATGTACACGTAATGCGGTCCTTTAATGCGTAATTATTATGGTATTGACTCAACACGTGTCACAGAGCCGAAAAGGGTTTACCCAAATTAACACACTTTCAATAATACCAAACTCTCCCCCAAAAACCGTGCCGCTACTTTGTGGGGTGTCATATAGCGGGTGATAATTATGTTGTTTTAAACATCACCTGATTTTGTGTATTTGGTGTGGTGTGGTTATTAGTGTCCATAAGTAAGCTAATTTATCTGAAGATGAGAACTTCGCTGTTTAAAAACTTCTTATTTCAATTTTCATATAAACAAAAAATAAAATTTGAAAGCCCTGAACTATACTGTAGATCTAAGTTAGTTTAAAAGAAAATGATTTTAGCGACATTTTCGACCTATTTCAAAGGCAATGTTTTCAACAGTATAGTATATTCCAAAATACTTTCAAATGCTGTTTATTGATCTAACATTTCCATAAGAATATAAATTCTATTATTTGAATCCAAATTCATAATCATTTTTATAATACAACAACTAATAAGTTATTTTTACCTGCGTTAAATCGTCTTTCGATTAGCGAAGGGAGACAACTATTTCACTGACATATTGTCTTTATTCAATTGAACAATAAGTAAATATTTTCATGAACTTTTTCATTTTTATGAGTGTGTTTTAGTTATATGAATATTATGAGATCATCATTAATTGGAATAATTGATTATTTTGGAAGCTTTTATCTGTCTTTCGGTTGGCGAGTCGGCACGCGGAATTCGATTTCGAACACTGAAATTTCAACTGCCTATTACATCATTATATTTTTCTCTAAAATTTTGTTTGGTAATGTATTTGTATAATATTAATATAAAAACAATAAAATAAATGCATTAGAAGGCGTCTTTCGGTAACTTTCATGCGTCTTTCGGTAATTTTATCCGTCTTTCGGTGAATAATCGTATTTCGGTAAGTCTAGGGACCGCATATAGCGTCTATAAAATATCATAAAAACAAGAAATTTTACCAGATAATGTTATTTTATATTTAGTTCCGTACACAAAAAATAAATATCCAACTTCTAATTATGAGTTTGATGGCTTTTCTTCATTTCATTCTGTCAAAACATAACGATATATACATGAAGGGCACCTGCAAGGCTTCAGGGCACAGTTTTAAATCGCTCGGAACATTTCGGCCATGGCCGAGTTGTTACGATTGTATAAGGAATGACGACACCATTACGTCATATGTACTTCCGTTGTGTGGAAAATTCTCAATAAAAAAAATGTTCTTATGATTGATAGACATGTTTTCACATGCTCAATACACTGTAAATCAAAAATATCATTATTCCTCGAACTTTTAAACCTTAAGTATCTATTCTTGCTTGATTTATCATTGAGAGTAGAGATTAAATCATAAACCGCTGCCCTATAGTTGAAAGGTCATTTTGGAAGAACTGTCATGGCGGACGATGCAATTTTTAGAATTTGTTTTTCAAGTGGAGTGATTTTTCTTAGGAATAACTTGACCCCCCTTTTTTATTGGCTTAAAAGGTAATTTAAAGCTTGTACTTTAGGAATATATGTGGTTATCATAGCCTGCATTCGCTCGAAATGCCTTTAAATGTTGTCTAAAAATTACAATTTTACATTGAATTATATAGGGAATAACAATGGTGGTGTGTAACCTAAAAGGGACCAAACTGCTTCGTTTAAAAAGTGTTATTTTTGGTAAGAAATGTATTGCATTTCACTATTTCTGGCAAATTTTCACCATTACATGCATTTATCTTGTCCGGTTGATCAAAATATGCTATTTCCTGGTTTTCACAACTTTCGCCTATTTTTTTTTTTAAAAATGAGTCGTCTGCAATCTTACGAGCCCTGAAAATGTCCAAATTTGGTGAAAATTTGACTGTGAGAACTTGAAATGTGTGCAAAGATGTGTAGAACTGCCCCGTTTGATGCTTAGAATGCCATTTGAGTCAAGGTTCAGTTGAAAAACCTCAAAGAATGGCATTTTGGGCCAAAACGCCTTAGAAAATACAGACGCACAGGCACTTGGGTGACAGGCAGTGAAACTGGAAAACCTGACACAGACTATCAGATTGAGCTAGCTTTGGGTGTATTTATGTATGAAGAACTAATTGAAAGTGTTTTTCATAAAAAATGCAGGGACGGGTTTAGTTATAGGAATGACGACACCATTACGTCATATGTACTTCCGTTGTGTGGAAAATTCTCAATAATAAAAAATGTTCTTATGATTGATAAACATGTTTTCACATGCTCAATACACTGTAAATCAAAAATATCATTATTCCTCAAACTTTTAAACCTTAAGTATCTATTCTTGCTTGATTTATCATTGAGAGTAGAGATTAAAGCATAAACCGCTGCCCTATAGTTGAAAGGTCATTTTGGAAGAACTGTCATGGCGGACGATGCAATTTTTAGAATTTGTTTTTCAAGTGGAGTGATTTTTTCTTAGGAATAACTTGACCCCCCTTTTTTATTGGCTTAAAAGGTAATTTAAAGCTTGTACTTTAGGAATATATGTGATTATCATAGCCTGCATTCGCTCGAAATGCCTTTAAATGTTGTCTAAAAATTACAATTTTACATTGAATTATATAGGGAATAACAATGGTGGTGTGTAACCTATAACGAGGTCTATCTCGAAGCTTTGTCGGAGGAGGCCGAGTTATTACGATTGTATCGAGTTGTTCCCCTTCGCATAATTGTTGTTTGTGTCAGTCAACTTTCGTTTTATTGGAAAGGTAAACAACTTGTTTTTATGCATTAAATGCTTGTTTAGTGCAAAATAACATTTCACTTACATGGTAAAATATGAATATTACTCTTTATGATCAATTTCAACAATAAAATACTTCACTTTCAATATTTTTAAAACATCCCCGTTTTTTGCACATTCCCGTTTAGACATTAGGGATTGGAAGAATCCCGTATAACACGTCTATTATTTTAGACTAGATAATTCATATATAACATGACAAAGAAAAATGCGAATAACTAAAAGGAAAAAGTGCAAGAGCTCGAAGCTGAAAACTCCAGATCCGTAGATTATAGCTATAGGAGCGCAGGCTGATAATGATTAATACATAATGTTCCAATGTATCAGTAAGGAACACGTAGCAAGTATACACACCTAGACTATATTCAATGACATCATATATGTATAATCAAATGTCAACACACAACCAAATATATAATTGTAACCATAATCTGGGACCAATAATGTAATTTTACTCCGAGCCATAATAGAACGTATACAAATGATCAAAACAAAGCAAGCATCATTTCTGAATTACTATACTAGAATACTATACACAGTTTCATTTATATTTAAAACAAAGAACAGCTATTCTCCCAAGTTAAAAATAGACATTGGCCATCAGTTCTGCAAACTCAGAAGGCTCCGTGTTTACCAGGGTTTCCCTGGCCACTAAGGGCAGCTTCTCACTCCACCTCAACAGTTTGTTGACCCTTGTGAATACTCGGTGTTGCCAGATGAGAGGAGCCTTCACTTTCTTCCATTTGTAGAAAAACTGGTGTTCGACGGCCCGAACAGTTCTGGAAAACAATTTCCTTACCACAATACAGGCGAAATGCCCCACGTTATTCGTCTCCGCGTGGAATCGACATAGTCCACCTTCAGTCATATAACAATGAGATAAGTGTCCAACACCAGCTTTGCAAAACTATATGAGAAACCCACCGGTTCGTCTGTACACGAAGACAGGCATGCCATACACTCACTCAATGCAACACAAACACCATCTATTCACACATACCATTTAACATGACAAAGGATGTTATATACAAATTACATATATTACAGTTATGAAATAACCCCAGATGTTTTGAATTAAACATGATACCCAATTGAATATCGGGCAACTATCAACTAACTCTTGTTTTCAATAAAATTGTAATGAAATTCCTGAAATCGTTCTGGAATAGTAACACTAAAAGTGCACATAAACAAATGCGTTTACTGAGGGCGGCGTGGTGTGCAGACGGGCGCCCACGTGGTGGCACCACATATCTAACATTGATAACAAAGGGGCCAAGTGCGATTTTCGTTGTGTTTTTTTGCAAAAACTTGACCAAGAACTAGATAAAATGGATGAGATGGATGCTAATGGGGTTTTTAAGCTAACGAATAGCAGGAGATATGTTGTTAAATTAAACTGTTTAGGTGTAAAGTTTAACGGACCAGTTGTACGTGACGCTAAATCGATTACGGACGGATGGGCTGAGTATCTTCGGGATCTTTATACGCCGTCGGTGACAGCGAAGACCGAGGTCGCCCGGGAGCGGACAGTGTGCGTTGAAGTTCAGGAAACTGGGAACTAACTGGAGCCCGACCGCAACGCAGAAGTATTGTCAGATACGGTCCGTGATGCCAAAGTGTATCTGTCACGCGATAAAGCGGTAGGTTTGGACAACATACAGTATGAACATTTTATTCACGACAAAAATTCTTTATCATATATAATTGTTAATGTGTTTACGTGGAAGCTTCGAACTTGATATATTCCTAACCCGAAAAAAGGGGAGTAAATATAACGCTGCGTAAAGGTGGTAGAAAACCCAAAGATAATCCGGACAATTAACGAGCAATTACGCTCTCATCAGTTTTTTTTTTTAATTCTACGAACATCAACCAACAGCAAGGCGGATTTTACTGAGAAGGTCTCGTTCGTTCTACGACGTTGTCCGTTTTTCGTGTGAATTTTGCCCGTGTAGTGAGCACGGGTCTGAGATCATTGTAGCGTTTATGGACTGCAGACAGGCCTTTGTTACAGTGTGGAACTCTGGTATCATATACAGACTGTCCGATGAATGTGAACCTCGGAAATAGGACATAATGGTTCCTAGTTCAACAGGGAAACAGAAAGTGGGCAAGTCTACGCCGATTTTCTATCTCCTCTATACCAATGAACTTATTTATTAACTAGAACTGGACAAGGCGTGTGTATGCATAATATGAAACTTGGAACACCAGTCGTGGCAGACGATATGGTATTTATGTCGTTTCCCGTGAGTGATCTCGACGCAATTCTCGACATTTGTAAAACATACTCAAAACGTTGGAGATTTACATATGACGCCTACAAGTGCTCTATTATTGTATTTAATGAATAATGCAATGAAACAAACCCAGTGGTCGAAAAAAATACGTAGTAAGCGTACCTTTAAACTAGTAAGTAAAATCATTCATGAAACGAAACACTATCCGTGACGCCATAGTTTCTACAGCCACGCGGTAAAGCAGCAGGGTTGGACAACATCCAGAAGGAACCACTTTATTTACGCCAAATGTGTAAATGTGGTGCATATCTCAGCATTTCTGATATAATTGATGAAGCCTGTGTTAAACGGCGTGGTACTTTCATCAGCATCTGCAACAGTGGTGTGCACCCGGATACATTGAACCCACTGACATCAAAAACAATTTACACATATGTTGTTATACCCAAGTGTGTGTATGGCTGCAAGCTGTGGTCGAATATTTCGTCGTCTGATTTATTGAAGCTGAAAAGAGAGCATATATTTTGTGATCAATATATTCAGTCACTGCGACAAAACAGCAATACAGACTGGTCACTACAACTATGTGCAATAGGAATTGCATCAATCGAAACTTTTGTTGATTTGAGGAAATTCCAATTCTTTGGCCAACTGTGTCGCTAACCAATTGAGTATCTAGCTAAAATTACAGAATATGTAGGTATATTGGCTATGGCCAGTTTAGGGGAACTATTCAAACAATACATAGGCTTTTGTCGAAATAAGGGCTTCTGGATATACTGTTTAACTACATATGAACGAGACATTCCCACCAGCATCCACGTGGAAAGCGATTACTGGCATTTATGTTAAAGCACCAGCACAGGAAAGTCAATTCAGAAAGCTTGGCCAAACAACTTGCCGCCGTTAAACTTACCGTTTACATGATTTGTTTAGTCAGTTTTATAATAAAGTTATTTTGTTTATTCTGAGTGTTCGTTTTGGTATTTGTATTTATAATTCGCTAATGTGACTGAAATTGTTTATTTTGACCGAAATTTTCTTTATTTTTTTGAGACATAATTAATAAACGGTAAAAATAAACAATTAATTATGCTTCTCCGTACTCGTGGTCATAAAGAAACAAAGTCGTTGTATTAAATAGTGTGTTCCTTAGTAGAATTCAGCGTTTTAGCTAGTCACATTCCATTTAATGTATAATTTGATAAGTGATAAAGTTTTAGTTTATGCAATAGCACATCGTTGTCAACAGGATCAAACTCCTACCTCAGTTTAGAAATACAACACAAACGTATTTGCCATCATCAATTAAGACAACCACCAATGAGGTTTATAATTGCAGTGTAACATGAAAAACATTTCCGGATCCTGACTGATTACTATATTGTAAATTGTTTTGTTTTTTGTCAGAAAGGCTTGTATTTATGATGCAATATGTCTCAACTATTTTAGATAAGATAGTTTATATTGATTTCGGTCAATAATTATTTAAGTCTCTCTTTAAACCGGATTTATGTAAGGCAATGCAACGTAGATTCATAAATAGATGTACCTATTTCAGATGATGAAATTTTGAAATTAAGTTTGGCTAAAAAAGCTATCCTCGATGTGTTAGATTTTTTAAGCTATCTGATTCACATGCAATTAGATCAGTACACTCTCTTTTCAATCACATTTTGAACTCTACGTTGTGTTCCTGAGCTTCTAGTTTTAGTATTCCAATTCATAAGAAAAACAACCAATCGGATCCTAAAAAAAAAAATCGGGGAAATGCCATTATAAACCGTTTTGCAAATGTATTCGATGTCATATTAAATAAAGACTGAACTCATTGGCTGAACATAAATTGTAGTTTATCAGATGTATGGTTTGGATTCAAAAATAGATAAAGCACTATGGATCATGTTTTAATTTTGCACTCATGAATTCAAAAGCAGCTTGAAAGCAAAATATTTTGTTGTTTTATTGATTACAAAAATCTACAATGGGGACGTTATTGGAATTATTTTCAGCAGCAACCTTTTCATAGGGGGGATAACTGCAATGAATTTGTTTCTCTTACAAAGATGATAGCGAGATGCACTTGAAGGAAACTATTGATGTTGGTATAAACATTGACCAATATTTATGCGAAAAACTACAGAAACAATCTCAGTGGCAAAAAGTTTAAACATAAACCTGGTTTAATGGCACTGGGTAAACGCCAAAGACATAGAACATAAAAACAAAAACAATAAACATGGAAGAACAGCACAAAACTCCACAAACACCACAGTGCATACATACTATATATAATAAAAACAAGGTATGTTTATCAAGGATGGTTAGGTACCGCCTTGAAACGGTCAGTAAAATGTAAATCTCAATGTATTGTTGCTATTCGCAAGCGATGCTGTTTTTGTTTAAGAGACAACAACTGGATTGCAGAATTACATGAATAATTTATATTCCGAATAGTCAAATTTCGAATACACTAAAAATTGAACTTTGTAGACAGAATTACGTTCCGTGAAATGAAAGAAATAGCAAATTCTGTATTACGAATGATATTTAACACGAATTCCATTTGTTCTCAAATGCACTCTATATGCATACAAGATACAAGAAAAAAGATTTCACGTCAAATATACATAAATTACAACACTAGCTCGCAGAGCTATTTTCAGACAAATGAACAAAAGTCCTTACCTTTGACGTCAATACATCCCGAAGTAGTATCACACTCACACGAGTTTGACGAACTATATTATATCATTCATTTCACTTGCTTGTTACTATATAAATTCAAAGCTCCGTGTAACGGTTTCCAACTTTTGACTCAAAACGATTGCTAGCCGTATCTCCGAATGTTTTATCATTCCTATGTAGCCATCAAATGCATTCATATGATACATAATATAAATTATTACCAGTGTAAATGCAAATGACTGTAATATTTCAAATTTCCGTGTTCGTGACCAACTTCTGACACTTTACGAACAGTCCATGATATAAAAACGTATATACTTGTTAAGGTAATATGAATTTACTCTCACCCATTAGAAAACCGCCTTTGAACGGTCAGTGAAATACATCTTCACTGTAACACAAGTCTACTTGGGGATTAAACTACTGTGTATTACAGTAACCACACACGTGTCCCAAATGTTATCAATACTAACAAATAAAAAATATATATAAGCCTCATCGATTTGAAAACAACTGAAGAATAAAGTAAAAAATAGCATATAAACCGATAAAGTAAATTCAAGAACTGAACGACCGGATACAAACATCACTTTCAAATTAATAAAACAAGACGGAGCAACACTGCTAGCTCTTGAAAGTAACGATCAAGACAACCATCTGACAGAGCTCGCCTTAGCAAGGTTTAAAACAATGTTTTCAAAACTGTTTTGTTTTGTTCCGTTCTGCAGTGTATTTAATAGATGACATGTGTTATAATATGGAAGTGCGACAGTACATTCACTCTGAAGGAATTAATGCATATGTTTTCTTATTCATTTTAAATTCAGTTTAATTAGGTTTTTTATCATAAAACAAAACAATGTTTCAAGAAAAACACATACAACCAAATTAATATTTGACAGAATCAATTCAAGCCTGGCTAGGTTTCATTAACATGAGCTTTGGAGTGTTTATACATATATTGCCCGTGCCCCGTCTCTTAGCATAGTTAACGAAGGTTGCAGGTTAAGATTCGATTTATATTTAGACTCCAAAGGTTTGAATAAATCCGGGCAGTGGAATAAAATATGAAAACATTATCTTTGAGATGTTTTCACCTCAAAACGTGACTCGAACGTGATTTGTAAAAATAAGAGCGGGAAATATGCAAAAATGTTAGTATCTATTAATAACATGAATTAGTTGAAAACTCAGTTCTTGTACACACATACTAATAACCCATGAGGACAGTGGACGTCACAATACATGCACACCACAACTGACCACTCAGTCACACTTGAGTTCACATTTTATTAAATAACCCTGCTCTTTTCCTTAAGGGACTACCTTTTTGAAATATGACTCTATAAAATCTTGGTAACACATACATGTATGAGAAAATCATTAATTGATATAATAACTTTCTATCTTAATTTCTGTCGCGTCAATGTTAAAATATGTTAATATATGACATAGTCAGTTAATGTTAAAAAAGCACAGTGACTACACGTTTCATAATTTTCGCCAGGAAAAAAATGAAAATAATTTTAACATTCAAAATATTGATCGTGATATCTAAACATGTATGTAGAGAGTTTAGACGTTGTTACATTTATGTAAACCCTTTGTATAAATACAAACATTTTGAATTGATTGATAGGATGTTTTATATTTCTGATTTTCTCGTAGATTGTTTTATACTTTTATAATTGTAATAACTGAGAAGTTTTTGCTCTGAATTTCAACACGCTATTGTATGAATTTCTAAAACCCGCACGTGAAGTTTGTAACTTTCCATTTACTATTTTCATTAAATAGATGCTAATTTGATGAATAAGTATATATAATCGTTCAGACATAATGACGTTCATCTATTTTTTTAAGTTATAAAGTATTATTTGCACTTGAAGTATTTACAAGAAGGACCTGTCCAGGTGCTGGCCAGCCTTCTAAATTCCAGGTAGTTTTGAGAGCACCTTATTTCATTCGGAAGACTGTTCCTTACCGACTGGTAACATATTATTCTGGTGAGATACCGTAAGTTTCAAAAGCAATGCATATAATTTATAATCGATTACAGATTCTCTTATTATTAATATTGAAATTACATTCATAAAGGAAAAGGTCTTTTAAATAGACCAATACAGTACACATTAAATGTTGTCTGCGTAATATCATGGCCTTCTTTGTGTATGTTATCTGCGTCAGATAATGCCTTTGTTAGTTTTTATTGTCTGCGTAAAACTGTTCCTTCGATATCTGCGTTTTATTTCTGGTTGCACTCATGTATACTTTTAAACAAGGAAGTATTTTTGATTCCTGCATTCAAATAATCTGTGTGATGTCATTCCAAAAAGTTTGATGACAAATATTCACAAAGATGCCAAAAATTCAAGCCTCTTTACCAGACTACAATACTCTTGTTCGTTGGACAGTTCAAGATGTTATAAATTGGCTTGAAAACGTGAGTGTTATCATCTGTTGAATCTTTGTAATCATTATTATCATAACATGCATCAGTAGCTATACGTTTTTATACGAGGAAGAAGAATGCCAGATGAGATTGTACCACATTTGTATAGTAAAGTCCATCTCGCACAACTTGAGCACAGGCGCGCAGCTGCACGAGTACACGGATGAATTCACATAATTCTGAAAAAAAAATCAGCCAAAGTTGCAGTATGCGTACAGTACTTAGACTTCATGATCCTAAAACTATCCATTTCCCAGTACTAAATAAAGCCCTCAGGCTCAGAACGCCCAGAATGCACTAGATTGCAGCATTGTTTTCAAAATTATCCGAGGGGGCATGCCCCCTGACCCCCTAGCACAATTATGAATCCACATGAATAGAGGGCTAGCTATGCCCCTGCATACTTTTCAATTGTTAGCTTCTTAGACACTTTTGCTCATTAGGGTCTACTGCCTCCAGACTGACACTCCTCGGAACTCAGCACATTCATGGCCCAATTGGGGCCTTGCTGGTACTTTGAGTATGCAGCATACATGTATTTATTAACAAAAATACCTTTACTTGAAAAATGACAATGGATTTCTGCGCATGTAGTGCAAAAAACTGCAAATTAATCACCTGATGGTCTATTTTACCATTTACAGTAGTTTAAACACAGGAAGCAATCAGGTTCTCTCCCAATGCTAACTTGCCAGAATAACTATGATATTTGGTATATGTCACTACTGTAGCATATTGTATGTAGCTCTTTTTTAACATGAAGGAATCCATTTATGCTTACTAATTGCCTGTTAGATATTTTTTAATTGACAATATAAAGTCTGTGAACAATTAAATTTGAAAATATCTGTATTTCATTGAAACAGTTGGTCAGCATTGACATACATGCCATATCCCCCGGCGGGGGGGTAAAATCCCCCGGAATGACGACTCATCCCCGAGTCCCCCAGGGGGGGATCCATATCCCCTGGAATAAAAAATAAAAAACTTGCTTAAGGTTGACAGTGGAAAGCATCCATAATATTATGAGTGTGAAATCCCATGAAGGACCATGATGACTAAGTTAAAAAATTATTGCAATTTAGAGTGTTTTTCTGTATGTATTCTTATATTATAAATGTTGATATTGCGCAAAATTTCGCCGCGTAAAAATCCCCCGGTGTAATATCAAAATCCCCTGTAATTCAGACCAAAATCCCCTGGAAAGCCTCTCAGAAATATGGCATGTATGCATTGAACAGCTTTATTTCATGTTTGTGTACAAATCAAGGTTATTTTAAAAGTCGTGGCTGGTATTCTTAAAACGTCTTAACTCATTTCCTACCTTGAGTCATTTTCCTAAGTTAAGTATTTCACTGGTCATGTTATCAAAGCTTAATACTATATGTAATGTTTTATGTTGTATTGATGTTATTGAATAAACATACTGTTATTCTAAAATCACTTATTCTTTTATTTTAAATTGACTACGAAAATTTTAAGAATTCGTCTTAAGTTAAGAAATGTTTAAAGATGTTAAAATGAATACCAGCCAAGGTTATTATACAAAGATGATCTGTTTCCTTTCCAGAATGGATTCAAGTGTGGCAAACTGTTTCGACAGGCTGGCGTGGATGGGAACAAGTTTGTGGTATGTACTTCTATTATTGCTAAGTCACCATTAATAAGCAACATGCCTTTTCACCATTTTGGGAATAGGGCTGGGCCTTTCAAGTGTGAAAAAATGTGTCAGTTTAAAAAATTCCAAATTTACCTAGAGATGAACATAAACAGGAAAGATAAAACTATGTGATAAAGTTTGTTTCTTTAATAAAACATCAGCTCTACTTTATAAAAGAAGGTTTGGGGTTCCTATGTTTCTTATTAAAAAAATAAGATCAAATTGTTTTTGCTTATTTTTCAAAACATAAAATTTATTTTCACAATTGGGGAAAAAATAAACATTTTAGCCACAGGGGGCAGAAACAAATTATTTTTATTTATTATTTATTTCTGCCCCGTGGTTTTAGCATTGGGAATACCCCAGTATTATCAGAAAAAACAACACTGCACTGAAACATTTGTTGCTAGGCACAACTAATTATACATGCCTTAGACATGTATAAGATGGGGAATGTTGCCGTCCTGAGTCATTTTTATCTTCTGTATTTTACATATAATTTGGGCCTTGCAAAACGATTTAATGAAGAGCATATTTTATTCATTTAATTCTGCAAGCAGAGACTTTTGCTTTATGTAAAACATATAATATTATTATGTAAGTCAATTCATTGGTATGGACATTTATGTTTATCATACAATCAACTTTTATTATCTTCATTCTTCTAACCAGTATGTTTCAGAAGTAGAAAGACTTGTTTGCCTTATTTCAGCATTGTCAGAGTGCAGATCTGAGGAATATCAAGTGCTCCAAGGATGAGATCAAGTAAGCTTGTACATTAAAGTTATACAACACCTACAGGCTACAACACTAGTTATTAAAAGTATACACAAGTGTTTAGCTATCCAAGTAATAGTTGCAGCACCCACAACTCCAGTTAATGAGATATACATGAGTATTAAGCCATCTCAGCATATAAATGGTAACGGCACCAACAACTCCAGTTTTTGAGATAATACAAAAGTGCCCAGCGGTCAGTGTACGACACCCACAACTCCATTTATTGATATTATATAAGAATGCTTAGTCTATGTAATAGTAACGGCACCCACACCTCGATTATACATGAGTTTCAAACAATCTATGTAATAATTACAGCGCCCACAACTCCAATTTTTGTGATTAAAAACAAGCCTCAGTCGTTGGGAACCACCTAGTTATAATGTTCCTGTTGTTTTCTTTTTCAGAGATATCATGGACCAGCTGCGAACTGTGAAGGTTCCCAATGCATTGAAAGGAATATCTGGGTAAGCTAATATTTTGTCACCAACCTCACACCTCACTTTTGGGCGAGAGGGATATTTAGGCGTTCATCTTACAGATATTCAGAAGGCATTACACACTCGCCACCCAGCTATCCCCCCAACCCCATCTCAACCCCACCAATAACCCCTCACCCCTACCTTGGTGGTTACATCTATAAGTGATATAATACCTTAGCACATTTGACATGTAAGCTTCTAAGGAGTTTATTTCAATTATATGATGTTTGTATCCTTGTTTTAGTAAGATGTTGTGCTGGTTCAGGTTGTCAAAGTTTTGTAACAAGTTGTTTAAATTATGAGGACCAAAATAACTCATTTGATGTATTATTTTGGTATAAATGTTACATATTTTTTCTAGAAGATGAATTTAAAGAAAAGTAACAGTGTTTTTATGCCGAAAGTATGAATGTAAGCAAGAAAAAGTTCCAAATTATAAATGCATTTTAATAAAATGAATGGCAATAAAGAGTATTTAAAAAAATGTGTTGTTGAAAATTTAAAAAGAAATCACTTAGTTCAAAAAATCACGTAAAAGCTTTATGAATAAGGCCCCAACTTTGTCTCCTCTGTCACTCCAGAGTTATGACCCTTGAATTGGCAAAATTGTAAAACAGTGTCCGCTCCCTAAATTTGACTATAATACAACCACCTTTCACCAAACTTGGTGACCTAAAAAGAAAACAGGCCTATTTTGTGATCTTTGGTGCTCTTGTTTTAGTGTTTGGAAAAAACTTAAGGCCAAAAAACTATTATTAATGTTTCCAATTTCACTGCCATAAAAAATAGGGTACATACATAGGGATTATTTTATATCATTTTCCCACTAAAATCATCACCATTTCTACTGGGTACATTTTCAGGTCTTTCCTGTGCATGAAACTACCTAAAATTTATCCCAAAAGGAGTAAAAAAAAAGTGATTTAAAATGGCAATAATAAAAATTGGAGTTATGTGCCAAAAGTTACCGTAGGTAGGAAAAATTGAAGCAAAACCCTTTTTTTGCCACTTTTCTCGATTTTTTTTTTATATCTCAGACAGTTTTATCAGTGGTATGTTTATTAGCATGTGGAAAATGCACATCAACTGAACAAAACCTTCCAGTCACTCATTTGACAAAATGAATCTTTAAAAACACAAAACTGCATTAATCAACTTGCATATATATAGCTGTAAGGTATTGCTTGATGATTGCAAAGCGTTGGAAAGAACAATTCACAATCCATGTTATGGAAATTATACACGAGCGCTTCATGGCAAGTGAACAATTTCAAACCTGAGGGTAGTAAGTGACCTAACTGTTCTGAACACTGTACCGTGTTGTCAAGGGCAACATTCAATTACAAGCATGCAGTATAAGTGATGGCTTTGTAATTTATCCTCATGCTTGTTACTGAATGGTCAAGCTCCACCTACTTGTTATGGTTCCGATATGGGAAAAGGAAGGAAACACATTCAAACATGGTACAGCTTGAAGCTCAGTCATTGGAGCTTGTGGTTTATGATCCTGACATTTCATCTATAACGTAAATGATGGTTTGAATCAATACTAAATAACATAGGAAATGGTTTAATCAGAAAATTGATAACTGGATTCAGGATGTGGTCGTTACAATTCAGTTGAAACAGGATCTACATGTACGTTGACATATGATACTACTAGATGCAGTCAGGTTTTTTTTTCACAATGAAATATAAAGATATTAATAATGTATGTTTAAAGGAGATTTTTTTATTACGATTTATTGTGGAACAGTCAGCGAATTATAAGCATAACGGTACTTCAGTATCATATCATGTTTAAAAGATTCACAAGGAAGCGGGATAAGTATGCTTTGTGTTTCATTAAGACTTGAAAGTTTATCGTTTTAATAATATACCCTGGTATGATATAATTCATTTTTATAAAATTTTATGTGCAAAATGTTAACAAACCATATTTTGTTTGGCAGGAATATTTATTTTTGTTATTAATAATTTATTTATGTACTTTATTGTGAATTTAAAAAAGTATAGGCATTTTTTTTTGAAGAAATGAAGGCAAAAAAGCATGTTAGCAATTCTTTATTTTGAAATGAAGGCAAAAATGTCCTGTAAATGCTTATGCTATAAATCCTTGACCATGCTTGACCATACTTGACCATGATTGACCATACATAACCATGCTTGATCATACTTGGTCATGTTTGACCATACTTAACCATGCTTGACCATACTCAGGGTTGTCAATAAGAACTGGCCGCCGGCCGAAATGGACGGTTCAAAATGGAGTTTGGGCCAGTTCAAATTCGGAAGAAAAAAAATTGATCGCAAGTTTTTTTGGTTATAAATGTTCCTGACCGTTAAAAACGGCCCTTTTCGCCTATTACATCTCTTTCGATATTTAGAGCATTGGCTTGACTGGTTTAAAATTTCCGGTAATCTGAAACATTATCTTACGATTCGGCGTATTTGTAGACGATATTTTGTTTATCCAACATTGCCGACATTTTGATACGATTCTGAACCATGACCTGTGACGTCAAGCGTGTGATCAATAAAATATAGTTGTATTATTTGTATTATTGGTAGTTAATTATAATTTGCGCCATTGTGTAAATTTCCACGAGGAAAACGAGACAGGAATGCCAATAACCCTGCGCAGTCAACGTTTTACGCATCTTTGATACCAATCATCTTATTTCGCGATTTTCCAAAATTCTTAAAATAGTAACATAGTGTTGTTTTTTTAGTGCATATTTATCGAAGTTTATACTCCATTAAAATGAATTTATAGCAAATAAACAAGCATCAGATATGAAAATAAATTACCCTACTTTACGAGTACGTAGAATTACGTATCTATGAAGCTATCGATATAAATATGTCTATGAAGCTATGGATAGATAAGTAAAATTGCGTACCTATGAAGTAAAGGGTTAATTAACCATTCTCCCAAAATGCCCCAGAATGCAGGAAATAAAGCGCTGAATTTCAAAATTTTCTGGAGGGTGGGGGTGGAGGCTGCCAACGGATCCCCCTAGCTGACCTCCTTCTTTTCTGTTTCAGTCGGTTCAACAAAAACTTATTGACAACCCTGCATACTTGACTATACTTGACCATATCTAACCATGCTTGACCATACTTGACCATGCTTGACCATACCTAACCATGCTTGACCACACTTGGCTATACTTGACCATAGGGCTGTAACGATTCATTGGTGCATCGTGAAATCGCAATTCGGTACCCGACAATATACTGAATCGTATCGCATTGTAAAAAATTGTGTGTATCGCATATTGTTAGATTCGTTACCTCGACTTAAGATTTGTATGCTTAAAACACTTTCCAAACATCTTTGCACGATCCGGTCAATCCGTTAACTTTCATTTTTAACTGTTGATACAGCGAAAGCCACTTCAGCCATATTTTCACAAACAGAAGGTAGAGCTAGAAAACTACGTTACAACTAGTTATCTTACTTATCTACCGTACACTGATTTGTTTGTTTTTTTCAAACTAAAATGAAAAATGAAAATAAAATTATTAAAAAATTTGCAATTTAATTTTCTTTTATAAATTTGATTTGCAAAAGATATGAAAAGAACTGGAATCTGCGAGCTAGCTGTATGCGAAAATGCGGCTGAAGTGCCTTTCGCTGTTTTGACAGTTTTCAGTCGTCTGCAAAGTCAAGAATGGCAAAAGGAAATACTACTGGAAGTAAAGAGAAACCCTATAGAAATGTGCCGGAAAAATATAAGTCCAAAGCTTTGGAATAAAAATATGATCAACAATTAATGAAAATGGCAAACATTAACAAATAATATTCTTTTAATAATATAGCAAACAATTTACAAAATAATAAAAACATTAAAAATATAGTTTTGGTAAGGATATGCTCAACAATTTACAAAATAGGCAAACATTAAAGTCCTACTTAAAAAAAAAAAAATATATATATATAAGCGTATCATGATATATCGTGAATCGCGTACTCCGTATCGTAATACGTATCGTATCGTGAGTTGAGTGACAATACACAGCCCTACTTGACCATTCTTGACCATTACCGTAACTCAAAGATTTCATTATTTCTTCAAAATACATTAAAATTCAGTATATTCATTCTTGATTCTACGAAACACAAAACAGCTACTGACAGATACTCTATTTAACAAGATTACATATATTGAAACTTAAAAATGTCATGCATTTTTCAATAGCATTTGTAATCATAGTGTTTGCACTTAGTACTGTCACAGAAGTTTTAATATGGACAAAATATTATAGAATACTTAAAGTATTCTTTGAACTTTTGATGATTATTTACTTTATCTTTTAAAAAAAAAACATTTTCTTTTGATTTACCATTGCACATCAAGCATTATAACAAACCTTTTGAGAGTTTGCATTTACTAATAACTTAATGCTTGTTGAGTCAGGGCAATATTCAATATAACTCTTATCCTCTGTGATTCTATTCAGTTCTCTTCCAGATCCCTTTAATAAAAGTGGTTTCATGCAGAACTCTTGAATTCAACATAATTTCACAGAAATGTTCCCTGTCTCAAATTCCTTCACCCATGTTGATGTGTAACAGAACATGTCTGCTAGAGGGCAGGGCTCTTTTCACTTTATTTCTATGGGAAAACTTAGAAAATATATCTCAGAATCTGCTGGCCCAATAATGAAATAATTACACAGAAATGTTCTTTACGGGACCCTCAAATCCGTTCATCCCATCTTGTTTCTTATTAAAAAAAATGGCCGCCAGGGGCAAGCTACTTTTAAGTAGTGTCTATATGGAAAACTTTTCAGAATCCTTTAGCCCTACAGATGGATTTCACTAAGACCATGGCTGACTGAACAGCTCATGAATTATTTAGTGGGGGCAAGAACGCTCTGCTGCTGATAAGCCCCCAGTAGTAAATTCAATACATTGGTGTTTGTATGGTCAGTTTATACATGTTTTCTGGAAGTAAAATTGGTGAAATGGTTTATAGTGTATGTGTTGTTGGGTGTGCAAATAGACAAAACAAAGAAAAGGGAATACATGTATCTTTGCACAGATTTCCTAAATACCCATTGAGTAGACACATTGAATACATGTGTAGGCTGTTGCAGACAATACAGAAAAAAAAGATTCTGAAGTAACATATGACAATATAGACAACACCAAGGTGACATTTTTTACAAGCATATCCCGTGATTTATTTGTGTGGATATATACTCAGATAGAACCCTATGTACTTAAAGTTGCACTCTCTCCCCCAAATAAGATTTACCACAATTAATATAAATGTTTTGATATACCAAAAAAAGATAAATACATGTCGAAAACAATGTTCTTGAAGGATACCGAGTTGAGTTTGAAAGAAAGGTGCAGAAAACACGGGATTTCTACCTAATTAGACAAAAGAAGATTGCAGTGAATCTTTTAGCACTCACCAATCATTTAATATTTTTGCGTTTTCAGATATTAAATACACGGTTACAATCTTGATATCAGTTATGAATATTTTTCATAAATGCACCATTTAGTAAGAAGTTAAAGGTTAATCACTCAAAATTTATGTTTGTTATACATGTGCATGTATTGATTTTGAATCAGAGTTTCACTTTAAAAAAAGACTGGCAAGACTTTCACTTAAAGACCACCTCTTGATTGTCCTAATTAAAATTGGAATAGATCTTTCAAACAAAGACATATCATATAGCTTAACACTTTTGGGGGCAACAGTTCCTCGAATTTGGAACACATTGGTACCAATTTTAGCTAAATGTTTGAAACAATTAATTGTTTGGCCAGAGAGGGAGGTGGCACAATCAAATATACCTGAGGCATTTGAACCTGGTTACAACAAAGTTATTTCAATAATCTATTATTTTTTATTGAAAGCCCGCATAATCTTACAACAAGAGCACAAACATGGAGCAACTACAAACATAACAATTCAATAAAATATTTGATATCTATATCGCCAACAGTAAATTTGATTACTGATGGATGGGGTGGACGTGTGTCGGACAAGCAAATAATTTTGGAATCAGAATATATGTCCATCCTTTTGCCCGGTGATGAATAGTTGACAGATAGTGGGGTCCTTGTTGCTGAGGAAATGGCAGCCTCCGGCACTGTACTGAGGATTCCTTCATTCACCGGGCAAAAAACAACTTTCTGGCAATGAACTGTCCAGAAAATTGTCACATGTGAGAATACATGTTGAGCGTGTCATAGGGAGAATGAGGAAGTTTCTTATACTGGACTCAAGTATTCCTGTTAAGCAACTTACTTTATTGAATGACAATTTGATGCCTTCAACTATTACATAGAACTAGGTGTTTACATCTAACAAGAAACGCAAAGCAAATATCTGTGGTCTTTATTGTTTATTTTATGTTTATCGCTATAAATTGCCAAAATTACGACTTTCTATTTTCACTCTTTTCTGTTTATATACTGTCATGAAAATACAAATACTGAAAATAGTTTAAGTTTGACTCAATTTTCTTTATTATCCCTGGGATAATATCTGACACAAACACTTTCATTTCCTTGCATAATCTGATAAATCAACTTCTTTAAATAACTCAAATCATTGATGTCTGCCATAACTATCTATCATGTAAACTAGACCATTGAACTATATTGTACTATATAATGTATTAACCTGGAGGGGCTTATCAGCAATGTTTTGCCCCCAGCTTGTACATGTGGTCAGTTAATGATATGCAGAATCTATTTTAGGTTATCTGAAATCCATCTATTGGAACTTTAATTCAATTTCACAGAAATGTTCCTTAGGTGGCCATATATCAAATTTCACCACCCTGTGTTGTTGCCTTTTTTTAATATTTTTTTTAAACACATATTTATTTATTTATTGTTTTACAGTCATTGTATATAATATATCATCTTCACACTTCATGAACTTATTCACAGTAACACAGTATCCAGTATGTTGTCCGATCAATAACTTTAGAACCCTTTGTCCAATCAGTTGAGCAATATTTTAGGGCCATCTTGTTTATCATTTGTCTTCAGTCTGTGTATATTTAGTCATGACAAGGAAATAGTAATATTATCTTCAACAAGTGTGACTTTCCTTATGAAATATTAATTTTTAAGGGTTTTTAAAGCAGGACTCTCTGTTTTGGCTGGATTGCATTCAGCCTCTTGGCCCTTCTGCCTGATAGTAAAAGAGATAATTTTGTTGAAAATGTTCACTTAAAAACAAAAACATTTGAATGTCCTCAAAATTCCTGAAATGCAACAATTATCAATGCACCAGTCAATTGTAACCACGGTCCCCCCAGGTCAGCAGAAGAGCGGGGACTTTGACTTTTGGTCCAGCCAAGCCCGGGTAAAACCCCCGCCCTGCAGGGTCAAACTGCTGATAAAATCCCTGCCAAATGCCCCTGTATCCCCAGGGACCCTAGGTAAGGCCCATTTCCCTGCTATTATTGTCGCTAGGACAAAACCACTCCATTCACTCGGCACTGCGGGGCCACATGGAAGGTAACAACACAGCCCATTTCCCCGGCTATCCTCGATATACCCCTGGACCTGGGAGGGAGGGCTGTGGTTACAATTGACTAGTGCATAATTGTGTTGATATGTTACATAAAACTGTGGGAAAGTATCTGCCTGCCATGGTGCAATGGCTATGGTCTCCGACTGCAGACAGAGAGTGGCCATGGTGGTCTGCTGCTGGCTCACTGTTATTATTTTATTTTTTTCATTCTCCAATTTTCCTTCTTAGGACACTCCTGTTTTAATTCTGGTTTACAAGAAAAATTACAATAATTTTTTTAAAAAATGTCCACCGGGTGGTCGAAAAAAAACAAAAGGAAAAAAAAAAAAAACATGCTCTAAAAGGGTAAAATCCAAGAACAACATAACAACATTGAAAATTTATATCATTTTCTTGACATTTTAAATTCTTAAACTGCTATCAATGCATGTGTTAATACACTCAAAGTTTCAAAGTTCTAATTAAACACACAGTTTAAATCTTACATACTGTGCATTAGAAAACACACTTTTTATCAAAGATACATTGAATATTACTCAGCAAAACGTTTGTTTAGCTTTAAGGGTATGCTAAAGCAAAAGTGAATGCAGAACACTTAAAAACTGACAATATTAAATTAAATTTAAAATAATAAAGAGAAGGCGCATTTTACGCATTAAAATACACAAAAATTGCACTGTATTAAAACGATAATTACATTTTCTAAACATTGTCTCAGTTATTTCAATATTGGAAAACGTCAATAAAGTGAAATAATTACCAATTTCATTCACGTCAGCCCGCAGAATTACTTTACTGGGGCCAACCAGCGATAAGAAACCCAAAAACGATACTTCAAAATATGAATATTCCGCCATTGCCAAGGGCGCTTTCATAACAGTTGACTGACTGACATGCTATCACTATAAATCGGCGAATACGGCTATGGAACAACAAACCAGTCAAGATCTACTGCATTCGTACTCTTATCTGTTCGTGTTTTTTTTTCCGTTTCGCACCAAAATAAATACAGTCCAGGTAGGGAAAGTAAATTTGAAAAAAAAAGTGAAATTCAATTTTATTTTTTTGTACTTTTCGGAAAATTAGACCTGCCGGTTTTGTAAACCAATTTATATAATAGTAGTGGCCTTATCATTATTTTTATGAATGTTTTCATGTTTAATCTTATCACACTGACATGTTGTTTCAAAATTTTCAAAGAGTTTTTATTATTATTTGATTACATCAAACTGGAGCTTATAGTCCTTAAAATGCATCACGGAATAAAATAATAGCCAGTTGAAGCTGCACACTCACAGAATGACAGTGTTGCCATTTGTTAACCAGGTTTTCAACGAAAACTGGGTTATTAGAATGAGGTTGTCGTTTGGGTGGGCGGTCGGGCTTCAAACATTGGTTTCTGGTAAATAACTTTAGTTAGCATTGATAGATATTGATGAAACTTGGTATGTAGGTAGCTTATGGGAAGAGCTAGCTTGGGATTGCTTTTGAGGGGGATGGGGCTAAGGTCAAGGTCACTGTTACTAAAAATAGAAAAATGGTTTCTGCCCAATAACTTTAGTTAGCATTGATAGATATTGACGAAACTTGGTGTGTAAGTTGCTTATGTGAAGAGCTAGCTTGGGATTGCTTTTGAGTGGGGAGGGGCTATGGTCAAGGTCACTATTACTTGAAATAGAAAAATGGTCAAGGTCACTGTCACTTAAAATAGAAAAATGGTTTCTGCCCAATAACTTTAGTTAGCATTGACAGATATTGATGAAACTTGGTGTGTAGGTAGCTTATGTGAAGAGCTAGCTTGGGATTGCTTTTGAGGGGGGTGGGGCTAAGGTCAAGGTCGCCTGTTACTAAAAATAGAAAAATGGTTTGTGCCCAATAACTTTAGTTAGGATTAATAGATATTGACGAAAGTTGGTTTCTGGGTAGCTTATGTGGAGAGCTAGCTTGGGATTGCTATTAAGGGGGGAGGGGCTAAGGTCAAGGTCACTGTTACTTAAAATAGAAAAATGGTTTATGCCCAATAACTTTAGTAAGCATTGACCGATATTGATGAAACTTGGTGTGTAAGTTGCTTATGTGAAGAGCTAGCTTGGGATTGCTTTTGAGTGGGGAGGGGCTAAGGTCAAGGTCACTATTACTTAAAATAGAAAAATGGTCATGGTCACTGTTACTTAAAATAGAAAAATGGTCTCTGCCCAATAACTTTAGTTAGCATTGACCGATATTGATGAAACTTGGTGTGTAGGTAGCTTATGTACAGAGTTAGCTTGGGATTGCTTTTGAGGGGGGTGGGGCTAAGGTCAAGGTCGCCTGTAACTAAAAATAGAAAAATGGTTTCTGCCCAATAACATAAGTTAGCATTGATAGATATTGATGAAACTTAGTGTGTAGGTAGCTTATGTGGAGAGCTAGCTTGGAATTGCTTTTGAGTGGGGAGGGTCTAAGGTCAAGGTCACCATCGGCGTAGCTCCAATAGGCACGGTAGGCCCGGGCCTACACTTCGTTTCCAAAAATGAAAAATACAAAACGTCCGAATCTGCTATAAAAACTGCAAGGTAAGGGGGTGACAGCTTAATTAACATTCAACTAAACACTACAGGTTAACTAAGCATATTTTTCAAATAAGTAAAGTGGCTATTTTTTAAGAAGGTCGAACTTTTAAAGCTGCACTCTCACAGAGTTACCCTTTTGGCAACTTTTTTTATTTTTTTTGTCTTGGAATGAGTCAATTTTTGGGTAAATATCTGCAAACATGCGATAAAAGACCACTGACAAAAGATCAGATCGCAGATTTTCATATTTCCGTTCGAAAATTAAGGTTTAATGGCTAAAGGCGTTATTAACAGTTTAAGAAAAATGCATAAAACATCAATTTTTTAACTAAAATATGAAAATCTGCGATCTGAAATTTTGTCAGCTGTCTTATATCACACGTTCCCATGCATTTTCGCATAAATTGGCTCGTTCCAAGACAAACAATAAAACATTTGTCAAAAGTTCAATCTGTGAGAGTGCAGCTTTAACATATCGATTTGATAATACTTTCACAGCAACCGCCAAGCGCATTATTTCAATGATTGTCTGTTTAACTCGGTTTCGTTTACAAATATAATGTTGCGAAGCGGAAGTTTATTTTGAATGTCATTCAACATGTTTTCCCCTTACCCCGACCCTCGAGATTCCGATGTATCTTGGAATGATGCCTTTAAAAACTCAGACTTTTATCACTGAAGTGGAAGTTGTACAGCATTTATGTAATCGATAACGCTACACTTTTCTACAGTTCATTAATAATCAATCCCTCCTTTCCTTTTATCACAATTGCCAATTCACCTTTCATCCGTCAAGCAAAGTGTATGAATATATACTATGTTATACTGTTTGTTTGCCCTTCCGTTGTCGTCCATACGCTCGAAAAGCTCCACGAAATGGTTACGTCAAAGCCAGCGATCAGCTCCTATCCTGGAGAATGAAGAGCGCTTTTAGGATCTGTGGTTATTCCGACCAAATTTGAAGGTCTCCAGCCGGCCAATGTGGACAGGATAATGTACATTATGTGCAGATACTGCTGACCATGCCTGCCACATCCGCCTCATGTGAGCGCTCATTCAGTTCCATGAGCCATATCAAGACATACATCAACTCTACAATAACCGGCAGAGGCTATCCTCACTTGGCGTCCTCCATAGTCATCGAGATGTTGAGATAGACATACATAAAATCATAAACACATTTGCCTCAGTCAAATGCAGGAAATTGGATTTCATTTGAAGACCTCTATATATTGTCATAAACAAAACCAACTAGACACGCTTATTTAACCATTACATACGTATTTTCTATTTTGGAGTTTATTTTAACAAGTTCGTATCAAAGTTTTGTATTTCAGTTATGTTATTGTACGTGATGAGTAAGCCAACAATAAAGTTTAGTGAAGTGCTATATAAAGCTTATTTTGATGACTTAAAATGCTCCAGATATACGCCAAAACGCACCATATTGGATCTAGAGTAAATGAAAATCCCAGGGGAGGCGCCCCGAACCCCCCTACAAAGTGGGCCTATACTTTTTAATGGGCCAAGCTACGCCCCTGGTCACTATTACTAAAAATAGAAAAATGGTTTCCGCCCAATAACTTTAGTTAGGATTGACCGATATTGATGAAACTTGGTGTGTAGGTAGCATGTGAAGAGCTTGCTTGGGATTGCTTTTCAGTGGGGAGGGGCTACGGTCAATGTCACTGTTACTTGAAATAGAAAAATGTTTTTTGCCAAATTACTTTTGATAGCATTGATAGATATTGATTAAACTTGGTGTGTGGGTAGCTTATGTAAAGAGCTAGCTTGGGATTGCTTTTGAGGGGGGGGGGGCTAAGGTCAAGGTCACTGTTACTAAAAATTAAAAAAATGGTGTCCGCCCAATAACTTTAGTTAGCATTGATAGATATTGATAAAACTTGGTGTGAAGGTAGCTTATGTACAGAGCTAGCTTGGGATTGCTTTTGAGGGAGGGTGGAGCTAAGGTCAAGGTCACTGTAACTAAAAATAGAAAAATGGTTTCTGCCCAATAACTTTAGTTAAGGATTGATAGATATTGACATAATTTTGTTTATAGGTACTAGTAGCTTATGTGAAGATAAAGCTAAGAATTTCTTTTGAGGGGGGTGGGGTCAAGGTCACTGTTGCTAGAAATAGAAAAATGGTTTCTGCCCAATAACTTTAGTTAGCATTGATAGATATTGATGAAATTTAGAGCGAAGGTAGCTTATGTGAAGAGCTACCTTGGGAGGTGGGGTCAAGGTCATATGAAGCTGCAGATTGAACTTGCTCATACAACAAATTAATTGGCTATAATTTCTGATTGCCCATAACAAAAACCTGGTTTCGTTGCATTGCGGCGCTTCTAGTTTTTGTTTTTGTCTCTGAATCAGCTGATTTTGGTAACAATGCCTTCTATTCTGTCATATAAGATAACTCAAGATAGAACAGATCTCAATTGTTTAGAAAACTGCCGAAATTCTCATTTTTCGGCCATAAAAAATCAATTTTCGAGCATTAATATAAAACTGCTATCTGAACTTTTGTCAGCAGTCTTATTTCACTGATTTCAAGAATAATATGACTCATTCCAAGAAGAAAAATAAAAAGGTTGTCAAAATGGTCAATCTGTGAAAGTGCAGCTTTAAAGTATATATATGTTATGAATGTAACTGATGACATTTAAGCCAAAACCACTTGACCTTCGTTCCACAAAGATGGGGAGTAAATTGAAAGTGATATGAACAGATAATGAAAACCATGCGGTTGAGCAATCAAATTGTAAAAATAAATTGTGATGTATAGATCTAACATGTTAGACGACTGTTGACCCGTCTGTCATGATATCAAATAGCAGTTTATCAATCAAATGTTTAATGGGAAATACTTAGAAATGTTTTTGTTCATTTTTCTTTGTATGCAAATCCCAAAATGGTAAAAATAATGATCAGTGCCGTACTTTATTTGTAGCTTTTAATTGAAAAAAGTTTGATTTTGTGCTTGGAATGAGCTTTACAAAGTTCTTCTCGTCTGTAAGGAATAGTTTTGCAAGGTAAGCATTATTACTGCATAAGGCAAAAACCAGTTCTTTGTTTCTTCAAACATCTCAAAAAAATAGAGTAGGTAGGTATACATACTAAACTCTTTTTCTATTTTTGGGGTGGGGGGAGGGGTAGGTGGAGGGGAACAGGTATTCTGTACCAAAACAACCTATATCAGGGTATCTAATAATTTGTTTATTAAGGAAACTATTAAAAAAACTCAATCCAAACACAAAAATGTAGGTTTGGAAGATAAAAAAATGTCGGTAAAGTAAGTTGAGACAATGATTGTTTTAGGCCTAAAGCCTGGGTAGAGTTTGTCACTCTTTGTGGTTATATGATGACTGTAATTGTAACAATACAATGGCAACTTCTGGGACAGGCCCAGACATACGCATATGTTACTGCATAAAGTCTGAATATAGTTTGTAACTCCTTAATTGTGGTTATATGGTGACTGTGATTGAAATAATGTCATAAAAAAACACTTTAAAAGGAGAATTTCTGAAAACATGAATAGTGTTTACTGTAAACTGCATTGTTATAAAAGCCTTAGCCAGTTTCAGTATGATCTTAGTGGATATTAGTCGTACATTGAACTTATCTTAGTGAAATAGTTTCATTATTTTGTTTCATATGTATGTTAATATAACTTTAGACAGTATTAAAAAAGTCAATGTGTTGCCAATTGAACCGTTTATACAGATGTAAGATTATTAAAGTTACAACCAAAATCCTTTATTGAAACTGGCCCCTTTTCTTTAGTGGTTGCACAATGATACTGTCACAATGAATATAGTAAAGTCTGTTCATCATTTTTCCAGTGTGTAGAGTAGTGAAGTTTTTTTTATGATTTATTTGCTGTCTATAGACTACATAATAATTAATAGTACTATTCCACATATATTGTGAATTTGACAACACTTAGGCTCCAGAAGATGACTTTGCACAAAACAGTTCTTTTAATCTGAAATCTTTGCAATAATTTTATTATCTCCCTTGCTGATGGCCTTATGCCTCCGCTGCGCTTATGCTGCACCCATCGATGGGAGTTTCAGAGACAAATTCATATGGAAACTGACAGCCTCATTGCTGGAGATTAGCCACGGTCACATTCAATAACCACCTTAGATTTAACTAAAGTTAAATTTAAGTTTAAGAGTAGTATCGGAGTATTTTGATTGGTCTGTAAAAATAAATGGCCATTTAATTGAATGGAATCAATGAAGCATGTCTAAGGATAAGAATTTTTTAAGACTATTTCGGTTAGAGCCCCAGTCTTGCATTTGAAACCTTTCTAAAACTTATATTGTGTTAGACCAATAGTTTATCTTCTTAATTAAACAATGAGGTTAAATAACTGTTACAAGCAATATTTACCTGTAAGTTTTCAATAGTTTTAACTTCATTTCAAAATCCACCATTTGGTTCATAAAGAACATGTACTTTACGGCTGTAGCGATTTCAAAGGGAAGGTACCCATGACTCTGTATTTTCCAAAAGTAAATAACATAAAAGTGAATTTGTCTTAGTGGGCATCCAGCTTACAGTCTTTGGATGCATACATGTATCTCATGGAGAGACATTTATTGCTCTGAAGTGGTGTATTATACCCGAAATGGCCGCAGAAAGAATTAACTTCAAATTGTTATTTATTATATCTGAATGTGCTTTGCTATCTTTATCTTTATTCATTGATGTGTTTGGGATAAGCCTTGTTAGTGTGTAATTGATATCAATAGGCGTGAATATAATAAAATTGCCACAAAGAATTTCAATTTTTATTTTTAACAATAAGTTGGCTGTTTTCATGACCCAAACATATAACAAAACCAATGGCAGATGTAAATATCAGGGAGAACAGAATTTGGACTCCAATTGTGGTGGAGTTGGTTCTTCATGTTTTGTATTTCTCTCTTTTTTGAGGTCCCGACAACATCCACATAACAAGTTTGGACTGATAACGATACATATTCTTTTATCCCTCTACATACATCTATGACAGTAAATGTTCTCTGAAATATGTGTGTTGTTACCATCCACTGATTAACTTGTTATTCTTGCATTCAGAGGCAGTCATGGTGGTCACTTCCAACAGCAAACACCAAATCCTGATTTTGACTCCGGTAATAATGATTTTTATTCCTTATTGCATTCTACTCGCTAAGGGGTTTGTAAGGAAATAGTAAAAGCAGAGAACTTGTTTAAGCCTTAGTAAAAGACGCTATGGGCAGAGCCGGAGATTCCAGTAGAGTATGCATCCATTACATTTGTGTGATTATTATGGGGTTTTATAGGTTTTAAGATGTTTACATGATCTCATTTTATATTTGAGTTGAACAGTCATGATTTACAATGAAAAATGTGTCACTTCCCTATTACAGAAAGCGATGACGGTGGATGGGACTCAGACTTTGATGATGGTAAGCCTTTGTTTTGATTTAGTTTAATATTATGTATACATAATATTGATATTTAGCTTGATTTATAGCTTGTCTGTTTTTTTTTTAAGAATAAATGTCATAACTTGGTAGTCATAGTGACATTGAGATTATTTTTTGAAAGTTTGTTTAAAAAGATGTTAACGTCATCATTGTTAACGTTTAAATCTTCTCTGGAAGTTTAATGGATACACTCGTGATCTGCCATATTTCTTAACGGATTTTAGACAATTTTTCCATCCGTGCTTGTTTTTATTTAATAATATGAGCACATCAGCAAATAGTTCACATTTAAAAGTTAACAACAATGTTGTTTATTAGAGACAATAAATTTAAAGACCGCTATTCCGAACACCGTTTATCCAAAATTGTTGCCTTTTTTAAATTAATTTTCGGTCCGTATTGTATTCCTTCTTTGTTTAACTTAATAAATAATCCGAAATCGCTGTTTGAAAGTAAAATTACTGTCTGGATTTGGTATTTCATGCCTATTTATCAATTCTTATTTCAAACTCAATCATCTCATTGTTTTTCACACTATACTGCAATAGCACTCGAGCATCAGCTTGAGGTGATAATAAAGCATAGATTATGGCTTATTAAAGAAAGAATGACATTGAGCACGCATATGTAACAAACATCGTATCAGATAATTAGCAAAATATTTGCTTGATGTAGTCTTTAATTGCTGGTCTACTCAATCTAAATATCATTTGAAAATGTCTTGTCAAATTCAATCACCACATTACTCACCCCACCCAATACCAAACCATCTGGAGTAGGGCCCGGTAACCAACACGGGAGGATATCTGGGTCGGTAATAAAATGAAAGGGTGAAGAGGGGCGCAACAATTCAAAAAGTTGCCAGTAGAATTCATTAATTAAACAATAATTCAACAAACATGAACACTGAACAATCACTGAAAACAAAATTAATGTAACATGTTGGTAACGTGTAACAGACATTGCAGTTTTCACGACTTAATATTTTATGTCATCTGTAATTCGCAAACGCGGTCATTTTCTAAAAATTGTTAAACCAAAATATCCTCATTTTGAAATTTCTGTCTTGGTCCAGACGTTTTCAGATAAACGGTGTTTAATAAATGTATTTGTAGTAAGGCCCACAACACTGGCTTTATTAATTGTTTAGTAATGCCCAGTTATAATTAAAAAAAAAAACGATTCAAGGTTGACCATTGTTCAAATTTGTTTTCCAAGATATTACATAAAACATAGTACACACATTTCCCATGAGAGACAATATGCACATGTCTATAGTACACACATTTCCCATGAGTGACAATATGCACATGTCTGTAGTACACACATTTCCCATGAGAGACAATATGCACATGTCTATAGTACACACATTTCCCATGAGTGACAATATGCACATGTCTATAGTACACACATTTCCCATGAGAGACAATATGCACATGTCTATAGTACACACATTTCCCATGAGTGACAATATGCACATGTCTATAGTACACACATTTCCCATGAGAGACAATATGCACATGTCTATAGTACACACATTTCCCATGAGTGACAATATGCACATGTCTATAGTACACACATTTCCCATGAGAGACAATATGCACATGTCTATAGTACACACATTTCCCATGAGAGACAATATGCACATGTCTATAGTACACACATTTCCCATGAGAGACAATATGCACATGTCTATAGTACACACATTTCCCATGAGAGACAATATGCACATGTCTATAGTACACACATTTCCCATGAGTGACAATATGCACATGTCTATAGTACACACATTTCCCATGAGAGACAATATGCACATGTCTATAGTACACACATTTCCCATGAGTGACAATATGCACATGTCTATAGTACACACATTTCCAATGAGAGACAATATGCACATGTCTATAGTACACACATTTCCCATGAGTGACAATATGCACATGTCTATAGTACACACATTTCCCATGAGTGACAATATGCACATGTCTATAGTACACACATTTCCCATGAGTGACAATATGCACATGTCTATAGTACACACATTTCCCATGAGTGACAATATGCACATGTCTATAGTACACACATTTCCCATGAGAGACAATATGCACATGTCTATAGTACACACATTTCCCATGAGTGACAATATGCACATGTCTATAGTACACACATTTCCCATGAGAGACAATATGCACATGTCTATGGTACACACATTTCCCATGAGTGACAATTTGCACATGTCTATAGTACACACATTTCCCATGAGAGACAATATGCACATGTCTATAGTACACACATTTCCCATGAGAGACAATATGCACATGTCTATAGTACACACATTTCCCATGAGTGACAATATGCACATGTCTATAGTACACACATTTCCCATGAGAGACAATATGCACATGTCTATAGTACACACATTTCCCATGAGAGACAATATGCACATGTCTATAGTACACACATTTCCCATGAGTGACATTTGTTTAGTTATGCCTTTTGATCAACAACAGACCAATTGTATAAAACTTGATTCAATTGTTCACAGCAGCCAATTGTATAATATAATACATGTATTTATTTGATTTGGTACGCATTCATTTTGAAACTATTTGCAGATTCTGCTTTTTATATTGCGTTCTGTAACTCGCCGATATTGAAATAATTGCTTTTGTACAATTTCAATTGCGTTGTATTATGCAAAACGCAGATTATTCAAACTATATTAACTGCATAACATAGATTGAAAACTCCTAACGGCGCTACTTTTAGCTAGCTTATTAATAAGCAGAATGCAGTCTGTAGCTATTGAAGCAGATTGCTTACTAGGTATTTCCGATGTAAATGTTAATGTAAATTAGGTCATTGACCAACACAGTTCTAACTTTGCTGGGGTTGATACCCCCGTGTGTGCTTAATTCGCCAAAAGTTAAAAACGTAATGTGGCTATCTGCCGATGCGATTTCCAAGGTACAGTTATAAAAGTCAGCAGGCCTAACAGCCTACAGCCTAAAAACCGGTTAACTCGTTGATTTGGTTCAAGTTAGTTTAGGTGTTTAATAATTGGTCAATTTATTTACCAAATACTTGCAGTTGACCAATTAAATTGCTTGTATGTGCAAACTATGCAAAAGAAAACCTCTGTGATAAAAATTGTTAAACTGTAAATTCTATTGAACATATCACTGCGCGTCGGTTTGCTAGCTTTTGATATATTCCAAAAAATTCAAAATATAAACAATAACTAATACATACATCCGATTTCAGTTAAAGAGCAAATATTTTAAAAGTTATAACTTTATGAATTATGTGTTTTTGGTTATTTATGTTGCATGTGAGTTATCAGCAATCTATGATACCAAAACTGTATGGGGTCCCCATACATCAGAATTTTACATTAAAGATGCACTCTTACTCCCATTTAAGATGTACAACAATTAATACAAATGTTTTTATTTACCAAAAAGGATACATAAATATTGAAAGCAATGGTTCTTATGAAGGATACCATGTTTAATTTGAAAGCAAGGCGCAGAAAACACGGTATTAATCTACCTTATGAGCAATAGTTGATCATTGTTAATCATTTAGGACCCAATAATATGTGTGCGTTTTCAGCTATTGATTACAAGGCTACAATCTTGTTATAAGTAACTAATATTTTCCATAAAGGCATTAAATTTACGTTTGTTATACATTTTTTTTTTATGTATTGATTCTAAATACAAGTGTCAATTTGATAAAAAGTGATAAAAAGAACTAGCTTATTTGTAGGTCAGCTTTCTTTAACAGGAAGTTCTGTTTGCACTAACCTATATAATATTATCATTTTGATATTGAATGTTGATTTTATTCCAACTGATAATTTGTGAATTACGACCCTAAATTATACGTTTGATGTACTTAATGTTTGTCTTAACAAAGTTTCAATCCAATGTTTTTACATGGAATAATATAACATCTTAAAAAGCCCATACACTGATGGAGAGGGGAATTTACTGAAAAAAGAAACCTTCAAGTGGCATATGAGAAATAGAACTTCAAATAAAGTTTTCCTGTAAAAATCTAAAATTACTGATGTCAAGTGTGACTTAAGCTTTTGAAGGGAAGAATCCCTTATTAATATATTATGTCAAGTTTGAGTTAAGTTCAATAACAGTTATTTCGGATTTGGAAATTTTAACCATCGGGAGCAAAATTTTACATGAACCTGGTATCTTCTAAGATGAAGGATTAGACCGGCAACCTTCAATGGCGTATACGCCCGTTAAGAAGCCGATAGCTCAGAAACGCAACTTTGGCCGGAGTAAGTACATAAGCACTGAAGTGGAACGGTTCTTGCTTCTTCCCATGTAACCACAAAGATATATTTACATAGATTTTCACTTAACGAACACATTCTATAAGATCAAGTTTGATGATTTGGGCTTTCAATCAATGCCCTAATATAAAATATAGAAACAAACTGTGTCTGAAATTCCACTTTTACTAATTTCTTTTATAAACTTAATTCTTTAATAGCACTCATTTAAGCAGAGGTTACCAGAGCCTGTGACTGTTCACACTGCATTACAATAGATGAATCAGAATTGATCCTAAGACTGTATTGATTAATGGCATATTATAAACTGTTAAGTGATAAATTCTGGACATATCTGGACTTTCTTAGGTTTGTGTGCTTTCCGTGTATGTCATAATTTCATAATTATGTTGGCTGATTTTTTCTGCCATGGTGGGGCGTGGGCAAAGTTCCGAAAATGGCAGGGCGTAAATGTGGTAAGGGGAGAGTAGTCAATGCAGTAAGTGGTCTGCCACAAAATTCAACCATATAAATTGCAATGCTCTGTAAAATGTCTCAATTATGCAACAATTTTGTAAGCTCATCCATCTTGAAACTGTTAAATGTTTGAGGATACGAAAATTTGGTAAGAATATTGTTTGGCAAACAACCAGTTGTCCATTCGGATCTCCTCTGACATTTTCCTGCAAAAACAACCTCAGATGCATGTTGGTACATGAGTAGAAGTAGTTTATAAATTTTTAAATAATAGTATTAATTAATTGTAGTAATTAAACATGCATTTTGTATATATATATATATAAGTTTAAAATGATTGTCATATTATTTCATAAATTATTAAGATTCTCAAGATTTTTAAAAGTCATTAAGTTTAACTGCTAATTTGAAATTTCTACACGATCTACTTGCAATTTGGTTAAATGTAAAGATTACTGACATTGTAAGTCGTCCATATACATCAGAGGTTGTTTTCGATGGAATTATAATGGCCGAGGTGGTCCGAATGCCAGTTGTCTTGTTGGTGAAGTTTGTGTTTGCCATCAATGGCGTCCCTGGATTGGTTCCTGGTCTGAGCTTGTGTACGCTTGGTTGCGGGTTCATACACACCAGTTGTGTCGCTATATTGTACCCAGATCGGTACCCAGCCTTTTTCATACACAACTGTTATTTAGTTAACAAGCAAAGTAGCTTTTAAACCTTAACCAACAAGTATGATGTTATCTATTTAAAATCAGTCTTTTTAAATAGCCCGCTAAGCGTCTTAATTAAATGAAGTGTTGAGGTAAGACCTGATTATATCATTGCTCAGTTGACATATAGACATGTATCATCGATGGACGTGTTGTTGCCTTCAGCAATTATTTAATTTGGCAGTAATCTGTCACAATCGCAATCTTCACCATAAATATATTTTCCTGTTTGGGGAGTAAAATGCACTAAATCAGTAGGGTTGCAGAATCAGTTAAGATGGTTTAACTATGTCTTGTTTTACGGAGAAGTGAGTAAATCGGCTATGTGAGAATTAACCACCACTCGACAGTTTGTCGTGAATAACAGAATAAAATGTCACCGCTAATACTGTAGAATTAATGTTGTCTTTTTATTGTGTTACTCATGATATCATATGAGACCCATTACTGTAAATAGGACAAAAACGTTAAAGTGTTCATAGCTTGTGTTGGAAGTCTCTAAGTGATATTGAGGATTATGACTTTTGTCAAGTGCTACAGAACTATTTATTTTTTCTTAGTTGTAAAGTTGTGATTAAATCATTACATCTTGAAACTTAAAGGTCGTACTGGATTTCAGAAATATTATTCCCATACCGTTGCATGTTTGAAATGACTTCACCACGGTAACCAACCATACTGTGCTGATAAAACCGTTATCTCAATGCAATGTTTTGCTGGTTCATCTCAAAATCACTTTGAGTTTTGAAAGCATTTTACTGAAACAAGAAAATCAGATTTTAGTATCCACGTATGCAGTTAAAAAGATTTTGTTCATGTTAACACAGTGGCTTTATATATAGTACTGATAAAAACATGGCTGAAAATATGCAGACACGGTGCCAAATCTGATTTCTTTTGAAAGTGAGTTTAGATTTGATTTCCATTCATGGATATCTAACAAATGACTAATTCAAAATTGATAAGATCAGGAAGAGTGATGTGGGGATTTTTGTGTTTCAATGGGGATTGCATCCCATTATTAAACTGCCAAGATTAATGGTTAAACTCTGTCAGTCTGATGGATGTTTATTATCAGGAGCTACATACTAGGGAATTTAATAATTGATAATATCTACAGCTGATACTAAAAAACAAGTGGAAAAGGAGTTAATGTGGGATTATTTTTTCACTGTTATATAATAAGATGATTATCTTAAAATGAAAATTAGTAAAAAAATATGACTATGAGTTACCACAATTGTAATGTAATAAAAGGATAAACAAAAATCTTAATTCCAAGCCAGTGCTTTAAACTGTGTATCAACATGGAGGTTTTACATGGAATTGCCCGGGGCTCAAAGAACTCTTTTACCAAGATGTATGCAGCTTTAAACAAAGGGGGACAATCCGGAGTTACTGCCCCTAAAAAGAAAGCAATTGTGTACAGAAGGAGTGACAAAAGAAAAGAAGAAGGTAGGAAAACAAAGAAAAATACAAGTCATCAGTAAAATGTGCACTCATATAGATTTTAATTCCCTATAACATTTTTATATCCTCGCAAATGTGACTTTAAATTGCACAATACGCAAAAAAACACAATGTAGTTAAATATAACAGGTTGCAATAGGGACAGTTCAAGTTATCCTTATGCACACACTTTGTATCTGAAATAGTGAAATCTGAGCATATTATATACACAGTTTTAGATATGGGCTTAAAATTTTGCATTTTTTTTACTGGTTAAAAAACAATTGAAATAAAATATAAACAATTCAATTTACTTACATTTGTATTAATTTATGTTTCCGGTAATATGTTTGATTAAGAAATAAAAGTTGAAAAAAGAATTATATTTATGTTCATATATTTTATATTGATTATGAATTGTATTCCTGTTATTTATAATAGTTAATTTGCTATCAATATATTTGGGGTGTTAATTGTTGTTTCTCCATCTTCACTTCATCAGTGCTATGATAAACAAGTATTATAACATTGACAATTTAAAGCCCAGTTTAGGTAAGGTCCATATACAGTTTGTATTGTTCTGTAATCCTGACCTATTGTTGTAATCTGTATCTTGTTTTTTCACAGGTTTAAGACTTGTCTTAACTTGCACTTTCTTGCTTAAATATCAAATGAAAAGATGTCATTTTAAGTATATTTTCATTTATAGAAAATCTTTCATTGATGGAAAAGAAACAATTTGCTGCTTTCTGATATATATATGAGTGAATTTTGGATTTAATTTGCAGTTTTTAGAAGCATAAAAGTGCATTATTTTAAAATAACTAAAAATTGTCATTGTTTTGTTTTTAAAGTCAGAGGATACTTTATTTTAAAGTGGCAGAGTTTGAAGTTTTACAACATGTTTGTATGGAAGAAAATTGAACTAAGGGTTAAGTTGCTACTTAAGCGACAGCCTTCCTACATAAAGCTGCGAAAGCAGCAGTCATCAATATGGGATCACGTCAGGAAAAATCACCGTACAACTGTTGTGTACAGAAAAAGCATTAATGAGGAAATATCATCGTATTCTTTATGCCATGGTACATGTATGTTTTGTGTTTGAAATACACTGGACTCCCAATTTCACAAAATGTATTAAACAAACAAGTTTAAGTATTTTTTTTCATTAAGGTGAAATTCTTACTTATTCTGGATTTTACTGAATAAACATTATTTTATCTTGATAATCATAAAGATAATTTTCTTTTAAAATCCAAAATATCTTAATTAAAATGTTGATATTACGTCAATTATTTGAAAACAAAAATATTGAGCTTATCTTAATCCTGTTATGAAGAGCTTAAGATGTTTAGAAAAATTAGAGCCTTTAAGTCGGAGTGTTATTATTGAAATACGATCGATTGCAATATTAATTCTTCATCCTTTAAAAGGGCTTTAAAAGAAGATATATTTACATTTTGCTCATTACATTTTCTTTAAGAGATGCAACTATTCAAGTTTAAACAACATTCAATTACGAACATAATTATATGTTACAAACATGTTTAAATATTGCATATATATTTATTTATGCACCAATGTTATCGTTTCATAACCATTATATGTGTAACTGTGCATGTCTATTTATTATTTAAATTATGAATATGTCATCTATATAACAAATGTGATATTGTGTATTTGGGACTGGCGGCCTCGTAGTACGTAATAAACCATTCATTCATTCATTCATTCATTCATTCATTCATTCATTCATTCATTCATTCATTCATTCATTCATTCATTCATTCATTCATTCATTCATTCATTCATTCATTCATTCATTCATTCATTCATTCATTCATTCATTCATTCATTCATTCATTCATTCATGCATTCATTCATTCATTCATTCATTCTATTTTTAGTCAGATATTTATCTAAAAATAAAGGAAAGCTTCAAGAGGAATTCTGACACAATAAAGGGGAAAATATATACTTTTACGGTAAGGAGTTGGGCAGATATTTTGCCCCAAAATCACTAATAGTGATACTCCTTACCTTAAAAGTATATATTTTCCCCTTTTTTGTGTCAGGGCCCCGACCCTGCTCCCTACAGTCGAAAAAACAGCCCTGGTCGATTTAGGTTTAGAATTGGCTCCTTAAAAGCAATGCAATAATCATGATCTTCTGTCAGCAGCTTATTTGAAATGCATAAATGCAGGTCTGTGAGTCAGGGATCATAGCTGAATTATATTATGTTTTATTTCCTTGCTACTTCAATAATAGTTCCTTGAAACAATATTTTCAAGGACAAATTGATATCTTCTTTCTTTTTTTAATTTATTTCCGCTAGCTCCTCTCAGATGTGATTGTTTCCTTGCTGCGTACATGTGTTTTACTTCTCAGGCTTCTTTGTAATTTAAAATACCAGGCCCTAATTTCTCAAATTTCTCAAAAGTCCTTATAACAGGATTAAGCTAAGCTCGCTATTTTTGTTTTACTTAACATTTGCATAATATTTACTTCTTTAAGAGTTTTAAGAGATTAAATAGGAATGATCTATATAATAAATACAATTATTCAGTTTTTCAAAATCAATTTTAAGTATGTATTTTTGCTGTTAAGCTTAAGAAGTTTTGAGAAATTCAGGCCAGATATGTTTTTTATTTATAATCATAATCACATATCATAATATAATTCATAATGATGACAATATTTTACATTTGTTGTCCACACATTTTTGACCACATGTGTATGTAACAGAATATTAATGATTGTTGTTCCAGATCCGGAACCTGCAGAGCCAGTTGCCCCTGCAAGACCTAGTAAGACCATTGTTAACCTACTGTCTGTTATTGCGGAATGATAACTATGCTGTTGATTATTTTGGAATAAAATATATTTACAAGGACATATGTATAGGGAGTTGGCACTTATAAATGAACTAAGGTTGAAACCTGTTATGTCAAAGTCATCAGAGCTGCAGGAAATACTTCAATATAACGAGAATATATCATATCTGGAATTGGATCAACTAATATCTTCATCAAACATTGCATCAACATGTTGAAAAGTGTTAATGTATAATTTATTAACTTTATTGTTGTCATTAGCGTTTCAATTTAACATTATAAATTTATTTCATTTTGGGACTATTTTTTGTGTGTAGCAATAAATTGTGTAAAGCGGTCTTGTCATTCTATTCATAGCATGGGTTAGAAAGAATAACTGTAAGTTTTTTTTAAATGAAATTTGGTATTTTATTAACAATTCTGAAAACGAAAATTGAACTACATGTACTGGTTTAAATAATATTATATGTAATGATGTGCATGATTGATGTCATTATTGGGGATATGAACACATTTAGGCTGGTTAAAGTATGTGTTGAGTTTTTCCCGATAATGACATCAATAACGCAATTCATTCCTTAAATAACAGGTTGTCATTTGCAACACTCACTGCAATTAAGTGGCATGTCGCTAATTGTCATTGAAAGTTTTCACCTTCTGCCTGCTTTGTATTTTGACATACAAGGTTTAAAGACCATATGCAATGTTTGACCATGGTCACTTAGATATCACTTTATTGCAGATTTTTTTTATTTAACCT
The DNA here is from genome assembly GCF_026914265.1 of Mya arenaria. NCBI lineage: Eukaryota > Metazoa > Mollusca > Bivalvia > Myida > Myidae > Mya > Mya arenaria. The sequence continues at coordinate 2,046,169 of NC_069133.1, read as the reverse complement.
AATTCTTTTTATACAAAATCAGTTTTAGATAAAAAAAAGAAAAAAAAGAACACAGTCAGGACTGGTAAAAAAGTTTGACTTAACAAGAAAATATATCTAACAGATAGCGGGGTTTGACTGTAATTTGTATATTAAATTGATATCTTCATCAAATACTTCAATAATGAAGTCTCCAATATCACAAAATACAATGTCCATCCCTTCCATTTCAGACCGGCGTACCCCTCCTAGCCAGCCCAGATCAGAGCCCCCAGCCTTCAGAGAGCCCCCACGGAGAGTCCCTGCACCCGAGCCTGAAGAGGTTAGCAAACATTTGTTTATTGTATGCATACTGTATGTTTAGTTATACCCCCACAAACGAAGTTTGAGTGGGTATATAGGAGTGAGCTTGTCGGTAGGTCGGTCGGTCGGTCTGTCTGTCTGTCGATCTGTCGGTTTTCATGATTTCCAGACGATAACTCATGAAAGGCTTGACAGATTTGGACAATTTTTGGTACACAGGTGTTACATCAGAAGATACAGGTCAAGTTCGATATTGGGGCTGGTGGGGCCAAGGTCAAGGTCACTGTTACTAAAAATAGAAAAACGGTTTCCAGGCGATAACTCATGAAAGGCTAGACAGATTTGAACAATTTTTGGTACACAGGTGTAACATCAGAAGATACAGGTCAAGTTCAATATTGGGGCTGGTGGGGCCAAGGTCAAGGTCACTGTTACTAAAAATAGAAAAACGGTTTCCGGACGATAACTCATGAAAGGCTAGACAGATTTGAACAATTTTTGGTACACAGGTGTAACATCAGAAGATACAGGTCAAGTTCGATATTGGGGCTGGTGGGGCCAAAGTCAAGGTCACTGTTACTAAAAATAGAAAAACGGTTTCCAGACGATAAATCATCAAAGGCTTGACAGATTTGAACAATTTTTGGTACACAGGTGTAACATCAGAAGATACAGGGCAAGTTCGATATGGGGCTGGTGGGGCCAAGGTCAAGGTCACTGTAACTAAAAATAGAAAAACGGTTTACGGACGATAACTTCTGAAAGGCTAGACAGATTTGAACACTTTTTGGTACACAGGTGTAACATCAGAAGATACAGGTCAAGTTCGATATTGGGGCTGGTGGGGCCAAGGTCAAGGTCACTGTTACTAAAAATAGAAAAATGGTTTCCGGACGATAACTCATGAAAGGCTAGTTTTTCTTGTCAGCAGTGTAACTTCTAAATTACCCTACATATTTAAATAAAACAATACATGCATGATAAAAGAAGATGCAGTGTGCAGTTACCTTGGAGTTATGGCCTCTTTTCAAAGGAATGGTTTGCCATTCCTGTGTCCAAGCGGCATTTGGGGGTATTCGTCACTCCTGTGACAGCTCTAGTTTAATTAATAGTTATGACATTTTTTTGGATAATGTAAAATCTTAATGATTAAGAAGGGCAAAGATTTTACACATACAGTTAGGTGTACTTTCTGTCTTAAGACTAACATGTTTACAGCAGGCAGGGAACCAAACTTTTATGTCATGTCTGTGGTCAATCTGCAATTCTAAACGATTAAGCATGGAACTTATTAAAGGTCATTGAAGTAATATCTTGGCTGGACATGCTAGGCTGCCATTGTATTTGAATCACGCTGTTCTCAAGGTTGAAACCTGGGGGTAGCTCCATCAAGAAATCTAGGAGCCGTTTCATACCGAGGAGAGGTGTTGGACAGTGCAGTGCTACTGTTGAAAATCACTCCTAGATTTGAAATCTCTCTTAGATATGAAATCGCTCTTTGATGTGAAATCGCTCCAAGATATGTAATCGCTCCTACTAGATATGAATCGCTCCTAGATATAAAATCGCACCTAGATATGTAATCGCTCTTAGATATGAAATCACTCCTAGATATGAAATCGCTCCTAGATATGAAATCGCTCCTAGATGTGAAATCGCTCCAAGATATGTAATCGCTCCTACTAGATATGAATTGCTCCTAGATGTGAAATCGCTCCTAGATATAAAATCGCACCTAGATATGTAATCGCTCTTAGATATGAAATCACTTCTAGATATAAAATCGCTCCTAGGCATTTAATCGCTCCTAGATATGAAAATCGCTTCTAGATATAAAATCGCTCTTAGATATGAAATTGCTCCTATATATGAAATCACTCCTAGATGTGAAATCACTCCTTGACATGAAATCACTCCTTGATATGAAATCAGGAGAGACAGAGAGATACAGCTGATGGACACATACCCACAAATCCAGTTAAACACCATATGGTTTTCATTAAAGTGATACTCGTATTTAAAATCAATATAACAAACATATATTTTGAGTGATTAACTACTCACTAAATAATGCATTTATGGTAAATATCAATTACTGTTCACAAGATTGTAACTGTGTATTTAATTGTTGGAAACGCACCAATATTAAATGACTGGTGGGTCCTAAAATATTTACAACGATCATGTCTCATGAGGTAGAAATACCATGTTTAATAGCCCTTTCTTTCAAATTTAACATTATATCCTTCATAAACAAGAACCTTTGTTTAAAATACTTATTCATCATTTTCGGATGTGTTAATTGTGGTACTCACTGTTTACTTGGAAGTAAGAGTGCATCTTTAAGCATTTTAAGTCATTCTCTTACTTCAGTCATTTTCCTAGTTGAAGTATCTCCCTGGTCATATGGTATAATAACTTGTTTTTAAAATACTGAAATACATACTTCTATGTTTATCACACTCTTCTTTTATTTAACCCTTTACTTCATGTAAACCTAAGCCATTTCAGGCTGCCAGTTCATGGCTTATCAGTTCATATCAGTACCCCTACTTCATAGGAGATTATTGATATTATTGGAATTTTAACCTTAATGTATTACAAACCTATTTTCTTAGTATTTCTTTTGGTTTAATCAATAAGTCATCAATGTAAAGTTTATAGAGAATTAAATTTCCAATCCAGTCATATAAATTTTATTTTGTTATCTAAATTATTTCCGCATGATATTCATAAATAAACAGAAAAATATGTCAAATTTGATGAAAATTAATTTTTATTACACTTTTATTTATCAAACATAACACAAAATATTATATAAACAACATATTTTTATAATTCATTTAATGCAACCTGAATTGAAACAAAGATGGACAGAATTAAAAAATAGTTCACAACAAAGAAGCACGGTATATTTATATATATATGATACAGAAGAAAAAAAAAAGTTGATCAACAGTCACAGTATGTATAACTTTCGGTTATTTAACACTACAATGAACAAATAAAGTTATTATTCAACTACTAAATGAGGCCTGCATGTTGTTGTTTACTAAATTTATATCGTTTATTGCATGTCCATGTATTGTCATTTGGGTTTGATTTTAAAAATCCTCATTTCTCGTATCCTTGTGTGCGTGACGCCGAGGTCTGAATTCTCGACGTCGTACTCAATGTCTCAAACTCATTTTAATCGAAGCCAGAATGTTCCGATTCGTCAGACAAACACTGAAATATAAATGACATTATTCAGGAATGTTGTTTTAAACTGAAGTTAACAAGGGCAGAAATTAGCTCTACATTGCATTCTTGTGTATTCGTAAACACGTGTTTCAACAGCTGATCGATGTTAAATTGGGTCATGTCAAAGTTTAACAATAGGGATAGTCATTATTTTATAACACATTTGTACTTACTTTCAATTTGTAGAAGCAGATGCGCATTTTTATGACCGGATTAGCGAAACAGAAGTGACACATATGTCCCATATAATGATTTATGGCCTTTGTTTATACAAGCCAGATGATTTTTTGTTTATCCAACATGGCCGACATTTTGACACGTTTTCGAACCATGACCTGTGACGTCAGGCGCGTGATCAATAAAATATAGTTGTATTATTGGTAGTTAATTATAACTTGCAGTATTGTGTAAATTTCCACGAGGAAAACGAGACAGGAATGCCCACAAACCTGCGCAGTCAATGTTTTACGCATCTTTGATACCAGTGACCTTATTTCCCGATTTTCCGAAATTCTTTAAATAGTAACATAGTGTTTTTTTTAGTGCATTGTATTTATCGATGTTTATACTTCATGAATATGAATTTATAGCGCATAAACAAGCATCAGGCATGAAAATAAATGCCCCTACATTACGAATACGTAGGATTACGTATCTATGAAGCTATGGATAAAACGTTAAGATCCGTATCTATGAAGCTATGGATAGATAAGTAAAATTGCGTATCTATGAAGTAAAGGGTTAACTATAATTTTTTTTGAAAATTTATTTCAATTAGGGAATTACCAAAGGAGATTTACAAATAACAGCCAATTTGCGAAGACTCATGCTTGATTATCAGGGCTTCAATTGGCTCTCAAAATTTTAATATCTGAGTGACTTTTGAAATATTGCTGTCATTTTAATTATTTGTAGGGTTTTATGCTGTTATTGTGAATACCATGCAATTTTTCAATAAAATGAATTTGATATTAATTAAAAGATTTCTACTCTTTGATAGATTCTTACAATGATGATATTGTTTAAATAAGCGATGTATATATAATGCATGAATTTAAACTAAAAACATTATGATGAATGTAGATACTGTGTACTTTGGGCTCATGGTCTTTGTGTTTACTCTGCTAAATTGAGTTCAGTTGAGCTCAACCAATGTTCTTTTGATTGCTTCTTACATGTATTATGTATACTTAATGGTAAAATGATTTAAATGATCTTCACTCTGTATTTTGTGTGTTGTGAACTTGCAGCCACAGGAGCTGTATGAGGATCCGGACAATACCGGACCCCCTGTGACAAGCATCCCACCCAGGCGCCCCCCAGTCAGTGAGCCAGTCGAGGAAGAGGTTAGTATTTTTGTTTCTTGACCCCCCCTCCCCCTCCCTCAGCTCCGTGTTTCATTTCCAGCATCCCCCCCCCCCCCCCCCCACCCCATGCCGGCTAAGTCTAGTATCCCGCCCAGGTGAACCAGTAGAGAAAGAGGTAAGTATTGTTGTCCCCTGTCCCCCCATCCACTTTTAACAGCCCCATGTGTCCAGTAACCCACCCAGGTATCCCTCACTTAAAGAACCAGTAGAAAAAGAAGTTAGTATTGTTGTCCCCTGCCCCCCTTCCCCCTCCTCCAGAGCCCAAGATGCCCAATGTGTCCTGTATCACACCCTGGTATCGCCCACTCACAGAACCAGTTATGCCCCTTGTTAGACTAAAATAAAACCCAAAATAGTTGAGCTTCACTCTGGGGCACTCTGTCTGTATTTCTAATGCCTTGGAGTATAGTGTTAATATTATTGTGTATCTCAATTCCTAGGAGTATGAGGACCCTGACGCTCATAAGCAGAATTTCCAGACTGTACGGAACATGCCCCTGCCCACGCCACCATCTGAGAGGTCCGCCCCGGGGCATGGCAACAGACCCCCACCGCCTCTGCCTAATACCAGATCTGCACCTGCCCCACCCCCACAGATAGAAGAGGTATGGTCACATTGATGAACTGTTTGCTCAATGTTTTGTTGTTTGATCTCATGGACAAACACTTAACTGGTAAGTCCTGTCGCAAATGAACAAGCATAACATAATTAAGAAAAATATATAACTGTTGTTGTTGTTGTTGTTTTTGTTGTTGTTATAAGGGCAGGAGATTGTTTCAGTTAAATACCGGGCCGCAAATAATCCGGCATATCTGTTAGGAAAGGAGCAGTTAACCTGCAATAAATATTTGAAACCTCCACTGTTGTTAACCAACACTGATCATTTTCTTTCTCTTAATGAATCTCACAGTGGTGATTTCTTATGACTCATTATCTACACTGTATTAACCTCTCAGCCAATAGAGGGCCTGCTTATTCTCATGGGAGTATATTCAAATTTTGTAGCACTCAACATACCGGTAATTTCTTTTGACAGGCACATTTTATGGCTATAATGAAGGTTTATTTTTTTAGAAATGAAAACTTATATATTAAAGATCATTTCTCAGATAATACAAGTTTAATGTTCATGGAAAGTGTTGCCACTTCTTTCCTTCTCTATCTGGTTATACTTCTTCCCTGGGAACTATTTCAATAAAGATCATAGTGGATTTGAGTCGAAAATTGGAACTATCTTAGTGCCAATGGTTACATTATTTTGCAACATTTTTCTGTGAATTGAACTTTAACCAGCATTGAACATAAACAAGAGGTGAGGAAGTAAAAATAACCAATGTGTTGCTATTTGTGAAGTTAAGACTAAAATCCTTTACTCAAATGGGTTCCTGGAATTTAAAGACAATACATATTTTGTGACATAATGTTAGAAAGAGGTTTATATTGTGGCCATTGCATGAAATATGCATACAATTATGCAAATTTCTCTTTAAGGACATTGCCATGTATAAATCTTATGGGTGTTTATCATTTGTACAGTTGAAACCCATTATGTCAAACTCTGTAATATTGATGTTCCAGTAATGTCAAACTTTTTTTATTATTTTGGGTTTAGTAAGATATGTTTTGTATTTTGGTTATGTCGAATGTTCGTTATCTCGAAATATTTCCCGAGGTCCCATCAACTTCGACATAGCGAGTTTTCACTGTACTTAATTTCTTAAACTTTCTTACACTTGAATGATGTGTTTGATATTTTGCAAGTGTGACAGGACAACATTTTTATATGACTATTATATACTGAATCTTTCAATATTCTTATTTTTAGTCTAGCCCATTGCATGTACTATGTCTTTACCTCCATCTTTTCTCTAGAACTACATAGATCCAGATGTGAATGACAAGCCACCAACCCCTCCCCCACCCCGCAATGGCAAGAGAGGGGGGCCGTCTATACCCAATAGTAGGCAGGACAAACCAGTCCCGCCTCCCATCAACAACATACCCAGACGGCACTCGGACGAAGTCAAAGTATGACATTCCTGTGTTTGTTTTTTCTCTCATTCTGGTATATTAAATATTGTAATGATAAACTGCAGGCAAGTATGTCTTTAGATGATGGACACATTTCACATGTTGCATGACAGTTTTCTTTTGAACTATATATGATTGAAATTTAACTATACACCAGATTGGAACCAAAAAAAGTATTTTTTTCTGTAATGAATCTCAGGTCAATTATTGAATAAAATGTTTTACTCTTTGATATCATAATTGTAAAACAAATACCAAAATGTAAAAAAAAATGAGTCGGAGACCGGGTTCGAACTTATGTCGCCAAAAATGCAGTCCAGTTTTGTATCCACTGTGCTATGATGGCTTACCCGTAACAGTTTGATTATTTAAGCTATATACTTAACTTGGTAATATCACGTGATAACATCAACTAGCCAGTCACGCATAAGGAATGAATTCTACTAGGTAGACTTACCAATAAAATTTTGTCTAATGGAAAAATACAAAAAAATGGGAAAAATAAATTAATTGTAATTTATGTGTTACTTCAGTTAGTAAGTTTATGTCAGTTTTCAACAATTTTCTTTTTTTCACTATTTTATCAATACAGAGTACAGCCCCTTTACAGGCCTCCTGTTTTTTTTTTGTTTTTTTTTTGTCAAAACCAATAATTCCTAATGTTCAGTTAAAATAGCTGATTTATTAGCCAATGTTTTTTGTATTCATTCATTCTTTGAGTGAGGCCATATAACTATGTATCAATTGTTCTAGCATTACCAAGCTGTCAAGTTGCTGGATTTTCCTTAAATGTTCATAAACTTCACTGTACTACAGAGCTTAGTTTCATTAAAGTTTAACTAAAGTTGGGCTACAACATTGAAAATTGAATTTTAAGATTCAAAACTGTAAAATTGTTTTATATTATTCTGAATAACTTCTACTTTTTATGCCCCCGAAGGTGGGCATATTAAAATCGCACCGTCCGTCCGTCTGTCCGGCTCAATAACTCGTGTCCGGGCTGTAACTTTCCCTTGTATGGACATATTTTAAAATAACTTGCCACATGTGTTCCACATACCAAGACGACGTGTCGCGTGCAAGACCCGGCTTCATACCTCTTAAGGTCAAGGTCACACTTAGTGTTTATTCACAATGGAGCATAGGTTGTCGTGTCCGGGCTGTAACTTTCCCTTGTATGGACAGATTTTAAAATAACTTGCCACATGTGTTCCACATACCAAGACGACGTGTCGCGTGCAAGACCCGTGTTCGTACCTCTAAGGTCAAGGTCACACTTAGTGTTTATTCACAATGGAGTGCTGCATATAAAGACCTAGAGCATAGGTTGTCGTGTCCGGGCTGTAACTTTCCCTTGTATGGACAGATTTTAAAATAACTTGCCACATGTGTTCCACATACCAAGACGATGTGTCGCGTGCAAGACCCGTGTCCCTACCTCTATGGTCAAGGTCACACTTAGATGTTTATTCATAATGGACTGCTGCATATAAGGATATGGAGTATAGGTTGTCGCATCCGGGCTGTAACTTTCTCTTGTATGGACAGATTTTAAAATAACTTGCCACATGTGTTCCACATACCAAGACGACGTGTCGCGTGCAAGACCCTTGTCCCTACCTCTTAGGTCAAGCTCACACTTAGATGTTTATTCACAATGAAATGCTGGGTAAATGGACATAGAGTAGAGGTTGTCGTTTCCGGGCTGTAACTTTCTCTTGTATGGAAATATTTTAAAATAACTTGCCAGATGTGTTTGACATACCAAGATGACGTGTCGCCTGCAAGACCCGTGTCCCTCCCTCTAAGGTCAAGGTCACACTTAGGTGTTTATTCACAATGAAATGCTAGGTATATGGACATAGAGTATAGGTTGTTGTGTCCGGGCTGTAACTTTCTCTTGTATGGACATATTTTAAAATAACTTGCCACATGTGTTCGACATATCAAGAGGACGTGTCGCGTGCAAGACCCGTGTCCTTACCTCTAAGGTCATACTTTGTGTTATTCACAATGGAATGCTGCATATATAAGGACATAGAGTATAGGTTGTGGTGTCCGGGCTGTTACTTTCTCTTGTATGGACAGATTTTAAAATGATTGCCTCATGTGTTCGACATACCAAGACGACGTGTCACATGCAAGACCCGTGTCCTTACCTCTAAGGTCAAGGTCACACTTAGGTGTTTATTCACAATGCTGCATATAAGCACATAGAGTATAGGTTGTCTTGTCCGGGCTGTAACTTTTTCTTGTATGGACAGATTTTAAAATAACTGGCCACATGTGTTCAACATACCAAGACGACGTGTCGCATGCAAGACCCATGTCCCTACCTCTAAGGTGAAAGATACACTAAGTGAAACCTGGTAATTCGAATGGCGAACGTTGTTATTCGGGCGGGTGGGCGGCCAGGCGGCGTCAAACGCACCTTTGAAACTGAATAACTTTAGTTAGGGTTGACATATCTTGACCAAACTTGGTCTATAGAAAGAGTTTATGGAGACCTTTCATGGGATTGCGTTTGGGGTCCCTAGGTTCAAGGTCAAGGTCACTGTTACTAAAAATAGAAAAACGGTTGAAACTGAATAACTTTAGTTAGGGATGACATATCTTGACTAAACTTGGTCTATAGGAAGAGTTTATGGAGACCTTTCATGGGATTGTGTTTGGGGTCCCTAGGTTCAAGGTCAAGGTGACTGTTACTAAAAATAGAAAAACAGTTGAAACTGAATAACTTTAGTAAGGGTTGACATATCTTGACTAAACTTGGTCTATAGGAAGAGTTTATGGAGACCTTTCATGGGATTGCGTTTGGGGTCCCTAGGTTCAAGGTCAAGGTGACTGTTACTAAAAATAGAAAAATGGTTGAAACTGAATAACTTAAGTTAGGGTTGACATATCCTGACACAACTTGGTCTATAGGAAGAGTTTATTGAGACCTTTCATGGGATTGCGTTTGGGGTCCCTAGGTTCAAGGTCAAGGTCACTGTTACTAAAAATAGAAAAACAGTTGAAACTGAATAACTTTAGTTAGGGATGACATATCTTGACTAATCTTGGTCTATAGGAAGAGTTTATGGAGACCTTTCATGGGATTGTGTTTGGGGTCCCTAGGTTCAAGGTCAAGGTGACTGTTACTTAAAATAGAAAAACGGTTGAAACTGAATAACTTTAGTTAGGGATGACATATCTTGACTAAACTTGGTCTATAGGAAGAGTTTATGGAGACCTTTCATGGGATTGTGTTTGGGGTCCCTAGGTTCAAGGTCAAGGTGACTGTTACTAAAAATAAAAAAACAGTTGAAACTGAATTACTTTAGTAAGGGTTGACATACCTTGACCAAACTAGGTCTATAGAAAGAGTTTATGGGTACCTTTCATGGGATTGCAATTGGGGTCCCTAGGTTAAAGGTCAAGGTCACTGTTACTAAAAATAGAAAAACAGTTGAAACTAAATAACTTTAGTTAGGGTTGACATATCTTGACTTGTCCTGGTGTACAAGAAAAGTTTATAGATACCTTTCATGGGATTGCGTTTGGGGTCCCTAGGGTCAAGGTCAAGGTCACTGTTACTAAAAATAGAAAAACAGTTGAAACTGAATAACTTTAGTTAGGGTTGACATATCTTGACCGAACTTGGTCTATAGGAAGAGTTTATTGACACCTTTCATGGGATTGCATTTGGGGTCCCTAGGGTCAAGGTCACTGTTACTAAAAATAGAAAAACAGACACAGGCTGAAGTTCTTCTGTCAATCATTAAAAACCTAGTTTCGTTATATTGCGGCGTTTCTTTTTCACAATGGAATGCTGAATATAAGGTCATAAGAGTGTAGGTTGTCAAATATGGCAGGTATTTTTTATGTTTAGAGGCAATTTAAAATGACTTGCCATATGTATTTGACATGTAGAGGCAAGATCAACTTTTCATGTACTGACCTTGTTCATAGGTCAATGTCACATTCGGGGGCATTTGTCACATACTGTGACAGCTCTTGTACCTTCTATTTTGTCATCAATACTCATACTTTCTCTAGGTTTTTTGTATTAAATCTCCTATCTTCTTCTACTGTTTTGTTGTAAATCTCCTACTTTCATCCATCTATTCTGTTATAAAAACACCGCCTGATTAATTGTTGTAAGATATTCATCGAAATTATTAGGGCTTTTTTGTCCCAATCTTAGGTGGACTTGCAATCTTTGTCACAACCTCAGGGGTGTTGGCAATTTTTATCTTAGGTGTGTTTGTCAATATTTTAGTTGTGTTGGCAATCTTTGTCACAATGTAAGTTGTGTTGGCAATCTTTGTCACAATCTTTGTTTTGTTGGCAATCTTTGTCACAATCTGAAGTGTGTTTGCTATCTTTGTCACAATCTTAGGTGTTGAAGCTATCTTTGTCCCAATATATATGAGTTGTCAATATTACCACAATCTTAGGGCTTTGGGCAATCTTTTTCACAATATTACTGGTGTATGCTATCTTTTTCACAATCTTGAGTGTAATGTCAATTTTTGTCAAAACCTTGCAGTTGTAGATGATCAACAGATGAGCCATGTGCATGTACATGTATGTATGATAATGTAATAATGCCAATGTTTGTCTTCAGCCTGTGGAGGAAGAGACGTATGAAGATCCAGATGGACGCGTGGATGTAAGTTTTTAAATAATTCATTAAGCCTTTTGTTGTGCTATTGACATATTATTAAAAATTCAAACTTACAACTGTATTCAAATAAAAAAAGAAACAAGCCAAGTTACAATGCAAAAACATAACACTCTAAATGTATGTCTTACTATTACATTCAAAATGTATTCATCCCTGTAGCATTCAGATTTGAATGTTGTACCATTTCATTAACAAAGTTTGTCCTACGATTACATTCACAGTGTATGCCTCACCATTATGTTCACAGTGTATGCCTCACCATTATGTTCACAGTGTATGCCTCACCATTATGTTCACAGTGTATACCTCACCATTATGTTCACAGTGAATACCTCACCATTATGTTCACAGTGTATACCTCACCATTATGTTCACAGTGTATACCTCACCATTATGTTCACAGTGAAAACCTCACCATTATGTTCACAGTGAATACCTCACCATTATGTTCACAGTGTATACCTCACCATTATGTTCATGATATAGGTTCTCTAATAAATTCACAATGTATTTCTCACAATTTACATTCACAATGTATGCCATACTTAAAGATCCACAATGTATTTCCTTCTATCCTACTATTACATTCACAGTGTATGCCTCACCATTATGTTCACAGTGTATGTTAAAATATAATATTTAAGATGCTTGTCTTACTGTTACATCTACAATGTCTAACTATTACACCCACAATGTCCTACTATTACACCCACAATGTCCTACTATTACATCCACAATGTCTTACTTTTACATCCACAATGTCTTACTATTGCATTCACAATGTCTTACAATTACATTCACAATGTCTTACTATTGCATTCACAATGTCTTACTATTACATCAACAATGTCTTACTATTGCATTCACAATGTCTTACAAATACATCCACAATGTCTTACTATTGCATTCACAATGTCTAACTATTACATTCACAATGTCTTACTGTTACATCCACAATGTCTTACTGTTAATTCACAATGTCTTACTATTGCATTCACAATGTCTTACTATTACACCCACAATGTCTTACTATTACACCCACAATGTCCTACTATTACACCTACAATGTCCTACTATTGCATTCACAATGTCTTACAAATACATTCACAATGTCTTACTATTGCATTCACAATGTCTTACAAATACATTCACAATGTCTTACTATTGCATTCACAATGTCTTACTATTACATCAACAATGTCTTACTATTGCATTCACAATGTCTTACAAATACATCCACAATGTCTTACTATTGCATTCACAATGTCTTACTATTGCATTCACAATGTCTTACTATTACATCCACAATGTCTTACTGTTACATTCACAATGTCTTACAAATACATTCACAATGTCTTACTATTGCATTCACAATATCTTACTATAATATCCACAGTGTCTTACTATTGCATTCACAATGTCTTACTATAACATCTACAATATCTTGCTATAATATCCACAGTGTCTTACTATTACTTCAACAATGTCTTACTACAACATCCACAATGTCTTACTATAATATCCACAGTGTCTTACTATTACTTTCACAATGTCTCACTATAACATTCACAATGTCTTACTTTTACTTTCACAGTGTCTTACTATTACATCCACAATGTCTTACTATTACATTCACAATGTCTTAATTTTACATTCACAATGTCTTACTATTACATCTACAATGTCTTAATTTTACATTCACAATGTCTTACTATTAAATTCACAATGTCTTACTATAACATCTACAATGTCTTACTATTACTTTCGCAATGTCTTACTATTACATCCACAATGTCTTACTATTACATTCACAATGTCTTACTGTTACATTCACAGTGTCTTACTATTACATCTACAATGTCTTACTATTACCTTCACAATGTCTTACTATTACATCTACAATGTCTTACTTTTACATTCACAATGTCTTACTATTATATTCACAATGTCTTACCATTCCATCCACAATGTTTTACTACTGCATTCACAATATCTTACTATTACATTCTCAATGTCTTACTATTACATTCACATTGTCTTACTATTACATTCACAATGTCTTACTATTACATTCACAATGTCTTACTGTTACATTCACATTGTCTTACTATTCCATCCACAATGTCTTACTATTACATTCACAATGTCTTACTGTTACATTGACAATGTCTTACTATTACATTCACAATGTCTTACTATTACATCCACAATGTCTTACTTTTGCATTCACATTGTCTTACTATTACATCCACTATGTCTTACCATTATATTCACAATGTCTTACTATTCCATCCACAATGTCTTACTTTTACATTCACAATGTCTTACTGTTACATCCACAATGTCTTACTGTTACATCCACAATGTCTTACTATTTTATTCAAAACGTCTTACTATTACATCCACAAGGCTTACTTTTAAATTCACAATGTCTTACTATTACATCCACAATGTCTTTCCATTATATTCACAATGTCTTACTATTATATCACAATGTCTTACTGTTACATTCACAATGTCTTACTATTACATCCACAATGTCTTACTGTTACATCCACAATGTCTTACTATTTTATTCACAATGTCTTACTATTACATCCACAATGTCTTACTATTACATTCACAATGTCTTACTATAATATCTAAAATGTCTTACTATTACATTCACAATGTCTTACTATTACATCTAGAATGTCTTGCTATTACATCCACAATGTCTTGCTATTACATCTAGAATGTCTTGCTATTACATCTAAAATGTCTTACTATTACATCCACAATGTCTTGCTATTACATTTAACACAATGTCTTACCATTACATTCATAATGTCTTACCATTACATTCATAATGTCTTACTATTACATTCACCACAATGTCTTACTATTACATCCACAATGTCTTACTATTACATCCACAATGTCTTACTGTAACATCTGCAATGTCTTACTATTACATCTACAATTTCTTACTATTACATTCACAATGTCTTACTAGTACATCTACAATGTCTTACTATTACATTCACAATGTCTTACTATTACATCCACAATGTCTTACTATTACATTCACAATGTCTTACTCTTAAATTCACAATGTCTTACTATTACATCTACAATGTCTTACTATTACATTCACAATGTCTTACTATTACATTCACAATGTCTTACTATTGCATTCACAATGTCTTACTATTACATTCACAATGTCTTACTATTACATTCACAATGTCTTACTATTACATTCACAATGTCTTACTATTACATCCACAATGTCTTACTATTACATCCACAATGTCTTACTATTACATTCACAATGTCTTACTATTACATCCACAATGTCTTACTATTACATTCACAATGTCTTACTATTACATCCACAATGTCTTACTATTACATCCACAATGTCTTACTATTACATTCACAATGTCTTACTATTACATCCACAATGTCTTACTATTACATTCACAATGTCTTACTATTACATCCACAATGTCTTACTATTATATTCACAATGTCTTACTATTACATCCACAATGTCTTACTATTACATTCACAATGTCTTACTATTACATCCACAATGTCTTACTATTACATCCACAATGTCTTACTATTGCATTCACAATGTCTTACTTTTACATCCACAATGTCTTACTATTACATTCACAATGTCTTACTATTACATCCACAATGTCTTACTATTACATTCACAATGTCTTACTATTACATCCACAATGTCTTACTATTATATTCACAATGTCTTACTATTACATCCACAATGTCTTACTATTACATTCACAATGTCTGACTATTTAATTCACAATGTCTTACTATTATATTCACAATGTCTTACTATTACATCCACAATGTCTTACTCTTAAATTCACAATGTCTTACTATTACATCTACAATGTCTTACTATTACATCCACAATGTCTTACTCTTAAATTCACAATGTCTTACTATTACATCTACAATGTCTTACTCTTAAATTCACAATGTCTTACTATTACATCTACAATGTCTTACTATTGCATTCACAATTTCTTACTATAACATTCACAATGTCTTACTATTGCATTCACAATGTCTTACTATTGCATTCACAATGTCTTACTATTACATCCACAATGTCTTACTTTTACATCCACAATGTCTTACTATTACATTCACAATGTCTTACTATTACATCCACAATGTCTTACTATTACATTCACAATGTCTTACTATTACATCCACAATGTCTTACTCTTAAATTCACAATGTCTTACTATTACATCTACAATGTCTTACTCTTAAATTCACAATGTCTTACTATTACATCCACAATGTCTTACTATTACATTCACAATGTCTTACTATTACATCCACAATGTCTTACTATTACATTTATAATGTCCTTCTTTTAAATTCACAATGTCTTACTATAACATCTACAATGTCTTACTATTACTTTCGCAATGTCTTACTATTACATCTACAATGTCTTACTCTTAAATTCACAATGTCTTACTATTACATCCACAATGTCTTACTATTACATTCACAATGTCTTACTCTTAAATTCACAATGTCTTACTATTACATCTACAATGTCTTACTATTACATCCACAATGTCTTACTATTACATTTACAATGTCTTACTCTTAAATTCACAATGTCTTACTATTACATCTACAATGTCTTACTATTTCATTCACAATGTCTTACTATTACATCCACAATGTCTTACTATTACATTTACAATGTCTGACTATTACATTCACAATGTCTTACTATTACATCCACAATGTCTTACTATTACATCTACAATGTCTTACTATTACATTCACAATGTCTTACTATTACATCCACAATGTCTTACTATTACATTCACAATGTCTTACTATTACATTTACAATGTCTTACTATTACATCCACAATGTCTTACTATTACATTCACAATGTCTTAATTTTTCATTCACAATGTCTTACTATTACATCCACAATGTCTTACTATTACATTCACAATGTCTTACTATTACATCTACAATGTCTTACTATTACATTCACAATGTCTTACTATAACATTCACAATGTCTTACTATAACATTCACAATGTCTTACTGTTGCATTCACAATGTCTTACTATTACATCCACAATGTCTTACTATTACATTCACAATGTCTTACTATTGCATTCACAATGTCTTACTATTACATCCACAATGTCTTACTATTACATCTACAATGTCCTAATATTACATTCACAATGTCTTACTATTATATTCACACTGTCTTACTCTTTAATTCACAATGTCTTACTATTACATTTATAATGTCCTTCTTTTACATTCACAATGTCTTACTATTACATCCACAATGTCTTAATATTACATCTACAATGTCTTACTATTACATTCACACTCTACAATGTCTTACTATTACATCTACAATGTCTTACTATTACATTCACAATGTCTTACTATAACATTCACAATGTCTTACGATTGCATCTACAATGTCTTACTATTACATCTACAATGTCTTACTATTACATCTACAATGTCTTACTATTACATTCACAATGTCTTACTCTTAAATTCACAATGTCTTACTATTACATCTACAATGTCTTACTATTACATCTACAATGTCTTACTATTACATCTACAATGTCTTACTATTACATCTACAATGTCTTACTATTACATCTACAATGTCTTACTATTACATCTACAATGTCTTACTCTTAAATTCACAATGTCTTACTATTACATCTACAATGTCTTACTATTACATCTACAATGTCTTACTGTTACATTCACACTGTCTTACTCTTAAATTCACAATGTCTTACTATTACATTCATAATGCCCTTCTTTTACATTCACAATGTCTTACTATTACATCCGCAATGTCTTACTATTACATCTACAATGTCTTACTATTATATTCACACTGTCTTACTCTTAAATTCACAATGTCTTACTATTACATTCATAATGTCCTTCTTTTACATTCACAATGTCTTACTATTACATCCGCAATGTCTTACTTTTAAATTCACAATGTCTTACTATTACATTCATAAAGTCCTTCTTTTACATTCACAATGTCTTACTATTACATCTACAATGTCTTACTATTACATCTACAATGTCTTACTATTACATCTACAATGTCTTACTATTACATTCACAATGTCTTACTATTACATCCACAATGTCTTACTATTACATTCACAATGTCTTACTATTACATCCACAATGTCTTACTATTACATTCACAATGTCTTACTATTACATCCACAATGTCTTACTATTACATCCACAATGTCTTACTCTTAAATTCACAATGTCTTACTATTACATCTACAATGTCTTACTATTACATTCACAATGTCTTACTATTACATCCACAATGTCTTACTATTACATTCACAATGTCTTACTCTTAAATTCACAATGTCTTACTATTACATTCATAATGCCCTTCTTTTACATTCACAATGTCTTACTATTACATTCACACTGTCTTACTCTTAAATTCACAATGTCTTACTATTACATTCATAATGCCCTTCTTTTACATTCACAATGTCTTACTTTTACATCCGCAATGTCTTACTATTACATTCACAATGTCTTACTCTTAAATTCACAATGTCTTACGATTACATTACACTGTCTTACTCTTGAATTCACAATGTCTTACTATTACATTCACAATGTCTTTCTATTACATTCACAGTGTCTGACTATTTCATTCACAATGTTTCACTATTACATCTACAATGTCTTACTATTACATTCACAATGTCTTTCTATTACATTCAAAATGTCTGACTATTTAATTCTCAATTTCTTAGTGTTTCATTCACAATGTCTGACTATTTAATTCACAATGTCTTACTGTTACATTCACAATGCATGTCCTGCTATAATATTCATATAAATGTACTCTTCATATGTTGATTGTAGAGCCTTCCAGACTACATGGAACCAGATGTTCCCACAGCCCCGCCACCGAGACCTGGCAAAGCCAAAGCTGTTCCCTCTAAACGGCCACCCCCAAAGGTAGGTTCTCCTGCTCTCAGATGTCTACTGTTTATATTCAGTCTGAATAACATATACATGCATTGACAACAGTCTTATTTTAAAGAAAGTTATGTTTCAATAAAATCCCTTCTCTCAAACC
Organism: Mya arenaria; assembly: GCF_026914265.1. Lineage (NCBI taxonomy): Eukaryota > Metazoa > Mollusca > Bivalvia > Myida > Myidae > Mya > Mya arenaria. Next base: position 2,027,399 of record NC_069133.1, on the reverse strand, counting down.
CTACCAACTGCCCCACATCATATTCATGGTGTTCTCTGTTTCAAGTGTTATAAAACCATTACATATTTTCTTGTATTGCTTTAGTGTAACTGAATGGACGTAATTTCGCTCAACTGATTAGGTGACAAACAAAACATTTACATTCGTTTTTGTTTAGTACAATTTATGAAACTTGTTGCCCTACTTAAAAAAATAAGTGAAACAACATGTTGTGTTTTCTTCGACTTTCAGCTCGTTCAGGAGGAAACATACGAGGAGCCGGACAGAAACAACCAGGTTGGTACTTTCACGCTACCAATGAGCTGGTTACAAACTGCTATATCTTTTATGGAATTATACCCTTATTCAACTTAGAATTTGCCTAAAATACAGACAATGATTAATGAAATGGATGATGCATTAAAATAATTTTGGCTACACATGTTTAACACCATAAAATACATATTAAGTGTGACTTTGGTTACAAATTACTAATTCTAAACAGAGTTATAGCCCCTTTTAACCTAGGGCCTAAAGTTCATGCCTGGATGATAACTTATGTCAGGTTCAATGGATCTATTTGATTTGGTACACATTTTTCACACTAAAAATACAGGTCTTTTGCTCTTTTAATAAAGTTGAATACCTCGCTTCTTTCCAGGAACAAGAAACGTATGAAGAGCCGGAACAAAATCAGAATATTGTAAGTTTTTTCACATATCAAAATCGTATTATCATTTTTTGTGGTGCTAAGTCTACTCTGTGCCATAAATGAATGAATTTAACTCAACTGGCAAAAGGCCAAAAGGCAGGAGAGCTTATGCCATGGCGGGTGTCTGTTGTCTGTGCATGCATGCAGACACAATTGCTTGTGAAAGCTCTACTGTCTTCAGTTTAATGGTATCTGACCGTATCTCAATTAAACTTATACAGGAGTTAGATATTACTTTCTTAAACCAGCCAGATCCACCCATGCATGACTGGATTATGGCCCTTGAAATGCCTCAGCCTTACCAAAATTATACTCTAAGGGAGACAACTTGTTTAAGTTTGTGACATATTAGGCTGCTACAATGTAGATTTGGATAAAAAATACTGGTCAATGATAAAAACAACAACATTAATTTAAGATCAAATTTTATATAAAGATATATACATATGGTTTTATGTAGATTTTTATTGTTTGATGTCAGGAATGCATTATTTATTGGTTGACATTGAAAATGCTTTGTTTATCTGTGGCAAAACATACTGAAGGAGTTTCAGTGAGATAAAAAATAGTATAAGCTAACCTATTGAATTACCTTATGTTACTGATGTGTAATGCTTTATATCACAGGTGGAGGAAGTTTATGAAATACCGGAGAGCCGGGATGATGAGGTGAGTGCTTCTCTGTTTAAGAAGTGTTTGTGGGTGATGTTATGTTTTATGTGTTGTATGTTTGGTTCAGCGGATATGTGTACGGTATTGAATTTATATGAAAATAAATGCACTGGTTCTGGAGCATTGTAATATTGTATGACGTCAGAAGTGCAGTTTTTCGTACGCCAAACGAGTGCAGATATTTTATATCATATGCTTAAAACAAAGAAATGTCAATATAATTTCATCTTTGTGTTGCATATTTAGCGGAAAAACGGGTAAAAGTAAAATGTAAGATATATTTATAAAGTTCCTATCTCTTTGCTTGCTCATTCTAGTGAAAGCAACAATGAGTATAGAATAAAACCTGAAGTAACACATCATGAAAATGATGACCTTTTATATAATGACACACAATAGAAATGTTTGAGATTAGTGTTAATAGCCCCACAAAGTTTACAAACCCTTAATATACAGTTCATACATCTTAGATCAAATGATATTGGGCATTTATAAACAATAGAAATAAAACAGGAATTAATTTTTATGTATGTGATGTTTTATATTCACTTGATGGTATAGGCCTCTTCTGTATCAAGGGACGATTTGATTTGTGTTGTGTTTGTTTCAAGCAAAACATTAGGGTATAGGTCTAGCCTTGACGCTGTGGTCATTAAAAAATTAGCCTTGGCCATAGCACATAACCTGCTCAACGTATTTAATTGAAACTTGGTACAGATGTTGCCACAAACAACATGCACATGTATAGGAAGGCCAATAACTCTGGCTTTATCAGTTGTTAAATTATGCCCACTACTGAACTGAAAACAAAACAAAACTAGTTTTTACTCCACGGTGCTCTTGAGCATAATTCTGTTAGATATGCGATATGGATGGAATCATAAATATTGTCAGTAATAGAAACATTGCGACATTCAAACAATCTTCCTTATTCAAACTGATCGGAAATTGTTTATCATTTTCTCCCACTCCAGATAAGTAGATCCAAATATTTGACCATGCTGGAAATCCTTATCTTGCCCACATATAAATGATAAAAAATTAACCATATGTAAAATATAAATCAAAATATATTTTTACTATATTTTGTTTAGCGGCGATCTACCATGGACGCTCGTGTAAGAAAAGTTCATCCTTACCCTCTCGCAGAGTGTTATGCGGAAACTCAGTAAACCATGTTACCTTGAAACACACTACACTTGGGTTCGGATGAACCTGTCTTACACGAGCCGCCATGGAAGATACTTATAGATCTTTAGATATTGTGGCGGTGGGACGTTCATAAATGGTGAACTAATTTAGGGCAGTTTGTTGCTTACTAAATTTTCTGACCTGTAAGAATCTTTTTGAGTTATACATGTGTTTATAACATAAACATTAAAACATGGTATACAAGAATTTTTGAAATACCCTTGATATGGCCATAGTACTTGTTATTCTCATCTTGTTATTCTCATCTTGTTATTCTCATCTTGTTTTTCTCATCTTGTAAAATCTTGCCAACACTCAGAATCAGGAACAATACTTGGAAATGGAGCTTGAAGACATTCCAACAACAGTGGTAACATTGTGTTCCCATATCTACAGCTTTCATACTGTCAATCAACCAATCAGCTTATGTCTGCCATCATACAGAAACACTCGTACATTGTGGGTTCACCATATCAAAGACCATACCACAAAATACCCTAAGGTCAAGAATTTTAATGAAATATTGATGAGTGTGAAATATTAAAATTGAAAGTTTTACTTGCAATTGAAATAAACTTTGTTAAAAGTTATGGAATAGTTATTATAACGTCTAGAGTTATTAGAAAAAGTGATCATCCGAGGCGAGTGTTGATTGGATGACCAAATTACACTATATTGTCATCGACTGGCAAGATTATTCATGTATGAAAGGTCAATTAAAGAAAAATACATTGTATGATCCATGTTGTACCAAACAATGAAATAAGATGTTTTTTTCTCTCAAATTCAAAGATTTATGTAGAGTGTCAAACAAGAATCTTAAAATAATTTTATGAATGAGTTTCTGTATGATCGTAGGTCTGAGCTGTTAATCCAACTTGTAGCAAAGTTCTTTTTCTTTTCAAGCGAGATTTAAAAGTTAAATATTTGGCTGGTATATGTGTAGTGTTTGATTATTTCACTTTAAATATTTGGCTGGAATACGTGTAGCATTTAATTTTTAAAATTTAAATTTTTGGCTAGTATACGTGTAGTGTTTAATTATTTTACTGCAAATACTTGGCTGGTATACGTGTAGTGTTTAATTATTTTACTTCAAATACTTGGCTGGTATACGTGTAGTGTTTAATTATTTTACTTCAAATATTTGGCTGGTATACGTGTAGTGTTTAATTATTTTACTGCAAATACTTGGCTGGTATACGTGTAGTGTTTAATTATTTTACTTCAAATACTTGGCTGGTATACGTGTAGTGTTTAATTATTTTACTTCAAATATTTGGCTGGTATACGTGTAGTGTTTAATTATTTTACTTCAAATACTTGGCTAGTATTCGTGTAGCGTTTAATTATTTTCATTTAAATACTAGACTTGTATACATATGTGTTTACTTATTTCACTTCAAATACTTAGCTGGTATACGTTATTACGTGTAGCATATACGTGTAGCTTTTAATTATTTCACGTTGAATACTTGACTTGAATACAATCATATAGCGTTTACTTATTTCAAGGCAAATACTAGACTGGTATACATGTAGTGTGGAATTATATAGAGACAAATACTAGACTGGTATACATGTAGTGTGGAATTATATAGAGACAAATACTAGACTGGTATACATGTAGTGTGGAATTATATAGAGACAAATACTAGACTGGTATTATTGATGTGTGGAATTATAGAGAGACAAATACTAGACTGGTATTATTGATGTGTGAAATTATAGAGAGACAAATACTAGACTGGTATTATTGATGTGTGGAATTATATAGAGACAAATACTAGACTGGTATTATTGATGTGTGGAATTATATAGAGTCAAATACTAGACTGGTATTATTGATGTGTGGAATTATATAGAGTCAAATACTTGACTGGTATACATGTAGTGTGGAATTATATAGAGTCAAATACTTGACTGGTATACATGTAGTGTGGAATTATATAGAGACAAATACTAGACTGGTATTATTGATGTGTGGAATTATAGAGAGACAAATACTAGACTGGTATTATTGATGTGTGGAATTATAGAGAGGCAAATACTAGACTGGTATTATTGATGTGTGGAATTATAGAGAGTCAAATACTTGACTGGTATACATGTAGTGTGGAATTATATAGAGACAAATACTAGACTGGTATTATTGATGTGTGGAATTATATAGAGTCAAATACTTGACTGGTATACATGTAGTGTGGAATTATATAGAGTCAAATACTTGACTGGTATACATGTAGTGTGGAATTATATAGAGACAAATACTAGACTGGTATTATTGATGTGTGGAATTATAGAGAGACAAATACTAGACTGGTATTATTGATGTGTGGAATTATAGAGAGACAAATACTAGACTGGTATTATTGATGTGTGGAATTATATACAGACAAATACTAGACTGGTATTATTGATGTGTGGAATTATATAGAGACAAATACTAGACTGGTATTATTGATGTGTGGAATTATATAGAGACAAATACTAGACTGGTATTATTGATGTGTGGAATTATAGAGAGACAAATACTAGACTGGTATTATTGATGTGTGGAATTATATAGAGACAAATACTAGACTGGTATTATTGATGTGTGGAATTATAGAGAGACAAATACTAGACTGGTATTATTGATGTGTGGAATTATAGAGAGACAAATACTAGACTGGTATTATTGATGTGTGGAATTATAGAGAGACAAATACTAGACTGGTATTATTGATGTGTGGAATTATAGAGAGACAAATACTAGACTGGTATTATTGATGTGTGGAATTATAGAGAGACAAATACTAGACTGGTATTATTGATGTGTGGAATTATAGAGAGACAAATACTAGACTGGTATTATTGATGTGTGGAATTATAGAGAGTCAAATACTTGACTGGTATACATGTAGTGTGGAATTATATAGAGTCAAATACTTGACTGGTATACATGCAGTGTGGAATTATATAGAGACAAATACTAGACTGGTATTATTGATGTGTGGAATTATAGAGAGACAAATACTAGACTGGTATTATTGATGTGTGGAATTATAGAGAGACAAATACTAGACTGGTATTATTGATGTGTGGAATTATATAGAGACAAATACTAGACTGGTATTATTGATGTGTGGAATTATATAGAGACAAATACTAGACTGGTATTATTGATGTGTGGAATTATAGAGAGACAAATACTAGACTGGTATTATTGATGTGTGGAATTATAGAGAGACAAATACTAGACTGGTATTATTGATGTGTGGAATTATATAGAGACAAATACTAGACTGGTATTATTGATGTGTGGAATTATAGAGAGACAAATACTAGACTGGTATTATTGATGTGTGGAATTATAGAGAGACAAATACTAGACTGGTATTATTGATGTGTGGAATTATAGAGAGACAAAGACTAGACTGGTATTATTGATGTGTGGAATTATAGAGAGACAAATACTAGACTGGTATTATTGATGTGTGGAATTATAGAGAGACAAATACTAGACTGGTATTATTGATGTGTGGAATTATAGAGAGACAAATACTAGACTGGTATTATTGATGTGTGGAATTATAGAGAGACAAATACTAGACTGGTATTATTGATGTGTGGAATTATAGAGAGACAAATACTAGACTGGTATTATTGATGTGTGGAATTATAGAGAGACAAATACTAGACTGGTATTATTGATGTGTGGAATTATAGAGAGACAAATACTAGACTGGTAGTATTGATGTGTGGAATTATAGAGAGACAAATACTAGACTGGTAGTATTGATGTGTGGAATTATAGAGAGACAAATACTAGACTGGTAGTATTGATGTGTGGAATTATAGAGAGACAAATACTAGACTGGTATTATTGATGTGTGGAATTATAGAGAGACAAATACTAGACTGGTATTATTGATGTGTGGAATTATAGAGAGACAAATACTAGACTGGTATTATTGATGTGTGGAATTATATAGAGACAAATACTAGACTGGTATTATTGATGTGTGGAATTATATAGAGACAAATACTTGACTGGTATACATGTAGTGTGGAATTATATAGAGTCAAATACTTGACTGGTATACATGTAGTGTGGAATTATATAGAGTCAAATACTAGACTGGTATTATTGATGTGTGGAATTATATAGAGTCAAATACTAGACTGGTATTATTGATGTGTGGAATTATATAGAGTCAAATACTTGACTGGTATACATGTAGTGTGGAATTATATAGAGTCAAATACTTGACTGGTATACATGTAGTGTGGAATTATATAGAGTCAAATACTTGGCTGGTATACATGTAGTGTGGAATTATATAGAGACAAATACTTGACTGGTATACATGTAGTGTGGAATTATATAGAGACAAATACTTGACTGGTATACATGTAGTGTGGAATTATATAGAGTCAAATACTTGGCTGGTATACATGTAGTGTGGAATTATATAGAGTCAAATACTTGACTGGTATAGATGTAGTGTGGAATTATATAGAGTCAAATACTTGACTGGTATACATGTAGTGTGGAATTATATAGAGTCAAATACTTGACTGGTATACATGTAGTGTGGAATTATATAGAGTCAAATACTTGGCTGGTGTACATGTAGTGTGGAATTATATAGAGTCAAATACTTGGCTGGTGTACATGTAGTGTGGAATTATATAGAGTCAAATACTTGGCTGGTGTACATGTAGTGTGGAATTATATAGAGTCAAATACTTGGCTGGTGTACATGTAGTCACTAGTGTGGAGTTATATAGAGTCAAATACTTGGCTGGTGTACATGTAGTGTGGAATTATATAGAGTCAAATACTTGGCTGGTGTACATGTAGTGTGGAATTATATAGAGTCAAAAACTTGGCTGGTGTACATGTAGTGTGGAATTATATAGAATCAAATACTTGGCTGGTGTACATGTAGTGTGGAATTATATAGAGTCAAATACTTGGCTGGTATACATGCAGTGTGGAATTATATAGAGTCAAATACTTGGCTGGTATACATGCAGTGTGGAATTATATAGAGTCAAATACTTGGCTGGTATACATGCAGTGTGGAATTATATAGAGTCAAATACTTGGCTGGTATACATGTAGTGTGGAATTATATAGAGTCAAATACTTGGCTGGTATACATGTAGTGTGGAATTATATAGAGTCAAATACTTGGCTGGTGTACATGTAGTGTGGAATTATATAGAGTCAAATACTTGGCTGGTGTACTTGTAGTGTGGAATTATATAGAGTCAAATACTTGACTGGTATATATATAGCATTTAATTATTACAGATTATTGAAGATCATATGGTTTGAGCAATATTAAGAACATTTACAGATCTGGTTTGTTTTGTCTTATAATAATTATCTGAATTAAACCTCAGTCTGCCCTAAACATCTTGTTGTTTACAAACAATCAGATTAGTCTAATGCGTAGTATATAATATGTAGTGTACTACTAGTAGTCATTTTGTTTACACATTTTATATTTTCAAATAGAAGAATAAAACATTTTCATGTCTATTTGTCACGGCTTACATGTATTTCCACTGCTCTGCTAGATTCCTCGTACCACAGTGCTTTTTATGAATGTATATGCTTTGAATTCAGCTTCTGATCATAAGAAACTTGATCAATGCTTTTTTCAGAAAAATAATTTTGTTAGAAGGTATGCATTTAATAATGGAAAATTTTCAAAAATTATTAACTCCTAATTATGCACATTTTCATTTGTTAACTTATTAGATATTGCATACCCCCTAAAATATAAAGGCCTAAATAGCCAAAACATTGCAAGAATAAATGTTTTAATTTTGAAGTCGGACTTCTGCTATGATTATAGAAATTAATTAACTTCAGCTTTTATGTTTTACGGAAATTTCGTACAAATTAAATAATACCAATTTAGCCGACAGATTCATACAGTTAAAACTCCCATTCAACAATAATTTAGTTTTATAATATTTGTTTTATGATTATTGAATAATCTATCTATATTCATATATATAATCACCATTATTTGCAAGTATCTGGGTATATTTCAGGCCCCACAGCTGCCACAGCCAGTCCAGCCACGTAGAGGCCGTGGCAGATCCCCAGCCCCCCCGCCTACTCCTGTCTCCACCCCGGCCCCTGCAAAGACCAGTCACAACATGCTTCAGCTACCCTCACGAACACCAAAGGTACGACGGTTCCCTGCTTGTTATGGACAATCGTCAAATCAAAACAAACTAATCCATTGGACAAGCCATTTTTAAATTATAAAAAACTTACTTATTATCATTATTTATATACATTTGCCATATATCCTTTGTCTTCAATCTTCATTTCTGTTGTTTGCAGTCGCCATCCCAAACAGCTTTAGAAGACTACGAGAACCCACCCGATAAAGTGGAGAATGGTATTTCTTTTTATTAGTTCTTTTGTTTTTATATATTTCAAAGAAAACATCTTGCTGTGTTTTCATAGCATTGTTGTGGTTGTGATTCCAATAGTTCCATTGTTGGCCTTAAATAAAAAATATTTCTTTATATTTATTTTATTGACACGGTCTTCTTTTGCACCCCTAACCTGCCAAACACTTACTCCACCCCCCATCACTCAAGCTCAGTCTTAATTGGTTATTGAATATGGCCCCAGGGGTACTATCTCATGGCCTCTCAAAAAGTACACAGTATTGGTTCATGCCCAGTGATTTTATAATCTATCAGCTTTCATCACCATCAAGCTAAAATGAATTAGTATGAACTGACAACTATGAACTAACTTTTATTAATTGGCTGGTTATTCCCCTTGATTGGCTGGTTATTCCCTTTGATTGGCTGGTTATTTCCCTTGATTGGCTGGTTATTCCCCTTGATTGGCTTAAAAAATTGACAAGCAATGGCAAAGCTTTTAATGCTATGTCTGCTCAATTATTATTTTGTGATTTTCTTGTGATTTATTCAGGTTTAAATTGTTATATATTTCTAAGGTACTCGGAATTCATTAATGGATCCTCTGTATTTCCAGCCCAGAGAGACGTGCAGCGAGCTGTAGGAAATGTTATATCTCCCACCACAAATGGTAAACACACTGCTGTCTTTTGCATTGCAGAGTCTATACCTTAAGTGATCAGGGCAATGTTTCAAGAAGATTTCTTTGTTGTAAAACTAACACTGCTTAAGAGTGCTCAGTTAACCAATAATGTTGATAGAATCTATGCGAAAAATGTCCTTATGATACCATGATATTAAATATTCAACAAAATAACAAACATGAATATTCAAATACGGATTTTGACATTTATATACTAAACTTTGATCGAATATTAGCATCAGATATTTAACTCAAAAACTCTCATCCCAAATCAGATATGGGGAACTTGATATATTCATTGTACGTGTACTGGTATTTTACCTTTTCATTTTTTTTTTAACTTATTCCTTTTTAACCATTGCAGGTTATGTTGATAGGCCAAGGTCCCCACGGTCCCCACGCAGTACACGGGAGCTACCCCCTCGACCTAACGCTGCCTCCTCCTCAGGGGACCCAGACCCAGCCCCGTCAGGTAGGTTCTGGATATTTCGAGGGGTGTTAATATGTCCTGCATTTCATTGAGAGCGGAATGTGTTGGCTAAGTTGAACTTGGTGTTCAATTTAGGTCGAGGAAAAGAAATTTTGGAATTAAAATAAAATTGAGGTTGTTTAGGAAGCGCTGTGGTCAGAGCACTTATTTTCTGTCAAGGCAATCCAGTTTCAATTCCCGGCCTTGGCTCATGTGAGTTTGGCTGGTGGTCACCAAGCTGGACAAGTGGGCTTTTTCCGGGTTTTCTTCAGGTTCCCAGCTTTTCCTTACAATACAACATCAAACAGCGTGCCAACAAGAGTGACTAAGCATATGATAATAGATCTTTCTTGTCAATTGTTGTAAAATAAATAAAGTGTAAACTTCTTTTTATTTAAAGTACCTATTGTGATCAATCAAACCTCAAACTGAATTTATAGATAATGATAAGGGCATAATTAGTACCGTATATTAAAGATTTTTCTAGAAAGTACCGGTACAGCAAGAGAGTGAGAGTGGTGTAGTGATTAAGGTGTCTGCCTCTCACTAAGGAGAATGTGGGTTTGATCCACATCAGGCGAACTTTGTCATTGCATCTCAAAATGGACATCGTTACTGGTTCTACCCAAGAAATGAGCATGATGAGTACTATAAGCTATAGCTTAAGGCGCAATCAAACTGAGAAATTGGTATATACTAATTGTGGTTGTTTAAACAGCTTGTCTTTCTTCCTTTCCAGATGTGAATAGTTCAAAAGAACCTACAGAGGTGTGTATGATTTGCATGTTACCATGGTAACAATCTTGTGATGTATACTCAACACTAATTTATTGCACGTCATCCTTGACAACATAGTACAAAACAGTTACTTCACCCAAATCCTCATGATTGAAGTTTATATCTACCGGTATTATAATTATAGCATGTGAATTGTGGGGTTTTGGGGTCAAATAAATCACACTTTGGTAAAAGATTTTTGTAATTTTACAATTCTTTCTGTAATATACATTCACTGTAACAATAGCTTAAATAGGATTTTCTTAATGCAATCAAGTTACATGTATTCTGTAATTTTGATGCCAGTTGATATTTTAATGTAATTGTGGAAATTTAATCAGTAACAGAGCCAACATAAGCAAATAAGCTCTGTAGAGCTTTAGAGACCTATGAGCAGCATAACATTACAATATCTAGGACGTGACTGTTATGGTGCTTGCTTGCTGCTCAGTTTAGCTTTATTAGTACAGAAATAGAGTTCTAGCATATCATGACTTCTGTATCTACTCCAGGGTCAGCTACTGATGCAGAGATGGTACCATGGCTCAATTTCCCGGGACGAGGCTAAAAAGCAGCTGGCAGCTCATAGATTTGTAAGACAACATTGCCTTATATATCCTATAACTTTTATATCAGGGGTGATTAAAGTAGTAGAGCGCTAGTACAACATCAAAGCTTTTCTTACCTCAGTACTGTGCTTTCGGTTAAAAATAGAATAAATAAACCAATAACAAAAGAGCAAGAAACTGGTTGAGCCCGCCTCAAGAAAGGCTGGTTGAGCCCGCCTCAAGAAAGGCTGGTTGAACCCGCCTCAAGAAAGGCTGGTTGAGCCCGCCTCAAGAAAGGCTGGTTGAGCCCTCCTCAAGAAAGTCCACATTGATTTTAACAGTTCATTTTAGAGGTAGATTTTCTATGCAATAACCTGTTTTGAAAAAGCACCATCTGCGAGGCAATGAACTTGATTGCTAACAGCTTAAGCAACACATCCAAGTTTTTTTCGAGCCCACTTGTGTTGGGCAAGACATAAATGTCACAATGGCGGTTCCGTGTATGTTCATGTGTGCGTGCATGTGTCAGTCCATCCAGACTGATTTGTCTGGGCTTGTATCTTGACCTTGCAATATAGGATTTTGAAAAAAACTTGCCATGATGGTTCACCATGATGATGTGGCATGTCCGGCACAAGACTCAGGGGCGGTATTAATAAAACTTCTTAAGACCAGTCATTTCCTAACCAGGTCACGTTCCTAATTTTATTATCTCTTTAGTCATATGAAAACAAAAAAAAGAATTTCCAAAATACATCATATTCATTGACCTTATTGAAAAAAATATATTTTAATGTTAAAACACTTATACATTTCTTTAAATTTTACTATGATAGTTTTAAGAAATCAACGTAAGTTAGGAAATGACCTACCGGTAAGATGCTTTATGAATACGGCCGCAGGTCTATATCTCAAAGGTCATGCTTAGAGGTCAAAGGTTGAAATGAATCCTGTTCGGGCTGTATGTTGACCATGCATTGTAGGATTTTCAAAAAAACTTGCCATGAAGGTTCACCATGATAATGGTGGTGTGTTGCACACCAAACCCAGGTATGTAGGCAAAGGTCAAGGTTAGAGGTCGAAGGTCAAAATTATCCTTGTCAGGGCTGTATCTTGACTATGCATTATTTATATGACCTTTGTCGGAATGAACAACAACAATAAATACTTTTATTCATGTTATTTAATATCAAACTTATTCATCATTTTCGCCTTAGTATCTTTATGGTCCCCTTACTACTAATTATAGAATTGAAGGTAACCAGGATAAGCTCAAGGCCCAGGTAACCTTCTTATGTGGAATATAATGGCCGCATCACAGACCACCAGGATATGCTTGAGGCCCTGGTTGGCCTGAATGGGAAAATCCCTCCGGCCGAGGAGAGGTCAAACATGGTTGTTATAAGCTAATAACCCAATTGCATGGCAAACAGACTGCAAGTAGCAAAGCAAGGCAACTTTGAGGCAATCCTCCCGCAATACGCAATAGCAATACGCAACAGCCAGGTAATGCCAAAACACATGAGCAAGACCAAGGCATGACGCTATGTTATAACTGCAAGTAGTCTCACATTAGCTGTAGGATACGTCACCTAGGTGACCCAGCATACTAAGGAGACTAGACATTAACTGCAAATAACGTACGCGATAATTGATAATGCCTGACCTACCCTCGGCCATTGGAATTTTCCCGATAACCTATGCGACTTAAAAGAAATATTGCTATATTGGCTATTAAGTAACCATATCTAGGGGAACCATGGGAAACAACATAGATATTACCAAATGGCATGCCATAAAATGTTGGACTATTATTTGAAAACAATCCGTCCAATTGTCGCAATTAACACTGTTGATAATTAATTTGTGAAACAGTCATAACACTTCTTGATCTGGCACTCTGTACAGGCAGCTTGTTTTCATCACAGCTTCATTGGCTCTAAGTCTTTTGTTTTCTCTTTGGAGTATAACATCTGATGTTCAACAGCTCTAGTGCCTTGAGCGGTGACTTGGACTTGGTAGTATAAGTTTGGAATTGCAAGGGCTCAGCCACAAGTCACTGTAACATTAGAAAACACCAGCAGACACACAAAGCAATACAAAACACCAAAACTTAAAGTAATTGGAGGTAGACTTACATGTACAAGTGCTGTATAAGCCACATTAAATCCAGTAAATACCAGCGCATATGATTATTTTCCTGTGCACCAGGATTGCTAACTGCAGCCTAGGGTGTGGTAACAAGGGATGGGAGTGCGGGAAAATGTGTCTTTCTTCTTCAGTATCTTGTGCAAAGAGGAAGCATGTGATTTATTTTGACTGTGTCCCTGTCCTCACTATTTATATAATTGCCAAGCAGGGACACAGCCCCAAAGGGCATTTCCTGGGAAATTCCAAGCTAAAAATATAAGCCCCAAAGGGCATTTCCTGGGAAATTCCAAGCTAAAAATATAACAAAAAGAGATCACTGTGAAAGGGGAACTAATCCCTTTAAACTAAACTTTTGTTTACCATGAGTACTTTCCCATTTCCTCAAAGGCAAAAATAACTTGATTTATTTTTTGTAATGAAATAAATATTATTATAGGATTTTCAAAACCTTGCCTTGAAGGTTCATAATGATGAGGCAGCTTGTCACGCACAAGACCCAGGTCTGTACCTCTAAGGTCAAGGTCATGCTTAGAGTTCAAGAGGTTGCAAAGTATCTTGCAAGGGCTCAACATGTTGCCATTTGGCATCTAGTTATTAATTTGATGTTAATAAACAAATACTCAGATTAATCTTCTCACATCTATGCTAGAGAGCTAGAGTATACATTAAGTTCATGATGGGCCATCATAGTCAAACACTAGTAAGGAAAACAGAAAATTATTTGAATATATCAATGTATAGTTCTGGTACTATTTACATGTGAATAAATTTTATTCCTGTTACATAGTATTGAAACCATTCTCAATTTGAAAGAATTCTTAAAAATGGTATATGGTAGCTGACCCCTGAGTTCAATATCTTAAGACAAGTATGACAAGACAGTATAACTATAAGTATATTATTATGTACATTACTTTTATTTCAGAATGGCATGTACCTGATCCGCAGAAGCACTAAGAATCCCGACCAGCCATTCACCCTACAGATCTGGTATGGGGACTCCGACTATAACCTTCCCATAAAGAAATCCACAGAAGGGACATATGTTGTCGGGGGAAACAAACAGGTTGGAAGACCACTTGTTACAATATAAGCTTCAAATCTGTTAATATTTAATGTACTGAATTATTCAAAGGACCGATTTTTACTGCAGTTTTCCCTGTGCATACTGCCTATTCTAGCTATTATATATAGCAAAATTCAGTTCATGTTAAAATTGGTACTGTTTGATCTGATTTAATGAGCTGCTGGAGTGAACTTAAAGGGCTGAATAGGCTGGCTGTGGTTATCAAACATATCTTATAAATAGTATTTAAGGGTAATAAAGCATAAAACTTATGATGGTAATACAATATTAGTAAGAAGTATCTACTCAATCTAAAATATATCTGAATTTCTTAACTGCTTTAGAGTAAATATAGCTGTTTTTATGAAATTTAAAGATTAACATTTTGTTTTCAGATATTTAAATATGTGAATTTTGGATGCCTGGCTACCCCATGTTATTTTTGTATAGTTTAAAAAAGTTTTATGTGCAGCGAAAACAAATTAGAAACAAAAATGTACCTAATATTACAAACAAACTTTTCTGGCCTTGATAGACTGGCATAAGTTTAATTTCATCTCTGATTCCAGTTGAAATAAAGAACAAAATGTAAAAACTGCAATCTAAATATAACTAAAATATGTTTTTGGTCATTAAAATGTTTTTATATATTTAAATATCAACAATTTCAGCTGACACTGTTGTCTCAAATCCTGTTAGAAAAAAACAGCAGGTCACAAGTATATCCATTAAACTTCCAGAGATGTAACAATATCTTAAGTAAACAACAATGACGTTTACAACAGTGTTAACTTTAAAAAAAAATCTGAACAAACGGCCCATTGACAATGATCGTTAAAACATATACAGTACTTAATCCAAACTTATTTATCTCTTCCAGAAATTCAAGTCCTTGCTTGACATTGTGAACGGATTTAAGAAAAGTAAACTGGTGTTAAACAAGGCAGTCGAAACATCGCTGGAAAAGTCACTTCCCAAACAGAAATCCTAACAGAAGAGGGTAATTGCGCTGTATAATCAGTATGAGTTATTGTGAATCATCAGAGTCATCAATCACGCTGAGTGGAGGCTTGTCAGCGACATCATCAATGTATCTTCATGGATTGTGCTCCCATACTTGACATCTTTTTTATCTTCATTGATTGTGCTCTCATTTTCATATTAACAAGCATTTACATACAACATGTATCTTATAGGCCTTTAGCCTTTGCTAGACTTATTTACATTTCTTGTGCACCCCAGATGATGTCGGCCATGTTATTAAAGTATTAACGGATAAGAAATGTTCAAGGTCCATATGCATTGACACGTGTGTCACCTACACCAGATTTTGCCTGAACTTGTGCATATTGGTACCTGATCTGATGTACTAGAAACACATGTATAGAGACATTTTACAGTATTACATGATGCAGGAATACACAAGTTGACATGATAAAATGTATGTAACAATAATGAATCCATGGATGCATGGCATACTGCAGTCGCTGTTCAAACAGATGTATTAATATTAAGTTCAGTTGTCTTGAAAGAGTTATTTTATTTTTCAGCGTTGTAGTTGGACTATTTCAGAGAAATTTGACAAATAATGAGTGTAAATATAAACATTAAATAATTTAAATTGGGGTTCATTTGTGTATGAGAACATTTGGACAGTGCATGGGTAATCGTACACTGGCCAATTTTTTTCATACAAGAATGAACCGCCTTCCTAAAGTATCCAATGTTTATATATCTCAATCTTTAAATAATGACTTCCATTATGCAGTATATGAAAGTATTTGTAGTAATTGTTGTGGATATTTTGTCAGTAAAATAATATTCATGATTTGTAATGAACTTTTTGTTTGAAATATGTTAACTAGTGCCTTCCTATCCAATGTTTATATATTTCAATCTTTAAATAATGACTTCCAGTTATGCAGTATATGGTAGTATTTGTAGTAATTGTTGTGGATATTTTGTCAGTGAAATATAAATAAAGATTTGTGATGAACTTTTTGTTTGAGGTGTAAAGTGATGTAGTGCCTTTTACCTGTTGTACTTGACATTTTAGGGATGTTGCAAAACACTACATGTATGTGTCCATGTGGACCTATTTTTGTACCCTGAGACTGTCGTCCAGATGTGTCAATAATGTACTAGTTTATAATGACATCTACGCAAGCAAGAGGGAAATGATTTAACCTGGTACCAGCAAGCATACATGTACAAGTTTTAAACTGAACTGCAACTTTGACATGAAGTGTAGCTATAGGTTTAAGTTTCACAACCTCGAAATTGCCATTTATTATAAGCTTTTCTGCTTTATGAAGTTATTATTATAACCTTAGTGTTGTTGGCATTGCCGTACTGCAATAACTTATCTTGGTCATATTTCAAAAACTTTCAAGATATCCAAATGAAATGTAATACACCTGTTACACTTGACAAACTGTACAGGTGTTTCAAAGCTCATGATTCTGGCTAAAATAATCATTCTGTTATATGCCCCTTGACTTAGTAGAAGAAAAAACAGATGCTTGTGGTTGCATGGCTGTACATGTACCTAAATTATCACCCTACATGACATTAGGCAAGCCTTAACTGGGATTTCTATTTCGGATAAATCACACATTCACAAGCTACTGTCTGTTAGTGTACACCCAATTAGTATTTTGACGGCTACTGGTTTCATTTAGAACATTCCGTATTAAAAAGGTCATACTTTTGTTGTTTTTTTATACAGAAGAATAAGGTAAACCTTTCCTAAGAACATTTCCAAACTTTACTGTACAGATGATAAGGAAGATTATATATTATTTGCTTAGTTTACTAACTGTGATACTATTTGATAATTATGCAGCAATAAATGCTTTATAACATACCTGTATATCGGTCTGCTTGTAAAGTGTTTCAGCAGGTTTATACATTCCTTTCGACTTATCGAATTGTTTCAATTTCAAAGAATTTATGAATCTTGAATGAATTTTGACTTTTTTATATTCATTTTTAATTGCTTTATTGTTGCAAAGTGTATATATTTTGAATCTAATATGACTTTTGATGTATTTTCTTTATATTAATATTTTATTGCTTTATTGTTGCAAAGTATTTTATGAATTTGAAATATGATACTGCTAATTGCTTATTGTTTGAACTTCTGTTTTTGATACATATTTTAATAAAAAATGAAATTTGAAATGTATCTCATTAGTTTGATGTACTTTCCAATAAAGACCGCAAGAGAGAAACCAGCATGTAACTATGTATGTCAAGGTGTTTTCTGGCATATTGTTGAGTTCTTGAAATTATGTGTAGCCATGGCCCTACAATGGCTATGTAGAGTAATAACACATGCATATTTCATCAGTATGTCTGTCAACTCCTTGTCACAGCTATAACTATTTTTAAATTGGATTTTTATTAAACTTCACAGTAGTGATAGTAGAGCACCTTGGGAAAATGTGTTGCACGAAACATCCAAGCTCTTATCTGAAAGGTCAAGGTCACACTTGAGGTCAATGTTGACAAATTTTGTTTCAGTAATTATACTGTGATTTTGTTTTTGGAGTTTTATTCAAACTTGTCATAATTGGTTTGGGAAGATGTGCCAAGTGATAGGATTTCATTCATTGTTAGAATTGTAGAGAACCATGGGAAGATGTCCAGTTATGATGTTGATAGGATTTCATTTAAACTTCACAGAATTGTAGAGAACCAAGAGAAATTTTGTTAGGATAAATATATATATATATATGCCTCCCCTTGTAAGTACAGATTCCTTATTAGTGTTCTGTATCTCCGCAACAACTGTAATTATTCATTGGATATCAGTGAAACATAATTAAAGAACATCATTTGAAGATGAGTCACACAAACAATTCTACCTCTTAAAGCTGCACTTTCACAGATTGAACGATTTGATAACTTTTTTAGTTTTTGTCTTGGAACGAGCCAATATTTGCGAAAATCCATGGAAACCAGTGATACAAGACTGCTTACAAAAAATTAGATTGCAGATTTTTATATTTAAGTTCAAAAAATGATGTTTTATGCATTTTTCTTAAACTGTTAGTAACGGTTTAAGCCATAAAATATTAATTTTCGAACGGATATATGAAAATCTACGATCTGATTTTTTGTCAACCGTTTTATATCGATGGTTTGCAGATATTTACGCAAAAAATTGCCCTTTCTAAGACAAAAAATAAAAAAGTTTTAAAAATGGTATATCTGTGAGAGTGCAGCTTTAAGTCAAAAGTCAATGTCACACTTGGTTGCCCAATATAGATTTCATAGCAATTTTTATCTAAGCTATAGCTTTTTAAGTATGGGATTTAAAAAAAATCAAACTTTGCATTCATCATGTGAGCATTTGTCATGTTTATGTGACAGCTCTTGTTTATCAAAGATCAAGTCCAGGTTTGTCATAGTCTTCACACTGTCAGTCAACAGGATATACATGCATACATTCTATTCTTGGCACTAGCCTTGAATTAAAGACAATGAAATGAATAATGGTATATGATATACATGTTAAAGTATTATACCCATAGAAATTTGAAGCAAAAAAAATAATGAATCCTCCAAGAATAAGCCCAGCTGCCACCAAAATGTATAAACTTGTTAATGGATATATGGATTGAAGTCTTACACAGTCCTAGAAACACACATACATTTCATAAATATCAATAAATATTTAGGTCATGGCCTTCAGTTTTCAAGTCTTAAATTAACAAGAACTGTGAAGAAAGTTTTACCAACTTTATGCTTAGTCACTATACTTGGCACAATGTTACGCAGGAGTATGGTCTTGTGTTGTCGGGGGAAAAGATGTGTCTGGAGAAAACCAACTTTTCCGACTTGGTGACCACCAACCAAACTCCTGTAAGCACCGGTCCAACCAAACTCCTTTATGCACTGGTCCCCGGGTCGCCTTGGTGACCACCAACCAAACTCCTGTATGCATCGGTCCTCGGGTCGCCTTGGTGACCAGCAAGTGTGCTAACCACTCCACTAACTGTACAACCTTGCCTTGCAGGGAAGCAGTGTATCAAATTATTAAGCATTTCAGTATTGAGCATTCATAACATTTAGGTGTAATAATGAAGGTCATTTGAATTAATTAAGGAATGAATTGCGGGGTTGATGTCATTATCGGGGTATGAACGCAATTGGGCTGGTCAATGTGTGTGGAGTCTACGCGTACTTTGACCAGCCCAATTGCGGTAATATCCCGATAATGACAATCCCGCAATTCATTA
This sequence comes from Mya arenaria, assembly GCF_026914265.1. NCBI lineage: Eukaryota > Metazoa > Mollusca > Bivalvia > Myida > Myidae > Mya > Mya arenaria. The sequence continues at coordinate 2,007,498 of NC_069133.1, read as the reverse complement.
CTTACATTTACACCAATAGTTCCTTATTTCATTCAAGAATTGTTAAAAAATACTTCATTTTATTAAAGAAACCCTTTCATTAATCCTTTCTTACCCATTCTGTAAATAGAACGATCCGACTGTAACCGGAAACATTTTTTCAAATGACGTCACAATCACGTGGAAAAAGATCAACCACTTGAAATCACTTTCAAACGTACAATTAAAACACTTATGGCAACAAAACATTTAAAATATAATAAATTAACACTTTCTAAAATGTTGATTTATATTTTACGGGACCAGCTGACACAAAACAAACAATAACAAGATCAATAGTGTTCATTGTATATTATTATTATGCGATAAATTGCGATCCGAACATATCCGAAGATGTTGCGTTTAATGTAGCAATTGCCAAGAGGCAGCTCATTTAAGGAATGGAAGTTGAGGTGTAAATATTACTGGTATGAGCCCAACGACAGAAATAAAAGTGGTAGTGAAACACTGTAAAGTATACATACATGTAACAGTTGCAATTCGGTTTAAAGTTGTTTGCGAAATTTCCCTTTAATAATGTACTTGTTGACTTGGTGATACATGAATATATCCTTTTCCTCGTGCTATCACACTTGTTATTTTAAACCTGGATGACATTGTGCACACAATATAGCTGGCACTTACAAATACAGCACTTACACATAGATGTACAGGTGGTTTTTCACAACCGTCCTATTACGGTGAATAGATAAATAAAACATGAAAATCAATTTGAAAATATTTATTATGTACAAATTTGTTCAAATATTTATCACGACAATAATATTAATAATAATAGTTATATAGTATAGTAAGTGAAATAGAGATCGGATGTACGAAACTTTGGGTGTAAAACTATATCTGTTAAATGGATAACTCCACCAGTATGGAAAGAGTTGACATTAACATTTTTTATTCCCAATAATGTACATGTATGACTACTAATTTTGTTTTGGCTGTTTTTGATTTTTCATTGCTTTTGAAAAAAAAAAGATTTACACATTGAAAGCACAAAACGAACATTAAGATGCCAGAAAATAAATATTATAAAGCAGGCATATACAAAATATACATGTAACAATAACCCGACTTTTGCACAATTTTATCACATTTCTAACTAAGTGTGATTCTGAATTTGGCTTACAACGGATATGACCTGGGGCCGTATTTAATATCAATATCATGCGTGTATCGAATACAGCACCAGGTCATAAAACATGGGCAATACTGAAATATCTTCACAACCTTGCAGTCAAGCGACCTGAGCATTTATATGAGACCAAAAAAGTGTTTATTTCCAATTTCACTGCCTCCAAGTTAAAAGGAGAGAGATAATGATATTAGCTTTCAGCTACCTTCTCAATCCTAATGATGACACATTTGTATGTTTTTCAATGTATTTTCATGAAATAAATCATGTTTTAAATAAAATAGATGGTTGGGATTTATTAAAGTTAACTTCTAGAGTCTGTATATCATTGTCACACTTAAAACAGCGCTGGTCCAGATTAGCTTTAACTAGAGGGCTCCATAAAAAAATACATTAAGGCTTCTTTCCCAATCAAGAAAATACCGAAAAGATGTACATGTAAAAGGTGAAAACAATCACGTAAACATTTTTATTTAAATTGGGTCGGTGAAAAAAGAGGCAAAGTCAGGAGACTGGAAACAAACATTTTTTTGTTACCCCTGTTAACTGTTAACAATAAAAAACAATTACTTTCATTTAACATGTAATATCCAAGTAAAAATACACATTAATAGGAATAATGTCATGGTTTTACAGAACAAATTTGGCATTGAAAGTGGATAAACATACTGAGCTCGGCAGTGAAACTACCCTATGTCTGCATGCATGTCTCATGTAAGGTTAAAAAATAAGAACAAATAAAATAGCTGGGTATGTATAAAATGGTGGGATCACTGCGGTGGGTTAAAATGATGGCTAAATGCATAATGTAAGTAAACGTTAGTGAAGAGTATATACCATTTTAAAACAATGGCTCAACCCTGTGTTATATGTTATAAAGGAAAAAATATCTTGTATAGGGAAATGAATGTGATGACATGTATAATGATTGATTGTCTATGAAACATTGGCACTAGATGAAACTGTGGGATTTCTCATATTTTCAGCAAGCGCTATGAATAAGTGATGAATATATCTGACTTTGATGCAATCTGCAACAATTTTTTTTATTTTATTACGTATTCTCAGCTGTCCAACCAAAGATAACGCCTGTCCTCTATCAAAGCTGCTAGGTCCTTGTTATAGGTGCTGTAAAAGTCAGCAAGCAGTTGCCGTGTTTTGTTGTGCATGGCACCCAGCTCCTGGTCCTCAGGTTTTCGGATATTGGATTTTGGTGAACTGGAAATGAGCTTCTCCTTGTCTCGTGGAATTGGTCCTAAAATAAAGAAAAAAGATGTATTTGACGAGTTGGAAAAAACCCTCCTGAATCCAGCATGACGAGGGGCACACGCCAAAGCTCGTCTGTTGAACTTTAGTCGAGAAAGGGACTTCACATGACAATTATTTGACATATATGTTGTGGCAGCATGTGTACCAAGTTTCATTTTAATCCCTGGAACGCTCTTTGAGTCATGACCAAGGTTAAAATTTTGTAATCTGATGAAAGCATCACCAACAACACCGTCAAAGCTAAGACAATACCTCAGCTTTACTTTCTTTGAAAGCAGACAAAACTAACAAAATACCAGAAGGCACCATAGCACTTTAAATCTTTATGTCACCCTATGGTATTTACACCACATGATATAAGAGTTAACTACTCACGGATGCTTAGGAACTTATAGATCTGTTTCACATGATAGACTGGATCCTTTGTGTAGTCCTCTAAGCGCATGATGTAGAACTGTTGCCGTGGAAACAGTTTCAGCCAGTCTTGCATATACACGGAGTACATACCCACACGTAACCGTACCTATAATATCAACATCAAGATATCTGTAAATAAAGATATCTGTCCTAATTTTTAATAATTAAACATATATCGGTATTCATAAACTTTAGATTTAAGATGCCATTTTCTTCTTTTGACAAATTTCTAACAACTTCACAGATTCATCATGTTCCGGTAATTATATCTTTACAAAATTGAAATCTTCACAAACCAAACTGATCTCTTGATTTAGCTCCCATGATTTCAATATGCAAATTCAGTAAGGTACCTTAAACCAAAATACTGTGGAATTTATAAATGAATTAAGGGTTAACTCAAACCCTTAATTTGGTTTCTTTCATCAAAGATACTTACCCTGACTTGATTGGCTAAAGTGTTGTTATAGGCACACCGTCGCGTCCCGTACGTATGGACACAGGAGCTATACAGGCTGACAGCTTTACTGGCTGCCTCGTGAAAGTCGTCAGCCGACTTGTTCTTGGAATGGAAGTATAGGTAGTCAGAATACATCCTGAAAGAAGAATTGGACTTATAAACTTCTAAGTTTCAATGCCTGTTTAGTTCAGAGGACACGAAAGAGTTGTGGCACCACTCTAGATGTCATTCATAGCAGGTCTGGCAGCACTTTGGGTCCAAAATTACTCCTTTGTCGAATATCCCATCAACTGGTTGGGTAAAATTCCTCCTTTGACTTCAAAATTTTGTTTAAGTCACACTGGGGGATGTGATGGGGTCAAGCCATAAAGCAGCCGTTACAGGCCGTGGACAAAACTAACTAAAAAAGATTAAGAAAAAAGATATGAAATTTGAATCCTGCTGCCAGACACATTTCTTTATTCTTTTATTAATAAAAAACTTAATTTCATGCTGAACCTTCCATCCTTGAAACATGTTTTTTTCTTCAAAATTTTACTTTAACAAAGTTTCATCATTAATGTCTTCAAAACTGTAGCTAATTGGCCATTAAGTTACACCTACAAAATAAGAGCAGGAATCGATCGAGTAAAATTGCAAATAATAATCCCAGAGATATGTGGCCCTTACATCAAATACTGGATCACATGTTCATTTTAATTCCTTTATTGCATAGCTTTCTCCATTCCTTAAGGTAGCAAACCCCTAATGAAAACCTCCACTTGAAATTCTTTAATTTTAATGCTTTAGCCTATGTTGTTAAGCACAGGACTACAAATCTTTCATGGCAGCATTTCAAATCCATCTAGAAGCTTTTTTTCTTTTCATTTTTCATTAGCTAACATTTTTTTACACAACCTTATACAGTTTTTTTCGCTAAAAAGTAAATATTTTATTTTTTTTCACATAAATGTTAGCTTCTTTGATAATTTCTTACTTGCAGTTGCAGCTGAAATAGGTACATGTAGTTGGGAATTTTAAACCCTTATTTTTGGTAAACAAGACAGTAAAACAATCCAATTTTTTTACATAATGTTCCAAAAAGGTTAAAGTTTAGTTATTAATAAGGAACAGGTCAAGAGTATTGCTAGAACTTGTTGATTTTGCTTCTTAACATCAAGGTTTTGCCTTTTTATGCGTCAAAACAGTGTAAAATTGTAATACATTATGGCCATTTCAGTACAGTTTGATTATATTTGTTGATGATGTGATCAATATGTATTATTTCTGAAAGCATTTTTTTTTTTTACTCTGTTATCAAATTTTTACCAAAATGTTGAAAAATAAATGAATAATGGATTTTTCTTGTCTCTCGGGTGACGTCGTTTATATAAAAAATTCTGAAATGGGGGACAGAGTGATTCAAATTTAAATAAAATTGTTATATGATGGTAAATTTCTTTTAAATTTTGTTTTGAAACAAGGAAATGATACACATTAAGAAATTATCAAGCTAATCATAGTTTGAAATGATGCCCATTAGCGCTGTGCTACTTTAATGAAGACTTTCGTTCTAAATCACTTTAATTTGTTATTAAAACATTGATATTTTTTTTACCTTTCAACAGGATCTCTGACTATAAGTATGAGTTTCACATCTGGAATGAAATGTTGTATGTAGTGAGGTATGAGGTAGCGGGGCTCCGCAAGGCCCTTGTTCTCCGGGTACCGGGGCCACTCAAAATTGTCCCAGAATGTTGACACGCTTGCCTCTCCTGGAAAACAGAGATATGTTAAAATTATTTCATGACAAATACTATAAAAATAAATTGTAACAAGAGCGCCACTGAGCGAATGTCTATGCTTGTCTGTTCTTGTTTTTTTCAGTGAAAAAAAGGACATAACTCAATAGCTATTACAGTCAGTATTATTCATCTTGCTATATACATGTTCATGTGCATATGGTCTCTGGCAACATGTGTACCAAGTTTCATTTGAACCTTTTTTGAGTCATGGCCAAGGTTCACGTTTCTGCATAACAATGACACCAAGGCTATGACATCATCATCATCATCATCATCAAACTAGGATATTTTTAGTTTAAAAACGAAATCTAGGTAATAGGTCTAGGCATTTGTTTCTTTAATTCATCCCTGAACATATGTACATGAACCATTATAACACCAAACAACAAAGTCGAAATAATAAGGGCTAGAAAGATATATATTAACTTTTCTTGATAGTTTGAAGAAATAACGATGTAGTTATCCTATTTAACACTAGTGCATAATAAATGGAACATTAAATGACACAGACAGGCTCTAGTAAATTTAATGTCTGACATTTTGGTTCAGTAATAGCCATGATGAACTATAATGCCACTTTATTGTTAATGGCTTTGGCCTTTACTAAAGCATGTTTTCAGTATTAAAGATAATGTCCTGTAATCTCAGTACAAAAGTACATGCCTTAGTTGAGAACACCATTGAAAAAATTGTCATGCTTTCATCTCCATTTTCAGCAATTCAATAAACAAACATCAGTTCACTTATTTCTCATGAATATTGTGTTATGCTGTGTGATATGCTGCATGTTTGTGTTATGCTGTGTGTTATGCTGTGTGTTATACTGTGTGTGATGCTGTGTGTTATGCTGTGTGTTTGTGTCATGCTGTGTGTTATGCTGAGTGCTATGCTATGTGTTATACTGTGTGTTATACCGAGTGCTATGCTGTGTTACCTGTGTGTTATACTGTGTGTTATGCTGTGTGTTATGCTGCGTGTTATGCTGCGTGTTTGTGTTATGCTGTGTGTTATGCTGCATGTTTGTGTTATGCTGTGTGTTATGCTGTTTATAATGCTGCGTGTTTGTGTTATGCTGTGTGTTATGCTGCATGTTTGTGTTATGCTGTGTGTAATGCTGCGTGTCTGTGTTATACTGTGTGTTATGCTGCGTGTGTGTGTTATGTTGTGTGTTATGCTGTGTGTTTGTGTCATGCTGTGTGTTATGCTGTGTGTTATGATGTGTGTTATACTGTGTGTTATACTGTGTGCTATGCTGTGTGTTATGCTGTCTGTTATACTGTGTGTTATGCTGTGTGTTATGCTGTGTGTTATACTGTGTGTTATGCTGTGTGTTATGCTGTATGTTATGCTGTGTGTTATACTGTGTGTTATGCTGTGTGTTATACTGTGTGTTATGCTGTGTGTTATACTGTGTGTTATAATGTATGTAATGCTGTGAGTTATAATGTATGTAATGCTGTGTGTTATGCTCTGTGTTATACGGAGTGCTATACTGTGTGTTATGCTGTGTGTTATACTGTGTGTTATGTTGTGTGTTAAAATGTGTGTTATGCTCTGTGTTATACTGAGTGCTATGCTGTGTGTTATACTGAGTGCTATGCTCTGTTTTATACTGAGCGTTATGCTGTGTGTTATACTGAGTGCTATGCTCTGTTTTATACTGAGTGCTATGCTGTGTGTTATACTGAGGGCTATGCTCTGTTTTTTATACTGAGCATTATGCTGTGTGTTATACTGTGTGTTATGCTGTGTGTTATACTGAGTGCTATGCTCTGTATTATACTGAGTGCTATGCTCCGTGTTATACTGTGTGTTATACTGAGTGCTATGCTCTGTATTATACTGAGTGCTATGCTCCGTGTTATGCTGTGTGTTATACTGAGTGCTATGCTTTGTATTATACTGAGTGCTATGCTCTGTGTTATACGGAGTGCTATACTGTGTGTTATGCTGTGTGTTATACTGTGTGTTATGCTGTGTGTTAAACTGTGTGTTATGCTCTGTGTTATACTGAGTGCTATGCTGTGTGTTATACTGAGTGCTATGCTCTGTTTTATACTGAGCGTTATGCTGTGTGTTATACTGAGTGCTATGCTCTGTTTTATACTGAGTGCTATGCTGTGTGTTATACTGAGTGCTATGCTCTGTTTTATACTGAGTGCTATGCTCTGTTTTTTATACTGAGCGTTATGCTGTGTGTTATACTGTGTGTTATGCTGTGTGTTATACTGAGTGCTATGCTCTGTTTTATACTGAGCGTTATGCTGTGTGTTATACTGAGTGCTATGCTCTGTTTTATACTGAGTGCTATGCTGTGTGTTATACTGAGTGCTATGCTCTGTTTTATACTGAGTGCTATGCTCTGTTTTTTATACTGAGCGTTATGCTGTGTGTTATACTGTGTGTTATGCTGTGTGTTATACTGAGTGCTATGCTCTGTATTATACTGAGTGCTATGCTCCGTGTTATACTGTGTGTTATACTGAGTGCTATGCTCTGTATTATACTGAGTGCTATGCTCCGTGTTATGCTGTGTGTTATACTGAGTGCTATGCTTTGTATTATACGAGTGCTATGCTCTGTATTATACTGAGTGATATGCTGTGTGCTATGCTGTGTGTTATACTGTGTGTTATGTGTGTCCCATCCAGCCCCATTCCCATCCCTATCGTCTTATTCCACCCCGAGAATCCCACACCCATCCCAGCCCCCTCCCCCATCCCAAGCACCGTCCCATTCCTTACCAGTGACGATCTGGTCTAGGGGTTCCATTGCACCCTGAAGCGAGGCATTGTTAGCCCGGTCGAGGATGAGAGAGCCCGCCTCGTCAAACATGTCAACGTAGTCCTCGAGAGGGATTAACTTCCGGTACTGGAATCGCCGACCTGCAGGAGAAATTATTCAGTTAAGCCGTTGACATAATGAAAAAATAAAGAGTATCAGCTACAATTGTACAAGATTGATAAACCGCTGGTTATGGTTCCGTAGAATTGGTGTGAGGATTGAGTGCATGTGCATTACATCTGCATTACTGACGTCGAGGTTCGTGGATATCAACAGTTACCTTGTCTGCTCCTGGACCACCAGTGCAGTTCCTTGATAGGGGGCGTAACGATGTCCGGGTGCTTGGCAACCTTCCAAAACAGGTCCGTGCTCCCGCACTTCGGCTGACCAATGATTATGAAGTGCGGCAGACATCGTAGCCGCGTGGGCTTGACGTCATTAAGGTAGTACTGCTCCTCCCACTGTTCGCCCAGACGCTCGAGTGTGCGTTTAGCTGATGGAGAGAACGTGGCGAACGTGTTGTTTTCGTACGGGTCGGGCGTTCGTAGCGGCTCAAACCAACATGGGTTCTTGAAGCGGGGACTGAACTCCGGTCTATCCTAAAATCAAAATGTGTAATATGCATTTGAAATGTATTTAATTTACTGAAATAACAACCCCTTGTTTTCCATTATTGCTTACTATATTTTTTTATTGCTACAATATTATAAAGTCTTACATAAGAGTCATTATTACTGACAAAATGCACAAAATAACGCACAACAAATCCGCCAAATGGGCCAATGCATAATTATGACCAACGCCATACCATGTGCAGCAGGTCAAGCCGGGGATCATTCCAGTCGATGACCGCACTCACATCTGCGTCCCCGCTCTCATTTGCAGACAACCCAAACCCCGACCCGTCACCAGAAGACTTCAAGTCCATGTCGACCTCCTCCTGCCCCCAATCCAGAGATTCCGCCTCCTCATCTTCCTCATCAATTGCAGCCTCGTTGTCAACCCCGGTTGTCACGTGTTTATAAAATTCATTGTTATCGTCAGCTACGTTGGTTTCAGCCTGTAACCTTGACAACGTCTTAAGTACTCTCTGCGAACCAGTATGTTCCGAATTTATTTTGTTTTGAATAAGGACAATTGACGTCACATCGCTGACATCATTAATGTTATTATAGGAAAACAATATTCCAAATATCACAAATGCCGCTACAAATACTGACAGGAAGAGAACCCTAGCACCCGGTGTACGTATTTCAATCCTCTCTTGGAAGGGAAAACGCCATTTTAACACTGATCCATAAGTCATTTTAGAACGTCACCGCACATGACGTCTTTAAATCCCCTTGCACACGTTGTTAAATGAATGACGTCACCTTATTCAATTCAATCAAGCATGCGCGGTCTGTCCCTGGCTTCATCAATCTGAAAATGTATGCACAACATAGCACTTAATCTCTACCGAGTTTGTTTGTTCGTTCGACTCGAAGCAGAAACAAACACTAAATGGTTCCCAAAACGTGCCGTCGCCACACTGGCAGATAGATGCATTAGGGAAATTGTTTATCTAAAAAACTCCGCCTGCCAAAATAACTTTAATGCCAACAACAGCCGATAGTGGCGTGAAGATCGCGCGATTCGTAAATCACAATAATTGTGAGATCCTGTCTGCACTATATGCGATGATTGTCAGACGAAACAGTTTGTCTCCACTGTCATTTTTAAAAACAAAACAATCGTTTTTAAACATCGGCATAAGCTGTGAACTATATGTTATAGGTCTGTATCATTAAGATTTTAATTCATGTTATTTAAAGATGCACTATTACTCCCAAATAATATTTACCACAATTAATAATATTGTTTTAAAATTCCTAAAAGAATGAATAAACGTCGGTTCTTATGAAGGATACTGAGTTTAATTTGAGAGAAATGAGCATAAAACTTGGTATTTCCACCTCATGGGACTATAGTAGACCACAGTAAATCTTTTAGCGTTCACCAATCATTTAATATTTTTGCGTTTTCTGCTATTAAATACGCAGTTACACTCTTGTTATCAATAATTTATATTTTCCATAAATGCATTATTTAGTAAGTAGATAAAGCTTTATCAGTCAAATTTTATGTTTGTTTTACGTGTGAATGTATTGATTTTGAATAAGAGTGTCACTTTAACTGACTTAGAATACAACCTCATTGGCTGACAGATTGTCAACACAAAATCTGACGCAGGGATTGGTATCGAATGAGTGGAATTTGGAGGACCTACCAACAACCGGAAAGTTGAAAGTTTAAGTCTAGTACTTCGTGATTTCCTATCTGCAATTTCATTGGCTGTACACTTTGGCTGTATTCTAATGGTAAGTAGAGAAAATTAGATAATAATAATTGTAATAATATGCTTATTGTCGGAGCGAATATCTGAATAAAATGTCTAGCTTGAATTCGCGGGTCGCCAAATAACACAATTCAAAGGGACTCTTTTAATATCTATTCAACCATTTAATTACTTGTGAAGTGGGGGAAAATAATCAAGAATGGGAGATAGACGATTTAAACACTTTCACCCCCGAAACTCTTGTACAAATAAGGTTGGCCTTACGTCCTGAATAAACTGAACAAAGGGTCATTTTGTTCTAAAAGAGATAACCATCAAACTGATTTTGGCCACTAGCTGTACTTGTAAACAGTGTAAGGGCCTGATTGTTTTACTGCGGAGAAATGAAAGAGCCTGATTGTTTAATTCAGGCCAATGTTTTCACACAGGAAACAGACATCAAGAGTGTTTTGGGTCGTGGGAAGGTTAACATGCCGGTCTATAAGGAGCTCCAGATGACCTCATGGACGCAGACCAGGGTCGACAAGTGTATTTGTTATATACTAGTTTATCATAACAGAACATGTAGTGCTTGGAAATGACTTGTATTAGTACTTTAAAACACGAAAAATAAAGTATATTAAAAATACGATTGTTTTTTCCGACGACCCAAAAACTCTCTACATACTAGAACAAGGGATTTATTCCTGTATATTCAACTCTGGTCTTAAAATACAGTACTAGTATTCCTCGGGTAGTCATTGAGATATATTAATTACATGAACAGGCACCGTCAGAGCCATTGCCTGTGTGAGTAAGCGCATCATCCGTTAAGTCTGCGAGTTTTGCACTGAAGCACAACACTCCCTTCACACTATAAGACCTGGAATTTGAAACCGACCTTTGAAGATGCAGGAAATGTCGGAGCCATGGAATAAACACCTGCTCCACAGACTAGTGTACTAGATGATCCCGGTATGTCAACAAACCTTCATACCAGCATATCAACATTCTCGTGCACCAGAGCGATGATACTATGCGTACACCGCGTGAGATTCATCACGATTCATGTTATAGCAAACCTCCGATAAATGATTATCTACTGATAAGCACGTTAAACAACATATGCACCAAGATAATCGCTTAAAACGGATTAACGCCATACGTTTTGCACAAGTTAATGCATACTAGTAGTTCATACTTTGAAGTTTCTGAGATTTTGACTGGTAAATGATACCTTGGTTATTTATTCAAGATGAAGATATGAATATATAAAAACATACGCGTACTAATAAAACATCAATTGAACAATAATTTGACTGAAAAAAAGAGGTGGAACTGATTGATGTGGCACTAAAACCTTCAGGCATATGTTTTAACTCCAAATTATATGATTAATTTACGAGCTACGGTGCCCACATAAAAGCAGACAGGGAACCCTACCATGCCTGCTGGAACTTGGCGAGATGTTCCTGATCACTAATTTGTAAGATATTGTTTCCATGTCTGATTCCTTACTGTAAATAACATTTTGCCATTTGATATGGATATTTAAATAGAATGAAATCAAGCTTGATGATAAACTAAACTTTCAAGTTTTGAAATAACAGAAGGCTGAATATGACCGGGGTCTGAACTCGACGTATGTAGTTCAATTACGATTCAGGGTAAGAGCCTGAATGAATTAGAATAAATATACGTCCACGTATTACATACGGATGTAATCTTCGTGTTGCCTGTCCCTGTTGTTGTTGTTGATGATGATGATGTTGTTGTTATATTGCTTTGTTCTGTTGTTTAAAACGCTATTCAACGGTTTTGGTGGTTATGGTGGTGCTGTTGTTCTTAACTTAAAATATATCGTTTTAACCCTCATAACTTGATGTTTTGAAAAAAATGTCTTGTAAATACTGAAAATAACTAGCGTATACTAAGTTCTATAAAAGCGTGCATTCGATTGATAATAACATAATCTAATTCTTAGTACGTACGCCAACTGGCTTGGATTAACGCTACAGTACTGTAGACATTGTTGTAAAATAAATCGGCACCGAAAACTGACCTATCTAACATCGAAACATACAGATCAGATTACAGACTGAGAGACTTGAAAAAAATATTTAAAATAATTTATAAATATTTTGAGTATACGAGTGAGAGCGCGCAAGCTATTTTCATTCAAAATCAGAAGCTCATCTTACACGTGAATAATAGCCATCTCCAAACGGCCAGTCAATGTTTACCTGTACTTTACCTGCATACCTGCATACCATGACTGTTTATAAACATGTGTGCATGTTATATACATGTAAATAATACCAGTACCCGATACACAATACGAACATGTATGTTTCGTATTGTTTTAAAACGATTTTACAAATATACTAGCTGTGGTTCTTGAAATACAATAAATGAAAACAAACATTACCGACTGGATTTATAATTCCACAATCCTGCACATTGTATTTTAACAGCTAATGCACACGGACTAAATAAACCTGTGTTTGTTTATCTTTACGAAGGAGTGTGTATGCGGTGTATAGTGTTATTGGGTTATCTCTCTTGTTGAAACAGTGTATACATGAATGTGGTGCGACGCCGCATGATTTCCAATATCGATTTCTCATGTTTAGCAAATATTTTATCAACAATCTTTCAAGAACCAGACATTGGTGCATTTGAAAATTACGTGATGAGAGAATATATATTTATACTAAATTTGAGATAGCGTCACCGTGCGCTCATGCGTTTTGTATTAAAATGTTTTTAGTGAGAGCAATATATATGAATTATAGTACCATGTCTAACGGAGTAAACCGGCTCATATATCAGCTCCCGATGTTCCTAAAATTGCTTGAAATTCAAAACAGAAGTTTCGTCTCGTTTCTGGGTTTTCAGCCAGTCGGACTTGTCTTTAGTCTTGCCTGAGCCTGGGTTGGCAGATAGCTTACATAAGAGAAATTTCCTGACCGGGGCTGGTCGCAACCATCTTAGTGTATATAGACGACCAAGAGAAATGGGGAGAATGACCACCATTTTATGCACGATAGATAGGGCACAAAATGGGCCCATAAAATGAAACCTTCGAATATTGTAACGCCTATAAGACCATAGTTACAGTGGTTACGCTGGCTTATTGTAAGGCGTGTATGCTGAAAATTGTGTTACAACCGGTTACATCGAAGATTTTCGAAGTTCAACTACAAAAAATCGAGTTTTCAGGTCGACATATGATTAGAGTTATGCGGTTGCATTAGTTACAATGAGTTACATCAAAGTTTTTGAAAAGTTTGAAAAAGTGTTTTTTTTCTATCTCAAATAGCGGGTTACGCGGTTACATTGGTTACAACTGGTTACATCGGTTACATCGAAAATTTTCATCAAAGATCGAGTTTTCAGTTCGACATATGATCAGAGTTATGCAGTTACATTAGTTACAATGAGTAACAGCAAAGTTTTTGAAAAGTTTGAAAAAGTTTTTTTTCTATCTCAAATAGCGGGTTACGCGGTTACATTGGTTACAACTGGTTACATCGGTTACATCGAAAATTTTCATAAAAAATCGATTTTTCAGGTCAACATATGATCAGAGTTATGCAGTTACATTAGTTACAATGAGTTACAGCAAAGTTTCTGAAAAGTTTGAAAAAGAGTTTTTTTCTATCCCAAATAGCGGGTTACGCGGTTACATTGGTTACAACCGGTTACATCGGTTACATCGAAAATTTTCATCAAAAATCGAGTTTTAAGGTCGACATATGATCAGAGTTATGCAGTTACATTAGTTACAATGAGTTACAGCAAAGTTTTTGAAAAGTTTGAAAAAGTGTTTTTTTCTATCTGAAATAGCGGGTTACGCGGTTACATTGGTTACAACTGGTTACATCGGTTACATCGAAAATTTTCAAAGTTCAACATCAAAAATCTAGTTCTCAGGTCGACATATGATCAGAGTTATGCAGTTACATAAGTTACAATGAGTTACATCAAAGTTTTTGAAAAGTTTGAAAAAGTGTTTTTTCTATCCCAAATAGCGGGTTACGCGGTTACATTGGTTACAACTGGTTACATCGAAAATTTTCAAAGTTCAACATCAAAAATCGAGTTTTCAGGTCGACATATGATCAGAGTTATGCAGTTACATTAGTTACAATGTGTTACAGCAAAGTTTCTGAAAAGTTTGAAAAAGTGTTTTTTTTCTATCTGAAATAGCGGGTTACGTGGTTACATTGGTTACAACCGGTTACATCGGTTACATCGAAAATTTTCAAAGTTCAACATCAAAAATCGAGTTTTCAGGTCGACATATGATCAGAGTTATGCAGTTACATTGGTTACAATGAGTTACAGCAAAGTTTCTGAAAAGTTTGAAAAAGTGTTTTTTTCTATCTGAAAAAGCGGGTTACGCGGTTACATTGGTTACAACTGGTTACATCGGTTACATCGAAAATTTTCATCAAAAATCGAGTTTTAAGGTCGACATATGATCAGAGTTATGCAGTTACATTAGTTACAATGAGTTACAGCAAAGTTTTTGAAAAGTTTGAAAAAGTGTTTTTTTCTATCTGAAATAGCGGGTTACGCGGTTACATTGGTTACAACTGGTTACATCGGTTACATCGAAAATTTTCAAAGTTCAACATCAAAAATCTAGTTCTCAGGTCGACATATGATCAGAGTTATGCAGTTACATAAGTTACAATGAGTTACATCAAAGTTTTTGAAAAGTTTGAAAAAGTGTTTTTTTCTATCCCAAATAGCGGGTTACGCGGTTACATTGGTTACAACTGGTTACATCGGTTACATCGAAAATTTTCAAAGTTCAACATCAAAAATCTAGTTCTCAGGTCGACATATGATCAGAGTTATGCAGTTACATAAGTTACAATGAGTTACATCAAAGTTTTTGAAAAGTTTGAAAAAGTGTTTTTTTCTATCCCAAATAGCGGGTTACGCGGTTACATTGGTTACAACTGGTTACATCGAAAATTTTCAAAGTTCAACATCAAAAATCGAGTTTTCAGGTCGACATATGATCAGAGTTATGCAGTTACATTAGTTACAATGTGTTACAGCAAAGTTTCTGAAAAGTTTGAAAAAGTGTTTTTTTTCTATCTGAAATAGCGGGTTACGTGGTTACATTGGTTACAACCGGTTACATCGGTTACATCGAAAATTTTCAAAGTTCAACATCAAAAATCGAGTTTTCAGGTCGACATATGATCAGAGTTATGCAGTTACATTGGTTACAATGAGTTACAGCAAAGTTTCTGAAAAGTTTGAAAAAGTGTTTTTTTTCTATCTGAAATAGCGGGTTACGCGGTTACATTGGTTACAACTGGTTACATCGGTTACATCGAAAATTTTCATCAAAAATCGAGTTTTCAGGTCGACATATGATCAGAGTTATGCAGTTACATTGGTTACAATGAGTTACAGCAAAGTTTCTGAAAAGTTTGAAAAAGTGTTTTTTTTTCTATCTGAAATAGCGGGTTACGCAGTTACATTGGTTACAACCGGTTACATCGGTTACATCGAAAATTTTCATCAAAAATCGAGTTTTCAGGTCAACATATGATCAGAGTTATGCAGTTACATTAGTTACAATGTGTTACAGCAAAGTTTCTGAAAAGTTTGAAAAAGTGTTTTTTTTCTATCTGAAATAGCGGGTTACGCGGTTACATTGGTTACAACTGGTTACATCGGTTACATCGAAAATTTTCAAAGTTCAACATCAAAAATCGAGTTTTCAGGTCGACATATGATCAGAGTTATGCAGTTACATTGGTTACAATGAGTTACAGCAAAGTTTCTGAAAGTTTGAAAAAGTGTTTTTTTCTATCTGAAATAGCGGGTTACGCGGTTACATTGGTTACAACTGGTTACATCGGTTACATCGAAAATTTTCATCAAAAATCGATTTTTCAGGTCGACATATGATCAGAGTTATGCAGTTACATTAGTTACAATGAGTTACAGCAAAGTTTTTGAAAAGTTTGAAAAAGTGTTTTTTTCTATCTGAAATAGCGGGTTACGCGGTTACATTGGTTACAACTGGTTACATCGGTTACATCGAAAATTTTCAAAGTTCAACATCAAAAATCTAGTTCTCAGGTCGACATATGATCAGAGTTATGCAGTTACATAAGTTACAATGAGTTACATCAAAGTTTTTGAAAAGTTTGAAAAAGTGTTTTTTTCTATCCCAAATAGCGGGTTACGCGGTTACATTGGTTACAACTGGTTACATCGAAAATTTTCAAAGTTCAACATCAAAAATCGAGTTTTCAGGTCGACATATGATCAGAGTTATGCAGTTACATTAGTTACAATGTGTTACAGCAAAGTTTCTGAAAAGTTTGAAAAGTGTTTTTTTCTATCTGAAATAGCGGGTTACCTGGTTACATTGGTTACAACTGGTTACATCGGTTACATCGAAAATTTTCAAAGTTCAACATCAAAAATCGAGTTTTCAGGTCGACATATGTTCAGAGTTATGCAGTTACATTGGTTACAATGAGTTACAGCAAAGTTTCTGAAAAGTTTGAAAAAGTGTTGTTTTTTTCTATCTGAAATAGCGGGTTACGTGGTTACATTGGTTACAACTGGTTACATCGGTTACATCGAAAATTTTCAAAGTTCAACATCAAAAATCGAGTTTTCAGGTCGACATATGATCAGAGTTATGCAGTTACATTGGTTACAATGAGTTACAGCAAAGTTTCTGAAAAGTTTGAAAAAGTGTTTTTTTCTATCTGAAATAGCGGGTTACGCGGTTACATAGGTTACAACTGGTTACATCGGTTACATCGAAAATTTTCATCAAAAATCGAGTTTTCAGGTCGACATATGATCAGAGTTATGCAGTTACATTGTTTACAATGAGTTACAGCAAAGTTTCTGAAAAGTTTGAAAAAGTGTTTTTTTCTATCTGAAATAGCGGGTTACGCGGTTACATTGGTTACAACTGGTTACATCGGTTACATCGAAAATTTTCATCAAAAATCGAGTTTTCAGGTCGACATATGATCAGAGTTATGCAGTTACATTAGTTACAATGAGTTACAGCAAAGTTTTTGAAAAGTTTGAAAAAGTGTTTTTTTCTATCTGAAATAGCGGGTTACGCGGTTACATTGGTTACAACTGGTTACATCGGTTACATCGAAAATTTTCAAAGTTCAACATCAAAAATCGAGTTTTCAGGTCGACATATGATCAGAGTTATGCAGTTACATTAGTTACAATGAGTTACAGCAAAGTTTCTGAAAAGTTTGGAAAAGTGTGTTTTTTTCTATCTGAAATAGCGGGTTACGCAGTTACATTGGTTACAACTGGTTACATCGGTTACATCGAAAATTTTCATCAAAAATCAATTTTCAGGTCGACATATGATCAGAGTTATGCAGTTACATTAGTTACAATGTGTTACAGCAAAGTTTCTGAAAAGTTTGAAAAAGTGTTTTTTTTCTATCTGAAATAGCGGGTTACGCAGTTACATTGGTTACAACTGGTTACATCGGTTACATCGAAAATTTTCAAAGTTCAACATCAAAAATCGAGTTCTCAGGTCGACATATGATCAGAGTTATGCAGTTACATTAGTTACAATGAGTTACAGCAAAGTTTTTGAAAAGTTTGAAAAAGTGTTTTTTTCTATCCCAAATAGCGGGTTACGCGGTTACATTGGTTACAACTGGTTACATCGGTTACATCGAAAATTTTCAAAGTTCAACATCAAAAATCGAGTTCTCAGGTCGACATATGATCAGAGTTATGCAGTTACATTAGTTACAATGAGTTACAGCAAAGTTTTTGAAAAGTTTGAAAAAGTGTTTTTTTCTATCCCAAATAGCG
Source organism: Mya arenaria (assembly GCF_026914265.1). Classification (NCBI taxonomy): domain Eukaryota; kingdom Metazoa; phylum Mollusca; class Bivalvia; order Myida; family Myidae; genus Mya; species Mya arenaria. The sequence goes on along the minus strand of NC_069133.1, from coordinate 1,989,445 downwards.
GGTTACGCGGTTACATTGGTTACAACTGGTTACATCGGTTACATCGAAAATTTTCAAAGTTCAACATCAAAAATCGAGTTTTCAGGTCGACATATAATTAGAGTTATGCAGTTACATTAGTAACAATGCGTTACAGCAAAGTTTCTGAAAAGTTTGAAAAAGTGTTTTTTTTCTATCTGAATTAGCGGGTTACGCGGTTACATTGGTTACAACCGGTTACATCGGTTACATCGAAAATTTTCATCAAAAATCGAGTTTTCAGGTCGACATATGATCAGAGTTATGCAGTTACATTAGTTACAATGAGTTACAGCAAAGTTTCTGAAAAGTTTGAAAAAGTGTTTTTTTCTATCCCAAATAGCGGGTTACGCGGTTACATTGGTTACAACAGATTACATCGGTTTCATCGAAAATTTTCATCAAAAATCGAGTTTTCAGGTCGACATATGATCAGAGTTATGCAGTTACATTTGTTACAATGAGTTACAGCAAAGTTTCTGAAAAGTTTGAAAAAGTGTTTTTTTCTATCCTCAATAGCGGGTTACGCGGTTACATTGGTTACAACTGGTTACATCGGTTACATCGAAAATTTTCAAAGTTCAACATCAAAAATCGAGTTTTCAGGTCGATATATGATCAGAGTTATGCAGTTACATTAGTTACAATGAGTTACAGCAAAGTTTCTGAAAAATTTGAAAAAGTGTTTTTTTCTATCTGAAATAGCGGGTTACGCGGTTACATTGGTTACAACCGGTTACATCGGTTACATCGAAAATTTTCATCAAAAATCGAGTTTTCAGATCGACATATGATCAGAGTTATGCAGTTACATTAGTTACAATGAGTTACAGCACAGTTTTTGAAAAGTTTAAAAAAGTGTTTTTTCTATCTCAAATAGCAGGTTACGCGGTTACATTGGTTACAACTGGTTACATTGGTTACATCAAATAATTTTCATCAAAAATCAATTTTCAGGTCGACATATGATTAGAGTTATGCATTTACATTAGTTACAATGAGTTACAGCACAGTTTTTGAACAGTTTAAAAAAGTGTTGTTTCTATCTCAAATAGCAGGTTACGCGGTTACATTGGTTACAACTGGTTACATCCGTATTATTTTGTATCAGTTGAAACGGTTTTAAGATGTTCATGAGAAGGGCAAGAATGTGTTAGAGGTATACTACCGAAAATTTTAAGAACACAATTATATACTGCAATAATAACCTTACATTTGATAGTGTTTGGTCATAAATTTAACATATCATTAATCAGTAAGCTATGATATCAAATGATAACAAAACTATATGAGTGACATTATGGGTATCATCATTTAACACAGTTACTAATGGCTCGATGAAATAACAAGCTAAGTTTGCATTGTTTGTACTTAGTATTTATTGTATATACTATATATTTTATATACAGTTTCGGATACTTTAATATTTTTATTTTGTAACGTCATCAATTCTAATTCGTACCCAAGTAGTAGATGATAGAAATAGTAGCTGAAATATATTATATTAGAAAAGATGTGTGTTTATGGACTTCCATATGCTAATCTTGGCTCTATCATGCAACTAATCTGGCTCCAATTTTGAACACTATTATGACAGGATAAAGTCAAGCTGACTATTATTTGTTGTGTTTTAATTTGTTTTACATTATAAAAAGTTTGTGGACTTGAAAAGGAAATTATGACTACTACGATTACGTTAACCTAATTTTTATACAGTAAAATCAAGATTTAGAAAGAAATATGGTTTAATGAAATAAGCTACTTAAGCTACTTAAGCTTGTTATGGTTTAGAATTTTAGTGAAATTGGGGCCAGGTTTTTTGTATGAAATATGATTTTGGGGTGGAAAAAATACACTTCGTCTCAAATGGCGCGCGAATCCCATTGATTATACATGTCTTCGCGCCGTTAAAGACCGGTTTTGCTTTTTGGGGCATCCATGTAAAACACAAAAAAAAATATGTTACATAGCCTAGCGTTTTAAGAGAAAAAGTTGTCAGATGCGCAATGATTAATCCCAGTAAAATATCAATTATGTTTGTACCAACATCAATCATTTTCGTAAATCCCGGGTAATAATAATAATAATAATAATAATAACAAACTACATTTTAGCAAAATAGTATATGAGACAATTATTGAATGTGTTTGTTTCTTTATATCAAGAATCTTTTTTAAAGGGTCTTCTCAATTATTGGGGTTTCTCAATCCATGCCATTTTCTCGTATTTGAACGAAGATTTTACTATTATTGCTTTATGCTCATTTCAAGAAAAGCAATTTGATATCAAAGATCTTTACCAGTTTATCAGAAAAAAAAATCATCAAATTGGTATAAGTGGTGTTTTGATAAGGGAGAGTTACATCTTTCCTTTTGAAAACCCTTAGACAGTGCTTTGTCCGCCTTGTAAAAAAATGAGCTGGAGGTGTTTTAACCGGGGGTGGGGGTGCTGAGGGAGGGAGCGGTGGGGGGGGGGGGGCAGTGCAATCCACCGCATTCCCTTTAGACTCAACTCAAATGACATTGAAGATGAGTTTCATTTTTTTTGTTTAAATGTGCACCTTATGAAGAGCTTAGACGAAGACACATTAAAACTTTTTATTGGAGAAATCCAAGTCTTTTCAATATGCTTTTACTGCTTAATTCTAAAAGAAGAAACGAACTTAATAATCTTGCCACCTATATAAGAGATGCATATCGAATTAGAAATAACGTATTAAACAACACTGTATGATTTTTTTTCTTTGCATAATATATCCAGGATGTGATGAAATATTATAATTTGTTCTCTTGTTTTTTGATCGTTATGTGCGCATGCACTGCTTAATATTTAATTATCACTTTGTTAATATGTAGCAACTCATACTCTTGTATTGATTATTGTAAAACATTTGTATCTATCTATTTTGTATATTTTTATGATGAGAAACCGTAATTGTTTCAATCGAATAAATTCTGTTCTGCTCTGTTCCTTTAGAGACGTCTTCACTTCTTCAGCTGGTAGATTTAATCAAATATGTAAAATATAAGGCCCTCGATATCACCACACCTTCGACTCGGCATTAAATGAAAATCGCCCTGGGCTATCTTCTTTGTCCTGTTTTATGGCCCCAATTAGTGGTGACAATTATGCAGATGTCACCATGTCAATACAATCTGGGATTAGGATTTCGACTGTAAAACATTTTAACAAATTTATTGTGTTAATGAAATCGTAAAACGTCATCATAACAAGAATTCTAAGTAATTTTATATGTACCAAGCATTTCGTCTAAGGAATTATGTGATAAATAATTTTATTAATAGTATACAATTATTAATTGTATTAGCCTCGCAAATCCCTAGTCTGATACTTTAGTCACATACAAGTTTGGAGTGAGTGGATGGGTGAGTGAGTGAGTGAGTGAGTGAGTGAGTGAGTGAGTGAGTGAGTGAGTGAGTGAGTGAGTGAGTGAGTGAGTGAGTGAGTGAGTGAGTGAGTGAGTGAGTGAGTGAGTGAGTGAGTGAGTGAGTGAGTGAGTGAGTGAGTGAGTGAGTGAGTGAGTGAGTGAGTGAGTGAGTGAGTGAGTGAGTGAGTGAGTGAGTGAGTGAGTGAGTGAGTGAGTGAGTGAGTGAGTGAGTGAGTGAGTGAGTGAGTGAGTGAGTGAGTGAGTGAGTGAGTGAGTGAGTGAGTGAGTGAGTGAGTGAGTGAGTGAGTGAGTGAGTGAGTGAGTGAGTGAGTGAGTGAGTGAGTGAGTGAGTGAGTGAGTGAGTGAGTGAGTGAGTGAGTGAGTGAGTGAGTGAGTGAGTGAGTGAGTGAGTGAGTGAGTGAGTGAGTGAGTGAGTGAGTGAGTGAGTGAGTGAGTGAGTGAGTGAGTGATGGATGAATGAATGACAGACGGCTGACACCAACGAAACATCGAACGAAATAATTGATTAATATATTAATTAATGTATAACATTGTACCTTGTTTGCTAGCACAAGTGCAATTAAAACCTTCAGTATTTTATTGTTGTAAATTGATGCCATTTCAAACAATACAAATCTCCATTTTTTTATTTAGACGCGATAATGATGCACAAGTTTTACAAGATTTCATTTGATTCATATCTGCCAATCGGAATGAAAAGCAGTACTTGCCATTTTATAGCTAAAAAGGACGTGTCTGGTATAAAAATTCTTAGAATGCGCTCAAGCTTTATATAATACTTGAAGAAAACATGTGGTTTTTAATGATGTCCGATAAGTACAAAACTTGAAGTTTAAGTCGAAATGTGTCGGAAACTAAAGAGATTGGTAAGCCCCTCCCCCAATCGATCCGGCAGACCTTTCTCTTTTGAATCTTCTCTCTGATTGGCTGAAGGCAATATTCTGGCATATTGCGATTTAATTAGGTAGCCACGCCCACAAACTTATACGTTCTAGGCATATCCTGTCCCCTTATATTGCCCTTGTGACACCATATGCGCAATAAAAATACAATTATTGTATATTTTAGCTGACAACCTAAATATATAAATATGAGTTAAATTTCATATCTTTAATTGTAAAGGAAATATAGAAATATCAAGGAAATTATCAATATTTTTTCGCAAACAATACAAATTGAATGTTTAGCAGTAAAACAAACATATTCGTTTTTTGCATTAGAAAGAAAACCAAAATTTATGAGTTTCCGTCTGAACGTAAGATGGCAATGCAGTATACATCAGAGCCCCGAAATTAAAATTTATTGAATCCGGTTGAATCAAAATACTTCTATATGTTATAGAAGTATTTTGTTTTAATGAACATAAAGACTTCCAAATACATAATAACTGATTCGTAAGAGAATGATTTTCTTATCATAATATGTTTTTTGCAAGCAGTTGAAAAATCGACGTATACAGAATTCATGTTTTACGATCATTTTATTTCTTTGTATTAAACTGATACAAGAAAATTAATATACTCTGTATAAAATGATGTTCACTAAGCCAATAATATATATAATCGCATGGATTGTGTACAAATTGAGGGTGTTAACTCTATGATTCTACGAGGATACAGCTTACTAAAGTTTGAATTACACACACTAACAACACATCATTCAAAGAAAACGTTGTACAATCAAAACAAACAATTTTCTGTACTTGATATTACTTTAAACAACATTAACACCAACTTAAAAATTAAAATGGACAGAAACCTTAGCAAGCACGAATGAACATTTGAAATGAAAACGGATATGTAGTTATATACATATACGAACCAACAATTGACAGCACCTTACGTAGTTTTTAGTACAATTTCCTTTTGGGAATAATACCAACAAATACATTATTTTTTAAGTTCAAACTTGTCGATTTTTAGATTATGTACATTTTGCCATCCAAAGAACATTTATATTGGGTGTGCTTTGAAACACAACAGTTGTGGAACAAATTAAATAATTTTATAGCTTCAACAACAATTAGCATCGTAATCAATAAACGTGAGGCTTTATTGGGAATAGTATTTAAAAACAAATACAGTAATATTTGCCACCTCCGTATTGTTTTAATGAATTTTAATATAAACTCAACCAAGTGTAATAATAGGCATCTCTCCTGAAACGCATAAATGATGTATCTAAATTAAGAGAGCAAATAGCGTTAAAATGATAAGTACGAAGCCCAAAACAAAAATAGGAACTACTGAAATTAACGTAACAATTATTAAAAGACACTAATAGCCATAACATTATTTTAAGTGTATATAATATTTTTAGAATTCTATAACAAAAACATGTGTGTGCTTACATGTATGTGTTTATTTGTACTCCATGCAAGGTCTTATTTTTCTCAGATCATATGCGTAGTAGTGGTATTATATGACATTGTGTTTGTTGTTGTTGGTGGGGTTGTTGTTGTTGTTGTGAATTGTGTTGGTATGGATAGATGTACTGGAAAAGTACTTCAACACTTTGAACGGCTAAATTTCGTGCAAGCAGTGAATACCGCAGTACCAGCAGAGCTTTGGTTTAAAGATTTTTCTGTTCCGAGCTTGCCTGATATGGTCGAGCATTAACAGAACAGAACAGAATTTATTACACGTAAACTATACAGTTTTTTGTGTTTCATATACATAATAAATATATTACAATTACAATTATACAGTGTAGTGTGAACTATTAAATAAATATTATAATCAACTTTTTTGAAGGATGAACTGAAATTGTCAATTAACGATAGTGTAACAATTAACACACGGGGACACAATCCAACTATAAAAAAGAGAAAATTTTAGTTTTAAGAATTGTTGTTGTTGTTGTTGAAAGAATATTCATGTTCGGAACAGAGAAAAAGATAGTATTATAACAATATATTAAAAATATGTTATTTTCAACTAGCACTTTAACCTCAGTTACAATTGACTGGTGCAAAATAAGGTATTACAAAGCTTCTTCATTTTCTACTCAAAATCCCGTGTAAAAATATTCGGCACATTGCGTACCGAATAACCTTAACAGTTTCATTGTACCACTCTATTGAGTGGGAGATTCAGAGAATTTCAGTGTAAATATGATATTGTCAATGTACTTCAGGAATTAGACTCTTAAGTGTTAAAACTAGTTCTCTGATAGTAATTACAGTGTTTTGTTATGTTTTTTCTCTATTTCAACTGAAATTAGAAGTGAAATGACCTCTTTTACTATATTTAAGGCCACACAAACTGGTTAATGAGGGTTCACCATTCACCTGTGTTTGTCTTATATGTATATGTTTGTAGATAATGATTGTTTTGGGCCGGTGGCCTTTATCAAATAAATGATTTAAATTGCATTGAATAGATGTGTGCCGAAAATAAAATGATTTATTTCTCGCAATGAAAGTATTGTTAAAGAGGTTTTAGAATATATGAATATTTATGACAATAGTACAGAAATAACATCATGATAAGGTATGTTTCATTGTTTGTTTTTCCTTTATGATTTAAAATGATATTTTATTTGTAAATGTGGATGAGATCTCGGCGAATGGGTAGCATTAATTTAACACCGGTTTAACATGAAGGTCGGCAAGAGAAAGGTGTACAGTGTCACGGCTATTTAACGAACTTGCCGGAGATGGACTAAAGGTTACGATTCTGTTGTGGCCGTGTCAGTGCTGACATTTTGTCATTTTAAATCTATGTTTATTTTAAATCTATGTTTATGTATGTTTATGTTAATATCTGTTTATGTATGTACGAAAATACGCGCGACCCCAGCTCATATACGCACCTCACACACAATGCACATGTGTGTTCAAATCCCCTTAATACGTGACAAAATCGGCAAGGTATGCACACATGTAACAACAAATAAGCTTCTTTAAGTAAGTAACTGCATATTCTGCACATGCTATTTTTATAAACAGTTAAAATGTAATATCCATAATTTTTATGTCAGTATAAATGTTCCTTAATGTTTAAGAGCTATGTAAGCACTCTAGATGCCATTCATCGCAAAAACCGCGGCATTTTGGGTACACTGGTGGAATCAAAAGTCCTCATCTGGCTATATCTTTTTCAGATATTAAGTCATACGTAGGAATGTGTCGGGGTCAAGCCCTAATACAACCATTTAAGGGCGTGGGCTAAATTTATAAGCTCAGCACCACCAACAACAAGCACAACAACAACAACAACAACAACAACGACGACAACAACAACGACAACAGCAACAATTACAACAACATCACCAACGTAAATGTTTAAAAAATGTTAATGCTATCTCAACCTTCTGTTTGATCATATCAACCCATTTCCCCCGCACCAAACACTTTAAAACGATGAAGTTTCGCATAACAGGGATATAAAAACATATCTCTTCAATTTGTTAAAGTTTATGTAGTGTACTTGTTCTTTTACAGTGTGCTGCTAGAATACAATCGTTTCTTTCTGTGACTGAAGTGTCATTTTCATTTTATATGCATGAATGTTAGAATACCCTATGACTATTAAACAGATGTCCCATCATGGTATTGTTTGTTTGAGATATATATTGCATTCCATGGACTGAACACCGAAAAAAGGACCTATCAGGAATATTATTAAATATGTCAAGCCTATAAAATATATTGTTAACGTCACGTCATTCCAAAAATAACACCATTAAGTGTTCCACAGACTAACTGCAGCCTGAAGTTTTATTTGGAAAGATCACAACGATGTACCCATTTCATGTTACCGATGTAACCAGTTGTAACAAATATAACCGCGTAACCCGCTATTTCAGATAGAAAAAAAACAAACACTTTTTCAAACTTTTCAGAAACTTTGCTGTAACTCATTGTAACTAATGTAACTGCATAACTCTGATCATATGTCGACCTGAAAACTCGATTTTTTATGAAAATTTTCGATGTAACCGATGTAACCAGTTGTAACCAATGTAACCGCGTAACCCGCTATTTGGGATAGAAAAAAACACTTTTTCAAACTTTTCAGTAACTTTGCTGTAACTCATTGTAACTAATGTAACTGCATAACTCTGATCCTATGTTGACCTGAAAACTCGATTTTTGATGAAAATTTTCGATGTAACCGATGTAACCGGTTGTAACCAATGTAACCGCGTAACCCGCTATTGAGGATAGAAAAAAACACTTTTCCAAACTTTTCAGAAACTTTGCTGTAACGCATTGTAACTAATGTAACTGCATAACTCTAATTATATGTCGACCTGAAAACTCGATTTTTGATGTTGAACTTTGAAAATTTTCGATGTAATCGATGTAACCAGTTGTAACCAATGTAACCGCGTAACCTGCTATTTGGGATAGAAAAACACTTTTTCAAACTTTTCAGAAACTTTGCTGTAACTCATTGTAACTAATGTAACTGCATAACTCTGATCATATGTCGACCTGAAAACTCGATTTTTGATGAAAATTTTCGATGTAACCGATGTAACCGGTTGTAATCAATGTAACCGCGTAACCCGCTAATTCAGATAGAAAAAAACACTTTTTCAAACTTTTCAGAAACTTTGCTGTAACTCATTGTAACTAATGTAACTGCATAACTATGATCATATGTCGACCTGAAAACTCGATTTTTGATGTTGAACTTTGAAAATTTTCGATGTAACCGATGTAACCAGTTGTAACCAATGTAACCGCGTAACCCGCTAATTCAGATAGAAAAAAACACTTTTTCAAACTTTTCAGAAACTTTGCTGTAACTCATTGTAACTAATGTAACCGCATAACTCTGATCATATGTCGACCTGAAAACTCGATTTTTGATTTAAATTTTCGATGTAACCGATGTAACCGGTTGTAACCAATGTAACCGCGTAACCCGCTAATTCAGATAGAAAAAAACACTTTTTCAAACTTTTCAGAAACTTTGCTGTAACGCATTGTAACTAATGTAACTGCATAACTCTAATTATATGTCCACCTGAAAACTCGATTTTTGATGTTGAACTTTGAAAATTTTCGATGTAACCGATGTAACCAGTTGTAACCAATGTAACCGCGTAACCCGCTATTTGGGATAGAAAAAAACACTTTTTCAAACTTTTCAGTAACTTTGCTGTAACTCATTGTAACTAATGTAACTGCATAACTCTGATCCTATGTTGACCTGAAAACTCGATTTTTGATGAAAATTTTCGATGTAACCGATGTAACCGGTTGTAACCAATGTAACCGCGTAACCCGCTATTGAGGATAGAAAAAAACACTTTTTCAAACTTTTCAGAAACTTTGCTGTAACTCATTGTAACTAATGTAACCGCATAACTCTGATCATATGTCGACCTGAAAACTCGATTTTTGATGAAAATTTTCGATGTAACCGATGTAACCGGTTGTAACCAATGTAACCGCGTAACCCGCTAATTCAGATAGAAAAAAAACACTTTTCCAAACTTTTCAGAAACTTTGATGTAACGCATTGTAACTAATGTAACTGCATAACTATAATTATATGTCGACCTGAAAACTCGATTTTTGATGTTGAACTTTGAAAATTTTCGATCTAATCGATGTAACCAGTTGTAACCAATGTAACCGCGTAACCCGCTATTGAGGATAGAAAAAAACACTTTTTCAAACTTTTCAAAAACTTTGATGTAACTCATTGTAACTTATGTAACTGCATAACTCTGATAATATGTCGACCTGAGAACTCGATTTTTGATGTTGAACTTTGAAAATTTTCGATGTAACCGATGTAACCAGTTGTAACCAATGTAACCGCGTAACCCGCTATTTGGGATAGAAAAAAACACTTTTTCAAACTTTTCAAAAACTTTGCTGTAACTCATTGTAACTAATGTAACTGCCTAACTCTGATAATATGTCGACCTTAAAACTCGATTTTTGATGAAAATTTTCGATGTAACCGATGTAACCGGTTGTAACCAATGTAACCGCGTAACCCGCTATTTCAGATAGAAAAAAACACTTTTTCAAACTTTTCAGAAACTGTGCTGTAACTCATTGTTACTAATGTAACTGCATAACTCTGATCATATGTCAAACTGAAAACTCGATATTTTGTGGTTGAACTTTGACTTTGTTTTTATTGTATGTAATATGTTCTATTTATTTGGCTGTAACCCATGTAACTATAGCGTGAGAAGGGTTACAAAATTCGAAGCTCTCATTTTATGGGCCGATTTTGGGCGCTAATTGAAAGCTGACCATAGGGGACGTGATTCATTTAGTAAGAAACAATGTGGTCGGATGGGGCCATTATAACCCTACAATATAATACAAATAGCACTGGCGAATCCGCGCTCCCCTAAAATCGTTAAGTTTACTGTTCATTTCAATTTAGAAGAAAACAGTAATAAAAAACGCCCAAAACGAACCATTAAGGACTTAAAAATGTTGAAGTTTAATTGAGGAAGCAGCTCAAACCCTCCTGCCAACATTTAAATATGCCAAATAAATCTCGGTTTTAAGGGAGGGGCGCAAGTAAAAAATTCACGCACCTAAGTTACTTCCCCTCTTACGTCAAATCCTGGATCCGCCTCTGATTAGCACTGGGAGGAACACACACTTGATCGTCTTTGCATGTTTGATCAAAAGAGCAATACAGTTTATAAAATTTATGCTTTCTACATTTGCATTATATAGGTCTTTTTCAGTTAAGGTAGTCCATAAAGAGCAACTGGCCATCACGGAGAATAATTCTTAACCCAATGGCACGATTACATGAAACAAAGTTGAAGACCCAGGGCCTATCATAGATATCACGTGACCAACTACCCGCATATAGCGGCGTATCTAGCGTCACGCAAATATTCGAGCGCGTACTACTAAAAAAACTGAAAAATAACAAACGTTATAATTGCGAAATTTGATGTAAAAACTCAACCCTTACCCGGGTAAGGCATAATGGTACCCATAATAGTAGCATTTAAAGCAAATGTTACAGTTCAGTTCAAGAAGTAATGGTTGAAAAAAGGCCGGAATGTTCCATCTTTGTTTGAATTATACACGTGATTTGTGTAAAATATTAGCGTTTATAAATCACAAAAAAAGCCATGAAATATATGCCAAATTGCACCGGCAAAACAAAAATCACGGAGGATGATGCCCCCGGACCCCCCCCCCTCCACCCACCACACACACACACACTGCATACTGGTTGCGAGTACAAGCTAGATATCTCCAGGTACGCCCCTGGTGAGTACATGAAGGCTCTCAGTTTATGACAAGAAAATGTTTTTAACCGGTGTGATGAGTCTCATCACAGACGAGGGTATTACCCCTCCCATCTTGAGTAACGAATATTTTCTTCCCGAATAATATTTAAGTAATTAATTGCCTGTCGGCGTTGCGAACAATGTAAAAGAAATGTGATTTATTGTACAGCATACCGCCGTTTATTTAAATGCCTTAGTGTTTAAGCCTCACAAGGGAGGTAATTAAGATAACCCAAGTGCTATCTGATTTAAGCTTTTGTGTCCCTTTTACAAATATTATGATAATACATAGTTACTATGTCGGCTCTTCTTTTCGGGTCCGGGGGGGGGGGGTGCAATAGATATTGATATTAACATTTTAGGGGAAGTACATACGAACCCACCTGCCAACACTTTAAAACAAATAAATTTCGGTCTTGAAGGAACAAGTTAAAAAGCCACGCCCCCTAGATCTGCCCCCTCTTACTTCAAGTCCTGTCACCGTCCCTGCTCCCTTATAACGCTTGGCACATCGGGGGTTTTCGCATTCACCATTTTATGCATTTTTGCCGTTTCGTCGCGAATATGCGAAAGCATGAAATAGCAGAATCAGACACCATAGCAACAATAAAAACTGTGTTTCTCATCTACATCAATGATGACATTAACTACTTTCGGTGCCGACACTGTTCCGTACATTACGAAATAATACGGGACACCGCTTTATTTTTACCTGGAATCCGCACCACCATTTAATACTTAAAATAATTAAAACGACCGAATATTAATTGAATGTTGTATATTAATAAGACCTCGCAGTGCGCTATCGAAAGGATTGCTCTTATCCCTCAACGTGACTCTGGGACATCCACACCTAAACCTATGATCTAGCGACCCCATGAGTACTCCCGGTAGCGAAACATTTTGCATTCGACTTTATTGATGTAGTCTAACCATGGCAATAGTAACATCCCGGGAAGGATCTGAATGCCCGGGAAGATAACTCAAATTCGTTTACAAATGTTACTTATTTCAATCGCGGCTTCTTTGGTCATTATTTGGTCATCTGGTCTGATGTGTTAAGAAAGAACATGTAAAATATAGCGGAAAAAAACATGGTCCCTATATCAGGGCAAAAAATGCCTCTATAACAAAGATTACACCAAAAATATTACTGAAACGTTTTTTAGGCTTTGGAAACTTGCAAAATACATGTATGTCAAATAACGTTTTACTTCAATCAAAAATAAGGAACCGAATCACAAACTGTAATAAATAATTCTTAAGTGTAGTTTAGTTCATTTATTATACAATAGAAGTGCTCTGCAAGTTATACCCTTTTAAATGATCCCGCATTATATCGGGCCACCAGACATTGCAATTAAAGTCCGATTATGTTTTATTGATGTATTATTTTTTAAACTTATTTTTGTGTTTTTGTATGTATATCAAAATGGCCCCTCTTAACATTTTAAATCATTTTAACCCCCCAAAATGATAAAAAAAAATCTAATTACAAAATGCAACATAACCGAAGTATAATCTGACTGTAATTTAAATTTAGCGCGCACAACGTCATTACGAATATGCATATAATGATTTGCAGTTTTTAACTTAGAAGTTTTTGGTTTAAAATGTTTTCTCGGTAATCTGAAAACACCTATTTTATCAATATTTTACTCTATGATATCGATATTGAAGAAAAAATACAGTTATAGTATAAAAAAATTTGTTTTAGTGGGGTGCGAACCCACGCCGGTAGAGTCAAGAAAAATATCTATACGCCACCTGATCCACTAGATCACGAGGACTAAGATACATCACGTGATAATGTCAATCAACCAATGACGCAACAACAAAGAAAGAAAATTGTGGTCTTCAAAGATCACGATATTTGAACAAATGTCAACATTTGCTGAAGGGTTCCAGCTTTTAGTATCTCAGTTTTAACGCGCCTTATGATTTGCCACGCTTTATTTCGGCATACACAAAAATAGCATTTTACAAAAGCATAAGCGAGTACCTATCTGCGAGTTTTCACTAAAAACATTGATGCTATGCTCCGCCCACTTATTTGCCTCTAGTTAGACTGTCGGCTGCAAGCCGACAGTCTTTAGAGAGCGGTATTTCAGAAACGCGACTAGTCGCCTGACACGACATATTGAACATGAATATATTAATACACACCACCGGCGTAGCAACAGAACTACTTACGTGAATGTGGGGCGTCAAGTACCTGCTTATGTGTATTTAACGCGTTATTGCCTTTTTTATGACAAACATTGCTTGTTACTCTTAGTATAGTTGTACCGTTGCAATTTGGTGAGTTTTATTGAACAAAATGATGAAAAATAATGAAAGTATAGCATTTACATACGAAGTCATTTTACCCTACATCCAATAGTAAGCTACACCACATGTTTGCACCCCGTGTGACGTCACACATATCCCGGCATTCAAGACTGACCCGGCAAACCCCGGCAAAGAACTTATTTTATGAATGAAAGCTAATAAGAAATAAACCATACGCGGTTAAAGAGTTCATGTCATGTAATATTTTGTGAAATAGCTTTTATGTTTCAAATGATTTTTTTTTTCAGCAGCAATCGAACTATTGTATTTGTTTGAGTAAATTATTTGGATTATACCTATCACAGTGTGTCAACGTTATGCCTATTTTTATTTTGGACTATAGGGTGTAGTTTTTAAAGTCATACACAATATGGCGGCGATTATGCGGAAATGAAATTGAATGTTACTTCGAACACGTTCTTCTACAAAATAACCGACCTGTATTTAGTGCTATTGCTTTAACATCAATCGAAGCAAAAATGGCATCAATATATGCGTCTAAAAATGTTAAATTTAGATGGAGACAATCCAGAAATTAGCCGCCAGGAAGTGATCGATTTCGGACACGAAGGTACATGTACATTAGTCTAAAATAATAGACGTGTTATACGGGATTCTTCCAATCCCTAACGTCTAAACGGTTTTGTGCAAAAAGCGGGGGTGTTTAAAAATATTGAAATTGTATTAAGTGAAGTATTTTATGGTTGAAATGGATAATAAAGTAAAGATTTATATTCATATTTTACCATGGAAGTGCAAAGCTATTTTGCAAAAAAAAACAAGCATTTAATGCATTAAAACACATTATTCACCTTTTCATTAAAAGGAAAGTTGACTGCAATTATGCCAAGTGGAACAACTTTACCCAATCGTAATAATTCGGCCACCTCCGACAAGCTTCGAGATAATACAATCGTAACAAGTCGGCCTTGGACAATCTGAACACCTCAGCCAGTATCCAACAGGGATTGACTATCTCGAAGCTTACAGAAGATGGCGAGTTGTTACAATTGATGGCCGAAATGTTCCGATTGTTGTAAAATTGTGAACTGCAGCCTTGCAGGTGCCCTTCATGTATATATTGTTGTTTTGACAGAATGAAATGTTTTGACAGAATGAAATGAAGAAAAAACCATCAAACTCATAATTATTTGCTTGATATTACTTTTTGGTTACGGAATTTATATAAAATAACATTATCTGGTAATATTTCTAGTTTGTATGATATGTTATAGATGCAATATGCTTTAACCCGGAATCCCGATCGGAATAACTACCCACTGTTCGTACAAAACAATTTGTACGTGAAGGATTTGCTGTATCAAAAATCGTAAAAAAATCTGTCAACGTACAATTATTTGGACTAGAAGGTACATCTAGCTGATCTACATCTCTTAGTCTAAATATTTGTACGTTGACGGACTCTTTTAACGATTAAAAAAAATGTATATATATATATATATATATATATATATATATATATGGCAAATCCTTCACTACAACATCTTCATGTTACTTTCAATTCAGAGTTGATTATTCACTAAAATTATTTCGAATTTTTAATTGTTGTTTAACCTGAAACGTCTAAACCATCAAAAAAGAACATATATGCTTCAATAGTCTAAAAAAATAGACGTGTTATATGGGATTCTTCCAATCCCTTACGTCTAATCGGGTTTGTGCAAAACAGGGTGGGGGTTGAAAGATATTGAAATCGTAGTTAGATAAGTATTATATGTTTGAAATAGATATTAAAGGTTTATATTCGTATTTTAGTTATTACCATGTAAGTGCAAAGATTTTTTTCACAAAACAAGCATTTAATGCATTTAAACACAACCATTTTACATCTATGTAAATCTATGCACCGCAGCCTTGCAGGTGATCTTCATGTATAACAGTTTATATCATTATGTTTTGACAGTATGAAATGAAGAAAAACACTCATCAAACTCATAATAATTTGTCAGCTTTTATTTTTTGTGTACATAACTCATATTTTAGATATATATAATTATCTGACCCGGAATCCCAATCGGAATAGCTACCCACTTTTGGTACAAAAAAATTGTATGTGAAGGATATGCCATTTCAAAATTTGTAAAAAGATCAGTTAAGTGACTATTATTTGGACTAGTGCTTCAAGTGTTTGATTTATTGTCTCTATAATGTATAATGCACCTGTCAATTGTAGAGCCAAGCTGTGAGCTGCCTAAAAATCAGTTACCCAGTTAGCTCAGTTTGACAGATCTCCATGCAAGTGTTCACATGGTCGTGGGTTCAAGCACCATACCAGTAGCATCTTTTCTCAAAGGTTTACTTTAGAACCCATCATCCAGGAGTAAACAATTATGATTTTTTTATTAAATATTACAGGAAGTGCCTAGATACAAGGCTAGTATTGTTAACATCATCTGATACAATCAACTGGAACAAAGCTGAAATGGCTGCCTGACCTGACTTAAAAATTGGATGGCAGAACATCAGACTAGAAGATTACAAGTATTGAGGTGGACAAAATGAAACCTGAGCCTACCAAAGCTGACAGATTGCACAAGAAACACATAAATGCAGGTATTTACTGAGATATTGTAATTATTTTTTGAAACTTCTCATTCATTTAGGAAGTTCAGTTGAAACAGAGTTGGCAAAAAAAAAATGAACAAAGGTATATACATTTTGAATTCTAATTCAAATGAGAACTTTACTGGCCAGCACAGAATAGTAAAATGCTAGTCTTCCAATATAAATGTGCCTGGTTCGAATCAGTAAAGCTGATGAATGTACTGGTTGTGTAACCAGGATGTGAGTAGGTCTGCACTTGGCTGATAATGCATATCATATGTTTAAGCTGCACTCTCACAGATTGTCTGTTTTACCAACTCTTTTTTTATTTCTTGGTCTTGTAATGAATTATTTTATGCGAATTTCTGAACACTGGACATAACAGACAACTGGAAAAAGGGAATCACTGCTTTCTTATGTTAATTCAGTCAAAAAAGACAACTGAAAATATTGGAACGCTGTTTTCTTATTTTAATACGGTCAAAAGATGATGTTCTGTTCCAAAAATCTCATTATTAGTAAAGCGTTAGTAATGCTTTTAACCATAAAACCAATAGTTACAAATGTAAATATAAAAAACATGATCTTATCTTTTGTCAGCTGTCTTATTTCATCAGTTTTCATACTGCTTTTCATTAGCTTATTCCAAGCCAAAAAGTAAAAGAAGTTGTCAAAACCTTCAATCTGTGACTGAGAGTGCAGCACTCTTACAGATTGAATGTTTTGACTACTTTATTTATTTTTTGTCTTGGAACGGGCCAATTTATGTGAAAATGCATGTTAACCATTCATATAAGATTGCTGACAATAAATTTGTCAGAAAATGTTTATATTTAAGTTCAAAATGTTTTATGCATTTTTCTTAAACCGTTAGTTACGCTTTAAGCCATAAAACCTTTGTTTTCGACCTGAAATATGGAAGTCTGCAATCTAATATTTTGTCAGTAGTCTTATATCACTGGTTTGCAGATATTTTAGCAAAAAAATAGGTCATTCCAAGACAAAAAATACAAAAGTTGTAAAAACAGTAAATCTGTGAGAGTGCAGCTTTAAATGACTAAATGTTTTGATTTGGCTCAATTTTCACCTAAAATCTTATAGTTTTGTGGCATCTAAATGGTTTGTTTTTAACAACATTACATGTGCATATGTATATATTTGTTCTTAAATTTGTAATTTAGATTGGAAGATTCATTCTCTGGAAAGTAGAAAAGGGCATGTTACATACTGTTATCACTGCCATGACAGAAACCATATTGAGGAGCTGGTCCACCTGTAGGAAGAATTGCGCTATTGGTTGGAGCAGCACTATTACCCAGCCATACACCAGCACTTAGTTTGTCATAGGGAGCATTTCTGAGCAGTTATGGAGACCACTAACTATGCAGGTATGTCATAATCAAAATCTTGGTTTATATATTTTTTTATAATTTAGCATCTGTTGAGAAGAAATTTATTTCTAGATTGAAGGCACACACTATAGATTGATGCCCAAAAATATATTTCTTATTTTAATGCATTATCATGTCTAACTCATTTGACTTAAATGATCAAAGCAAAAGAAATGCAAATGATTAATCTGCAGATATACAAATGTAAGCTTTTTTAACTGGGGAAATTGTTGCCACTTGTCTATTAATTAAAGAACACATTTATAATTAATAATGTTTAATCTGTACACAAATCATATGCCTTCTTTGTTTTAACCATCAATGTCAAAGAGTCCAGCATGATAATGCATTAAATTGAAAAAAAAATGCATTAATTAATATGAACCCTTTAAAACAAAGACATTTCATAAATCCAATAAAAAATAATTGATTATTGATGCAGAGTTCAGTTAGAATATAATATAACTTTTTTTGCAGTTGTTGCAGTGAAACTTGCACCAGTGTGTTTTCTGTGGAGATAAAGAGATAGTGTCCAGCAATGAAGACCCAACTCAAGATCTGACCTTGTAAGGCCAATATGAAATAACTGTGTGGGAAAATGGGAAAAACCTGCAGTCAGGAATGCACGGAAATCATCAAAAGAACAGTGTTAAATTAATCTTGAATAACTTTACATTTATTTTGTTTGACATAATTATTCATGGTGCAGTGAAAACATTCTTTTTTTCTCATGGTTATTTAAATTTAGAATTGATAGGAGGGAACATCATCACTATGTGTTTTTTCATGTTCATAGTCAGATCAAAACCCATGTACATGCCCAAATGAGCATTCGAAAATATCAAAATGGTACTTGTTGTATGTAGTGTAAGTTAATTAACATAATAAACAGAAATATTTAATCAATTTCAATTTATTATGCCCCTTTCAAAGAAGAGGAGTATATTGCTTTGCACATGTTGGCCGCTACGTCCGTCTGTCTGACAGTAGACCAAAGCTTTTCCGGGTGATAACTCTACAATTCCTAGACCTATTGTCAAACTTGACATGAAAGTTTGGTTTAACCAGTAGATGACCCCTTTTGATTTTAGGGGTAATATGGTCAAAGGTCACAGTGACCTTGAACAGGAAGGTGTCAAACCATACATCTGACTGATAAGTTGACAATGCCTGCACCTATGTCCCTCAAACTCAACATGGAGGCTAAGTCTGACTATTAGAAGATCCTATTGATTGAAGGGGTCATTGGGTCAAAAGTCAAGGTCACAGTGACCTTGAATGCTAAAAGGTTGTACTAATAATGACTGGACAAAGCCTGCACCCATGGCCCTTGAACAACTTGACTTTGGGGTTGGGCCTGACCAGTAGGTGAGCCCTATTGATTTGTCACAGACCATTGAACGCAAAAAGCTTGCCTGTGTGACAACTCGACAAAGTCTGCACCCATGGCCTTCGAACTTGAAATTTAGGTTTGGGGTGACCAGCAGATGACCCCTTTGGATTTGGAGGTCAAGGTCACATCTCCAATATTGGTCATTAAAACTATGTCATTTACTTATTCCCTGCTGCTAAGAGGATACATGTTTATCAGCAAATATCGGCCATCATCTGAATATGAGTGAAAACTGTACCAACTACCCTCATACTTTGAATAGCATAATCTTAAAACTGCCTCAAAGGCATCTTTTGTCAATGAAAAACCAGCTGTCATTTCGGTCCATGCATATTTCATTCAATTGTCCAGATATTCTTGACAACATGGCGCTAATTAATGCTGCAGGTTTGAAATTTAAGACATTAGTTTTTTTTCTTCAGCACCATGCAGATTTATTAACACTTTTATAATAAAAACAAACTAGAAAACAAATTTTAAAGATATTAGTTTTTTTCATGGTATGATGCCACAGCACCATGCAGATTTGTTTTCACTTTTATATCAAAGAAAGTAACTCGAGCACAAATTTTGTAGATATGTGGACTCTGTTGATAGAAGTTCTGGGAGGCATTTTTAGGCTTAAAAGAGCATCATTTTAAAGTTATATTTTTATTATGTCCCTTGAATCTTGGGTATAGTTTGTATTGCATTTGCATTTTAAAGACATAGGCTTCAACAGACCCTAATGAAATGAAGAAATGTAATTGCTTACTGAAACTGTTAAAAGCGACGTCATAAATTGAAGCAATTTTAACATAATGAATATGCATTTAACTAATTTAAAGCGGTTCAAAATTAGGAAATTTGAATTAAGAATATTGTAGGCCATTGGATACATGATTAAGTAGGGCCAATATATTTGTGCTTATTATAATCACATTTATCCTTCTTCATCTACCTTAAAGAGTGTTCATCATTTGTATGAAATCATTTGATCACGTTTCATTTGAAAGAACTTTGCGGTAGTGTTTGCTTGCTTCAGTTACGTCACCGACAGTCTTGCAGCGCTTTCAGCGCTTTGATATATAGTAAGTCAGTGGAACAGTTTGGAATTTCGTTGGTATTTCCCATACTTTTTTTTTAAATAAAGCATCGTGTGGACCTCGGGATTTTAACGGACACTATAATTATGAGACTCTATCAAAGCTATAGACTCACTTACATTTCCTCTCTTATTATTATTTAATCCTAAGTGGCACTGGGGCTTTAACATTATGTAATCGGCAATGGCTCTAGAAGATGACAAACTTATCTGTACATCGGAAACTTTAAAATGTAGCGTGAACGTTGGACTCTTTAACTCAAATTTCTGGACTTGGAAACAGTTTAGCGACTTTCGACTTAATTTTAATGGCGAATACACATTTTCGTCAATTTAATACGTCAAAAAATTCGAAGATTTCGAAGTTTTCGAAGTCTATACAAAATGAATTGACTGGAATTGAGGGTTTTTCGTGGAGTATAATATGAATATCATAAACATGTGTTTTCAATACAAAACAACAACAACATGATATTATATCAGCATGACATACAAACTTTCGAAAACGTATATATCTACAATAATTTTATTACAAAAGAGTTGAGTATACTACTACACAAATACACGGGTGACAGTATCGGTCAGGGATGGCGATGTTTTTATGCACCAGATAACTATACAATACTAATCCGGATAATAAAAGACTCGAAACGTTAAAGCTGCACTCTCACAGTTTGACTGTTTTGATCATTTTGTTTTCCTTTTTGTTATTGTAAGCGTTAATGGCTGGAAACAAGTGGTATAAGACTATTGACAAAATATCGCAAAACATTTTTTCAAGCGTAACGCTTTTAGCTATAAACAATATTTTTTAAAAGTTGATATGAAAACTTCGATCTGAACTTTTGTCGACAGTCTTGTACCTCTGATTTTCAGACATTTACGCAAAAAATGGCTCATTTCAAGAAAAAAAAAACGTTTTCAAAACGGTAAATATGTGAGAGAGCAAGGAGTGAAAATAGTCTTGGATACCTTCTTATTATGTAATGAATTAAATAAAAAATACTATTATATTAAAAATATGAATAAACTTATAAAGAAATCATTACCATTGGCGGTTACTGCCACCTATGACCAAACACGCATCTTGTAACAAAATTTATGTTAGAAGACTGTTCTATTTCTTGTTTTCAAACTATGAAAGCATGTACTTTTGTCATGTTTCGACATTAAAATTGTACACACAACACATCGAAAAAAAAAAATTAAGCAACGGTGCCCACCCCATTTCTATAAACATCAACGTATTCTCAAATATGTAAATATCGATAAAAATAGTTTTACTACAGCTTACGATATACATGTAATGCGTTTAGTACAGTTGAACTTATGCCATTTTTACATTCTTGCCCAAATGATATGCTGCAGAGGAGATCGGTTTAACTATCATTCAGACGTGTGAAAAATGTGAACCACTCATGAAACTTAATCTAAACCACCTATATCCGACCTTCACTGCCATATTTAACCTTTCAGAGATATTTATCTTCAATCAATAGTTTGAGATGCGAACACTGAGCATCCTGACAACACGGTTGGATTACTCCTCGAAGCTTTTAATTCATCACCCTGTCCCTCCGCTCCGTCTCACACACATAGTAGAAGGTGACACCACAACATTCCAGATACCACTGGCCTGTGAGGACGTTCATCGTGACGCAATAGTCGCCGTCATTTTTCTCCGTCCGCGGCTGACCGTCAGCCCAGTTGAAAAACGTCATATTTTGACCCCGCCAACTCTTAAAAGCTTTCTTTTTACTCCGACGAATTCCATCTACCGCGACGTTAGTTTTCTGGTTAATGTCTTTGAAGTCCCAGTATTCCCGCTTGCTGAAATCCTCGTGCATGTCCACCATGAACTCTGGAGCAACGATCTGCAGATAGTCAAATACGAGCCCATTTTTCTCCGTGCTGTCAATACTGACAAGATGGGCTCCCTCTTCCTCGCAAGTAATCGTGGCCAACAGCCGAGTGTCCTGCCGCCCAGAGAACCGGAAACAATAACTCTGGAAGGAAGTGTAGTTTTCTGGACAGTCGTAGCGCGGAAGCAGAACCCTCTCCCCGCCACACGCCGTTCCTTCGCATCCCGTCTCTTCAAATAGTTCTGGGCTGCACATTGTCGATAGGTTTTGGTCCACATCACACTCGCGCGATCGGATCTTCGTTCCGCTGCCGCAATCCACTGAGCAGTGAGACCACTCCGACCATGCGAAGCACTTGACAGACCTGGAGCACGTCTCTGCAATGAGCTGCTCGTAGATAAATCTCAGATCCCAGACCTTCCACTGCATCTCGGAAATAAGGTTCTTTTCTTCATTCGTAAGCTGTGCAGCTTTTATTTCGCTCGTCGCCCATCGCAACGTTTCTATTTCCCGATTTTGATAATCTGCCGTCTCCAGCAAGTACTTGTTGTTCCTCCTAAGGGCTTCCACCTCCATCTGTAGCCGCTGTATCCGAGGCTGTGACTCGAGAACGTACGTCCGTAGGCTCTCCTCCACCAGCTCCAGACGGTGGCTTATAAACTCCGCCTCCAAGTCCCGGTCGTCCCTCCACTGCCCCTGATAAGCCCGGCCTTCAGATGTGTAAACAAAGGAACTTCCACACAGAACCAGCATCAAAGCGATATTTGCCGCCATTATGATCCGCCCTATTCTCCCTCTTGTTTATTTTAAAGGTATATTTTTTATTCACCGTTGTGCATTGTCACAAATGTTTGTGTTTCTACTTCCAACAGTTATTTCTTAAATTTTCTTTATTTATATTTAGCGTTTATTTAGCTATATATAACAACATTAACAGTTTTTATGATGAAATTTCAATAAGCAGAGAGTTTGCCATTTATGTCAAAATGTTCTAATCCGAAATTGTAAACCGCTAATGGTAGCACCAAAAGAGGTTATGTATAAACATATTTTTGTCCAATTACATTATACAATGTTATACTCGTGAAAGCGACCACGGTTAAGAAAATATGAACCATGAATTTCAATGGCTCATTTATTGAGGTGACGATTTTAGCACCATGATAGTAATATCCTAAAGTGGAAGATAAGAGTCCTTCAGGCCAAACGAATTTCACATTTTCAGAGGTCAGAATCGCCAGCAAGTATAAAATAAATACGTCTACGCGTATCACCAGTCCTTTCCACACAGCGGGCATATTCTTTCATTTTTTATTTGAACTCACAGAAACGGTTTGCAGAAAAATAGCAACAAAGGCTTATCAATCAGTTAAACCAAGCCGAAGAGACAATTTCAAAGTCAATTTCTACCGTTTCAACTGCGGCTTTGAATAGTCCATTTTAACTGTTCAAAGTGTTTCCATTGTTGTTTTCGCACGCGTTATTTTAATATTTGGCCAGACGAGGTGAAACCATGCATACTGTGAGCCCGCCTCTTCAGTAGTTAGTCCTGGTTATTCGTAGAAAAAAATTACAAATAATATAATTATAATATATTAGATAAAATAAAGAATACGTCACATCGCTGACGGCAACATTTGGTTTTCTTTGATATGTGAAGTCGATTTGCATGCCATAGATGGTGCACTTGATTCGAAATTCACGTTGATTATTGCAGGGGGCAAAAGTCAGCAACATTTAATGCTTCAAGAAATCGCAAAGGGGCCGTAGACTTTGACCATATAGGGGAATGTGTGTGTGTGTGTGTGTGTGTGTGTGTGCGTGTGCGTCTGCGTGCGCGTGCGTGTGTGTGTGCATGTGCGTGTGTGCGCGTTTGTGTGGGTGTGCGTGCGTGCGCGTGCGTGTGTGATTGTTTTTTTAGTATTGGGGCACAATACATCGTGACGTCTGATTTTATCGGGATTAAAAATCTAGCGAGCTATAACTGAATCGTGTTTATTACAACTTTGAAATATTTTAATATGAAATGTTCTGGATCGGGCCTGTAGCGCATATGTCTCCCGTTGAGAGGTTTCGCCTTAGCTAGTAATGGGATTTTGTACAAAATATTTTTATCATAACCTTTAATTGTTTGGTGTGATTTAATAAAAATAGAAATAAAGTACAGTTTTAATTCTAACGTAACAAAATGCTATCGTTTGAGATTTTTATCTCCAGTTTTATGATTTTTCCTAATATAAAATGTAACGGATTATTAGTTTTATACGTTTTTGGATCAAATGCTACACTTAACTTATGTATATAACGCCATTAGATTACATACATATTTCAACAAATTATGTTTAATTAATATTTTAAATGTGATATTTCAACATATTATGTATAATTAATATTTTAAATTTGATATTTCAACAAATTATGTTTAATTAATATTTTAAATGTGATATTTCAACATATTATGTATAATTAATATGTTAAATTTGATATTTCAACAAATTATGTATTATTAATATTAAGTTTGAATGATAAATCTTCCTTACATGTGACAATTTTAGATAAATGTATAAAATAGAATCAATGCATTTATGAAAATATTTTGAATACCATCAGCTAGTAAACTTCTCCGTGCGACACCCTACAATCATTTGCAATCGTCGTAAACTTTACCGTATGGTTTAGTGGCAGTAGATGTGCCATCTCCTATTGATAAGCAAGTCATTTCTACTTATAAAATTATCTTTTGATGTACCAGCTGCACAATGAATGGTTTCTCCTCAATGCACGTGCGATATACTTTGTCCAACCCAGCTACCATCGCATTACCACTAACATGTATTGGACCTTTATTTTAACAACATATACATAAACAATATATAAACTATCATTTTGGCTGATTCCACATCCCACGTGTGCGGGTTTAAAGTCGAAGGAACCTGCATGTAGATTTTTGAGGATATGGACATTGGTTCGGAGTGTAATACATATGCTTTGTGTCTTGTTGTCATGGCCACAACCTCACTTAACTTAAATCCAGCTTACCTCTGACCCCTAATTGCGATTTTGACCTTGAGCCCATATGCATATCAATTCGTATAACAAACATGTGAGGAAATATGGAGCGAACAAGAAATGCGGACAGCGAACTAGCAACTCGCGCTACAGCTAGGTTCACACTACGACGTTTGGACCGACGTTAACCCACGTATGGACAAACGTCCTCCAGCCCCGCTAGTAAAAGTTGGTAAACGTTTATAAGAGTTAATGTTCGCTGGCAAACATTTTGTAAGTTGATTTTTTAACGTGTAATAACTTTTGGAAATAAACGTTGGTGAAAGTTGTGCTCCGTTTGAAAACGTCCCCGAACACTTAAGTTGTACAGAATATGCCAAAGTTAGACTCCGTTGGTAAACGTCTACGGCGACGCTGGCTGGCGTGGTGAGCTTAGACGAACGCTTGGCCGATGGAGGCCAACGGGTACGGATGTAAAACGTTCGTAGTGTGACTGTAAAACATCGTTCTCGCGAACGTAATATCGCCGACGTTAGGGCTCACTTCCAAGACTTTTCAGTGAACTCTGGCCAACGCTAGTTCAAACGTTCATAGTGTGAAACCACCTTTAAAATACACACTGTTTGTAAGCCATGGTAAGGTCAGGGTTGTGCTCGATTGTAACGACTCGGTCATTCTGTATATTTATAGGCTAATACGTTCATTTAAACGCCTGAAGATGGGTCGTGTCAAACATAAAATGTAATTTGTACTGAAAACATACCTTACTGAAATACACAAATACTGAAATATATTTGTATGACTAGATATTTAATTAGCTTATTGTATTCCTAAAGTGGATTATGGGCTTTGATTTGTGCAATGTTGCTATTTAAATGAAAAGGCTAAGTCCGCTTCGATGCTCCTTTTGACGCATTGGTGACATACTATGAATTAAACGAAGGCAAGAATGCTATAAGTCTTATCTGTTATGGTCAGACACGACGCGTCTTACTTTCGGTGCAATATTATAATACTGATTTAAAAAAAAATAACCCGTAAACAACCTAGTTCATGTTTGACTTGGTCTAAGATGGCCGCGAGGTTCGATGGTTTGCCAAGCTCCATATCACAGGTCGAGCATACCTGACTCTGTACCAACCATTTTTAAAAGGTCTCGCTCGTGTTTGTGTAAAATGCAGTTTCTGTATGACAAAATTAAGTGTGGCAATTCAATAGGAGTGTAAAAACTAAGAAACTGACGGCTGGACCACTTTAACAAATGTTAGAAAATGCTTAAATGTTTTCATTTAAGTCCACGATTTTGAATTGCTTTATTAACGCAATTCAATGAACGGCTTATCCATTTTATTTGGGAAGAGACCCTAAGGACGTAGGGTTTTGTGTCAATTTTTTCTTTAACTGTACCGGCATGGGTTCGCACCCGCTAAAACTCGAATATGTGTCATACTTGTAGTGTATGTTTGTTCTGCAATTTTGGTATCAAAGATAAAATAGTTATAATGTAAGTGTTTTTCAGATGCATTACCGGAAAATGGTGCAAAACATTAGTTTAGTTTAGTTTAGTTTAGTTTATCCTCCATATGTGAAGAGAAGTATAGCTTACACTAAACAAAATTCCTAACCGGCCACCTAAGTTATCTTCTAGTATTCCTTTCCCTGTAAAATAATCCTAATTACAAATTAGTTTCATGAAAAGACCATTACCTCGTACACATGCTGTGAAAACTTGGTTCATATTTATCGCTTTGTCAAAAAGATACAGTGTCTCAAATGACAACACTCTCAATCATAAAAGTCACAAAATCTAACATAGCGTGTAAAGGAGGAAAAATAAAAATACTACCTTTAGTCTCTTTAAAATGATATTACATCATATGTGAGACTGAACCTCAGTCATCAACAGCTTAATTAGTTCAAATGAATGTTTAACTTCAACATTAACATCTATGTGAAACAAAGCCTGAGTCAAAAGATTGCAAAAAATACAAAAACAATGAACATTTTGATTCCCTATGGAATTCGCATTGTTATTTCTTTTCCTTGTGACTTTTGGATTTAGGAGTAAGCGCATATGAACTGTGTTTTCTCTGCAGTTTATGCTTCGATTTAGCTGAAATTTTCAAAGAATATTGCCACGAGAGGGCAGATATCGAATACTGAACTGTATATTGATTATACATAATGCACTTTTCAGGAAGGTTACTTTACTAAGTGGCCGGTTAGGAATTTTGTTTAGTGTATACACATATACAATTATGTACAATACAAAGTATAAATATAGAAAAATAACAACAACAAAAAACAAACAAACACACGTTATGGACACATATATAAAGCATAATGGTATTAATAACATACGCAAACAATACATTGGCTCTGACATTTGACAGGAACTGACGCTTATCGTCTGTTTAAATTAAAGTCTGTTTTATAATACCATTGTGTTGTGGTTACAATGCCATATATTGTAAGGTTTATATTTCTTGCAAAATTTGACACAACAATAAAGCACTTGATTCGACATTCATCAGTGATGTCGAGATCGGAAAATCTTCTTGACAACTCAGTAAGTTGATGGTTCACAACCGGTCATGGACATAACTCGCCACGGACACAACTGGCCATTGCCACAACTGGCCAATGGCTCAACTGGCCACGGACACAACTGGCCACGGACACATCTGACCATTGGAACAACTGGTCACTGACACAACTGGCCACGGACACAACTGACCATTGGAACAACTGGCCACTGACACAACTGGCCACGGACATAACTGACCATTGGAGCAACTGGCCACTGACACAACTGGCCACGGACACAACTGGCCACGGACACAACTGACCACTGACACAACTGGCCACGGACACAACTGGCCACTGACACAACTGGCCACGGACACATCTGGCCACTGACACATCTGGCCACTGACACAACTGACCACTGACACAACTGGCCACGGACACATCTGTCCACTGACACAACTGACCACTGACACAACTGGCCACGGACACATCTGGCCACTGACACACCTGACCACTGACACAACTGGCCACGGACACAACTGACCATTGGAGCAACTGGCCACTGACACAACTGGCCACTGACACAACTGGTCACGGACACAACTGACCACTGACACAACTGGCCACGGACACAACTGGCCACTGACACAACTGGCCACGGACACATCTGGCCACGGACACATTTGGCCACTGCACAACTGACCACTGACACAACTGGCCACGGACACATCTGGCCACTGACCACTGACACAACTGGCCACGGACACATCTGGCCACTGACACACCTGACCACTGACACAACTGGCCACGGACACATCTGGCCACTGACACACCTGGCCACTGACACAACTGGCCATGGACACATCTGGCCACTGACACACCTGGCCACTGACACATCTGTCCACTGCCACACCTGACCACTGACAAGTCTGGCCACGGACACATCTGACCACTGACACAACTAGCCACTGACACAACTAGCCACTGACAAGTCTGGCCACTGACAAGTCTGGCCACTGACAAGTCTGGCCACGGACACATCTGACCACTGACACACCTGGCCACTGACACAACTAGCCACTGACACATTTAGCCACTGACACACCTGGCCACTGACAAGTCTGGCCACTGACAAGTCTGGCCACGGACACATCTGACCACTGACACAACTAGCCACTGACACAACTGCCACTGACACAACTGGCCACTGACACAACTGGCCACTGACAAGTCTGGCCACTGACAAGTCTGGCCACTGACAAGTCTGGCCACGGACACATCTGACCACTGACACAACTAGCCACTGACACAACTGGCCACTGACACACCTGGTCACTTATACAACTGGTCACTGATACAACTGGCCACTAATACACCTGGCCACTGACACAAATGGCCACTGACACACCTGGTCACTGATACAACTGGCCACTGATACAACTGGCCACTGATACAACTGGCCACTGATACAACTGGCCACTGACACACCTGGTCACTGATACAACTGGCAACTGACACAACTGGCCACTGACATAACTGGCCATTGACACACCTGGTCACTGATACAACAGGCCACTGACACACCTGGTCATTGATACAACTGGCCACTGACACAACTGGTCACTGATACAACTGGCCACTGATACACATGGTCATTGATACAACTGGCCACTGACACAACTGGCCACTGACGCAACAGGCCACTGACACACCTGGTCACTGACACACCTGGTCACTGATACAACAGGCCATTGACACACCTGGTCACTGACACACCTAGTCACTGACACAACTGGCCACTGACACACCTAGTCACTGACACAACTGGCCACTGACACACCTAGTCACTGACACAACTGGCCACTGACACATCTGGTCACTGACACAACTGGCCACTGACACACCTGGTGGGTCGTGTCAAACATAAAATATAATTAACGTTAAGATTAAAAATGGAAATGGTGAATCTCGAAGTCAAGATAAAAACTCTCCATACAAACAGTTTAAGACAAATATTTAAACCCTGCTGTTCGCGTTTTACAGTTAATTTT